>NC_057862.1:569719999-570323635 GCF_019393635.1 Dromiciops gliroides | reverse complement strand
GTAGAACATGGATCATTACCAGTAGTCTGGTGCCCAGGTAATGAATTTGTTGGACATGTTAAACCATTAAACAAATAAAAATACAAAATTACCCTGGGTACTATGGGGGTCCCTTCTGCTTTAGCAGTGAGGATGGCATATTGGTGAATAAATGGACAAGGGAGTCTAAGAATCGACTTTTAATCTAAAAATTTAACTTAACTGTTAGTACTCTAAATGTGATATCCTTGCTGGATAACCAAAAAGTAAATCTACTGAGAGAGGAACTAAATAATATAGTCTTTTTTTTTTTTTTTTGTGAGGCAATTGGGGTTAAGTGATTTGCCTAGGGTCACACAGCTAGTAAGTGTCAAGTGTCTGAGGCCGGATTTGAACTCAGGTACTGCTGACTCCAGGGCTGGTGCTCTATCCACTGTGCCACCTAGCTGCCCCTAATAATATAGTCTTAATATTCTTTCTATTAACAAGATTAGAAGAGAAAAAAGACATTTCGGGCAAAAAAAAAACCCTGTTTTTAAAGACTTCCCTTAGAGATACAAATATAGGAATTTATTATATCAGTTATCTGAAGATATCATGAATTATTTATTTGCAACACTTGCTCTCCCTGTATTAGAGTACTCATAATAGGTACTTGCAAAAGAACTAATATGAAAATAATTTCAGCTTACACACCGACATCTGTTGAATAAAGCATTACAAAATCCTGTAAAGAACTGTAAAGACATTCCAAATTAAAAATAACATTCACATTGATAGTTAGCACAATAAACATTTAATAAATTATTTTAATTAGCTTATTTTTTAGTGTTTAAACACTTCCGTGCAATAGGCAGGGATAGCTAAAAATATGTTTGAAAATGTTCACCAACTATTGAACCAAATACATGCTATCCCATCTATATAAAATTTCTTATCATAATCTACATATGTGTCAGTAGCATCTTTGATGAGAGTATTATTAGAGAACAGATAGGCTTTTACAAATAATTCCACAGTAGATCACATCTTTTCCATCACACAATTGATTGAAAATATAACAAATAATAAAGATCCCATTATACCTAATTCTAGTTGCTATATAAAGGTATTTGATGATAGGGAGAAAAACCTCCTTAAAAGCTGTCATGCAGCCAAGTGTTTTCCATGTATAAATCAGTCAGTCTCCAATGTTTATTCATCTTAAAATTAATAATAATCTGTGGAGAAGGGACTGCCATTTTTGTCACCACCAATACCAACAGTTGTTCAACAGTGACCATTAAGTTGAAGAGTACCAGGAATAGCAGTTACGCTCCCACCTACCCCCACTACTGGTCCTGATTCCAGTCTAACTTTTAGAGCTGTCTTCCAGGGGAGTAATTCTTGTAGAGATTAGACCTTTAACAGCCTCTGCTGGTGCTACAGCTTCCCCCTTTAGCAGCCACAGAACCAGAAAAGAAAGCTCTCGCCACCAAAGCCCTTGGCACCCTCAAATAGTGCAATAGATAAAATTGTATTAATGGAAATGATACTAAAAAAAATTGTGTCCCCTTCCATTTTGTCACTTCATCTTAAAGATCCTTGAACCTTTCTAGTTGGCCCATCACTAAATGCTCTTGTTTGTTGTCTCCTCCCATTAGAATGTGAGTTCTGTAAGTACATAAATTGCCTTGCTTATCTATATATCTATATCTATATATAGTGTTTAGCACAGTGTTTGGGTTATAGTAAGCTATAGTTAAGTATAAGCTATAGTAAATTAAGTAAGTTACATTAATAAATTATTTTTTTATTCATTCATTCATTAAGTACCTGGCACTATGTGACAAACACCATGCTGGGTGCTAGGGAGACAAAATCAAAAAGTGAAACAATCCTTAATTTCAAAAAGGTTACATTCCATAATCAAAATTATACAAGATTCTTTAAAAGATATAATAGTTATAATAACTGTCCATTGACCCTCTGGTCATTAATATTGGATGAAATATAAAATTGAAATATATACTCACCAAAGGCACTTGGTACCCAGACAAAGTTAAAGATGGACTCCCTCTAAGTAGAGAGCTCCTCCAAATGTTGATATTTGTCAGTGACATTGTGCTGGTTTTATCAAGACTTAGAATATTGCTGGGCTTCTAAGATGAGATATTCATACTCAAAACTGAACCATATTTTAAAAAAAAAGCTTAGCTTAGTAATCTGCATAGGGAAAATCAAGTAAATAAAAATGACTACTCTTCAGATGATAACGTGTAGTTAGATTGACATCTCATGTTCACACTGGCATTCATACTAAGCTCTAGAAATATAAAGAAGGGCAAAAACAGGATCCCTGCCTTCAAGGAGTTCACTTTCTAATGGTGAAAATAGCATATAAATAACCATGTAAATAAAAGGTTTACACAGAGTAAATGGAAGCTAGTCTTAGGTGAAAGGTACTGGCCATGGAAATAAAGGAATCTTGTAAAAAAAAATAGGATTTGGATCCTGAAGATAACAGGGAGCCACCAAAGTTTACTTAAAGGGTGACATAGACCTTTGCTTTAGGAAAATTCCTTTATCAGCCAGGATGGAGTGCAATGGGATGAGACTTGAAGCAGAGAGACTCACTTAGAATGCAATAGTCCAGGTATGAGGCAATAAGTATACCAGGGTAGTGGTTGAGAGAAGAAGGGGAAAAAACCATAAGAACCCATAAGAGAGGCCCACAAAGATGACAAAGTGGGAGGAAGCAGTATAGCTATTTCTCCAATAACTACTCTGTAAAGACCTAGAAAAAAAGTAGACTAAGTCCTCATAAAGAAATCCAAGGAAAAAAACCATAGCAAATTTTCTAGCCTAGGTCATTATAGGAAGACAGATACTGAGGGTATGGTCAAGCCAGGAGAATACCATATAGAGCCCTCCAGATAAGGAACTAAATAGATACCTGGGGCTGTGCGCTAGGTCAAGAAGAGGACCTGGGTCCAGCTTGGATGGGCCAAACCCAGCAGGAAGAGATATAAAGAGAAATTCCATTTAAAGTAACCACAGAATGTATAAAATACTTAGAATTCTCCCTGCCAAGACACACACAGATACTATATGAATACAGCAATAAAACATTCTTTACACAAATAAAGACAAAACTAAATGATTAGAGAAATATTAATTGCTCATGGGTAAGCTGAGTCAATTTAATAAAAATGATGATTTTACCCAAATTAATTTGCTTATTTAATACCATGCTGATTAAACTACCAAAGAATACTTTGATAATTTTAACTCTGTTTTATAGAGTTAGAAAAAATGATAACAGAATTGATCTGGAAGAACAAAAGGTCAAGAAGCTTACAGAAAATAATGGGGAGGAAGTGGTAAAAAAAATGGGTAGAAATAAGGAATAGATCAACATTTCACACTGTATACCCCAGATGACTTGAAAACATAAAGGATTACAGCATAAACAAAATAGAGGAGCAAGAAAAAAATTAAATTTAAGATCTATGGGTAGGTGAAGAGTTAACTTAAAAAAAAAAAAGAAAAGAAAAGAAAAGAAAGGATCACGAGATAAAATGGGGAATAAAAATTTCCCCTTACAGACATAACCAATGTAACTGAAAGTAAAAAGGAAACAAGTAATGGGGGGAAAACTGTAGCAAATTTTCAAATAAAGGTCTCATTTCCAAGACATAGAAGAAATTTAGTGAAATATTTAAGAATAAGATCCATTCCTTATTGATAGCTAAAGGCTATGAAGAGGCATTTTTCATTTTTATTTTTTTTGCAGGGCAGTGAGGGTTAAGTGACTTGCCCAAGGTCACACAGCTAGTAAGTGTCAAGTGTTTGAGACCGGATTAGAACTCAGGTCCTCCTGAATTGAGGGCCAGTGCTTTATCCACTGTGCCACCTACCTGTCCCTATGAGGCAATTTTCAAATGAAAAATCCAAGTTATCAATAGCTATATGAAAAAATGTTCCCAAAACACTATAAATTAGAAGAGTACAAATTAAAGCAACTCTGAGGTTCCATTTTACACCAATCAGATTGACAGAGTTGACAAAAACAAGACAAAAATGTCATTCAAATTTATAAGAATAGGAACCATTCTCCAATTAATATATGGTCACAGGATATGATTAAATAGTTCTTAAGTGAAGATATCCAGCTTTTCCATAGCTATATGAAAAAATGTACTGTGACAAAAGTTTAACAGGTACCCATTAAAGCACTTCCTCACTTTCACCAAACTGTCAAAATTGACAAGAAAAAAGAAAAAAGATGTTATGTTGGAGGAATTACAGGAAAACAGATATATTGATGCACTAATGGAATTGTGCATTGGTAAAGTCACTCTGGATAGCAATTTGAAACTATTGCCAAAATATTATACAATTCCTAAGCTTAAGAAGATAAATAGGCTATTCCCCTCCTCCAAATACACTATGGCAACTTGTCAGCTTTCCACTATAAGCAGTAGTAAGAATTCTGGTAAAACTTGCTATACCAATTGAACCTTTTATGCCTCATGAGGCAAGAATGCCAAACCAAAGATAATTCCGAGAATGGCCTCTCCACTCCCTTAAAGAGAGTTGCTGGCCTTGGAGCCAGAAGATAGTTCAAGTTGTGTCCTGGACACATAATGGGTATGTAAGGTCGGGAAGGTGACTTGACCTTCCAGTGCCCTAGACAACTCTTGAAGATTTAAAGTTTCAGGCTTCTAAGATGATCAGACAAGATAGAGGTAAAAGTTCTGACTCCACAGTAGAGGAAGTTTCCACATCTAAGAGTTGCCCACATAATCAAGTCACAGGTCTAGTCCCTGTCCTTATGACTTTTTGGGTCTCTTGATTTATTGTGTTTTCTGGGAGACCTGTCATCCATCAGTTGTTTCTGTGCATGCTGTCTTCAAGGTTGCTTTCTTTGGTTTAAATAGAGTTCATGTATTTTCTTAATGTTGTTACCTTTTGCTTTTCCTCTGCCAAACTTTCTATCATGTCAATATCATGTCAGTTTTTGCATTCCAGATCTATTAGTCCCTCTCTTATTGTAATTGCTCTTTCTTTAGAGAAACTTTCTACATGGTTTAGATTTTTCCTAATCTCCTGAGAGTTCCATACCTGAAGTATTTTATTCTGTGAGAAAATTATTACCAGGGCCCACCTTGCTGAGAGAACCTGGCTGAAGGTCAACCAGAGTCAGGAAGTTCCTTGTTCCCGCCAGAGGATCTGAACACTGACCTCAGCACTCTATTCATGGACTGCCTTTCTATGACATTTGGAAAAGAGAGAGTCACCCAACTATGATACTTCTTCCCTATGATACTAGGATCATCTTCTCTGCTACTGCTTCCTAAGTTTTTTTCATACCTTGCTATCTGACCTACTGGTACACCCCTCCTCCCAGGTTGCCAAGCACTACTCTTTGACTTACAGATGCCTCTGACAACCCATGGATATTGCCAGCCATCCGGCTACTAAGCCATAGGCCTTCCGGAGCTTTTTGTTTATCCTCTGGTTGAACTCCTCTAGTTAGAGTATGATTCTTTTTTTTTTAAGTAACAGGCATTTTTATTTATAGTTTTGATTTCCAGTTTTTATCCCTCCTTTCATCCCTTTTCTCCCCCCTCCGTGAGGCAGTAAGCAATCAAATATGGGTTATACATGTGCAATTATGTAAAACATTACCATATTAGTCATTTTGTACAAAATAAAACTTGAAAAAAATTTTAAAAATGAAAAATAGCATGCTTCAATTTGTGTTCAATCGATACCAGTTCTTTCTTTGGAGGTGGATAGTATGTTTCATCAAGAGTCCTTTGGTTTTGACTTGGATCATTGTATTGTTGAGAATAGTTAAGTCATTCACAGTTCATCATCAAACAATATTGCTGTCTCTGTGCACAATGTTCTCTTGGTTCTGCTTACTTCACTATATACATCAGTTCATACAAGTCTTTCAAGACCTTTCTGAAATCATCCTGCTTGTCATTTTTTATAGCACAATAATATTCCATCATCATCATATACCACAGCAATTGATGAGCATTCCTTTGATTTCCAGTTCTTAGGCACTACAGAAAGAGCTTGGGGGGTGTCTTTGGGATATAAATCGATATTTCTAGATCAAAGGGTATGCACAGTTGTATAACCCTTTGGGCAAAGTTCCAAATTGCTCTCCAGGATGATTGGATCCTTTCACAACTCCACCAACAGTGAATTAACATCCCAGCTTTCCCACATCCCCTCCAACATCCAATATTCTCCATTTTTTGTTATATTTGACACTCTGATAGGTTTGAGGTGATACCTCAGAGTTATTTTAATTTGCACTTTTGAGTATGATTCTTGAGAGAAGAGACTGTCTTTTGTATCCATAGCATTTAAAACAGTAGCATATGGTAAGCACTTTAAAATGCTTTTTCATTCATTCATTCATTCATTCATCAGCTCTAATGTCCTTTCTAGCTCTAAATCTAAAATCCCATGAATCTTAGTACAGAAGAGTTTCTGTATCCTCTCCTCCAACTCTTCCCAAGTTCTGACCCTCCAGAAGTTTACCTCAAAGGAATATATATGCCATTGATTTATTCATGCATGTGTGTTTTCTTTTTAAAAAAATATATTTTCCCTCCAATTACATGCTAAAACAATTTTAAACTTTTTTTTGAAAGTTTTGAGTTCCAAATTATATCCCTCCCTCCCCTCTTCTCCTTTCTGAGGCAGTAAGCAGGTAAGCAGTAAGCAGATATAGATTATACATATCCAATTATGTAAAAACATTCCCATATTAGTCATTCTATATAAGAAGTCTCAAATAAAAGAAAAAAAACAAAAGAAAAGAAAGTGAAAATAGCATGCTTCAGTCTGTGTTCATTCAAGATCAGTCATTTCTTTGGAGATAGATAGGATGCTTCATTGTTAGCTCTTTGGGATTGTTTTGGATCAGTGTATTGCTAAGAATAGTTAAGTCATTCACAGTTCTTCCTCAAACAATATTTCTGTCACTGTGCATAACTTTCTCCTGATTCTTTTCTTGTCTGTATGTATATTTTCTCAATTAGTCAATCAACTAACATTGATTAAACACCCCCTATTTGGCAAGCTCTGTGCTAAACACTTTTCCTTTTCCCACTGTAGAAAAGCATGTTTAAGCTCCTTGAATAGAGGAACTGTTTCATAGTTATATTTATTTGTTTTTTGGTGAGGCAATTGGGGTTAAGTGCCTTGCCCGGGGTCACACAGCTAGTAAGTGTCAAGTGTCTGAGGCTGAATTTGAACTCAGGTCCTCTTGAATCCAGGGCTGGTGCACTGCACCATGTAGCTGCCCCCATAGTTATATTTTTAATCCAAGCTCCAGAATAGTTCCTTGAAAGCAATCCATCAAAACACATTTATTAAGTACACTACTATATGCCACGTACTATGTCAGGCATTAGGAATATACATAGAAAAAAATGATACAGTCCCTGCTAACAAAGAGCTTATAGGACAGAAGAGGCACATACTTAAGTATATTCAGAATACATACAAGGTAGTTAGGGAAGGGGTCACTGGCAACTGGAGGACTAGGAAAGGCTTCTCATCAAAAGTGGTCCATGAGCTGCAATGTGAATACACATAGTATACACTTCATAAATGTTGGTTTAACTAAGTCAGATATGATAGGCTGTCATAGACGGGTTGTTATTATCGTGCATACATCTGTGTCAATGACCCCTCTTTCTAAGTATTTGAATATTTACATATCAATAATTTCCAAAGAATTAAATATGAATAATGTCATTTATTTGCCATATTATCTTATTCTTATAGTTATTAGCATTAGTCATTAGTAGCCTCATTTTAAGTCAAGGATAATTTAAATAATAAAAACATAAAAGCTTACTCAGAAATAGAGTGAGCCAACATCACAAGTTTGTAGACAATATAACTGGTATTTGTCCAGATCCTGTGTTATATCCATTAGTTTATGTGGTTTCTCTTCAATACTTGTACTATGAGGAGATTGAATACTGGAATGGAATTTTATCACTCACTTATCAAAATATTAATTGAAATTACTTGTAAAATGTTGTCTATTTCAGGATATCTGTATGCTACTTAAAGAAACTATTGATTCAAGAGTAAAGGATTACTTAGATGCTTGTAAACGGCTTGACCTGTCAAAAAATGCTGAATTCACACGATACAATCCATTGTCCTTAAAAGGTAAGATGGACAGATAAAAATAAAGGTTCATTTCCCAGGGGTAATGGTTATTTTTAACTGTGACAGTTATGTTAACATTGTGATAACAAGTCAAAACTTTGCTTTCATGGGAGGCCTCCCCTATGTGATTATCTCCAATTTATCTTTTATACATCTCATTTATACACTATTGTTTGCATGTCATTGTTATCTTTATACTGTGAGCTCCTTGAGAGCAAGTATGGTTTTTTGCTCACAGTTTAATGGGGGACATAATGAGCAAACAAACAAGTACAAACAAGTTATATACAGAATAAATAGAAAGTAATTAGATCAAAATTGGGTTAAGAATAGTTAGGAAAGGCTTCCTGTAGAAGATGGGATTTTAGTTAGGAAGCCAGGGGAGGCAGTAGGTAAAAATGAAAAGGAAAGCATTCTCAGCATGGGGAACAGCCAGAGAAAATGAGGTCAGAGTCACTGCATAGAAGAGTACACGGTGGGGAGTAAAGTTTAAGAAGACCATACAGTTAAGGAGCTAGGTTGTACAAAGGGTTTTTAACTTCAAATAGAGGATTGTATTTAATCTTGGAAGCAATAGAAAGCCACTGAAGTTTATTGGGTGACATGGTTAGAGTATTGCTTTAGGGGAGTCACTTTGATAGCCAAATTGAGGATGGATTGGAATGAGCAAAGACTTAATGTATTGGAATGGAGAGAGATTATTGCAGTAATCTGAGCATAAAGAGATGAAGGCATTCACCAGAATTGTGGTAGTATCAGAAGAGAGAAGGGGGCTTTTTCAAGAGATGTCCTCAATATTAAATTGACTGGCCTTGACAACATTTTAGATATTGGGGGGGGGGTGAGAGATAGAGAAGAATCCAGTTTGACTCCTAGGTTTCTAGCCTGAGGAAGTGGGAAGATGGTATTGCCTCTATAATAATGAGGACAGTAGATATGCAGGGAGGGGTTAGGGAAAAGATGAGTTTGGATTGGGGGCATATTGAGTTTAAGATGTCTACCGTAGGGGCAGCTAGGTGGCATGATGGATAAAGCACCAGCCCTGGATTCAGGAGCACCTGAGTTCAAATCCGGCCTCAGACACTTGACACTTACTAGTTGTGTGACCCTGGACAAGTCACTTAACCCTCATTGCCCTGCAAAAAAAAAAAATGTCTACTGGAACATCCAGTTTCAAGATGTTAGAAAGGCATTTGGAGATGCAAGATTGAAAGTCAGAAGAGAGTTTATGGCAGAATAGGTAGATTTGAAATAATCATCATAGAGATGGTAATTAAATTCACAGGAACTGCTTAGATTGCCAAGTGATGTAGTAGAGAGGGAGAAAAGACGAAGGCCCAGGACAGAACCCTGTGGGCCACCTCTTGTTAGAGGGTTTCATCAGGAAAAGAATACAGCAAAAGAGCAAGAGGAGCAATCAGATAGGAGAACTAGGAGAGAGTGTTGTCCCAAAAATCTATAGAGAAGAGAGTTTCAGAGAGGAGAAGTTGATCCAAAGTGTCAAAGTCTACAGAGAGGTCAAGAAAAATGAGGATTGAGAAAAGGCCATTGGATTGGGGAGAGTGGTTTTACTGGAATGATGAAGTTGGAAGATGAATTATAAGGCGTTAAGATCAGAATGAGAGGAGAAAAAGTATAGGCATGTATTGTGGATTGCCTTTTCAAGTTCATCCACAAAGGGCAGAAGAGATGATGGGTTAGCAGGGATGGAAGAATCAAGTGAAGATTTTTTTCAGGACAATATAGTCAATTACTATTGTACAAAAAATTAATTATTAACTATAACTAACCTGGGAAAATTATATAATTGGATTTATGAAAAATTATGATTGTATGAAAAATGGTAAGTTTAGAAAAATTATAATTGCGTCACAAGTCCTGCTGCAGTCGCCATTCAAATGTTTTAATATTTTAAATGACAAGCCTAATTTGGGGGGACTAATTTGATTGGAGTACTAATCTGGGACTAATGACCCGCTGGCTATCTGACTGCTATTAACTTAGTATGGGCCGTTTATAAAAGTTCCACCACACTGCTCCACTCCCAAAATTGATAAGCAAAAGATTAAGAAGCCTCTTAACTAAATAATCCAAGCAGAGTTTATTTATGAGATACTATTTAAAATTAAGAATACAGGGAAATAAAATGTACAACCTGACTGCATTGCGGTGCATGTCTTTCCACTGCGTCTCTTTCCCACCTGCTGCGCTTTGAACTTTTTTAATACAATAAGGGCCTTAGCCACCTTAGGGCACTCATTCTAACTCCGAGCCCCTTTCACTTTGTAAATCCCCCTACTTCTAACTTTCCTCTCCTTACTGCCACCGCTGAAACCCTGGGTTTCTCTCTCACCAGCCTTCTGTCTGTCTGCTCTGTCAGTCTGCCCTTCTGCCTCTCTTTTCTCTGCTCCTAGTCCTTCTCATCTTCTCCTGCGTCCTTGTAGCCTCATTTCTAGTCTGCCATGCTCCAACCTTTCTAATCGTCAGCCAAAGCTTAACCTCTTCTCCACCTCATCTTGTCCCCGAACCTTTCTAATCTCGTCAGCCCCGCCCCCCCCAGTCTATATACCTTTTCTTCTCTCCACTCAAATCTCGGGGCTTCCTGTGTCCCCACAGACCAAGCTAATCGTCAGCCAGGGCTGCAGCTGGTGGGGGGGGGGGGCTGTGCTGGAGCGTCACGTGCCCCAGCACAGCCCCCAGCACAGGCCACCCCAGAGCCCAGCATCTCTCAGATACCTCCGCTCAGGGCAAAGGGAGCTGGTGGCTTCTTTCCCTCAGCTGTCTGACCTGGTGTCTTGCACAGCCCACGGGGCTTCCTGGCTCAGCTGAAGCAGAGGGGGAGGGGCACCAGCCCTTCCCACACAGAAGAGACCCTGAGGCCCTAAGGCTTTCCAATCTCAGCCCAAAGGTGGGGTCCCCAAATCAAAATAAATTTCCACATTACAGATTTTCATTCTCTGATTAAACTAAATAGTATTGGACCTGAATAAATAAATAAAAATTGAACCTTCTAATAAATCTTCAGTTTTCCTCCAAAATAAGTATTTCTAATGCAAATCTACCTTATAAGGTGACCAATGAGAGACAAATGGGCAGTTTTCAAATTCTGCTTCTTATACCTATTTGGCCTTATGGCCCTGAGATGTTCACTTCATTTCTGCATGTCTGATACCTCTCTAAGGCTCTTAGTTTCAGAGCAGTTGTTACTTTACCTTGTTAAGAATTTGTTTCATCTCTGGTGGTTGTTGATGATAGATACAGTCTAGTTAATTTAACTAAAAGTCAAATGTCTTTTAAGTCCTGTTTTTATAATAGTTTCCTTTATGGAATCAGAAATTTATTCCTGGGTTCTTCTAGATGGCTTAGCATGGTGCTGGGCACACAGTAAGTGCTTCAGAAATGCTTATGGATTTTTTTTTTTAAAAAACAATTTATTCTTAGAAATAGCACAGTGTGCTTGTATCAATATCACTTCTCCATGAGTCGTTTATTACCCCTTTCCCCACACTGACTGATTCTAAGAGATTGCACATTCACGGATAGGATACATTATTATGAAAGTTATGCCGTGCATATCTTCTTAGTCTCACACGTTGACTCTTGATGTTCCCATTGGAGAAGTCACGTAAACTCTTTACATGATTGCTTTCTATTTTCATATTTAATATTAACAACCCTAGTTAATATATTTGTAAGGAATCCTCTTTTCAAATAGACTGGGGGAAAAACATTTTTATTGAAGAGGCAGTCTGGTGTGGTGCAGAGAGCCCTAGGCTTAGATTCAGTAGGACCAACATTCAAGTTCTGTCTCTGACACTGGTCATGTCAGTGAGCACATCTCTGTGAGCCTTAGCTTCATCATCTGTAAGATGAGATACTATTTTTGCTAACCTCCCCACAGGATTGTTGTGAAGAAAATGCTTTGTAAACCTTTTAAGTTTTATAGCAGTTATTCTCATTATTGTCATATGAGGCTGTACAGAGTTAGGCATTTCCATTACTTATCTAGATAATATCTACTTAATATCTTTAGAAAATGTTCTGGCAATCAGCACTAAGAGAGGGAAAGTTGTCATTTTCCCTAAAATTATCTAAAATGGACATATTTCAGTTTTTATAATTTTTATTACTTTTAATCCATTACAAGAAAATGTAAACTATAATCACACATAAATAGAAAGTTACATAATTTATTGTAACTTTTTCTTTTAATATTCAGATATTGATAAAGCAGTCCAATTATCTGAATATTAGTTGTTTGGTTTTTTATCTGAATATTAATTAGATGTCAAATATATCCAACTTGATTTGTCTATAAATCTAGAGAAATCACAGGTAGCCAATGGCTGCAGCATTAAAGTGCTTATAACCAGCAAGTGAGCGTATTGCATTTCTTCCTTTGCCATGAGATTGGTTTTCATAGGTAGCTAAGAATGAATAATACACAAAGGCAGTATAAGCCCAAGAGAACAAAACAGACATGCATATCAGTATTTGTAATCTTGATTTCATATTATATATTCATCATTGGCAAAAAGCAACATCAAAGTACAAACCATTGTACTCTTATGTCTTCACCAAAGCAACCTCTCTAGTCATTTCTTTAACACAGTCTGCAAAACCCTACCTTTTCTCAGCTTGATCTTATGATCTCAGGTGAGTAACATACAAAAAAGTGTCAATCAATGCCACTGACCAGAAAGTCATGCCTATTTTCACCTTAGTGTTTGATTTTTACACTCTTGGCCTTGGTGTGGAATGGGGAAGATTGCTCCAAATTGGGGTAGTTCCAAAAACTGTGACAGTGTCTCTTTGTGCTTTTGTAAAGAAAATATGGAGATTGGCTGACTTTACGTTATTGTTTGCTTTACTTTATTTCTAGTTCCTTCCAAGTTTAATTTGCATTAACATAATATATACTCTTGTTTTTTCTTGGACAATATAGTCACAATTGACTTATTTGTGTTAAGTGCTCATGAAATATTTGTTGTATGATTTTCATTTGTTAAAGGTTAAATATGTAAGATTTCAGGGAAGTTTTGTTTACTGTGTAATAATAGGGAAGGAAGGAAGTGCTTAGAGTTTTCAGAGAGCTGCCATTGACCAGAGAAAGTAGTGTGATTACCATAGGATATCTAATGTTTCTCTCTCTTACTACAATGTTTCAGTCGGTGTAAGAGCAGCAAATGATTTATAAGAAATCTTCAAAATATCTTAATAAGTAAATATAGCCCTTTATAGTATTTAACAACTGAGAGCTATTCACAACTGCTATATTGTATGTATATACATACGCAGATTTTATGTGTACACATATTATATAACATTATATATACATATATATATAATCTGTATGTATATGTGTATCTGTCTAGTCAATACTACCTTTCTAGATTCGTGTCAGTGCTACTTTTTCCTGTAAAAAAGACAGATATAATCAGAAGATATTTCATGAGTTGAGATTACCAGACAGGTTTTTTTAGAAAGTAGAAATTATACCTTATTTTTCTAAAAGACTTTTTGTAATAACTTTTTGGGGTTTTTTTAAATTCCTAAAAAGCCATGTTTAAAAACAGTCCTCCTCTCCATTTTGAGCTCCCCTTTCCCTCAATATAATAGCTAACATTTGCATTTTACAGATGAGAAAACAGGCTGAGAGCAGTTAAATGACTTGGCCTGAGTCATACAGCTCCTCAGTATATGAGACAGGAGTCAAACCTAGATCTTCCTGACACCAATGCTAACACTCTATCCATTATTTCAGCAGGCTTCTCCTTCTTCTTCTTCTTCTTCTTCTTATTTTGCTTTAAATTTTATTTTACTTAGTCCAATTTAGTAAACAATTAACGTTTTCCACCAACTCGGGGTGCAGAAACTTTCACTGGCTTCACAATTTTTTGTTTAGGTACTGCCTTTGTAGGAGCCTTAGCAGCAGATGCAGCTGTTTTCTTAGTTGCTTGCTTAGCCTTTTTTGCTTCCTTGGCAGCCCTGATGGCTTGTTCTCATTGGGCCTTTCGAACTTCAGGTTTCTGGTTCCTCTTGGCCATTATAGCAGCAAGAGAAGCGCCAGTGATGGCCCTCTAGAATTTAAATGCCTGGCGGGTTCTTTTCTTTTCAGTCTCTTCCGACTGTCCCTTCTTGTGCTTTCTTCTATAGAGGACAGCCCAATTGATCTGCCGAGGGTTCCTCTTTGAAAGGAATGCAGACTCACATTTTACATTCAAAAATTGGAAAACCTTCCTGTCCGTGTGGGCGTAACACCTCCCGTGACCTGGTTAGATCTTGTACCTGCTGAAGCTGCACAGCTCGACCTTCATGGCTGTGAGAGGCCAGAAGATGGCGAAGAAGAAGAGCTCAGCAGGCTTCTTAATCTTCTTGTATGTATGTGTGTCATGGGCCCCTTTGGCAGTCTGGTGAAGCCTCTGGATACCTTCTTAGAATAATATTTTAAATACATAAAATAAAATACATAGAATTGTAAAGGAAGCCAATTATATTGAAATATAGTTTGGGGTTTTTTTTTTAAGTTCACACAGGGTTCAGAACCCTTGACCTATCTGCCCCTCAAATAGAGAAAGAGCATGAATTGTCCTATAAAGAATAGGTTTTTTCCCTTATTTTTCCCCCAAGCAAGATTCTATTTTTTAAAAAAATCTATCAGGGACTGATTTTTAAACTAAGTATATGAAACCTATTTAAAAATCTGAAATGTGTAATGAGAATTTAAGCTGTCTTGTGAACTTTTATTTTTGCTTTTATATGCTCAACATTGGTTTTCTAAGCATAAATACAAAGAAGAAAAATAAAAAATTCTCTTTTGGTCATACTTCTATCCTATATGATTTCTATGCTGTTTTGATGTGGCTAATAGGCCATTTAAATAGTGGTAAGGATAAAAGAGGACAATAAATTGATGCTAATCATTTTCTCTTTTTACACTTTTCTTTCATTAAACTTAATAACTAAGAAATACACCCCCTTGAAATATTGTATGAAGGACACCAAATCTTTCAGGGTTCTTTTTGAGAGAGATGAAATTGGACTTCATTTTTGTGTTTCCTCTAAGCTCAACTTTAAAATAAAATTTAAATTCAGTACACTATTCAAAGTTGGTGGTATTTTGTTCAGTCTTTTAGTCTGTGTCATGACAAGTATCTTATGTGGATTTTAAGTTCCAAAATACCAGGCTTCCTCTCTCTTTATTTACACCCACACAGCATTCTCTGGTGGGGCACAATACCACCATGTTAGGAAATCTGTGGGTGTTATGCTCAAGATGAGAGCTGACAGAGAATGTTGAAAAAATGGGAGACAATAGCCAAAACAAGCAAGTTCTTCCTATTCTTCCTTCTGTCTGAGAAATGTTCCCCTCCCTTCCCAAACAGCTGATATGGAGTACCTGCCAAAGTAAGCTTTCGTTTGTTCTTCAGACATAGGCTTTATTGTAAACCCTTCTCCCCTGATGTTTTGACTAATGTGCAAATTTGTATATATAGTATTTATTTGGGGGTTGTTTGTTTTTCCAACTCATTGAAAATGATATACTTTCCCACTTAAAATAAATTTTGGAAGAAAGACCTTTCCCCTTTGAGTTTCCCCTTCTTCATATAACTGACCAGACATTTTTACATAATATACAGAATTTACTCTAAAACTCCATCCTAATTTTCCTGCATTTTCTTACAAATACATAAGAAAACATTGTTGATCAAATAGTACAAATAACAGGAAAAAAAGGTCAACCTCTTTTCCCATCCTCCCTTTATAATTTCCTATTGCTTTTAGAAATCTTTTCAGTTCACTGAACATCTAATAAGCACAAACTACACATAAGGAACGTTACTAACACCTGTCAAATATTAAAGAGCTATGGCCCTTGAGGAGGGAGAAGAGAGTACTATGGACAGTCTCCTAGTTGGGCAGATGTAAAACAGACCTTAGAGATCATCTTGCCCAACCCTTTCCTTCTATAAGTAAGGAAATGGAAATCCAGATAGCCCAGCTCACAGAAGTGAGTGGCAGAGATGGCCATAGAATCCAGCCCAGCGCTTCTGCTGCTACATGGCATTGCTTATGGGCTTTCTGAGACAGGGATGTAAAAGAGGGTTTATTAAGCACCTGTTTTGTGTCAGGCACTCGACTAAGTGCTTCACCAGTATTAACTCATTTAATTCTCACAGCAACCTTGGGCAGTAGGTACTATTATTATCCAGATTTTACAGTTGAGGAAACTGAGGCAGAAAGTAAATCACTTTCCTTGAGTCACACAGCCAGTATCTGAGGCCAGCTTTGAATTCGTCTTCAGACTCTAGGTCCAGTGCACTTTGGTGCCATGAGTAGCCTCTAAGTCTAGTGCAGACTCTTTTGCCTGATAATCAAGTTATCAGCTACAGCATCTACTTCTTTTATCCATGTAATATGCAGTAATATTTTTAGAATACTTAGCACATGCCTGGCATTTACTAGGAGCTTAATGAACACTTGTTTCTTTACCCTTTCCTTGTCCCTCTTCCATATAGTCGATGTTCTGCATGAATACCACATATTCTGTGTCTCTCATTCACAGCAAAGTTTCCTTTCTCTGTGCCTTTGCTCATGCGGTTCCCTTTCTGCATGCCTAAAATGACCCCCTTTCCCTTCCTGTCGATTTCTTATCATCCTAAAAAGCCCAATTTAGACATTACCCCTTTCAGGAAACCTTCCCAGATTTCCCATTTCAGTACTGATGTTTCCCCATTGGTATTCCATTCGACATTCTTCTTATAGTTCTCTTAAGAATTTGCGTATCATTTTGCAAGGAGTATGGGATTTTCCTATGAGCGTCTGGTTCTTAGACCATATACAGTATCTGTTGTAGAGGTTTGGTGAGTTTGCTTCTGGAAATGGGTGAGAGAGGGGCCCTCTAACCATCGGGGTCCCTCAGGGCTCTGTCCTCGGCCCTCTTCTCTTCTCCTTATGTACTGTTTCACTTGGTGGTATCATCAGCTCCAATGGATTTAATTATCTCTGAGCTAATGACTCTCAAATCTACCTATACTGCCCCACACTTTCTGCTGACCTCCAGTCTCGCATTTCCTATCAGACATCTTGAACTGGATGTCCAGTAGATATCTTAAACTCCCTAAGTCTTCTCACCCTCACCCCTACTTTCCCTATTACCGCAGAGGGCAACTCCATCGTTCCAGTTCCTCAGGTTCACAGGCTTGGTTCATACTGGATTTCTCACTCTTCTCTCTCACATCCAACATCCAGTCTGTTGTCATTGCCTTACCTTTGCAACATCTCTCAAATATGCCCCCTCTGACACTGCCATCTCACTTGGTTCAGGTCCGCATTACCTCATGCCTGGTTTATTGTAAAGCCTCCCTCAAGTCTCTCCCCACCCCACTCCATTCTTCAATGAACGACTAAAATGACTTTCCTAAAGTTGCAGGTCCAATCATGTCTCCCCCCCCTCCCCCACCTTACTCAGTCAACTTCAATGGCTTCCTGTTACTTCCAGGATCAAATAAAAAATTATCGGGGCAGCTAGATGGCGCAGTGGTTAAGCACCGGCCCTGGATTCAGGAGTACCTGAGTTCAAATCCGGCCTCAGACACTTGACACTTACTAGCTGTGTGACCGTGGGCAAGTCACTTTACCTCCGTTGCCTGCAAAAAAAAAAAAAAAAAAAAAAAAAATTATCTGTTTGGCATTCAGAGCCCTTCATAACCTAGCCCCCTCCTATTTATCCAGTCTTCTTACTCTTACTCCTGTACAGATACTCTTCAATCCAGAGAAGCTGGCCTCCTGGCTATTTCACAAATGAAACATCATATCTTGCCTTCGGGTGTTTTTTCTGTCCATACCTATAACACTTACTCTCCACTCCAATTACTGATACCCCTGGCAATTTTAAAGTCTCAATTAAAATCTCATCTTCTGTAAGAAGCTTTCCCCAACCCCTCTTAATTCCAGTATCTTCCCTCTTTTAAAATTATTTCCCATTTATATGGCTTGCTTTATATAGATTTGTTTGTATGCCGCCCCCCCCCCCATTAGATTGCAAGCTGTTTAAGAGCAAGGACTGTCTTTTACATTCTTATTGTTTCCCCAACACTTAGAATAGTGCCTGGTACATAATAAAATAAGCTCTTAATAAATGTTTATTTATTGATTGATTCTATATTAAAGTTAGTGTATTTGTGCCTATTTATCTTAGTTATGGAATTGTTTGAAAACAGTGTCCATAAATTTCAATTCCTTTTAAAATTTTGTAAAGACCAAATGATAAAGAAAATAGTAATTGGTTTGTTTTTGTCTTATTTGATATTTTTTGTACATTCAATTTAGGATTATTCCTTTAAGGTAGTCAGAACTTCAGTGAAGGTTCTATTTTTCCAAGGAATGAGATAGTTAAAAAGATTTGTCATTTTAGCCATACCCTGTCTTCTCAGGCCACCTATGAGCAGAGGACTTCAATTCATACATTACTTGAGAAAACTGATGCTTTCTGCCTTGAGCTTGCTTTTCTCTCAAATTGTCTACCTCAGTTACTTTCAACATCACCTCCCATTCTTTCCTCCTTTGCTCCAGTCTCTGGTATGAATGTGGTATATCCCCTCCCATCACCTCTGGAAACTTACCTTTTTTATGATGATGGTGCTGGTAATAGCTAGCATCTGTATAACATTTTAAGGTTCACAAAGTGCAATATTACCTCATTTGATCTTCATAACAACCCTGTGAAGTAGGTGCTATTATCCCCATTTTTATACATGAAGAAACTAACAGTGAGAGATGTTAAGTAACTTGTGAAAAATCACATAGCTAGTAAATGTCAGAGACAGGATTGGAACTCAGGTCCTCCTGACTCCAAGTCCAATACCATATATAGCACCACCTTTCTTTATCCATGGTCTCCTTCCCTGCTCCCCACAGTTATACTCAGATCTCCCCCATTCTTTAAAAACTTTTAATTAACACCATCATCCCCTGAAGCTATTTCAGCAGCCAAACTCCTAGAAAAATGCAGTCATCATGCACTTACTTCTCCAACCCTTGTATCCTGACTTCCCACTTCACCACTCAACTGAAACTGTGTCTGCAGAGTTTCCAGTGGTCTCTACACCATTATATCCAGGAACCTTTTCTTATTCTTTATTCTTCTTTACATCTTAAGGCTTCTGACACTGTCGAACTCCCCTTCCTACTAGATTATTTCTCCCCTCTGGGTTTTTTTTGATATTATCCTTTCTTTACTTTCTTAACCTGGCCACTCCTCAGGCTCCCTTGCCAGATCATCATATGTGTCCTCTCCCATCTTCTTGGGTGTACCCCCAAAGTGTTCTTCTGGGCCCTCCTTTCTCTTTTCCCTCCCTTAGTAATATCATAAGTTCCCATGGATTAAATGACTGCCCACATTCAGATGATTTCCAAATGTTTCTATCTAGCTATCGTCTCTTTCCTAAGTTTTCATTCCATAACATTCACCTATACCACATGCTGGATACCTGGATGTCCCATAATCATGCCAAAGATAATATGTCCAAAACAGAATTATCTTTCTATAGAAAAGAGGTCAAACATCCCCACCAGCTCCCAACCAACTGCCGCTGTCTGGGCAGGCGAGCCAGCCTCTTTAAAGCACCAAAGCACCCTGAGGGAGAGAGAGGAGGTAGCATGTGTCAAACACATCAAATCATTGCCAGCACTTCTCCTCACCCTCCGCTGGAGAAAACCCAGAGCTCTGAGTCCAAGAGCCCCAGCACCAGTCATCTAGGTCATTAAATTTTATGGAAATGCAATATGGTCATTGTTTGTTATAGTGACATATTTGTATATACATACATACATGCATGTGTATATATATATATGCATATATATATATATTTATTCTTGGATGACTGTTCCTTATTTTATAACTTTATAGGATGCCTAGGAAATGTAATGTAAAACAACTTCAACTCTGGGAAAAACGATTAGAATTCTTGTTCAACAATAAAACTATTGTAGAGCTTCAATTTAAACCATGTGGACTCTGTCAATATGTACTATGTCAAAACGATTTTTTGGGGGGGATCTTATGTATAAACAGCAGGTAGTTTTTGTTTGTTTGGGGGGTTTTGATTGTGTTTTTTGCTTTTGCTTTTGCTTTGTTTTAGAATTTCAGAAAATCATTCAAGGCTTTATTTCTCTCATAATACAAAGTCTAGGCTTCCTATTGTTTGGTTTCCGTTTACAATGCAGATTCCATTGAAGCTTCTAAAGTGATGCAACATCAATTTTATTATCTTTTGAATTTGCTTGTTCACATTTACATCTAAACTATCCTTTCTCAAGTTTCTGTATTTGCTGGTAGAGGAAGTTCAAAACATGTTTTACAGTATCCCTCCAGGATGCTTATGAAGATCTTTGTCATTGGGTGCTGATTTGTAAAACTTGTGTTGTTGTTTTATTTGAGCTGCCCTAGTTGGCTGGTAGCCTTACCATTTTACAGATTACAAGTTATTTATAGTCTACATTCCAAAAAGAATCATTTGAAGGGTCAGGTAGAACTGGTATTCCCACTTTAACTGTGGGAGGAATGGATAGGAGGCCTTCCCTTAAGTTTATTTATTAAAGAAAACAGACTCATTTTGTGTATGCATGTGTGCATCTTAGTATATTATACATCTTAACTGCTTATTTTCTGATGAATTTCTTTATTTTCCCTATTAATACTAAAAGAGTGAACATGTATCCTAAGTTCTTCCATTCCACACAAGAAGGAAAGCGGGACAAGCTTGTGGCAACAACTGAAAGCGGCGGTTCTTCCCAAGGTGCCAGGAATGAGATACCCTTGGGTGTTAGCTTTGTGTTTGGTTCATTTGCTTAGCTCTCATACTGTGTGTGTGTGTGTGTGTGTGTGTGTGTGTGTGTGTGTGTGTGTGTGTGTGTGTGTAGCGTGACCCCAGAGGGGCATACTTTCCCTTGGTAGAGACTTGGCAAAGGTCTGGAAGGTGATGACCTCTCCTGTGGTTTAGGGATTACAGCTAATTAGGGAAGTTGTTATATACTGTTTGTCTTTCCCACTTATAAATCAGTGACCTTTTCCCCTAGATGCTATATTCTTATCATGTATAGAATGCCAAGATGCAATGGGAACAATTTTTCTTGGCCAATACTTTTCTCCGGAGTTTTGCAGCCATTACACAAAGGAAGGCACTGTAATGCCACTCATGCATGCCAGGAGTATTAATAGCATACAGTTCCCTGAATGTTCCCTTGTAATTTTGTTCCTTTGAATTCTGTTCCTTGTCAACAGGATCAACATATATAAATGTATTAGAATCCAGCAAATATCATTTAAGTGCTTGCTATGTACAAACAACATGATAGGTTCTGGGAATAAAAATATAAATATGACATGAGGCTTGGGCTTAAATGTTTTATAGTCTAATGTGGGAGAATAACACATACACAAATAACTATGATTCGTTGAGTTAGGGAAGGTATGGAAGAAGTGGTACCTAAGTTAGATCTTAAAGGAAAAGAGGGACTTCAATAGGTCAAGATGGTAGGAGATGGAAAATGCCATTCCACCTAGAAATTAACAAATGAAGGAAAGCCCAGAAAGTACTTTATTCACCACACATATGTACAAAATAGAATTTTCATAAATGGTTTCTCTCTCATCCCTTTATTCTAATACAGTGGAAGGGGAACTGCAGTAACAGAGGGAAGAGAGGTAGTTCTGGCTGATGCAGCCCCACTGAGTCCCATCTCATCTGAGGACCCAGGGTCAGAGGTCTTAAGATCATGGGTTTAGAGGCCCCTAGTCCAACCCTTTTATTTTGTAGGTAAGTAAACTGATGCCCAGAAAGGTTGAATGAGCTGCCTAATTGACCCATAGATAGTAAATGGCACACTTAGGATTCAAACTCAAGCCCCTGATTCCAAATCTGGCTCTTTCCCCTAATGTAACAAACATGCTATATTTTCCTCACTTCCTTGCACAAACAGCACTGTTATCTAGGAGAACAGGGACTTTATTGGCATACTCTTTTCTCTTTGTTTTCAACATTTTTTTTTCACTAATAGGTATGTGTATGTGTGTTAGTTTCTAATTCAGGTTATAATACATACTATGTGATGGTTGTTCTAAGTACATGTAGGACACTCATTTATTATTCTTTATTAGTAGTAATGTGATAAGAATGTTTAAACTCCATCTCAGCAAGATTGTCATTTGTAATTGGACACCAATCCGCTGTTGGTGGAATTGTGAACAGATACAGCCATTCTGGAGAGCAATTTGGAACTATGCCCAAAGGCTACAGAACTGTACATACCCTTTGATCCAGCAATATCATTGCTAGGTTTATATTCCAAAGACATCCCAAAAAGACCTATTTGTACAAAAATATTGATAGCAGATCTTTTTGTAATTGTTAAGAATTGGAAATCAAAGGAATGCTCATCAATTGAGGAATGGCTAAACAAGCTGTGGCATATGATGGTAATGGAATGTTATTGTGCTATAAGAAATGACAAGCAGGATGATTTCAGAAAGGTCTGGAAAGACCTGTATGAACTGATGTATAGTGAAGTGAGCAGAACCAAAAGAACATTGTGTATAGCGACAGCAATATTATTGATGAAGAACTGTGAATGACAACTATTCTGAACAATACACTGATCCAAGACAATCTCAAGGGACTACTGATGAAACATATTATCCACCTCCAAAGAAAGAACTGATATTGATTGAACACAAACCGAAGCATGCTATTTTTCACTTTCTTTAATTTTTTTCAAGTTTTTTTCTTCAAAATAACTAATATGGTAATGTTTTACATGATTATACATGTATAACCTATATCTGATTGCTTGCCCCTTCAGAGAGGAGGGAGGAAAAAAGGGATAAAATTAAGAATTCAAAACTTTAAATAAAAATGTTTATTATTCTTTTTTAAAAGATTGTCATTTGTAGTCTTTTATTTAAGGCATTTATATATTCAAATGGCAGAACCACTGTAAACATTGGTTGGCATTGTTCCTTTCTTCAGACAACAATGCAGAAAAGAGATATAAAGTAACATTGTAGGGATCCTCTTTTTCTGGTTGTGTGATACCAACTGTGTAATTTAAATTTCTAAATGTAGGTTCTAATCTGTCCCCCAGTTTTGGGGGGAAAACTGACTAAAATCACTGATAAACAAGTTTAAGTTTTTTAAAGGTTTATTGAAAGATAGTAAAAGAAAGAGAAAGATTGAGAACAGAATTCCTACAACCTGGCAATTCTATCTTTCCTCAACTCCTCTGTGTAGTCCTCTGCCACCACCACGATGTCAGGAACCAAAAGAGACAGAGCTCTCTCTGTGCAGGCTCTCCTTCCTGTCCCCTCCCAGAAATGAGAAGTTCTTCAAGCTGGTTGGTTGACTGGGCCGGAAGTTCAAAGTGTTTTTAGATTCTGAGAACCATGCTTTCTTAAGTACTCTCAAGTACCAGCCAGATGTGCTTAGAATCTTGTCAACTAGTAATCCAGTCAAATCAGCCAGTAATCCACTCAGGTGGGCTCCTGAGTATCTGCCAAATCTCATCCATCACATTCCATTATCTTGACACAACAATACCCAGAATCTCCTTTCCTGGCTTTGGCTTCACTAATCCTGGTGTCTCTAATATGCAAATGTCTTTCAGTAATTAAAATAATTCATACATATTTAATTAGTGTCAACAATGACACCTCTGAATTAAAATAAGGATGATTAGCTGACCAATTATTATAAAAATAATCATGTTTAGTATTATTAGTGTCAATAGTTCTAAGGAAGTTTGAGGGGATAAAGTTATAGCAAATAACCCTGTAGTATGCATAGCATTGATATAACACTCAATCTTTAGAGAGATGAATGTGTAGGTTATTGTTCATGTGAATAATGACTTATTGGGTATCAGGGCAGGGATATTTTTCTGTAGATAAAAGCTTCAACAAAGGTTTGCTACCACAATATCTTTAGGAATTTTTTTAGAGTTTAACCAAAATATTAATAAAGAACATTAAATCCTCCTCTTGCATGAGCCTTAACTTGCTGAGAGTAAGCTTCCTTTGCAGTTATCCCAGGATAGAATGCTGCTTTTACATTCATGATGAAAATTAAAAGTAAAAAAAGTCATCTGGGTTGTTTAAAATATTCTCATTACCATGTCAATTCTATGCAAGTTATTAGAAATCTATATTTGCTTATAAAAAGCAGGATCTCCACTTCATCTGATTTAATTAATATTCATATTGCCTCCATTCAAAAATTCACTGTGTCTTCTCTAAGGTGAAAACTTTTGAGATATCAAGAGGCCCCAGTTAGTTCTCATGGCAACACCTTTAACAACTCTTCAGGTACTATTAATTTTGTTTTATTGGTGATTTAAGAAAGTATTCTGTCAGGCTACCAGAAGTAATTTGCATAAGTACATCAACTCAAACCAAATTCAAATTTAATTGTTTGGTCATAAAAAATAGTAATCACTTATTTGGTGAATTGTCTTAAGAAAATGTTCTATTTTCTCAAGTTCTATTTTCACCCAGATAGAAAATAAACACATTTTATAAAACTGTCTAAATGGCCCCAAAGAACTCCAAATATAAGATTCATACTGCTCTGTACATTTGAATTTATTTCTAAAATTAATTTATAGTTCTAAAGTTATATGCATATGATTTATTTATTTATGCTATGGTTTTGTGAATTTATGTATGTATGTGTGTGTGTATATATGTATATATATACATACACACACACACACATACATACATATATAGAGCATGCTGCTGAAGGGAGTTGAAGAATACAAGGACTGAAAAAGAAATATGATTTCCTTACAAAAGTTAGTAAGAATTTTACTTAATTGCAACCAGAAGCCTGACCTGGAAGTGTAATGTTTTGACCCTCTAGCTGTCTGGTTCCCTAGATGTGGTGTTTTGTACTCCCCCCAACTGTGAGAAAATCTATTTTATGCAATTTTAACTTGGTGTGTTCTTAGAAACACTGAAGTAGAAATTGTTCCCCTGAGAGAAAAGAAACCCTCATTATTTACAAGAAAGACTTGTAAAAACCATTTTTAAATGGATGGCATTTTTTGAAACACTTAGCAAATCTTTCTTTAGAAGAAAAAGAATGCAACTTCTGGATTTTTTTTAAAAACTAAGTATGGTGTTTTCAAAATGTAATTTTAAGCCAGCTTTGTCTCTATCAGGTTTTTCTTTATGTTTTTGTGTGGTATTACCTTCCCAGGACAGATGTGAAACAGCATATTCATTGCCTGGGAAATTATTGTGACTTTTGACTTTTCAGTTTTGATATTGTTGAAGTATATTTTTTTAATCTTGCCTTTTTTAGTAGAAAAGCTAGTAAAATCAACCCAAGATAGCTTCATATACATATGTATATAATCTATATTTCTTAATTAGTACAGTAGTATCACTGAATTTTTGTAGCCAAAACAATAAAGACCTGTAGGCCGACTATTTGAAAATTATGAAAATTCATACATCAAATTACTATGCTAATCAAACTATCTTTTCCTTTCATTGTTGTTATGGTTTATATAATATTACTTTTTAAAAATTTAATAGTATTTTCCTCCAATTACATGTAAAGATAGTTTTCATCATTCATTTTTAAAAGATTTTTTTGAGTTCCAAATTTTTCTCCCTCCTTCCCTTCCCCCACACCCCCAGACAGTAAACAGTCTGATATAGGTTATACAGTACAGTCATATAACATTACTTTTTAGGGGTTTTTCATCATTTGGATTTCCTTTGTGTGTGTGTGTGTCATTTTTACAGTTATAAAACTGACAGTCCCTATGTATTTGGTTGGAAAAAGACTTATCCTTTTCTTAAAAGTACTGAGGTTTTCTGTACATAAGTGTCAAAGATGCAGTGTATATTAGAAATCTGTTTTAACTCACTGGTTTGAGATTAATTTTAAACTTTATTGTTTTAGGAACATGATTTTTATCTAAATTAATAGAGTAATATGTACTTTGAACCTTCTGAATCAAATTCAATCATTTCTCAATTATGTCAGTTCTGTGTCATGCACCTGACTCCCATTTTGCCTACCAAAATGGTAGGAATGATCAGTAAATCAGTCAGCAAGCCTTTATTAAGCACTTACTATTTGCCAAGTACTGTATTAGGTGCTATGGTTACAGATTCAAAGAATAAAACAATTTCTACTCTCAAAGAGCTTATTTTCTAAAGAGGGAGAAAACAAGTACATATATAAGACTATGCAGAATAAATGTAAAGAGAATAACTACAAAGTACCTAAATATAATGTAGTTCATGAAGGAGGGCAGGAAACACATCATTTAGAAAGTGCTTAACCTGTATTTTGAAGGAAGATGCATCATTCCCATTTTCTCTGCTAATCTTCCTTATCTCTCTACAGACTGTTTCCCTACATCATCCAAACACATATATTACTCATCCTTAAACCTTCATTTGATCATACATCCTTACTATTTATCATCCTGTGTCTCTCCTCCCTTTTATGGCTAAAATCTTTTAGAAAGTGGTATACAACGAGTACTTCTACTTCTTTTCTGCTTACTCTCTTGTAAATTCTCTTTAGTATGGCTTTCAATCTCCATTCAACTGAAGCTCTTCTTGCCAGAGTTATAAATAATCTTAATTACCAAGCCTAATGACCTTTTCTCAATCCAAATCCTTTTTTAAAAAATGTAATGTACTATTACTGTTGGTTTTTTTTAATTAACAAGCATTTTTTTCTCCCTCCCAGCTCCCCCTACCTACTGAAAAGAAATAAATAAATACAGAACCCTTCTATTATATAAGCATAGTCAAGCAAAACAAATTACTATATTGACCAGGTCCCAAAACTACTTCCTATTCTTTGTCAATTATCTGTTATTAGGTGGGCAATGTTCTTCATGAATCATCTGGAAACCTGGTTGGATCCATTAGTTGTTCAGAGTTCTTAAGGCTTTCAGAACTGTTCCTTTTGCAGTATTGATGTTATAATATATAGTGTTCTGGGTTATGCTCATTTCACTGTGCATAGGTAATACAACTCTTCTGTGTCTCTTTGAAACGTCATTTTTCTTCATTTTTTTAGAGCATGAGAGTATTCTATTACATTCATATGCCACAATTTGTTCAGCTATTCCCCATTTGATAGATAGCATCTCCTTGCTTTTCAGTTCTTTGTCCCCACAAAAAGAGCTGCTACATGTAAGAACTTTTTCTTTGATCTCTTTGGGGTAAATAAAGTCCTAGTGGTGGAATTGGTATATGCACAGTTTTAATAAATTTTGAGCCATAGTTATAAAATATTTTCCAGAATGGTTAGACCAGTTGACAGCTTCACCAACAGTGCATCAGTATGCCTGTTTTCCCACAGGCTCTCTAACAGTCTTCGTTTTCTATTTTTGTTAGCTTTGTCGATTTAAATGGGTATGAAGTTGAACCTCAGAATTGTTTTAATTTATATTTTTATAATTATTAATTATTTGTAAGATTTTTTCATTTATCTATATGCATCTTGGTTATCTTCCCTTGAGAACTACCTGTTCATATCTTTAAACCATTTATTTATCAATCAGGTAATGACCCTTATTCTTATAAATCTGAATCATTTCCTAATACATCCTGAAAATGAGACTTTTATCAGAAAAGCCTGATTTAAAGATCCCCCCATTAACTGTCTTCCTTCTAATGTTAGCGATTTTGGATTTGTTTGTATAAAAACTTTTTTAATTTTATGTAATCAGAATTGTATATTGTGATTCTCTCACTCTTGTTTGGTCATGAAATGTTCCCCTACCCCTTGATCTGAAAGGTAATTTTTTTTCTTACTCCTCTAAATTTGTTTATAGTGTAACTTTTTTTTATCTAGGTCATGTATCCATTTTGAAAATATCTTGGCAAAATATGTAAGAATGTCATCTAAATTTAATTTCAGCTGTAGTGCTGTTCAGTTTTCTGTGTAGTTTTGATCTAATAGGGATTCCTTACCCCAGTAGTAGTGATTGCTGCATTTAGGGAACACGAGGCCAATAGTTCTGTTTGCTTTTGCTTGTTGTATACCTAATCTGTTCTACTGACAGATTTTTTTTTTTTTTTGGTGAGGCAATGGGGATTAATTGACTTGCCCAGGGTCACACAGCTAGTAAATGTCAAGCGTCTGAGGCTGGATTTGAACTCATGTCCTTCTGAATCCAGCACCAGTGCTCTTCCACTGTGCCACCTAGCTGCCCCTGATGGATCTATTTTTGACTTAGTACCACATTATTTTGTGAATTACTGCTTTGTAGGATAGTTTGAGATCTGATACAGCGAGGCCCCTTTTCTGCACACTTTTTTCATTATTTTCCTAGAGATTCTTGGCTTTTTGTTCCTCCAGATAAATTTCATTGTCATTCTTTCTACTTCCATAAATAATCTTTTAAAATAAGTTTTTATTGAAGTCTTTTACATCACCATAATTTCCCTTGGTATATTTCCTCTTCCATTTACCAAAGAGCCATCCTACATAAGAAATAGATTTTTAAGACAAAAAAGAAAAGCAAGAGGAGATAAATTAGAATATTGAAAAAGTCAGAAAATACATGCAGTGCCCCCCATACGTCTTCAAAGTTGTGGAGTGAAAATAACTTCTTTTTTTTTCCAGGGCAATGAGCGTTAAGTGTCTGAGGCTGGATCTGAACTCAGGTCCTCCTGAATCCAGGGCCAATGCTTTTTATCCACTGTGCCACCTAGCTGCCCCTGCAAATAACTTCTATTTTTTTTCAAGCATTGCTTTTCTTTATACTTGAGCAACATTAAATTTTTTTTGTGTTGCTCTTTCTATTTGTATTGTTTTATTCACTGTGTGTATTATTTTCTTAAGTCTTCATCAGTTCATGGAAACCTTCCCATGTTTCTCTGTACTCAACATATTAGTCATTTCTTACTTCACAATAATAGTCTATTATATTCATGTACCACAATTTGTTTAGCCATTCCTCAGTCATTGGGCATCTACTTTGCTTGTTGTTCTTCGCTATCATAAAAAGTGCTACTATAATTATTTTGGTATACATAAAAACTTTTTTCTTATCAATGACCTCCTTTTGGTATAACCCTAATAATGGAACCTCAGGGACAAAGGGTATGGACATTTTAGTCACTTAATTTGCATAATTCCAAATTGTTTTCCAAAATAGTTGTACTGATTGACAGCTCCACCATCATTGTACTATCTTCCCACAACTTCTCCTTTATTGAATACTCTTATCTTTTTGTCATCTTTGCCAATTTGGATGGTAGGAGGAAAACTTCAGGATTAATTTCATTTGTGTGTCTCTTACTTTTAAGAGTATTGTTATCTTATAATTTGCAACATTCTTTCATATGGCATTGAATATGGTGTAATTCATTGTTTGAGAACTATTTGTTCACATCTATTATAGAATGGCTTTTGGTATTTATAACATATATATATATAAGCATATACATATAAAATACATGTTCATTGTTCATATATATGTTAATTGTTTAGATATCTTGGACACCAAACTCTTACCAGAGAAATTTGATACAAAAAAATTTTTTTTAACCATTCAATCACTTCCTTTCTTATCCTACATTAATTTTTTCTGGCAGATGCGTTTCAATTTCATGTAGTCAAAACTGTCTATTTTATCTTCTATAATTGCCTTTGTCTCTTGTTTTGTTTTGAATACATCTCCTATCCTACTTTGCTTATAATTTTTATAGTATGATCTTTAATATGAAAGTCTTATAACCATTTAGAGTATATTATAGAATATCTTTAAGGTATTGATCTAAGCCTAATTTCTTTCCAGTTTTTTCCAAGTTTTCATTCAATAGAGAATCTCTGCAAAGTAATTTGTTTTCCAGTTTATTGAACTATAATGTTAAACAAACTGGGTTCTTGAATTCTATGGTTTCTGATTCTCCTTTGTCTAGTATATTCCACTGATCTACCTCTCTCTTTTTTAAGGAGTAACAGATGGTTTTGATGACTGCTGCTTTTATAATATAGTTTGAAGTCTAGAAGTGCTTTTTCTTTCCCCCACCCCTTTGTCCCTACATATTTTCATCATTTCCTTCAGTATTCTAGTTCAGCTGTTTTCAAGGTATGGCCCAGGGATCACTGGAGATTCCGAATGCCCTTTCAGGGATGCATGAGATCAAACATATTTTTGTAATAATACTAAGACTCTCTAATTTCTAACACAATAATATTTATAGGTTTAGATTACATAAACCAAAGTGCTAGGGGTACAGGGGGCAGCTAAGTGATTTTAAGAGTTTAAAGGGGTCCTAAAACCAAAAAAAGTTTGAGAAGCACTATTCTAAATCTGTCATTTTTCTAAATGAATTTTGTTATTATTTTATCAAGTTTTGTTAAGTTTCCCTTTGATAATTTCATTGGTATAACCTAAAATTTAAATTAACCATAGCAGTATTGTCATGAATACTGTAAATTCATCTAGCTATTTAAGTCATTCTTTATTTCATTAAGGAGAATTTTAAAATAAAATTTGTATTAGTATTTTTTGTGCTTTCTTAAATTTGTCTTCAAATATTTTATACATTTTGTCACTATTTGAATGGGATTTCTATTGCCTCTTTGATTTTGTTATTATGTACAAATAATATTGATTTTTGAGTTTTTATTTTATAGCCTGAAACTTTGCTTAATACTCTTGTCTCAATTTCCTGATTCTGTAGGACTTTCTAAATGAACCATCATGTCATCATCAAATAGAGATAATTTTATCTCTTCTGCAAAAAAAAAAAAATGCAACTGGAGAATATTGAGCAAAATAAATGAAAACACAATAGAACATAGATAACAAAAAAGATCCCTCTATGCTTATACTTTGTAGGGATTATTTTTTTTTAACTTTTTTAACTTTTTTTTTCTTTTAATTTTTTTTTGGGGGGGGGGTATGAGAGTTAAGTGACTTGCCCAGGGTCACACAGTTAGTAAGTATCAAGTGTCTGAGGCTGGATTTGAACTCAGGTCCTCCTGAATCCAGGGCCAGTGCTTTATCCACTGCTCCACCTAGCTGCCCCAGGGATTTTTTTAAATAGTACTTTTCCCGATTATATGTCAAGATGATTTTAGCATTCATTTTTCCAAGATTTTGAGTTCCAAATTTTTTTCCTCCCTACCTTACCTCCCCTTTTCCTAAAATAGTAGGCAATTTGATATAGGTTATATATGTGCAATTATGTAAGACATATTTCCATATAGTCATAGTTGTGAAAGAAGAAACAGATCAAAAGAAAAAAACGCACAAAAAATAAAGTAAATGAAAAAAGTATGCTTTGATCTGAAGATTCCATCAGTTCTTTATATGGATGTAGATAGCATTTTCCATCAGAAGACCCTGGTACTTGTTTTGGATCATTGTATTATTGCTGAGAAGAGTAAAATCATTCACAGGTGATCATTGCATAGTGTTGCTGATACTATGTACAGTGTTTTCCTGGTTCTGCTCATTTTACTTTGTATCAGTTCATACAAGTCTTTTCCAGGTTTTTGTGGAATCTGCCTGCTCATCATTTCTTATTGCATAATAGTATTCCATTATATTCATATACCACAACTTGTTCAGCCATTTCACAATTGATGGGCATCTCCTCAATTTCCAATATTTTACCACCACACAAAGGGCTCCTATGATTTTTTTTGTACATGTCGATCCTTTTTGCTTTTTTATGATCTCTTTGGTATATAGACCTAGTAGGTGTATTACTGGATTAAAGGGTATGCACAGTTTTGTTGTCCTTTGGACATAGTTCCAAATTAGCTTTAGAATGATTGGATCAGTTCACAGCTCCACCAATCGGGACAAGCATTAGTGTACCGATTTTCAAAGATTTTATACGACATTTATCATTTTCCTTTTCTGTCATATTAGCAAATCTGATAGGTGTGAGGTGGTATGTCATTGTTGTTTTAATTTACTTTCTCTAATCAAAATAATTTAGAAGACTTCTTCATATGCCTATAGATGGCTTTAATTTCTTCATCTGAAAACTGCCTGTTCATATCCTTTGAACATTTATCAATTGGGAGATGGCTTGTATTCTACAAATTTGACTCAGTTCTCTATATATTTGAGAAATGAGGCCTTCATTAAACACTTCTACAAACATTTTCTAGCTTTCTGTTTACCTTCTAATCTTGTTTGCAATGGTTTTGTTTGTGCATCAAAATTATCTATTTTACATATTGTAATGCACAATATGGGCATTAAAATTGTAATCTCTTGTTGGCCATAAATTTTTCCCTTCTGCGTAGATCTGACTTCTGATTTGCTTATGGTGTCATCCTTTATGCTCTCAATTTAATTATCCATGCCATGGCTTAACTGAACTTTGCAGTGGCCATCATGAGTCTGTCTCTGTCATATACTATCATTGGTATGATCACCCTGAGCCTTTCATTTCTTTAAGGGATATAATCAAGTTGGTTGCCCTGGCAGAATTAAACAAATATAAGCTAACAGAACTTCCTTTGCCCTACAAAGTAGTTATCACCCTGGTATCACCTCAGGCAAGGTACAAAAGAAATAGGAATAGTTATTTGGGACCCTGACAGGGGATGAAATCTTTATTAAAACTGTTTCCCCTTATAATATTCTCATCTGGCCTGTTAAAAAGCCTGGAAAGGACAAATAGGGCATGATGGTAGATTTCTGCAACCTAATTGTAATAGTTCCCCCCTTAACACTTCCCTCCCTAAATTTTTGTCCATCACAGATGACACTGAATTAGCTACAGATACTTGGTTCTTTATAGTCAGTCTTGCTAATATGTTTTACTTTGTCCCTATAGTACACCAAAGCTACTTAGGAGGTACAGTATACTTTTGCCTACCGCCCTATAGGCTATTTAAACATTTCCGTCCTAGTGAATAATCTATGTGGGAAGTACTTGGATTATCTTTTGCTTAATGCTGTCACTTGACTCTGACATTATGCAGATGACACTTTTTTTAAGAGAACAGAGCAGGGATGCCTTGACCGAAAACTTGGCCTCAATGCCCCAAGTCCTCACCAACAGGGGTGAGCAGGTACCTCAGAACAAAGAACAGGGTCCTACAACCACTGTCTCTTTTGCACTTAAATTCAGGCAGTTTTCTTGTATTATTTCTTACATTATGGTGGTCAGGGTTTTTGGTGGTGGTGGTGGTTGTTTGACATGTAATGTTCTTCTAGAAGAACCATAAGCCTTAAATGCATGTTTTGGGGGCAACTAGGTGGTGCAGTGGATAAAGCATCAGCCCTGGATTCAGGAGTACCTAAATTCAAATCCAGCCACAGACACTTGACACTTACTAGCTGTGTGACCCTGGGTAAGTCACTTAACCCCAGTTGCCTCACTTAAAAAAAAAAAAAGATTAGCATGTTTTGCTTGTATGGGAATCATTTTCTACTAATTTTGTTGCTTTTTGCTTCTCTTCTTTCAAATTGTCCTTCACTTTTGTGCACTGAATTCCCACTCAGTTATTCTCCCTAATGCTTCTTTGGTGAGACTTGACAATATGGATTCAAGTTTTTCTATTCTGTTAATTCTGTTGTATAGACCATAAATTCTACTTTCACAAATTTATTTTCTTTCAATCCATGTAGGAATATTCTGTTGTAGTTCCAAATTCTCTTGGTGATGCAAAGGGTCCTCTACCCATTCAGGTATTCTTTTATTTTCCTTTTTCTTGCAATATTTCTTCATGGATATCTGGGGGGGGGGTGTTTTTTGTTTTTTACCCAATCCGGAGACTATATTCCCTTCTGTTAATAATATCTTCACTGCTTCAGATCTTTAACTGAGTTTTCTTCCTCCTAAAGGCTTTGATCATTTTAGTCTTTTTTCCCCTTATATTACCCCATCATTCACTTTATGACACACTCCCCTTTGATGTGTCTGGGGACTGGAACCCAAAGCTGCCTCAGCTTCCTCCCACACTAGACAATTCAGTCTCTGACCCAGATGACTTCCGGAGAAACAGAACTAGCCCTAACTGGATGCTTAGTAGGGTGTCCCATGGCCCCACTCACATACTCTGCCCCTGTTCCCCTGTTCTTCAGTTCTCTGAGTGACCTCTGTTGCATCCTGCAGTGCTAGAACAATGCTATTCCAGGCAGAACAAACTTCTGCTTTTTGGGTTTCCTCAGTACTGGGAGGAAGGAGAGTAAGAGTTTGAAATTCCTTTATCTTCTGCATAAATTACGATTTTGGAGAGGCTTGAGAAATTGTGAGGGTTGGAGAAAATGTCTGGCCCTAGAGCACCAGCCCTGGAGTCAGGATGACCTGAGTTCAAATCTGGGCTCAGACACTTATTAGCTGTGCAACCCTGAACAAGACACTTAACCTCCATTGCTAGAAAGAAGGAGGGAAGGAAGGAAAGAAGGAAGGAAGGAAGGAAGGAAGGAAGGAAGGAAGGAAGGAAGGAAGGAAGGAAGGAAGGAAGGAAGGAAGGAAGGAAGGAAGGAAGGAAGGAAGGAGAGAGAGTATAGTCCTCCATGTTGATCAAGTGATCTGGAAGTCTTTTTTTGTTGTTTCTGTACTTTGGTAGGTTGATTCCCCCAAATTGTATACATTCCATAACATTTTTGAAATATGTTGTTTTAATCAGCCAAGATATGCCTTCTCCCCAAACAATCCAAAACTCTACCTCTCCCCCAGTTGAGAACACAAGAAAAACCAAAAGTCATTACAAAAATTGTCATGGTACAGTGGGTCTGCATAGTCAGTCAAAACAAATTTCTATATTCTGAGTCTTTCACCTCTCCACCAGGCATGGGTAGCATGTTTCAACATTAAGCCTCTGGAATCTTGCTTAGTTATTACACTGATAAAAATTCAACAACACAGTGTTCCATCACATTTTTGTACCCTAAGTTGTTGAACCATTTCCCAATTTATGGGCACCCCCTCAGATTCCTATATTTTTTTCACCTCAAAATGAACTATAAATATTTTTGTACATCTTTAGAGTTCATTTTGTTTAGTATCAATCCCTCCCTTGATCTATCCTCCTTTTAATTCCCCTTGTCTCCTTCTACCCTTTCTCTCCTATTTCTCTACTGAATAAATATATTTCTGTACTCATCTCTGTGTGTGAATTCTTCCTTCTTTTGCCCAGTTAGGGTGAGAATGAGAATCAACTGTTTCTCCCCACTCCCTCCTCATTTGTATTTATGTAATTATGCTTCATGATTAAGTGATATAATTTCCCCAAACCTGCCTTTCTCTCCCCAACCAATCAATCTATTCCTCTTCCCCTTCCCCTCTCTTTCCATTCTCTTCTTAAGATTGTGAAGATATAATACAACCACTCCCAGGCCTTGTGTAATTAAACTCTTTCTTTGAATCCTGATCATGATAGGGTTCCCAGACACATATGTCATCTTTTCATATTTATTTGATTATAAGCAGTTTTTCCCTTAATTCTTTATCATTTTTTATTCATGTTTACTTTTTTATGTTTCTCTTCACTTTTGTGTTTAAACCTCAAAATTTCTCCATAGTTCTGATCTTTTTATCAGGAATACTTAGAAGTTCTCTATTTCATTAAAGTTTCATTAGCATTATACTTAGCTTTGCTGGCTAAGCTATTCTTTGCCTTCTGGAATGTCATGTTACAAGGCTTCTATTCCATTATAGTGGTGGCTGCTAAATCATGTATTATCCTGCCTGGCTCCTTGGTACTTGAATTCTTTCTTTATGATTACTTGCAGTTTTTTTTTCTTTGACCTCAAAGCTCTAGATTTTGTCTATGATATGATGTTCATGAGAGTTTTCATTACAGGTTTTCTTTCAGAAAGTGTCCAGTGGATTCTTTCTACTTCTACTTTGCCCTCTGGTTCTAAGAGATGTAGAAAATTTTCTTTTAAGATTTCCTGGAGGCTCTTTTTTTTTTTTGTCTATTTGTTATGGCATTAAGATAGTCTAATAATTAGAAAAAAGAGCTATGGAAGAAGGAATTATTGAAAAAGGAATTAACATTTTGACACAAAAGGTACAAAGCTTTGCCCAAGCAAAAAACTCCCTAGATAGTAGAGTAGACCAAAAAGAATCCAATGATTCTATAAGGCAGCAAGAAATATTAAAACAAAGCCAAAAGAGTGAAAAATAGAAGAAAATCTAAGATATCTCATTGTAAAAACAACTTACCTGGAAAGTAGGAGAAAAACATAGAAGTAATAATACTGTATATTCTTGCTTCATGCTTGATCTTAATAAAAAAGACTGTTGTTCAACCTAGTAACATATAATGTTGGCTCATGGTTTTAAATATATACTATTTGCCATATTAAGGAAAAGCCCATTTATTCCTATGTTTTCTAGTGGGGGGGGGGGTTGTGTAAAAAAAAAACAGAAATGGGTATTGTGTTGTCAAAAGCCTTTTCTTTATTAATATAATAATTTGGGGGGGAGGAATGAGGCAGTTGGGGTTAAGTGACTTGCCCAGGGTCACACAGCTAGTAAGTGTCAAGTGTCTGAGGCCGGATTTGAACTCAGGTCCTCCTGAGTCCAGGGCCAGTGCTCTATCCACTGTGCCACCTAGCTGCCCCAATAGTATTATTTTTATTATGATTATGACTATGTTTATAATTGTCTTAATATTAAACCAACCATGTATTCCTAGTAAAGTGCAACCTGGTCATAACTGAAGCCTCTTTGCTAATATTTTATTTCAAAATTTGCATCAGGATTTATTAGAAATATTGTTCTGCAGTTTTCTTTTTCTGTTTTGTCTCTCACTGGTATGTGTGTATTATGTACATATCTGTGTGTATGCATTGTGATGGTTAAAAATATGAGAGACATGATATCTGGGTAATTTAATCATTTTATTAAAATGACCAGTGAGTTATTAATAAAATGAGGTCTGTGGTCGTCTCTCACAAACCAAAGGCCCCTTCCTTGTGGTCAGGTCTCAGTTCATATATCTTTCCATTGTAGGAGGTCCATCACACAGCAAGCAAATTAAATTGTTTAGAATTATTCAAATCTAATAGGTTGACATGATTTGAAGGTGGGTTATATTAAAATCAAGTCCAAGGATGATATCAGAGAAAGGAATACAAGAACTCTACTCAAGCTGATCAGGGCAAAATAGTTTCATCTAGGTGTGGTTTAAGCTCATCAGTAAAGTCCTTGGACTAGCTAGACAAAAGAATCTGTCTCCACCTAAGGCTCTTTTTGTGAGTTTAGGGTTGGGGTGGGTTTGACCTAGATAAGATTTGATAGAATCTCTCTAGGAGAGCTTGTCTTTGGGTAGAGGGAAGAGAGCTAAAAAGAGGAGATTTCTGGGTCCCCTAAATATTGATTACTAATAATTATTTATCACGGTATGTATGTATGTATACCCACATTAGATATACATATTACATATATGAACAAATTATATAGCTTATATATATATACATATATTGAAATTAACTCATTGTCTATAGTATCTTTCTGTAAAAGGGACCTCTTTATGTCTTTATATTTCTTAAGTATATTTTTGCTGTTCCCTTATCTAAAATTATAATTGCTATTCCTATTTTATTGAGTTTAGTTGAAACATAATAGAATTTGCTCCATCCTCATATTTTAACTCGGTTAATTTTTATGTTTCAAGTATGTTTCTCATAAGCAACATAATGTTGGATTCTTCTTTCTGTTGCTATCCTCTTCTACTTTATGGGTGAGTTTATCCCTTTCACATTCACACTTATGATATTTAATTGTATATTTCTCTCTGTCCTCTTCTCTTATGATTTTTCTTCTCTGTGCTCCACACACCTGTTTTAGTATAGGTTCTTAAACTTTTGTGTAATTTCTTTCTCTGGATGCATTTATTTCTCTTCCTTCATAGAACCTTTGTAATTAATTTGGATGTTTATAAGAATCAAAGTGATTAATAACTTTATTTCTAAATGGTTTCAAAGGCAGCTCTTGAGATTTCATGATACAATGTGGTCATAGATGTAATGTTTAATTTATGTGTGCTTCATTATCTTCTAGTATCACTTCAGCATGATAGTTTGACCTGGAGTTCACAGACATAAAAAAAAAACATAGATTCTATCATTAAGAAAAGTTATCTGAATGCCTAATAGTTCAAACCAAATATACTATATTTAGAAAAATGTTAAAGATTTTTTTGTATCAGCAGTTAAGAATGAGTGAAATAGTATATTGTAAAACATTTTTAATGTTTTGAATGCATAATATTATTACTTGTACACAGTCCAACAGACTTATGATTGTAGGAATGATAAATTTCAGTATCATCATGTCTGTGCATTCATATTATTTTTCATATTTAATATTTAGAAACTTTTAAAAATAATGAAGCGAGAAAGAGCTATGGGAAAGAAAGTTGAAGCGATTATTTCTTATGTATTTTATTCTCATTTGTTCTACTCTTGGGTCCTGCCCCTATTAAATATAATTGTTTCTGCCATGGCATATAGATATTGAAATTTATAGCACACATATACACATGGTCTGTTTCTATATGAGGTAAGAACAACCAGTTAAGAAGTGAAAAATGCAGTCTGACCCCTGGGGGAAGAGGCATCTAGATTCCTTCCCAAATACTGCTGACATTTTTTTTTTCCCACTAAGCTGACTGATTTATTTATTTTGGCATTCAATCACTTTAGTGTGGCCTTCTAAAGCTTCTAAGACTACTCTACTTTAAGAACATGAATTGTCTTCACACCCTATTCTGGAATTCTACATTTCTTAATCAAATGAATAACCTTTTTAGGCCATGGCTGGTTCCCCAAATGTACTTATCTTACTTTTTCTACCCTGACATCCAAAATTAGGGCTTTTGTCTTTGTGTTCTGGAGCCCCTGGAACAGCTATATTTCTTTGTTCTCAAAATCACCTTCCTGTTGGATCCTGTGTATCCTTCCCTATGCCTTACATATCTTAAACCTACTTTTCATACTCATTATGACTTCCAGTCCTTCTATTTCTTAGTACTATCACAGGCCATCTTCTGTGTTCTGGCTACGTTGTCCTCCCTTCCCAGTTAGTTGAATGAGTTCCATTCTATACTGCCTTATCCTATAGAAATCTCTTGAATCCTGTGTTTTTCTTGTCCTATTACTGATGACTTCTTACTGAACCACTTAAAATTGCTTTCACAATCTATCTCCTTTCCTCCTATTCACATGCTACCAAAGGGAACAGAAGGAAATCACAAAGCCATGCTACAGTTTTATGATATCTGAAATCAACTGGGCTCTCTTCACAACACAGAAATACTGTTATTCCTACCTAATTGATTCCCTTTCCCACTCACAACAATGGCTATTCCAAACTATCTCTTCCATATACCCCTTTCCCCAATCTCTCTGGTAGGCATCTCATCATCATTCATTTCCCACCTCAAAAAAAATTGAGCCCATTCACCAAGAGCTCTCCCATTTCCCCTCCTCCTCATCTTAGATCATTCAGACATCATCCACCACTATTACCTCCTTCCCTCCAAACTAATGATGAGTTGACCTTTCTTTTTGCCAATGTCATCCCCTTTACATGTACTCTTGATCACAACCCCTATTGTCTTCTCAAGCAGTCTCTTCTTACCCCCACCTCCCCCCATCTCTAATCTTCAGTCTCTTCCTGTCTGTTGGTTCCTTCCTGATGCCTAGCATTACAACCATGTATTCTTCAACCGTAAAAAACCCTCACTAGATCCTACCATCCCTGCTAGCAGTTATTTTGCATTTTCTCCTCCATATCTCAGCTAAACTCCTTGAAGAAGTCATCTATACTCAGTGTGTTACACTACCTCTTCATTAGTTTCTTCTAATCATCTAAACCCTCTGTTATCTGGCTTCCCTTCTCATTCAAGTGAAATTGCTCTTTCCAAATTTACCATTCATGTCTTAATTGCTACATCTAATGGCTTTTATTCAATAATCCTCCTTGAGTCTACTAAAGCATCTCAAACTCAACATGTCCCAAACAGAAATCTCTAGCCCTCTTTCCTAAATATCCATTATTCCACTATCCTTCTAATCACCTAGGTTTGCCACCTTTGTCATCTTTAACTCCTCTCTTGCTCATATCCAATCAATCACTAAATCATGTAGTATTGTTCTCTGTGACTCTCACTTATTCCCTCCTCTTCCTAGACTATTGCAGTAGCCTTCTGATTGGACTCCCTGACCAAGTTTTCTTCCCACTATAATCTGTCCTCCTCCATGCAGATGCAAACATACTTTTCCTAAAGTGGATTTCTGACTATTCTTCTTTTAACCTCCAATGCTTCCTGATTATCACTAGGATCAAATATAAACTCTTCTGTTTGGCATTTAAGGTATTGCACATTGCAGCTCCTTCGTGTCTTTACAGACTTAATTAATACAGTTCTCCCCTGCATACACTTTATGGTCTCTTCATACTGACCAACTTCATGTTCCTCATACAAGATACTTCATCTCTGGGTGCTACTTTTGCTCTTGCTTTCCTCTGTGCCTGGAATGTTTTTACTAATAACCTCTGCCTCGTATAACCCCTGACTTCCTTTCAGACTCAACTCAAGTGTCACCTTCTGCAGAAGGGCCTTCCTGGTCATGCCCCAACTAATAGTACTAGTTTTCTCTTCCAAGATACTTTCTACCTATTTATTTTTACCTTGGATATATTAGTCTATGTATATATGTTGCCTCTCATATTGGAATGTAAACTCCTTGAGAGAAGACTATTTTTGCTTTTTCTTTGTGAATCCCCTTAACATGACAGGCATGTAATAAGAGATTAATAAATGCTCATTGACTGATTGTCACAGCCACAGCTGCCATTAAATTCTTAATCCAGTAATTGCCTTTCCCAAGTCATTTATCTGTAGTGAAGTTCACAGGAATGCCCTCCAGATTCTACAAAAAAGTCATTGAGTCAACTCATCCAAAGCCATCATTCTTACTCTGCCCTCTTACTTTAAGTTAGGGACTTAAGGTTTTTCTATACTTTCTCCTAGGCTTTCCTGACAGTTATAAATTGAAATTTCCCTTTGAGGCATGTGTCTAAAAACAAATGTAAAACAAGTTTCTATTAATAAATAATTATAACTTTATTTTTAATGAAATATCTCTAAACTCAATAAATGTACTTATAGTAAATCTACTGGAATTCATTTTGCTGCAGGGATAGGGAGTGGGCCTGTGATTTCACACTTTGGCATATTGAATATAATTATGTAGGAAAGCTTTTGAATAATGAAAATTGGCCATCTGTCTTCAGAAATGTCAAAAATACCTAACTGACCATTTTGCCTGATTATTCCTTTCTTCACTCATTAAATAACACCAGACATATATGCAAAAAGCACCATATCTCTACAGTTTCAGAGTAGAAAATAAAATACCATGACTTGGGGGTTGAAAACAAACAAATGCATAAAACAGGCATAAAATCAAATGCCTCTGCCCATCACAACTGTAGACCATTACTATTAGGATTAGTCTTGACTGCCAAAGAAAATGTAGTATGTGGTATTCTTTTAACACATTTGAAATAACTTAATCTGCTCTTAATGTTTGCAACTGCTAAAAATATAAGCACCCATAACTCAAACTTAATTTTTTAAAATTGTGTTCAATATTTAATATCAGTCATCTGCTTTCCAGCCTGTGTGTTTTCTTAGCATAAAACTGCTCTTTCATTCAATAATAGTTGAAATTTTTTTTTAAATCTGGATGGGCAGCTCCAGATCTGTGATTTTTATTAGCATATTGAACTCCTGATGTGAAAACTCTATCAGCCAGTGCAAATCAGCGATTCATCAATAACTCATGGTCTTAGCAAGTTTCCTGAGGAACTAAGCAATTGACACTTGGCATTGGTCACTTATGTAGCCTTCATAAGAAATAAAGCTTCAGTCCCAGTCTTCCTGACTTCGAAGATAGCCCTCTTTCTATAAGACCACAAAACTTCTCAGTAAGACCTTTGTATTATTTGAAGATGACAAGCAATAAGACAAATTATGTTTAGGAAAAATGATTTATAAAAATTGTCCTTCTGATTACAAGACCATCTCAAATAGAGACATGTTTTGGGCAGACTGTTGGCCTCCTTGAGCCTGCCTTATGACTTTGGAGAAGACTTTGCTGGATTCAGCAAGGGAGTCATGCAGGTGCCAGAACTTTCTGGGAAGCAAACACCTGCCAGGCTACTCCAGATAACTCCGTCAGTCAGAGGCATTTTCCCAGGCTCCCAGATGAATGGTCTCTAATAGCCGTGGGAGAGGGCTTTCTCCTGTTATGTACTGTACCACAGACTCTACTTGGCAGCTTTGTGGAAGCTCAAGTCAAATTGGCTATGAGTCCACTGGAAAACAAGTGATGCTGGATAGTTTTACAGTAAAAACCCAGTGTCTGATATTTCTTCTCAGTATCCTGGGACCATGAAATATAACAACCGGGGCAAATTACCACTCCCTTAAAATGCATTACTCACTGTAGCACATTACTGCTTAAAAGTAAACTACAGTCTCTCCAAGCTTGAATGGAATTTGTTCAAGTCACATTTTGGATTTTAGCTTCTCTGTTAATGAACTTTTTGAAACACCAGTAAAACCATTTGGACAAACATTCAGCAGAATATGAAATTTAAAAACTAACAAACTTAATATATTTCTTTATTAATTGCTTGTCTCTGTATACCACTTATAAACATATTTTTCTTCCCTTTTCTTGGAGGTTAAATGTTCTTTCTGAACAACTTCTTAAGCTAGGTCAGATTTTATTTAGTGATGAGACTTTATTTTTGTTGCAGTTATCAAAGAGTGATGAGTGGAAAGGTAGAGGGAAATAAGAGTTAATGTCCCCTAAGTTTTAATATTGCTAAGCTATCAAAGGTGACGTGATAATAGAGCTTAGAGCTGCACTAAGACTTTGGGATACCCTGTAGAGGGGGAAAAAGTTGATCTATGATAGTTGATGATGTTCATAAGAGAAATAATGTGTTATAACCAATCCTGGAAAACCTCATTATTTAGAAAAATCCATGGTCATAACAGTCAACTTCTAAAATACAGTATTCAAAACAAGACCTCTTTGAGTAGTGCTTTATGGGTCACAGGTTTAGCTCAAGAAGAGAACACTTAGAGATCATCTAATCCAAACCCTCAATTTTATGTTTGAGGACATCAAAGCCCAAAGCAGTGAAATCCAAGATCCTAGAGGTGGTTCTGTACATAGCAGAGCTAGGGTATGAACCCAGGGACCTCCACATCTGGCCGTACCACATTTGTAAAACAATTTCATCAGAAGCACACTATGAGGTAAGGTATGTAGTACACAGGTATTATTATCTCCATTTTATAGATAAGAAAACAGCCTCAGAGAAGTTGTAACTTGAATAAAATTACTTTGATACTTTAATGGATCTATGATTTCATCAATATGACTATTGCCTCCTTTGATGCAGATTACATGCATAACTCTTGTCTCTGTTTTTTCCCATTTTTTTTTCCAGCTAGCTGAACATCTTCCTGATAGTGGTTTTACTTTTTGTGGGCTTCATTGTAGCACTTGAGCTTAATATTTCAATCATACATTTCCTTGCTGATCTAAACATTTTCAACCTGAATCCTTAATTCAGCAGACCAGGAATAGAACTTTATAGAGCCAAGGGTAAGGAAGGAGATAGGGCCTTGCTATCTCTAGGTCTACAATCCTATAACTTCTTTGCCAGGTGGTAGTGACTTTAACCTGGAAAATAGCAAAACATAGCTATAGCCCTACAAAGGTAAAGATATGACTTCCTTTCTTTACTCTTGGTTTTATCTTGAGGATAAGGTTAGAACTCCTTCTTTATCATTTGTGATTAGCAGATTAATGAAAGTCAGTTCTTTGTGACGTTTTCAAGTAGTTATTTGACTGCACACATGTCCATGAGAAATGATACAGCACACCTATATTTTATTTATTTATTTTTTTGGCAGGGCAATAAGGGCCAAGTGACTTGCCCAAGGTCACACAGCTAGTAAGTGTCAAGTGTCTGAGGCCGGATTTGAACTCAGGTTCTCCTGAATCCAGGGCCGATGCTTTATCCACTGCACCACCTAGCCGCCCCACACACCTACATTTCAACTCACCTTCCAGATTTATCATTATGCCTCTGCAAAAGAATAGTAGAATTTGAAATGGCTGAGTAGAAATATTTTGTGTATTAAATTTCTATTGTGCCTATGCCTGGTATTAGGCAAAGATTGAAATACATCAATCAAAAGCAGTTAATACAAGAATTAAATCCTTTAGTATCTCTGCTAAATAATGCTATCTTTATAGAAAGTCAGTTTCCTAAGGACAGGAAATATTTCTTTTTTGTTTTTTTTTTTAATTTCCAATGCCTATCTTGGTGCCTTTAGCATAATAAGATTTTAATAAATCATTGTTGACTTAAATTGCATTATAGTATATGATATTGAATTATATTTTAGGTATTACAGTAAAGTTCCTATGGAAATTCAGTGAGAAAAGATGTTGGCTATACTATACCTTTTACTGATATGTTACACTCTGATAATAAAACTCTGGTTTATGCTCACCAAACCAGAAAGTTAGAGCAGATCTCATAAAATTTAAATACTGTTTTCTACTTACATAGTAAATTACAAATTTCCAGAATTAAAGTACAAAAATTTATTACTTTTTCACATTTATTCCTTTACTAGAAGTAAAATAGAACATTTTGTTAATTGGGGTGAATTTAAATGATTAATTTTAATAGCATCTCAAATATATAATATTTATTAACATATCATCTGAACATGTAATGCACCAACAGAGCTTGGGTGACCTAGAAGAGTATTACATATTTCACATTTTTTCCATATTATGGGAAAAACACATTATAAAATATTGCTTTTGAAAATCAGTTTTGAGCCAGTGATTTTGTTAGTCCATACATAGCCACTGATTTGTGTCTTACAAAATGTTAAAGTAACAAGACAAATAAACAAATATAAAATATATTTCTCTTCTTAAAATTGCCTCATAAAAGTATTTGCTTTATAGAAATCCAAGTAATGCAAAAAATTTGCACATTTTCTTTGATCTTTTGTTCAGAAGAAAACCATATGACCTCAATGAAATCTACTCTTCTAATATTATAGATGTGTGGTTTAGGAAATTTTGTATCATTTCACTAAATCTGTAAATAATCTTTTTATAATTTCCATAGGCATCTCTTTTCATGCATCATCAACAAAAGGGATTTTATATTACAGTCAACTAATTTATTTAAGAAAAAATTTTATGTTTGATTTCACTGAAAATATATTAGAAAAATTGTAATTGTCAAATTAAAAAAAAAACTTGGTAATTTTCTTTAGTTTTCTTCTTTAAATATTTAATAAGGGGCAGCTAGGTGGCGCAGTGGATAGAGCACTGGCCCTGGATTCAGGAGGACCTGAGTTCAAATCCAGAATCAGACACTTAACACTTCCTAGCTATGTGACCCTGGGCAAGTCACTTAACCTCAATTGCCTCACACAAAAAAAAATTATATATATATATATATATATAAAATAAAATTGAGATAATAAAGTACATTTAAAGACAAATGAGTCCTTAGGGCTTGTGAAGTCTAGCCCCCTTATTTTACAGATGAGGACACTAGTAAAGCTACAGAGGAAAGGTAACTTGCTCAGTACATCAAGCTAGATAATGGCATTACTGGTACTAGAACATAGCTTTCCTGACTCACAATATGGTGCTCTTTCCTATTTAAATTCTTCACAAATAATTCATTATTTAGAAGTTTATATTAACTTTTCACATTATGGCTTAGTCTCTGAAGGAAATCTAACACTGCAGACCCCTGGGTCTTCCTAATCTCAACTATAGGGGATAGAGAAGGAAGCACTGGTAAGATCAATAACCCCATACCACTCACATAGGGGCTGGGCTCACTGATCTACCATATTGACAAGATCAGGAATGACAGCAGCAATCAGCACAATTACTTTATTTAACCCCCAGTAATCTTCTTTTAGTCACTGGGTACCATCCACCTTCTTCACTGGCCACATAGGGAATTTGTATAACCAACCACTCTATCCTTCTTCGTCTGCATTACTGAAAAGGAGATCTTTTACCCCCATCCTGAACATTTTTACTATTAGCTATGTAGGATGGTTCAGACAGCTCCAAGTATTTCCATTTCTAATGGCTGACTTTACCATCTCATGTCAATGAAAAGATCTCTATTACAGGAAATTGTTAAGAATGATAAAGAATGTTAAAATTTTGCATACTACCATACCCCAGGTCCTATTCATACCAGCAGCTGGCCCATAAGTCAACAAAAGAAGTCTGATTCTCAGCACTTCTTTCTATATCTTTTATCACTGTTCATTAACCTTCCTAAGCCCTGGTAACTCTATTGCACAGCCTCTGGTCCTGTGGCTAAAACAGCCCTTGCCCAAGGAGGATTCATCCTAATAGTCCTCCAGATACGGACACAAAGACTTATGTCTAGCAAGCTGACAGCCAAGGGGTATGGAGATCTATCAAACAGAGTGGGAGTTTTTAGGGATGTCTTACATTTTCAGTGGACTAGAAGCACCCTCACTAGCCCAGTTGTGGCCATCTCGGTATAATTGTACTAACACCTCCTTAGATTCTTTATAGGAGAGAATATCATCCCACATCTAGCATGGCAGTGACTATTCTCTTCCCCCCCCCCCCCCATCATCTCCGGAGTCCCTATTTGTGTGGAGAGCTGCTAAAGATCCCCCAATCTCCAACTCCAACTTAACCATTTGATTTCCCGGCCATGTATTAGAGTTTGGGACTAAAAACCTCATGGTGGTGTTGGGTTTTTTCCCACTTATTTTCTAGTTGATGGTGAGTTTTCTGAATTTGGGGGCTTTTTACTTGAATTGTTTTGTGTAGTGGGAGGATAGCTATCCCTTTGCCACATCTCTCTTGGACATCTTCCAACAGATTACCTTGAAACATTATTTTTTTATTGGGAAGTACACCTGGTATCTGACAGGCAAGTGACAAACTGTTCTTTTTGTAAGCAAACAGAAGTTCTATATTTGAGGTAGGCAACCTGCCTTATATAAGGACTATCTTTTTAAATGTTGTTTAATGCCTAACCTATAAAGCAGACAAAATTTAATTCATTATTTTGCTTCAGATGTATGGTACTCAGAAATATTCTTTCAGCTTTACTTGTTTATATCATTTTGTAAATGAGGTAACTAGAGCAATTAAAAAACTATCCCAAGAAACCAAGTCTGAAATGAATGCCTGTTCTGAAATAATGTTCTTGAGTCTGATGATTATTTTTTTTCATTGTCTCACAGGATACGGACTTCACATAACAGCCTATTTCATCAAAAGAGGGGTTCACCTTCGTTGTATTGTGGGGAAGCCAAATTGTGGTAAGTGGCAAGAGACAAGTTCTTTGGGTTCTTTGCCTTTTGGTACAATCACATTTCTCCAGAAAAGAAATAAGGATCAAGGAATAAGCAGTGTTATTGCTATCATAATTTGCATGTAATTTAAGCATTTCTTAGAAGAATTTTATGAATATGTTTGCCTGTATGTATATAAATATGTATATCTATATACATACATTTGTAGGCTTCCTTATATTTACTATCTAACCGGGGATAATCAGCTGAGCCAAACCAAATTTTACTTTTCTGATGAGTCTCAGCACTTTCTTAAGTCTCCACAGTGAATCAACAAGAGATTGCACCATGAATCACTTCATCATTGTTTAAGCACATTGTAACATCAAAAATATAGTACAAGTATGTACATGAAAAAGATTTTTCTCAATCTAATGCTATAAAATCCCTACACAGGTGATGTAACCAGGCCAGATTTTTTTCCTTTTAGTTTTCTCAAGCCAAGGTTCCAAGGGGAAGTAACTTTTAAAATGTCCAGGAATTAACAATAAAATTATATAATAATAATTATCTTTTGAACTGTTTTTTCAAAGAAAAGAAAGTTAACTATATTTGACCAATTTAAGTATACAGTTTTTTAAAGATTTTTTTTACATCTTATGAAAATATTTTTAGTCTTCAAAAGGAAAAGAAGAGATCATTTAAAACTTAGAGATCAGGAAAAGCTTCATGGAGGTGTAATACCTGCATTTGACCTTGAAGAAAGGAGAGGATTTCTACATGGGCTGAAGCTCATTGTACTAATGGAGGAACCACATGATCAAAAGTACACAGACTGGAGATCACAGAGTGAGAATAGGTGCTCTAGAGTAGTCTAGTTAAACTATAGAATATGTGACAAGGGGAATCTCAGAATTTCCTAATTGGAAAAGACCTCAGAGACCACCTAGTCCAAACCATATCTGAAAAGAATTCTCGCTACAATGTCCTCCTAATTGGTTTTCAGCCCTTTTCTCCAAAATCTCCAGTTGGCAGGATCCCAGGGCATCATAGGTCACTTTTTCAGTAGCCCTAGTTTTTTTGGAGGTGTGGGGCAGTGAGGGTCAAGTGACTTGCCCAGGGTCACACAGCTAGTAAGTGTCAAGTTTCTGAGGCCAGATTTGAACTTAGGTCCTTCTGAATCTAGAGCCGGTGCTTTATCCACTAGTCCTAATTTTAAAATTTTGTGAACTGCAACACATTCCAAACAAATAATTATAAAAGAGGACAAAAGCAAAGCATATCATCAGATACATGAATTGGTACAAAAGATGGCCTGGTGATAAGCCTTGAGTACCAGTGGATACATTGCAATGAATTTCTATGATGACACAGATAAGGACACATAGGTTGTGCAAGAATAGATGGGCTGCAGTCTGCATTGCTGAAGGAAAGAGCATCCCCCTGGACGGGGCTATGGGGCCCCATGAATATCTAGAGAAGAAGTGGCATGGGTCAGCCATGGAAAGAGTACACAAGCATCTCCAGGGCTCTGTGAGCACTGCCAGGGGCCCTGTGACTCAGAAAAACTGGTGATGGGTACTGCCCATGGTGGAAGGGGTCAGTGATGACTGAGGGCAGAGAGAAGGAACAACTGACCATTTCTCGTGTTGCTTCTGTTTTCTCAAACCAGAGAATGACTGCTAGACTGGAAATAACAGAGTGAAAAAGTGGCAATTGAATGAGGAAAAGAATATATTCAATATTCACTATGTGTGAGAGGCAACACAGGATCTGAATTAAAGTCCTGCCTCTAGCACACTGGTTTTGTGACCCTGGGCATGTTACTTAACTTCTCAGTGCTCCAGTCTCCTCTCTTGAAGACTCTTAAGTTACAGAGAAAGTACTGAACTGAATTGATAGGAGGAATTTACTCATCTGGGAATTCTCCATACCCAGTGAACTCATAAGAGATACAAGTACAAAAGTGAGGTCACCCGTGAGCTCACAGAACTTACATACTAACAGGGAAAGACAACATGTAAATGGAAATGATTGCCAGGGAAGGGAATGTCTAGGGAGTCCATGGAATTGTGAGTTGATCCATAAGGCAGTCAATAGAAACTTTGTTTTGTAGGAACAGTGATATGGTACTATTGATTTGAGCAAGGAGAGGGTGGTAGCCAGAGCAATGGCAAAAAGAATGAGTGTATAAGGCTGGATGTGACCTGTGGTCTGGTCTGGGCCTTAAGAAAGCCACATATGGCAAAGGATTGTCTCCCTCTGGTCTCACTGCTCACCCTCTGTGTTGCCCTCTGGTTATAAACTATAAGATCCCTAAATCTAACTGCTTTCCTACTCAAATCATTTTTCTAATATGCCTAGCCCCAGAGGTATGTCTAATTCTTTCAATTCCCAATATATTTCCTCATCTGGTTTCTTGTAGAGGCTCCAAAGGACTTCACTCTTTATACCTTTGATTGACTGGTTGATTCTATAGAGCTTTCTGGGAACTATTCACACTTGGTTTTTTTAGTTTACACATTTAACTGACTAATTGAATCTGTAATTCCATCAAAGGTGTTTTTGCTTAGTTAGTTACATGAATTAAGATAGGAATGTGGGGGGAAGAGATTTGAAATATACTTCTACAGAAATATGCTTAGAGACAGAGCCAATCCAGATTTCAGCAAGGTTTTTGATAAAGTATCTCATACAGTAACTGTGGCTTAACATCATCATTTCTTTTTTTTAAGTTTTAAACATTTTTATTTAAAGTTTTAAATTCTAAATTATCTTCCCTCCCTCACTTATTTCCCTCCCCCCACTCCCTGAGGCAGCAAACAGATATAGGTTATACTAAGAAATTATGTAAAACATTTCCACATTAGTCATTTTGTATAAGATGACGAATAAAAGAAAAAAATGAAAGAAAGTGAAAAATAGCATGTTTCAGTCTATATGCAGGCAATGTCAGTTCTTTGGAGGCGGATAGTATGCTTCATCATTAGTCCTTTAGGATTGTCTTGGAGCATTATATTGCTGAGAATTAGCTAAGTCATTCACTGTTCTTCATCAAACAATATTGTTGTTATTGTATACAATGTACTACTGGTTCTTCTCACTTCACTATACATCAGTTCATGTAAATCTTTCCAGGTTTTTCTGAAATCATCCTGCTCATCATTTTTTATAGCACAATAATATTTCATTATAATCATATACCACAGCTTGTTTAACCATTCCCCAGTTGATGGGCATCCCTTCAATTTCCAATTCTTAGACACCACAAAAAGAGCTCCTATAAATATTTTTGTACAAATAAGTCCTTTCCCCTTTTTTGGATGTCTTTGGGATATAAATCTAGCAGTGGTATTGCTGGATTAAGGGGTATGCTCAGTTTTATAGTCTTTTGAGCATAGTTCTAAATTGTTCTCCAGAATGGGTTGGATTAATTCACAATTCCACAAATGATAGATTGGCATCTCAGTTTTCCCACATCCCCTCCAACAGCCAACGTTTTCCCTTTTTGTCATATTAGCCAATCTGATAGGTGTGAGATAGTACCTCAGAGTTGTTTTAATTTGCATTTCTCTAATTAATAGTGATTTAGAACATTTTTTTCATTTGACTATGGATAGCTTGGATTTCTTTATCTGAACATTGCTTGTTCATATCCTTTGACCATTTATCAATTGAAAGATGACTGGTATATTTGTAAATTTGACTGAGGTCTCTATGTATTTGAGAAATGAGGCCTTTATCAGAGATACTTGTTACAAAAATTCTTTCCCAATTTTCTGATTCACCACTCTTATTTCATAGCTAATACCAGATTATTTTAATAATTACAACTTTATAATAGGTTGAGATCTGATATAATTAGACCACCTTCTTTTGCATTTTTATCAGTTCCCTTGATATCCTTGAGCTTTTGTTCTTCCTGATGAATTTTGTTATTATTTTTCTTAAATCTAATATATTTTTGATAGTTTGATGTGGCATTGGATAAATAGATTAATTTAGGTAGAATTGTCATTTTTATTATATTGACTCGACCTACTCATGACCAATTAATATTTTTCCAATTGTTTAGATGTGATTTTAATTGTGTGGAAAGTGTGTGATAGTTGTGTTCATATGGCTCCTGGGTTTCTCTTGGTAGGTAGACTGCCAAGTATTTAATATTGGCTATAGTTATTTTAAATGGAATTTCTCTTTCTATCTGTTGCTGTGGGACTTTGTTGTTAATACATAGAAATGTTGATGATTTATAGGGGTTTATTTTATATCCTGCAACTTTGTTAAAGTTAATAATTCCAAGTAGTTTTTTAGTTGATTCTCTAGGAGTGTCTAACATATCATCTGCAAAGAATGATAGTTTTTTCCTCCTTGCCTATTTTAATTCCTTTAATTTCTTTTTCTTTTATTGGTATAGCTAACATTTCTAGTACAATATTAAATAATAGATGTGATAATGGGTATCCTTTCTTTACCCTTGATTGTATTGGGAAGGCTTCTAGCTTATCCCTATTACAAATAATACTTGCTGATGGTTTCAGATATAGATTACTCACCATTTTAGGGTAAGCTCCATTTATTCCTGTGATCTCTAGTATTTTTAAAAGGAATGGGTGCTGTATTTTGTCAAAGGTTTTTTATGTATCTATTGAGATAATCTAATGATTTCTTTTGGTTTTGTTATTGATATGGTCAATTATGCTGATAGTTTTCCTAATGTTGAACCAGCCCTTCATTCTTGATATAAATCCTACCTGGTCATAGTGTTTGATCCTTGTGATATATTGTTATAATCTCTTTGCTAGTATTTTTTTAAATACTAAATTTTTAAATTAATTTTTTTTAAAATTTTACATCAATATTCATTAACGAGATTGGTCTATAATTGTCTTTATCTGTTTTGACTCTTCCTGGTTTGGGTATCAGTACCATATTTGTATTATAAAAGGAATTTGGTAGGACTCCTTCTTCACCTATTTCCCCAAATAATTTGCATGGTATTGGGATTACTTTGTTCTTTAAAAGTTTGATAGAATTTGTTTGTAAATCCATGTGGTCCTGAGGATTTTTTTCTTAGTAAGTTCATTGATCGCTTGTTCAATATTTTTTTTCTAAGATTGCATTACTTAATTATTTTGTTTCTTCTTCTGTTAATTTGAGTATTCAATATTGTTGTAGATATTCATCCATTTCTTTTAGATTGCCAAATTTATTGGCATATAACTGGGCAAAATAGCTCCTAACAATTATCTTAATTTCCTTTTCAGTGGTGGTGAATACACCCCTTTCATTTTTGATACTAGTAATTAGGTTTTCTTCTTTCCTTTTTTAAATCAAATTAACCAATGGTTTATCTATTTTATTGGGGTTTTTTTTTTCCATAAAATCAGCTTCTAGTTTTATTTATCATCATTTCTTAAGGACAAATAGCTGCTTCCTCTTCTTCAGTTCTTTCTTCTTTGGGAAGAACCTCATATCTATTTTCTTCTACACTCTCCAACATAGATCAGCTTTCCTCTCTGACTCTTCAGATCTTTTTCCTTTGTTTTTCACATTGATATACTGTTGATTTGTTGTTTGTTTTGTTTTTGTTTTGAAGGAATCCTTCCTTCTCTCTGATTCCCTGGGGAATAGTAGAATCAGGTTTCCTGAGTTCTTTTACCTTTTGCTCTAACAAGGAGATCAGCATATATTTTAGCATAGAGAACTCTCTTTTGGCCACAGTCACATCCTTTATGTAGGCCTCTAACTTTATCCATGTTCTCTACTTTCTGGTAGTAAGATTCTGAGTTCTCATTTCTCTTGTCTGATGAACTTCTGTGACAAATTGATCTCATACTCTATTCAACAGGAAAGGGAGAGCCCATGAAAGTTTTGAGTGACAGATCAGAGGAATGTGTTAGGAAATTTGCTAGAGCTGAGATGGGAAATGGGGATTGTAAAGAGACAAGACAGCAGTTTATGGCAATCTAGATGGTGGGTAACAGGAACAAGATATATACAGGATAAATTGGAGGTAATAGAGGGAAGGCACTAAAATAAGGAAAAACTTCTTGAAGAGTCTTGGATTTTAGCTGGGAATTAAAGGGAGCCAGGAGGCAGAGATGAGGAGGGAACAGCCAGTGAAAAAGCAAGGGAGTAGGGAAGTGGGATGTCGTGTTTGAGGAGCAGCAAGGGGGCAGTGGCAAACACCACTACTGCCAAGTATACCACGGTGAGTAAGGTGTAAGAAAGACTGGAAAGATGTGGGGGGAGGGAGGGGCAGATTATGAAGGTCTTTGAATGACAGGTAATTTTATATTTTATTCTGGAGGTGATAAGGAACCAATGGACTTTATTGAATGGGGGGCGGTGATAGGATCATACCTCTGCTTTTGGAATATTAATATGACAGCTGAATGTAGGATGCACAAGACCAGAGGATGACCAGAGTTTAAATCCAGCCTCAGACAAGTCCAAGCTGTGTGATCCTGGGCTAGTCATGTATTCTTTGTCTGTCTCAGTTTTCTCAACTGTAAAATGGAGATAATAATATAATAATAACACCTACCCCCATAATTGTTGTGGAATCAGCTTAGATGATATTTAGTAAAGTGCCTAACGAATGTTTATTCTCTTCCCTTTCCTCATCCTTGTTACACCATGCACCGCTGTTGAATTTGTAGTCAATTAAAACCTCAGAATATAAACTCAAGTTCAGAACTCTATATTTCTCTTTATTAATTTTGACTCAGTAGATTTAGTCACTTGTTCTAGCCTGTTGATACTTTTTAATATTGACCAATTAAACATTTGCTATCTCTATTTTCTGTTTGAAAATTGGAAAAGCATTACTACCTATGCCTTTATTCAGTTAATTAAGTGAAATTTTAAGCAGTTCAGCATCAATAATAAATTCTGTATCACTGTGCTAGAGACTTCCTTTCTTTTGCAATTAATGACTACCACTTTAGTCTTCTCATTCAACCAGTTCTGAATCTACTGTATTATCATCTAACCCTCATTTTCCATCCTGTCCATAGTAATAGCATAAAAGATTGTCAGATGCTTTGCTGCACTTTTTGTTGTATTTAAGTGTACTAAAGTGTATATTTAGAAATAGGAAGTTATTTTCAGAAGTAATTTTAGTGTTTAAGCAATAAATCTTACTTTTTAAAAAATGCTTTGTTGAATTCAACATAAAAAACACAACTAATTCTCCTGATCTCTGCCAGTCTTATAATGATGCTCTCAAAAAAGGAAATGAATCTATTCTGGCTTGACCCGTTCTTAATGAAGTCATACTTTTTCTCCTTAGTGATCCCCCACTTCCCCTTCTAGAATTTAAAAGTTATTCCTTGAATAGTACTTCATAAAATTTTGTGCCAGAAATTGAAGTTAAGCTGACTTTCTGAATACTTTGCAGATTCCATCCTCTTAACTTTTGCAAAAATTGGGGTATGAGACCAGAGTCAAGATGGCAGAGTAAGAGTCAGTGTTTTTGCCCAATTCATCCAAACAACCCAGATAATATCTCAGACTGAATTCTGATTGAGAAAGCCAAGAAAACGTCACAGTGAGTCATTTTTCCAGCACAGGGCAGCTTAGGAAGATGGAGAGTTTTAGGGACTCTGTGGCAGAGGCTGGACAGGAGTGCAGCTAAGAGCTGCAGAGGAACCGTAACCGAAGCAAAGACAGCAGTGCCAGCAGCGAGCATTCTAATGCCCACGGAAGGTAAGGGAACTGAAACTGAACACCAGGGAGGGAAGCACTCAAACAGAAGGTGATCCCGAGGGATCGTTAAACCAGTACTGGGAACAGAAGCAGGTTATCAGCTGGCATCTCTGTTGCTCATTACCTAGATCCATGTCACAATTCCAGGGTACAGAGAAGCAAGAGAGGTCCTGACTTGTGTATGGAGCAAGGAAAGAGTTCCAATAACTTAACTATGCAGCTCTGATCCCAAGAGCAAAGGGAGGAGCCAGTTCTAACCTTCAGGCCCACACATAAGCCTGCAGTGGAATAAACAGAGTAGGAAACAAAGACCAAAGAGGAGTGAAGTAGTTCAGTTGCTCTGAACCTATAGAACTTTCCAGCAGGCTAATAATAACAGGAGCCAGCAAACGTCTACTGAAACTCAAAAGCACACCATCCAACTGGCCTAATCCAGGAACTTGCAGGAACTCATGCCAAGAGGGCAGCGAACAGACCTCTCCCAAGTTCACAGCACCTTAGAAGCACTTAAAACTTTCAGGGTCCTAGAAAACAGCAGGACATAAAAAAATTAATCATCTATTAATGGGACAAAAAAAATCTCAGAAACAAATGCAGAAAAGCAGAAATATTAAATACATCTTTTTCTGACCACAATGCACTAAAAATTGCATTTAATAAAGGACTTTTGAAGGATAGAATGAAACTATCTTTACATGTAATTGGAAAAAATAAAATACTGTTAAGTGGTGGGGATCTGGGCAGGGCAAAGAGTTCCCATTGCTTTCACATTGGTGTCTTTATACAGCTTCTTTTCTTATTTATCATAATTATTTTCATTTTAAGAATTTTATTCTTAAGAGTTTCCTATCTCTTTTGGGTCAGCTTCCATTATAAAATTTTCACTCACAGAAGCCTACATTTTCTTCCACTGAACTCTATGAATTCTCTTCTCCCCAGTGCTTTAGTTTATATTAGACAGTGTCCAGCCTTCTTCTTGTAACGATTGGAATAACGCCACCTGCTGGAGACTTACTGTAGAAGAGTTCTGCCCATGAAGCGAAGGTCTTTGAGGGCAAGACCAGGCATCAGGAAGTGACACAGACTAGTGGGAGGAGGAAGGAAGAGACTGGCGCTCAGTCTCGAGCTTTTTCCTGAGGACGCTGGCGGAGAAGGGAGCTAGAAATGTCCTCTCCCTTTAATAGATAGGAATCTAGGCCTTTCTCTCTCTCTTTACCAAATTCTTATTCTCCTTAATAAATGCTTAAAAGTCTAACTCTTGCTAAAGCTTGTAATTGATTGGCGACCACTCATTAGATATTTTAGACAGTTTAGCTAGAATTTTAGCCCTTAACAGATGGCTGACCACGAAGAGGAAAGCTAAACCTCAGTCTTCTGATCTTCTGGTTGGGTAAGAAATTTCCCCTCCCTCTCCCTTTAACTGCTAAGTACTGGCGTACTGGCTGTGTTTCCCTTTAAATTTTTTCAAATGGACCTTTTAAACTCCCTAATTACCCTATTTTTTATTTTAGTCTGTTTAACCAGACAAATGGGAGATAAGATCATGTTAATGCTTTGTTTTTGTGGATTTTCTATTTTTCTTTTTATTTTTGTTAAAAGAGCCAGCAACTTACTCACACAAAGAAATATCTCCCCCTCTCCCAACCATGCTTTTTCAGAGAAACCTGAAGAGATTCCTGCAGCTTTTCCCAGTTCTAACACTAATTGTTGCTCTAATTTTGCATGCCTGGAGGCAATGACCCACCCTCTAGAAGCTTTTAATCCCCTAGCACCTGGAGGCAAAGTGGGGGAAGAGGAATCCAGGCCTGAGTTCAAAATCAAGTCTGATTCAAATTGCCCTGGTCCCTCCCCTCCTCTCCAGACCCCACCCTCTACTCCTCCCATGGCCAAGCCCATAGGTTCCCCTGCCTGGGAAGTCCAGAGATCTGATGCGCATGCTCAACTTTCTCTAACTACATTTGCAGCTTCAGGCTCAGCCCTTCCCCAGCCTGGATGTGCTTCTGAGAGAAGCTTAGAAAGCCCTTTAAATTCCACATATGCCCGTTTTGTTCATAATTTTGCTAACCTGCTTTTGTCTTTAATTAGTAATCTTATAAAGCATTTGTATGGTGAAAAGACTGACAGACAATATAGAGGGGTTAAAGAAGAAAAACTTAAGCTGAATAAGAATGACAATCACCATAGTTCAAGACTCCGCTTCTTTTGCCATGGAAGGGTATATATTTTACAGAAATGTAGAAGTAAGCAGCAAGGTATTGATATGAGTATTGGGGATTTTAGATATCGGAATCAAAAGTGTTCTAAATTCACTCAGATTATTAATAGTATCAGTTCAGAGGTTACATAGGATTTCTATGCTATTACATATACATTTTGAAATTAATGGTATGGGTTTATTTTCATAGAGATTTTCATGCTTTTGAGATTGTGTCTTATACCTAGTTTCTAAAACAAGGAGAATATTTGTAAAAGCTTTTTATAGTCATGTGATCAAGTTTATATTTTGTAATACTCTTATTAATATTAAGTTCATATTCATTTAGATTTCCCTAGTTTGAATTTCATTGTCTTTTATTATTCCACATGTATTTTCTTCTATTCATTCATCTATCTAATTTTGAGAGATGGTTTTGATTTCATAATACAATGTTAATTCTAGGAGTATTGTGCTCCCATATTCTGAGTTGTTTGTTTTTGTTATTTTTTCTCAACTGATTATTTGATCAAACTCTTTAAAGCATTTCCCTGGCAAATTGTTTGCCATGGCAAGTGTAAATTGATTCTAGAAGTATTATTTTTAATAAGCATATTCCAAAAAAAAAAAAAAAGAGGGGAACATTTGTAAAAGTTTTCTTTTTTCAAAAAAAAAAGTTTTCTTTGAGATTCTGTTATGCTTTAACTTGTATTTAAATATGTTCTGATTTTTCACAAAAGTAATTGTATACTAAGTAAAACAAAAGGGGTATTATTTGAAATTGTTGCATAATTATATATTGTGTTCTGAGTCAAGATGTATTCACATTTTTTGCAATCATTTATTATCCTCAATTTTTAAATCCATATGAGACTTGGATTATGGGAACTTATCATTTAAGACATTAATTGCCTTTATTCTGAGTTATCAGATGCCAGTTGGCCAAGATGCCATCCAATCACAAAATGAGGAATACATGCAAAAGCAGACACTGAACTGTCACATGAGGGGAGACATGCATGAAGTCAAGGTATGGCCGAGGGAACGGCTTTTGACAAATGTTGAGGTTGGATTCTCTTGGTTTAATATTTTATTCTCTTTTCCCCCACAATATTGTACAGATGGCTGGAAGCATTGATTCCACCCATCTCACTTTTACACCTGGCTTCTATGCTCCCTCCTATATGCCTGATGCCATGGACATCTCAATCCCATGCATCTGATTAAGTCTGACTCAGTTTCCTCCAATATGTTCGGTGGCATGGACATATATTCCATCCACCTATTTTAAGCCTGACATACTGCATGGGCAGTACATATTGCTCAAGTGTGGGAATGCTCATATCCCATCATTTCTCTGTTCTTTTATGGTAACCCCCATAATTATCTCAGGTGTCATGATAAATACAGTGTTGAATTTGGCCTTGACACCTGTTACCAATTATATTAGATTTTTAAATTTCTCATAATGGCATGAGGATAATTAGGCAGATGATGCAAAAAATGATGAAACAAAGATAAAAATTATTTTAAAAAATTAATATCACAGCAATTGTCTTCTCAATTACCCTCCATAAGGGGGGGACTATAGTAATATTATAATTTTAAAGAATGTTTCAATTTTTGTTTATTATATGTTTCATGTGTAACAACTAAGATTCTGAATTCCCTTAGACATGTTTTTGAGAACTTTCATTGTTTGATTTGATTATTGACAAAGCTATTTTAAAGTTGTGTTAAGCTCAATTTTGTAGGAAATTTTCCTGGCTGATTACCAGCATCCACACATCAACCCCTGAAAAGACTTCCATTCTATGACTACACCTAGAGGACATCTGAGAAAAGACTTTCAGAGACTTTAAATGAACAGTTTTGATTTGTTGTTTTTGTTGTTTTTTTTCTCTTTCTGTTATAATATACACCATCTGTAACATGTATTCTCTGCAGAGGCCCTCCCTTTGCAAGACTAATGTCAAAGCGTCGGTTCATGAGGACAAAAAAAAAATCGCCCCTCTGGACAAAACTTTCCTCTCTTCCTTTTCTATATTGTTGTTCACATATTATTAGTTAGCAATAGTTATCATATTGTTTTTACTGTTCCGTCAAGGAAACATTTTGTTTCTTGAGGAACAACAGGGGGGACTGTAACGATTGGAATAACGCCACCTGCTGGAGACTTACTGTAGAAGAGTTCTGCCCATGAAGCGAAGGTCTTTGAGGGCAAGACCAGGCATCAGGAAGTGACGCAGACTAGTGGGAGGAGGAAGGAAGAGACTGGCGCTCAGTCTCGAGCTTTTTCCTGAGGACGCTGGCGGAGAAGGGAGCTAGAAATGTCCTCTCCCTTTAATAGATAGGAATCTAGGCCTTTCTCTCTCTCTTTACCAAATTCTTATTCTCCTTAATAAATGCTTAAAAGTCTAACTCTTGCTAAAGCTTGTAATTGATTGGCGACCACTCATTAGATATTTTAGACAGTTTAGCTAGAATTTTAGCCCTTAACATTCTCTATCTTGAATTCTAGGATATGGTACACCCCTTTCCCCAAAGTTTCCAGTTTTCACTTCTGCAGCCAGTTCTGTTTTGTTGATAAGAATTAGGAGTGCTACTCACCCACACAAAGAAACCCTTGTCTGTACCTTTACTGTATATATTAGAGCATCAGAGAATTAATAGCAAACTTCCGTAAAAATAGTAAGCATGCCATTTCAGATGGTAGCCAACTGAGTTTTCAACTATAGTTAAACATAAGTTTAGTTATACTAGAGAGTTTAATCCAATTCAACTCTAAACATTTACTGTTATCCATAAAGCACAGTGCTGATTGCAGAGAGAATGTGCTAGAGGGAAGAACAGGGAATAAGATCAGAATATGGAGAAGTTGTCCTTGGAAAGGAAAAGGGCGGCTTCATTATCAGCAACTGGAGTAAAGGAGAATATAGTGGGAGATAATCTCAGTGGGTCATGAATTGAGAAGGATCTTACAGCAAACAGCCTTGATTTTCTTGATGACGTATAAAGCAAAGTGTGAAACTGAGAAGGTGAAGGGAGGGGTGGTATAAGAGACTTAAGGAAGGAAGACTAGATTTAAAACAGCTGTGTGGTAACTGAGATTAAAATATCAATTAGGGAGGAGGAAAAGGGTTACCTTCTACAGTAAAAGTCAAATTGAAATTAGATGATGTGAATTGTAGTGGACCCAGTCAGCATGATTTTGTGACTTCTTCCAGCCCCATTCAGCAACATGTGCATAAGAGCAAACAGAGTGGATAGTAGAAGTCATTTATATTTACAGTTTGGCAATAGGATGAGAAAGTAAGGGATTGAAAAGCGAAGAACAGTGTTGAGTTGAACAGAAAAGTTCACAAAGAGGTCAGGATCAAAAAGGGAAGGTAGTAAGAACTGGGATGATAGCCTGAGAAAATCCTGAAGGGTGGAAGATTTGGAGATCGTGGAGAGAACAAAGAGAAATACTTCATAGAGAGAGGTGGAATGATAGGAGATTGTGATCAGTTCGTGATCATAGATGATAGTAAGATCTAGCCATTCCTTCTATATCCTTTCATGGTTCCTCATCCTCTTCCTGACCTCTGAATGTTGTATTTTCTTTTTTATTTGTTTTTTTGCGGGGCAATGAGGGTTAAGTGACTTGACCAGGGTTACACAGCTAGTAAGTGCCAAGTGTTTGAGGCTGGATTTGAACTCGGGTCCTCCTGAATCCAGGGCCATTGCTTTATCCACTGCGCCACCTAGCTGCCCGCACCCCACCCCACCCAAATGTTGTGTTTTCCAAAATTCTCAGTTTTCTTATTTTCCAACTTCATTTTCCTTGGTTGTCTTACTTCCACAACTTAAGTTATCACCTCTACCCAGATGACCCTCAATTTTATTTATCTCTCTCTTGAAAGCTCTAGACCCACATCTCCAGCTCTCTATAGGACATCTCTATTATAGATAGACCTATACTTCAAACCCAATATGTGCAAATCTGAGTTTATTATCTTTTCCCTAAAATCTGCTTCTTCTCAGAGTTAAATTAACACTTCCTCTTCTCTAATTTTTCATATTCTATCTATTACCAAGCCCTATTGATGCTACCTCTTCAGTCTTATTCAGGGCCATCTCTTTGGTGTGCAGGGCCCCTGTTTTTTAAAGGGCCCCTATTTATGTAAGCAGTTTGATTAAAGGTATATTACAAAATTCATGGGTCCATGTGAGGTATACTGATTTATTGATGAAGATTTAGAATAGCTTAAATAATTGTCAAAATTACTATCACTAGTGTAATCCACATGACCAGTGGAATTCCAGTTCCATGCTGGTTGCTAGACCACTGACAGTTTTAAAGAGTGAATTCCCCTCTATTTGCAACACTATTCTTAAGATACTCCAAGAAAATAATAGACACCAAGAAGGCTCACCTCACTCCTAGGCTGGCAGGACTCCCTCGACAAGCCACAAATATCTATATCTTTATTTTCAGAAAGTGTTTTCAATACCATTCTATCACTGATACCCAGAAGTTAGACTATACTGTTCCCCCAAATTGCACATTCCAATGAAAACTGAAAATGCTGCCCTTGTTGCAGCAGTGTGTGTCAAAGAATAAAACACAGTGGATAAATGCTTTTTCATAGCATTCTATTTCAGTGCATTTTGCCATCATAGAAAGCCCTGATGATGATACTTATTGTCAAGAAATATGTAATTTTAAAGAAACTTAACATAAACTTCAAATCATTGTTTAATTTAAATTGTTAATTTGTTTTGTTGGCAACACAAATAAACCAGAGAATGGAATGTTGACACTGTCTTTACATTTTTATAGTGCCCTGTTTTTTTGAAAATTCAAACATAGGGGCAGCTAAGTGGCACAGTGGATAAAGCACCAGTCCTGGATTCAGGAGGACCTGATTTCAAATCTGGCCTCAGACACTTGACACTTACTAGCTGTGTGACCCTGGGCAAGTCACTTAACCCCAATTGCCTCACCAAAAAAATAAAAATAAAAACAAGGCAGCTAGGTGGCACAGTGGATAAAGCACTGTCCCTAGATTCAGGAGGACCTGAGTTCAAATCCAGTCTCAGACACTTGACGCTTACTAGCTTTGTGACCCTGGGCAAGTCACTAAACCCTCATTGCCCTGCCCCCCCCCCAAAAAAAGTTAAAATAAGAAAATTCAAATATAACTATTTTTCTCAAAATTAAACTAATCACTTTGTATTAAGTATATAAAATAGATCAAAATTATAATTTAAGAAAATAGAAACAAGTAGAACTTGCATTCAATTTTTGATGCAAATGTTACAAAATTTTCATATCAAAAAATGCACAACACATTTTGTGCTATAGTTCTTGGCATTTTAAATACATATAAACATGAAATATATAAAATTAATATATCCAGGTCTATATACAAACTGTCCATGCTCTAACATGACATTACATAACAGAAGACACATTTCTACATAATATAATGAGCTAGGCTGTGTGTATATGTTGATGACAATCTCCAATCTGCCCCATCTTTAGAAAGGAGAATTTTTAAATTTAAGTTTATTCCCGTTACAGTCACAATGTTAATAATTATGATACTTTAAAAAATAAATTTGAAGAAATAGTGGCTTATTTTGGCAATTAGGAATTTAGGTAAAACATACAGAATTTTTAAGCAGCCAATGATGGATACATTACGAATTCTAAGACACAAATATAGGACATCAAAAGCCATTAACTTCTCAGAACAGAGAATATGCTGCTAATATCAATATTTATAGATTAATATTCTCAAACTGCAATTTAATATGTAACAACCCATTTCTTTTCTCTGTATCTTAGCACAAGAGGTGCTCCATGCCTGGAATTCACTCCCTCTGTCCTCATACCTCTTGGACCCTTCATATCCTTGAAGGCCAGCTCAAGTGCCACCTTCAATAATCCTTTCCGGATTCTCCAATCACTGTGTATTTCTTTTATATGTAACATGTATTTACTCATTTGTACCAGTGTTGCATTCCCCTAATATGAAGTAAGTTCCTTGAGTACAGCACTGCCCCCCTCCTTTTGTATTAATATCTCCAAGACCAAGCATAGTACTAGACATAGAGCAGGCTCTTAATACATAATTATTAGGCACGTTACAAAGATAAAAATACAATCCCTACCCTCATGTAGCTGATAATGAACTCGAACATGAACATAAATAATTCTAATTCTGGGTGGGTTGTGACAAGTGCAAGGTTGAGATACAAAGAGCTCAAGAAAAGTTTTGGGAGAGAATTTATATCCGGGAGGATCAGGAAAGAGGTAGTACCTCAGCTAAATTTTAAGGAAAAGGGTTTTTTTGGACAGACTTTAAATGAGGAGGGAAGGAATATATTCCAGACTTGGGGAACAGGTTGCGCAAATGCATGGAGTCAAGAGGTAGGGTTTGGAGAATAGTGCCTAATCTTGTCTCATTTGAATATAATTGTATAAAACTAGTTATGCAAATAAACATAATAGTAGCAATGCACAATTTCAAATAAAGTTTAGACTGAAATAACCACCAAAGAAGTCATATAAAAAGCTGTAAAATGTTTGAGACGCAGTGTGGCACAGGAATTGGAGAGCTGGTCTTGGATCCCAAAAGACCTGGATTTGAAGTCCTGCATGTGACACACAAAGGTTGTGTGACCTTGGGCAAGTCAAAACCCCTTTGTCCCCTAGGTAACTCTCTAGGTCTGTAAATTGCCGAGGATATGCCAGTCAACACTGGTAGAGTCCCTGTCCTGATTAGTTTTTTTTTTTTTTAAAGTTTACTGACTTAAGACCTGTTATTGTTTGGTGTCTTGTATGTCATCCAATTAAGTAGCTACAAAACCCACACTCTTGGTTGATTATATAAATCAAATTAACTGAATAATTAATTACTAAGCCAATTATTACATATAAGCCTGGCCTACCTGAAAATACAAAGAACTTTTTTTTAAATGATAAAGCATATTTAATCACACTTTTCCCATTAAAATAACATTTTAGTGAAAGCAAGATTTTTGTATCAGTAAATTTTAAAACTATTTTAAGTTGTTTATTTTACCATTACTTTTTGAAGGTCCATTTTTGTGTATATTACATAATACAACATATTAATATGGTAGCACATGCATCTAATTTATAAAAAGTGTAATTATTGGAATGACGCCACCTACTGGAGACTTACTATAGGAAAGCTCCGCCATGAGGGAAGGTCTTTTCTTTGGTGTAAGGAAGTGACCTTTGCTGGTGGGAGGAGGAAGGGGGCAGGGCAGGCGCTCTTTCCTGCGGGACGTTGGTGGAGAAGGGAGCGAGAAATGTGCTCTCCCTTTAATAGATAAATGAATGTAGGCCCTTCTTTCTCTCTTTACCAAATTCTTATTCTCCTTAATAAATGCTTAAAAGTCTAACTCTTGCTAAAGCTTATAATTTATTGGCGACCACTCATTAGATATTTTAGACAGACTAGCTAGAATTTTAGCCCTTAACAAAAGAAAATGCATGAAAATTATTATTTAAGAAAATTAAGTGGAACTTATATTTCAGTTGTTGATACAAACATAACAAAAGTTTAGCTCAATGTAAAGAGCTATTGAGAGTCAACTTAGCTTAGAGCAGGCTGGCCTCTGATATGTGCTGTGTCATCATGGGCAAGTCACTTTAAACTCTCATTACTCTAGGCCAGTGTTCTCCAAACTTTTTTGATAATTACATCCCATCAGTTTAAAAAAAAATGCAGATTTTACTCATTACTTCTGATTCCCCCATTCCAAAGCAGCAAAGATTTAAAAAGATTTCTAAGAATATTTAGTCTAGATGGTTTGGTGGTGAGATGGATGGACTTGGAGATAGGAAGACCTACATATAAATCCTGCCCCAGGTACTTACTAGCTGTGTGATCTCAGGCAAGTCACTTAACTTTTCTCATCCTCAGTTTCCTTACCTGTAAAATGGAGATAAAAATAGCACTTACTTCCCATAATTGTTGTTAAGGATTAAATAAGATGATGTGTAAAGCATTTTGCAAACCTTAAAGCACTATGCAAATGCTACCTGTTGTTATTGTGATTGATGGTGATGGTGATGGTGATGGTGATGATGGTGGTGGTGATGGTGATGATGGTGGTGGTGATGGTGATGGTGATGATGGTGGTGGTGATGGTGATGTGATGATGATGATGGTGGTGGTGGTGGTGATGGTGATGGTGATGATGGTGGTGATGTCGTCTCCACTGTATACTTGGCCCTATCCCATAGCATTTAGGGGTGAGAGAGAAAGAGGCACTTTGAGCAGGGGAATGGTGATGATGGTGGTGATGTCGTCTCCACTGTATACTTGGCCCTATCCCATAGCATTTAGGGGTGAGAGAGAAAGAGGCACTTTGAGCAGGGGAATGGTATGGACAGGCCTCTCTTGTACTGCTGTTGGAGAGAAGATCTGCACTGACCCATTGTTTTTCACCATCACACGTGGGACTTTTCAAATGTTTTCAAATGCAATTATTTTAATATTATTGGTTTTATTAGCAACACAAGTAAACCAGAGAATGGAATGTTGATACTTAATAGTGCCCTGCTTTTTGAAACTTCAGCTATAACTGAAATTAAAATAATAATTACTGGGGCAGCTAGGTGGTGCAGTGTATAAAGCACCAGCCTTGGATTCAGAAAGACCTGAGTTCAGATCCAGCCTCAGACACTTGTAATCCTCATTGCCCCACAAAAAACAAACAAATAATAATAATAATTACTTTGTATTAAATACATGGCCACTTACAACTACTATTACACAAAACTATTCGGTTTGCCTCTTCTTTTTTAATTTTTGACTGTGCCATAAGGCAGAGTGGAGCCAGGTTGTGGAAAGCCTTCAGTGCCACTCTAAGAAGAGGAGACTATTGAACAGTTTGGAACAGAAAAAAAAATATGATTGACTAATTATAAGAAAGATTACAAGTAGTGTCAGGAAAAATTGGGGGGTTTTTCCCTTTTTTTCTTCTTTTCTGTGGCGTATTAGACTGTAAGCTCCTTGAAAGCAAGGATTGTCTTTTTCTGCTTTTTCTAACTCCAGTGCTTAGCACTGGAGTAGGCTATGTTGAGTCATATTCATATATTCAAAGAGAAAGAAATAGCCCCTAAGACAGTAGTAGTTTTCAGAATCCATGTACCCTTTCATTTTATTTGCAGTCCTCAAAACTTAAGTTGTAGAATCCTCTTTATAGAGTGGTATAGTAGATTGATTTCCAGATTTTTGAGTCAGGAAAACCTAGGTTCCTGTTCTGCCTTTGACATGTACTAGAACTTGGGCAAGTCACTTACCATCTTAGTATCCCAGGCAACTGTAAGGCTGTAAGTTGAAGAGCAGGTGCCAACTTGCATTGGTAAAGGGAGATTCCTTACTGGGGGTTTCTAATGCCAGGGAAGTCACAGGGTCAGTAACACTCCCCATAAAAAGCTGTCTGTGATTTGTAAATTGCTTCCTATTTCTACCCTGGTGAGAAAATTCATGTTATCCCAATTTCTTTATTTACTATAGAACATAAAGTACTTTCCATGAATTTGTAAACATTTTAAACTTATTACACAGTGAAGAAAAGCATGGTAGAGCAGCTAGAGAATTGGCCTCAGAGTCAAGAAAACCTGTGCTTAAGTCCTGTCTCTAATATATACATTGAGGAAGTCACTTTAACCCTCACAGTGCTCGTGCCCCAGGCAACTCTGACACTAAGTTGCAGACCAATTTAGGGAATTTCTACTGAGGCTGTTCCCTATCCTGAACTTTAAAATAGCCTTGTGGTATATCCGGCTAAATCTGTTCATATTTGTTAGATCAGTTCAATCTCAGGGTAATTAATACCTTAGTGATAGGCCTCTAAGTACTTTAGAATCAGATAGTTATTATTTCATAAATCATGAGTACTCTTGGAAGCTGTTGTCCAATTTTAAAGTCATATAGTACAAAGAAAAGCTTTTCACTGATAGTTCTCTATCTGGTCTTCTTAGTAACATACTTTTCAATAATTTAATTCTATCTGAAAATGAATAGTCTAATTCTAAGAAGCTTTCTTTATAAGTTACTGGCATAATAGAGTTAAGTCCTCCATTCTTCATTTTAAATCGCTGACAAATTAATCATTTCTCTAAAAAGACTTTCATGTTTATAGCCTGATTCAAATAAGAAATTGGAAAAATATTTCTAGAGCTAATATGCTAATATCATAGTGAGAGACAGAGATGCTATGTAAACTAGCAACAATTTTGATTTCCTATTTTCAAATTTAGTAAACCATTTCCCCATCTGTTTTATATTCCCACTCACTTCTGATGTAATTATTCAGTGATCATGCCCTATAAATATGATTCTGAGAAATGAAAAATAAAATCAACATGAAAGAAAGCATACAAAGGACATGCCTAGGGGGTTCGTGGGATAGATTGGTCCAAGGGCTCAGGTGGACTAATTTGCAGCCTTCTGTATCCTCTGGAGCTTTGAGCTTGCCCTGCCCTATTGATAGCTAAAGATAAAAGGAAGGGGGGAGGGGCGTGAGAGTGAGGCAAAGAGAAACAGTGCATTTTAGAAATGCTTATTACTATAATCTCGAAGAAAAATTGATGTGTTTTCTATTTTAAGAAGATATACTTCTGTGCCCTTGGGTGACTTTATTTTCTTCATGTTGTACAGAACTCCGTGTATTCCCAGATCAGTTTGTGGTATGTGTAAATCAGCTTGAATAAAATCACAATCTTTTGGCAAGTCAAAATGAAGCAAGCACCCGTAAGTATGAAACTGTTTGGAGTGGAGGGGGCATGGGGGGGAACATTATAGGCAAGAGGGGAGAGGTTGGAATAGTTCTAAATAATTGTCAAATCAACTGAAAAATGTTTTATGGAAAACGTAGTTGTTTAAACACTTTGTGTAGAAGAGAAAAAAATGCTTGATGTTTAGCACTTCTGATGATTTTCTTTCTTTAAAGGTTCTATTTTTATATTTATTTCATCTTTTCCAATTCAATAAAAGTATATATCTGGGTCACCTTCATGTGAAAAAGGGAGTAGCTAACAGAGGCAGAACATTGAAAACTGTGATACACCTATAATAACTCTAAAATTCCTCAGTAGTTCAATAAAGTGAATAAAAATCCATATGTTTCCTCTGGAATTTTTCACTGGGGTCAGTGGCTTTTGAGTTTTATTCCATGCTGAATCATTAACAGTTTCATGAGAACTGCTGCTTTTCCCCAGCGGATTGTTTCATAGCTGATAGGGATTTTTTTTCCTTTCTCTTCTCATGGTTAAGTATTGAGAATCCTGCTCAGAGACTGTGCAATGTTTCTCTTTGGCTGGATTTTACTATTCAGATATAAGGATGGAGGAAAACACACTTAGAATCTTTTCACTCATAGCTTTAGTCCTTTAATGACTGTTTAATGTATATGCATGATGCGTTTCACTTAAATGATCTTTTCCCACTCCTTCAGAACATACAAAAAAAAAAACTTATGGCATCCACTAATCAAACCTGAAAATAGCTTCTCATAGCTGTAGTTATACTCAGAACAATTTTCTTCATATTTGTGGAATTGATTATTTTTGTTTTAAAGAAAAACAAGTAGATAACAGTATTTAAGAGTTAAGAGGGACCCTAAAGATCATATAAAAATGAATCCCAAAGATGCTAAGTAGAAGATGTGATTTTTTCATTATGCCTGATTTGATTATGTTTCCAAAATAATTTGGAGGTTACTAGAATCTTTATTACACATTTGTAAGCACATACACACACACACACACACGCACACACAACCTCTCCCAGGAATGAAATTTCTTCCTTATGTTCTTAAGCTGACTAAAAGTCATAAGGAAATTAAATGAGGTTTGGCTTAGGTATTTAAACCTAGAACTAGATAGATAGATAGATAGATAGATAGATAGATAGATAGATAGATAGATAGATAGATAGATAGATGGATGGATGGATGGATGGATGGATGGATGGATGGATGGATGGATGGATGGATGGATGGATGGATGGATGGATGGATGGATGGATGGATGGATGGATAGATAGATGGATAGATAGATGGATAGATAGATGGATAGATAGATAGATAATTAGATAGAGATACAGAGATACATACACATACATACACATACACATACACATACACATACACGGTTTAGAAAAGAGAATCAGCTCTGTGTGGGGGATAGAAAACTGATCATGAAACCCAGGAAGTCCTGAGTTCAGATCTCTGATAATCACTGAAAAATGACCTTCAGCAAATTGCTTATCCTCTCTGTACTCTATAGGTAATGTATACCCTATTGGTGATATTCTGGAAATTGTAGCTGTTTCCATCTGCATTGTTGGAGAGAGTTTCTTCCTCGAGGAGCTCTTATGCCAGCAAAATCACAGATCCAATCCCTATTGCTAACCCGCTAGTTCATAATAAAGGTAGGTAACATAATGATTTGAGGAACCTTGTTTCTCAACTTTCACCAAAGCAGAAGCAAATCCATTTAATAAAATGCTATTCCATGATGATTTAGGCAATTTAATTCCTGGCTATCCTGGGATCTTATTATTTGCATTAGAAACTACAAATGTCACTAGTGATAGAGTCCAACCAAGTGTAGATAAAATGGCTTTGGATTTAAGCGGATATGGAGTAGTAATTCTACTCATAAATATTACTTCTGTCAATAGGGATATTGGAAAAATCAGATCTTTGATATGATATGAAATCTTTGTATTCAAGATCTTAAATAATTGAGAGAGTTTAAACATTATCTCAGCACAAAAGAAATATTATCCTCCTTAAGGGTACCATTATTTATACAGACACATTTTCTTATATAGTTGTTATCCTTTAAACTCTGGAATAATGGAGAAATATTAGGGTCTCTAATGGTGTTTTTTTGTTCTAGACCACTGTGGTAGCTTTTTATTTTATCAAAGCTCTTGAGTTCATAGTCTATTATATAATTTTCTTAACTATAAAATAATTTTATTTATTTTCAGCAATAAGGTTTTTAATTCCTTTCAGTTATTCTCTTTAGGACACTAGTTTAATCTTATAAATTGTAATTTAGTAAAATAGAGACATGTGTATCATCCCCTCCCCCAAATACACATACATATTCACACACTAAGGAATTTAACACCCAACATTATAGTATATAAACCTATTCCTATAATTAAGGCCTTTCTGAAACCACCTCCATTCTGTTCAGCAAATTAAACTGGGCATGCCACCTTTTCAATTCAACTTCCACCCCCTTAGCAGTCTACCCAAATGTCACTTCCTTAAGCTTGCTGTCCCTAGAAGCAACAAAAGACAGAGGTCATGTAAATCACCCTCCCCTTCAGATTACCCATCACACCAATAACACAAAGGTTTCCAACAGAAGTGCCTCCGTGCTTTATCCTCATTGATATTCGATCTGTGGAGAGTCCGTTTGTCTAAGCTTCACAAGGAGCAATAAAAAAAAAAAATCCCTCTCTAATTTTTTAAATTTCCTTCTGCCAAAATCTTTCTGCTGTGTGATATATATGGAATAACCACACCAAACCAGGAAAGTTCATAACCTAGAGAATAAAAAAATAGGTTATAGTATTCCTTATAAAGATCATCTTGAAAATGTTGAAAACTTGTATAACTTTTTCATCAATATTCTCCAAAGCTTCTGCATTCATCTCATATTCCCTCTGTAGTGACTCTAAGCAGTAGGAAATTGGTTCCCTGTGTAGCTACAGTGAGGTTACTTTTTGGTAATATAATTCCAATTATTTTCCTCTAGCTGTTCACCTAGCTCACCGTGCCACCAAAAAAAAAAAAAAATCCTATGGGAGAGCTGCAGTTACCTGAGAAACAACCTGTATAATTTACTGGTGCTATGGGAATTGAATAACATACACTTTTTTCTTTATTCTTTCCTTGGTGGAGGGAGGAGAAAGATTCTTAGTGTGTGACTGACAATTTGTCAGGAAATCTGGGAGCATCTATTGAGAGCTACTTCTGCCAAAGAGTTTTTTCAGCCTATAGAAAAGGAAACCAGCTGCAGTTAGCTTCCCAGTTCCTAAAGACAGTGACACAAAAGAATCGCTGTTCCAGATCAGCCTCTACAAAGAGAGTACAATTTCTCCTCTTTAGTGTGCACAGAAAGGGTAGCTCACATCACCTCCCTCCACCATGGCTGTGACAGTCAAGTCTGGTTATCCCACTGTCTCCATTTCCCTTGTCCACTCAGTGACAGTGATGCAGTGAAGATACTTCATGTGGCAATAGCACCAACCAAGTGACCAGATACTATAGATATGGGAATGTGGATGTGTATTTGGGGGCAGGGGAAGGCATTATGATGAAATGACTCACTGTGTTTTTCTTGCTAGAGTTTCTCATAAGAAATCCCCAAACCCTTTCAGTCTCCGATTTTGACCTGTTGCTACACATAGTACATTACATAGGGAGTTCTTTCATAATGTGTTTAGTTTTTCTTTCAGTATGTTTTAGTTTTCTGATACCATGAGGAACTTAAAAGAAAATTGTATTACTATCAGTTTTACTTTGACATGATTTTATCTCTTTCTCACACATGTATATTCTCTGTTAAAAGTATAAAAACCTGAACCTATGACATTGATTGTGTTCTGGCTGATTTGCTTTCAGGGCTTTATATACTATACGGTTTTAAAATGTAACCATCAAATGCTCTGTGTATAATGTTTGAAATTTCAGGTATAATACCAGTTTGGTATTGTTAGGCACATTTATCAGTCTACTCCTCTAGAGTATTATTTAGTCTACAATTTCTACCACAGTATACGAAATGGTACCAGAGGCCCAGAATAGTGTTAATTCAAGTAGAACCTTCAGTGAATCCATTTTTCAGGATATATGTGTATAAATACATATATATATGTGTGTGTGTGTGTGTGTGTGTATACATATGTTTCTAAAGTTAAATGTAATACTTTCTCACAAAAGTATTATGATCATTCTTCCTACTTTCTGATGTCTTGAGAGATCCATATCGGTACTCTCTCCCCTGACAGAGATCAAGCCCTTTCCCTTTTTCATGAGTTTCTGTCCAACCTTATGGCAATGATTTTATCTGTACTTGTATAAGCTGATACCCATACACTTTTTGTTATAGCAAAGAATTGGAAATAAAATAAGTACCCATCAAAACTGACTGCTGTGTAATGATAACAACCAAGCTTGGCCCCAAAGAAAAGATATGATAAAGCATCTCCCTCCTTCTTTGCATAGGTAGGAAATATGGATGTGGAACACTTCATGTTGATTTGTGTGTGTGTGTGTGTTGGTTAGTTTCTCTCTTTTCAAACTTCTCTATTATAAGGGATAGTTCTCTGGGAAGAAGGCATATATTGGAAAAGTGATATAAAAACAACAGCTATCAGTAAAGATTTATATTTTATATTTATATTTATATTTTAATAATAATCCTATCCTTGTATAACAGACATGCAAAAAAGGTATGACCTCCTAGATCCCATACCTTTCTGACATAACCTTTAAGAACCCAGAAACACCTTCATGAAGCATCCAAGGACTTTAGTGGAGATTCTACCCAGAACTTCCAAAAGGCTTAGAAGTCATACCCCTAAATTATTTTAGGTTTAAGTCAGTAATGTCTGAGGTCCCTCCAAAAGGAAATCACACACTAAAAGAGTATTTAGTGCATTTGTTATCTGTGAATAGAGTCATATTTCAAGGATGTTTGTTTTCATTACCTTTGTGTTTGGGAATTGAGATGTGAAAATAGCTGTCAAGGTTTTGCAAATTTATCACACATCTCTATGGTTCTGAAGACTTACCACTTCTGCCAAATGCTTTTTTTTAGTATCATCTAAGGAGGATTACTGGGACATTTCCTGACAAGTCGTCTTGAAAACCAAGTCAAAGCTTACTCTAAGATAGACTGGTGTTTAGTAACACTAATTTAGCATTAAAAGATTGTTTTTCTAGCTTGGTCTGGACTTGTGTGATTTCATCAGCATAAAAAAGTTCCCCTTTCCCTCAACCAATGTGGATCAGCTGTTGTTCTGCAATTTATAATACTAGAGAATTGCCTGGAGCGCTCAGAGCTTAAGTGATTTGCCCCAGGTCACACAGTATGAATTAATAAGACTTGAACCCAGATCTTGCTCAGTCAGGCCAGTTCTCTATCCAATCAGATGAAATGGAAAAACAAAGGATGTGACTTATACACAGCAAACTATAGTTCAGAGGACTATGTTCATTCTGCTCTATTACTTATTGCTAATTAGGACCAGAAAGAAAATGCTGCCCAAACATGTACCTAAAAACCTTGGATTTCTGGTTCAAAGTAGTTGCATTTCACCCACCAAACTGTGTGACAGAAGGGACCATCTAATCTAGCCCAGACACAGAAGGAACTCACACTGTAACAAATGGTCATCCAGCCTCTGCTGGAAGGGCTCCCAGGAGGGTGAAACCACAGGCTCTCTAGGCAGCCTGTTCTACTTCTGGATGCTTTCATTTCAAGGAAGTTGATCCTTACATCCAGCCCAAACTGGCTTCTTGACAGTTTCCATCTACTGCTCCTGGTTCTGCTTCCTAGTCCCTCCTCCACGTGACAGCCCTTCAATTGAAGACAGTTGTTATGTCTCCCCTGAGACATGGCTTCTCTTCTTATGGCTAAATACACGGAATTCTGTCAACCAATTCTCATATGGCAGGGACTAAAGAAAGGTGCCCAGTATGTTTTAAGTTTTCTGATATCATGAGGAACTTAAATGAAAATTGTATTACTATCAATATACTTGGACATGATTTTATCTCTTTCTCACACACGCATATCTTCTATTTTCTGTTAAAAGTGTAAAAATCCAAAGGGCAGCTAGGTGGTGCAATAGATAAAGCACCGGCCCTGGATTCAGGAAGACCTGAGTTCAAATCCGGCCTCAGATACTTGACACTTACCAGCTGTGTGACCCTGGGCTTAACCTTCATTGCCCTGCAAATAATTAAGTAAATAAATAAATAAATAAATAAATGAGTAAATAAATAAATTAGAAGTGGCGCAGTGGATAAAGCACCAGCCCTGGGCAAACACAGTCTGGATTGTAGCATTTCTATTTAGCAGGGGAAACCTGTGCTCACCCCATCTTGTTTAAAGGACCCTGTTTTAACACACAACTTAAAATTATCAACTCAGAATAAAGAGTTGTCATGGTATGAGCCTGCAGCATCCTTTCAGTAACAACTGGCATCTAATAATAAGCAAGCAACTAATTTTCATAATTAGTATAGCAAGGGGCCGCTTTAAGGAACTTATGACTCCAAAAACCTAATGGTCCTTATGGACAGAGACCTCTAAGAATATAGACCCCATAGGACAATAAGGACACAGTAGAAGAAATGGATGGGTAGCCTGATTTAGGTCCTCCAAGGCTATCTCCTCAAAAGAAAGAGACTTGGGAGTAACTCAGTCAATAGAAGATATCAAAATACCCAAGAGAGGAATATGGGTTCTTCAAAGTCCCATAAATCTCTGAGTTTCTTTTATAACTGCTGAGGAACAAGTGTCAATAGCTTATTATGAACTACATCTAGAGTCATCTAGGTTCTTCAAATCCAATTTATTCCCCAAAATTTAACTGAAGAGGCTGGACCCAATTCTCTTAGGGTTGATCTTTCATTTATTATCTCTCCAATGCAGTCTCAGCTACTGTGGCTTCATCCAGCCCTTTCAACATGACATCATCAATATAGTGATGAACATCAGCAACCTCAGAAAGTAGGACCCATTTCAGTTCTCTAGCCCCCAGACTATGGCTATATGAAGAATTCAAGCTACCTGAAAAAGGATAGGGGAGTTATGTGGTATTCTTTCTTGGGTTAGAGCAAATGCTCTTGATTAGTCTTAGCCATGGAACTAGAGGAGAAATGCATTAGTGAGATTTATTTCTTCATAACCACTCACCTAGTGCCTGTCCTATCAGATCCACCTTGTTGACAAATTCAGTAAAGGCCACCGCAATTTGCATAATACTTCATTCAGCGCCCAATAATTTATTGTCAAATGTCAAGTACCAAACAATATCTTTTATTGACTATACTGTTTTTTACAAGGGAAATTTGTATAGTGAAGTACTCCAGCTTCCTTCATTCTTATCATTAGAGAGGAAGTATATTATATCCCATCCAACACCTAATTTTGTTTAATATTAATTACATGGTATGGTTTAAGTAACTCCAAGAGTTTCTACTACCAACAATTACTAACAAAGAAGCTATTGTAAGTGCTCATACTTACTCCCAAGAACTCATAATAGCCATGGCCATAATACTTTCCCACTTATTAGCTACCTGTTAGCTACTTATTAGTTAGGATCACAACTGAGATCCAATCGAGTTCTGCTACCAACCTCCACTTGAACAAAGCATGTTCCCTCAATGTTTTCTCAAGGAAAAAAACTTCCCCCTAGAAACTTGGATAGCCTAAATGGATCCACTGAGGGTCCAACTTGGCTATCAGTCCAACCCTATATTGAGGGTCCAGCCAACTAAACTAGCTCTCAGTATCTAACAGGCCCTTGAATATGTAGCACCCTACCCCCTTGCCAAATCACAGGCCCTAAGGTATATAGCCACCAGTCCCCCAGAAGTCCTGTAGTTAGAATAGCAGCAGCAGCAGCATTATAATTCAACATTTTAAAAACTGTTTATAAATATTGTCTTATTTGACCTTTAAAATGGCCCTAAAAGGTAGATGCTATTATTATCCCCATTTTATAGATGAGGAACTGAGTCAGAGATTAAGTGACTTTGTCCAGGGTTACATAGCTACTAAATGTCTCATATGGGATTTGAATTCAGCCCTTCCTGATTGTAGGCCCAGATGCTCAATCCACTGTACCACTTAGCTGAATATTAGCAGAACCTTAACCCTTACCCTTGTTAGGGCTAAAATTCTAGCTATACTATATAAAATCTATTGAGTGGTCACCAATAAATTATAAGCTTTAGCAAGAGTATTTAAGCATTTAAGTATTTATTAAAGAGCATTAGGATCAGAGAGAAAGGTAAAAATCTAACTATTTCTAAGAGACCCTATCATCCAACCCACCGTGGCGAGTTCAGGAAAGAAACCGAACCCCTCCGCCAGTGTCCGCTTCCTACTTCATGTCCCCCTCCCAGAAATGGGAGGCTCCTCAAGTTGATTGGCTGGTAGTCTTGATAGACAGTGCCCACGAGCAAACGTCACTTCCTGATGCTAAGGACCTTGACCACATGGCTTCCCCTCAGAGACCTCCTCATGGCTGAGCTTTTCTACAGTAAGTCTCCAGCAGGTGGCATCATTCCAATCGTTACAGTCCTCCCTTTGTTTCTTCAAGAAACAGGGTGTTTCCTTGATGAAACAGTAAAAAAAATAACAGAATATAATAACCTATGCTAACTAACAATATGTTAACAATATGGAAAAGGGAGAGAGGAAAGTTTTGTCCAGAGGGGCAGTCCCTCACAAACCAGTACTTTGACATTGGTCTTGCAAAGGGAGTGCCTCTGCAGAGAATACATGTTACAAATGGTGTATATAATAACAAAAGGGAAAAAGAAAAACAAAGAAACCAAATTATTCATTTAATGTCTTTGAAAGTCTTTTCTCAGATGTCCTCTGGGTGTAGTCATGGAATGGAAGTCTTTTCAGGGGTTGATATGTGGATGCTGGTAATCAACTACGAAAATTTCCTACAAAATTGAATTTAACACAACTTTAAAATAGCTTTGTCAATAATCAAATCAAATAATGAAAGTTCTCAAAAACATGTCTAAGGGAATTCAGAATCTTAGTTGTTACACATGAAACATATAATAAAACAAAAATTGAAACTTTCTCTAAAACTTAATATTACTATAGTCCCCACTTGTAGAAAGTAAATTGAGAAGTCTCCAGCAGGTGGCGTCATTCCAATCATTACACCCCAAAGGGATTCATCTCAGCTATCCCTCAAGTCTGAACACCTAGTTAGGTACCTCCGAACAACTAGATAGAGTAGGGGAATGACAAGGTAGAGTGGAGGCCTTCAGAAATGTCCACAAGGTTTTTTTTGTTTGTGTATTTTGTTTGTTTTTTAGCGGGACAATGAGGGTTAAGTGACTTTCCCAGGGTCACACATCTATTAAGTGTCAAATATCTGAAGCCGGATTTGAACTCAGGTCCTCCTGAATCCAGGGTCAGTGCTTAATCCACTGTGCCAACTAGCTGCCCCCTGATGTCCACAGTTTATGTGGGCAGTACTCTTACTGCCCTAGTCCTGTATGTGCTGATAGACTTTTACCAAGAATCCTATGAAATGATCATCAGTCACTTTCTTGTTAACTTCATGTTCCAAGAATCACAACCACAGCTCATTTACAACTATGATCTCAGATCATCTCCATCATCTCCTAAAAAGGGAAAAGGGCAATCCCCATTTAGTTCCTTGAACCAATTCATTTGACTTTACAAAAGCAAGTCCTTTGTACATTTTTCAAGCTGACAGAACTCAGCAGTTGACAGAATCTCTGGGTTGCCCCCCTCCATTGTACCACACCTTCATTAGTCATTGTTATAATAATTAATTAGCTTGGTGTATTTTTTTTTTAATTATCCAAGTTCCATGGTGGTCAGTGCACACCAACCCTTTGATTCCCCTATGGAGGAGATTATTCCCTACAAGATAGTATCCTGGGAGTTAGTAATGGGCTAAGTTCTCTTAGACCTCTGCTGATACCCAGTCCTTGTCTTCACTCCTGCTCCTGTTGTCTTCTTTTTTTTTTTTACATATAAGGTATTTTATTTTTTCCGTTACATGTAAAGATAGTTCTCAACTTTTGTTTATACAAGCTTTACAATTTCAGATTTTTCTCCCTCCTCTCCCTCCCCCTTCCCCTAGACAGCAGGTAATCTGATATAGGTTATATCTATATATCTATATACATGTACATATAGATATATATATATACACACACATATATATACACATAATAACATTAATCCTATTTCCGCATTAATCCTGTTATAAGAGAAAAAATCAGAGCAGTAATGCAAAACCTCAAAATAGGAAAAAAAAAAACAATAGCACCCAAAACAAAAGAAATAGTATGGTTCAATCAGCATCTATACTCCACAGTTCTTTTTTTTTTTTTTCCTTGGATTTGGAGATCCTCTTCCATCATGAGTTCCCTGGAACTCTTCTGTACCATTGCATTGTTGAGAAGAATATAGTCCATCACAGTAGGTCAACACTCAATGTTGATGATACTGTGTACAATGTCTGTTGTCTTCTTTTATAGAATACTTTAATACATTGTCCAAGGAAACCTCTAGATTAGAGATTGTGCTTCCCACTCACAACCTCAGTTCCCACCCCCCACTACCATTGCCTTATTCACCTGTGATGTTAACAGAAACAGAACTAATTTCCTCTGCCTTCAAAGCATGGTTTTTAAAATCAAAAGTTCTACTTCTGATTCCAAATATCCAAGTAAAATTCATTTTTGTTTTACTTATGTTGGTGGTCCAGCTTTTCTAAAACTGTTAATAAAAGCTAACAGCTACTTAATTTTGCTATACTTCTTTTCTCCCTGTCACACTTCTTAATTATACACCATGCTAATTCTAGGGGATCGTTGGGAGCCTCATCTTTACACCACTGAGAAGGGTCCCCCATATACTCCTCAAGAACACTGTAGTCACAGGATATGAGCACTCAAGGTTCTGTTCTCCCACATCACCTTTCCTCCACTTCAACAATGAATATAATCACAAAGCCATTACAAACAACTTCTTACCACACAAAATCTTCTGAGCCAAGCCTACCTCAAGAGGGCCTGATGATTCAGGTTCAGGGTTTAGAATTCCAGAAGATACTTACAAGATGCAAGATGCAAGATAAACAACTTTGCTTCTGGTAGTGCTTAAAAGGATTCCTGTAGTTCCCTGTTAAAGTCCCTAATCTTGTGCATCCACCACAGCCATAAGGAACACTAGGTCAGAAAAGTGTTTCCCCTCAAGGCAATGGAAATTCCATTAAAACCTCAGACCAATTCCCCATAGGTTGGGCTTGTTAGGCCAGACGGACTCCCTGCCTTCTTGAAGTACTAGACCAGTCTGTATAAAACAGGTGCCAGTCCTCCCATACCACATTAATTTTTTGTCATATCATGAGTCAATAATACTTTCTAAAGCCACATGTAAATTGTTTCTTTGAATAGAACTTACCTCTACTAATATTCATTGATCAAATTTCAGTGTCAAGTGCTCATGTCTCTTTATGAAAAACAAACAAAAAAAGAAAGCTCTCGGAGCTCTTTATAAATATAATTTGAGCTATGTAGTTATTAAGTACTTAGGCATCTAGTTAGTAATCTATCCCCCAAAGAGAAGAGGAAGCATGATGAAGTAGAAAGGCCACTAGGTTTTTAATCAGAGGACCTGGATTCAAATCCTATCTCTAATATCTGGGTTCAAATACTCACTCTGCTACTAAATATCTCTGTGACCTGGGCCAATTTCCTCATCTGTAAAATAAAGGGGTGAGATTCTATGACCTGTACTACATTTCAAATCTAGCATCACAAACCCTAATACTCTGCATGAAGAAAGAGAAACAGCATTAAGGAAAACAATGGTGAAAGCAGTGTAACCCTAGGAAGTTCTTGCTGGAAGTGAATAAATTTTGATGATGCTGAGGTTTTGAGTTTCAAAATATGTGATAGAGAGGTACTGAACAATTGGGGTGGGGGGAAGTCATGGGAAGCATTACTATCAAAAATGGTGAACAAGAAAACATTAATAGCTATTGACTCATTTTTTTTCATCTCTACAAAATCTTTAAGAGAGTGATCTACACACATATCACTGGCAAAGTTGTTGGAAATACAAAAGGAATAAGCAGACTTTCATAAACATTTTACTACAGCAATTTACATCATTACTATTGCATAACTGACTGTAAGGTACAGGGAATACAAGATCTCATTGTTGATTATTAGAAAGCATTTGACTTGGTAGAACAAAATGCAGCTTTAAAGGCTCTCATCCAACAAGATGTTTCTCGAGTAGATTTTTTAAAATCACTTAAGATTCCTTAATAGCTGCAGCAACCAATAACTTTGTCTGGGTTTCTCTGATTGTTAATAAATAGCAACAGGAGATCAGATGGGAAGTCTGCGCTCATCAATGGTACCTGCAGCTGTCATGAAGAGTAGCTATCATGGCATCCAAATCAAAGAGATTCCCCCTAAATGGCAAAGTCCTCCAGATGTTCACATTTGCATCTAACAATTAAGGTTGCATCAAGTCCTGGATAATTGCTGCTCAGAGGGATTCATCCTAACTATTCGCATAGGAAAAATGAAGTTGATAAGAACACATATTTCCCAGACTATGCAATGCATTTGGGTAGACCACCTATAGAGTTGATACATCAGTACAAATATCTTGGACAAATGTTAGAAATGGACAGTGAACTAGACTTGTAAACAAGAGGAAGAGAATGGGTTGATCCCATTTTGGAACCTGAGCAGTGCTTCCAGAGTCTCCAGTGTTCTCCCTAAAACAAAAACCCATCTTTGTAAAAATATTATTCAATCTGCAAGCGTTTATTACACACCTGTTATGTGGAAGACAGTGAGTTTGGCATTAAAGACACAAAGATAAAAGCCAAAACAGTCCCAGGACTTAAAGGACTTAAAATCTAGCAGAAGACAATGCACACACAGAACTATACACAAAATAGATACAAGGTCAGTTTTGGAGGGTTGGGAATGGTCTCATTTAGAAAGTAGCACTTGAGCTCAGCCTTCATGAAAATTAGCTGTAATGAGGATAAACAGGTGAGTCCTATGGATCTTCAGGACCAATCTTCTTATCCCTTCTCTCCTTGTAATAAATCAAAAATCAAGAATGACTCAAGGCCCTAAAAAGATGTGTTACTTGTGCTTAATCCATCCACCAGTAGTAGAAAAGAGATAGCATTAAGAGACAGTTGTGGTCCTCAGTAGGGTCTATACTAGGCCATACAGGAAAACAAAGGCAATGCCTAGACCACCCAGCTGATCTCTTGCTCCTCTATTCCATGCCCTAAGGCAGCCCAGGGGGCTTTCCACAAACAATTTTTTTTAAAAAAGCACTCTTCCCTTGAGGGGAAGAAGATGCAGTCACTTCCCTAGAGTCAGTAAGAAGTGGAAGGCAGCAGTCTGACTCAGCAATATCATCTCAGGAGCAAGTAAGGCACCGGCATTCCCCACTCTGATGTTAGAGACAGTCGTTAGCTTACACGGACCTTGTTCTAAAAAGTTCGTTTTTTAAATTGACTGCTTTTAACTTGGAGGACGTTTTCCCATAGAAAAAAAATGACATAAACGATAGATTTCCAAGCCATATGACATGGAAACAAGGGCTTTGTCCAAATACTGTCCATTTTATCCACAACAACTTATTTGGGAACTTTAGTACCAGTAGTAGCCAGATTTCTAGGGGTCCTGGAAGCAGGAGACTATGTACTGCAATATGGAGGGTGACATAAAGAAATTGAGTTTCCTCCCTTTTTCCTGGGCACAGGGCCAACACTAGGTAAAAAAAAAAAATTAATAGATGAAAGTTGTCTTTGGCAACCTCCCACCTTCCTTTCTAGGTCCTCTCTTGCTTACTAATGCCCCTCTCCCCAGGCCTCCAAGTTCCCAGCATCTTGACTACAAATTAAACTACAACATAGCCTGCCTTTCGCTCACTACACCCTTATATGGTCATTGGGTTTTCACAGACTAGTGCTAGCATTTCTAAAGCAAACAATCCCAATCTAAAAATCAAGTACTTTCTTCCTTTTCTTTTCACTTCATTCATTTGCTTAATCCAATTGTCTCATTATACATTCTCATATTTTCATAAGTATTTTTTTCTTTGAGTAGATAGAAGGCATGTCATAATTTTTCATTTAAAATATGTAATAAATCCTGCCTATTCTCTCATGGCCCTTTCTTAACTTAGTCCAGTTTATTAGTCTTACTATCATATAGTCAGATATTGCACCAAAATAGGTACAGTATTCTCAGTGAGACTCATTTCAGAAGATGATACTTCTGCAACTTCAAATTTCCTTAACATAAAGACTATTCAATTGTGGATCTGCTTAGTAAGTTATCATCTCTACAACAGATGACATTCTAAAATTGGCAGTGCTTTCATTCATGACATCATTTTGATACGTTATCAGTGAACATCCAACATCAAGTATAACCTAAAGCTTCAAATGCAGGTGAAAATTTTTCTTATTCTTGTATATGTTTATAGAATTTGGATCAATGTTATGCCATAGGATTACTGTATATTACCAAATAAGGCTATCTAGTTTGTGAAGGTTGCCACGTAGATTAGTAGAAAGCATAGGTTCACAGAATTTGAGAATTGGAAGAAACTTCAACAGCCATCTAAGCCAACCCATACACAGAACCCCCACTCCATAGCATAGTATAATATAACACAACATAGCATGACCTAACAGAGCACATACATGTTAACATGTTTAAAATTATTTAATATATTTATATGAATATAAGTATGACATTATAAGATTTGTGTTAATATAGTTATATTATAGTCAGTTTGGTGCTAAATTGTTATATTAATATCAGTGTGTTATAATGCAATTATTAAAATGTAAATATCAATATGTGATATTAATATATTTATTATATAATATGGTATTATGTATAATATGGTTCCATTATAATTATGTTATAATACAGTTTGTTATTTAATATAATACCATTATTTTAATGTATTATGGTGTGTTGTAATTTATCATATGTTCGATTATATCTATGTTCATATATATTAGCTTATATTTATATTATGTTGTACAGATGCTGCTTTAATATCTCCAAGGAGGAGGAAACCACAAGCTCTCTTGTCCTTGACATCAAGCCTAAATTGGCTTCTTGGTAGCTTTCACCCATTGCTCCTGGTTCTGTCCCTTGGGCCATATAGAAAAAGTCTAGTCTCTCTTCCACATGACAACAGTTGAAACATTTGAAGGCAGGTCTACTCTCCTGAGTGAGTATTCTTTTCTCCTGTTCAGTTTTCTCCTGGTCGCCCGGCCCCATTAACTGATCCTCCTGTGTCATCATTTAATAGGCCCTCACCAACCCCTCTCTGGACACTGTCCTATTTATCAATGTCCTTCTTAAACCTTGGTGCTCAGAGCCCTGTGCACAAGATGCAGTCTAAGGAGTAGGACTATCACCTCTAATTCCTGGAAGCTAGACCCCTTTTAATACAGTCCAAGATCACATAAGCAATTTAAGCTGACAGATCACATTGCTGGCCCATATTGAGCTCAGAGTCCATTGAAACATTCAGATCTTCACAACAACTGCTTTGTATCCATGACTCTTCTATCTTAAACTTGAAAAACTGATGTTTGTACCCAATTGCATTTATTGCTGTTGAATTTCATATTAGATTCTACATTATGCTCTAACCTGTCAAGAGCCCTTTGGATCTTGACTTCTCCGATGTATTAACTATCCCAACTAGCTTTGAGGCATCTACAGTTTTTATTAGCATACCATATTTGTCTTTATTCAAGTCATGGAAGAACATGTTAAATACCATAGGGCTAGGCACACATCCCTAGGGAATCCTTCTGTCCATTCAACTGGTTCTAATCCATCTAATTATATTATAATTTAATCCATACTGATCCAGCCTTTCTATGACAATAATATAAGATACTTTATCAGAAGCTTGACTAAAATCAAACTATGCATGACGTGGCTCCCACCCAAGCAGGGTAGAGGAAAGGCAGCCCTTTACTTCTTCTGTAGGAAATGAAATATAACTCCTGTTGGGTAGAGAGACTGCAGAGCCTGACTGTGTACTGATGCAAAGTCTGTACTGAGGTGGTTCTAGACATTCTTTGAAGAGAGATAGGTAGCATAGTATACTCTAGAGAAGATGTAGGGAAAGATTTGAAAGTTTCAGACATGTAGGGGAAGCTGACTCTTCAACATGCCCTCATTTTTAATTTGCCTTCCTATAGGTTTCAAATAAAGGACCTCAGTGGTTAAAGCACTGGCCCTGGATTCAGGCCCTGAGTTCAAATCCGGCCTCAGACACTTGACACTTACTAACTGTGTGACCCTGGGCAAGTCACTTAACCCCCATTGCCTGCAAAAAAAACCAAAAACAAATAAAGGACCTCTTCTGGGGTGAGATTGAGACTTCTGTCCTCATTTAAACTCAGATTTTATCTTGTTCCCAACTAAAGAGGTCATTTACTTTTGTGCATTGTTTGGCATAGTCTAATCTGTAACCTCTCCAATTTCTTTTTGCTGCTGTATTTAAAAAAATATTGACTTTTTTATTATGAACTTCATACTCTTAGACTAGACAGATATATGAGGTATAGCTCTGGCTTCATACCCCATTAGTGAAGAGGAGGAAAACCAAAGGAAATGTCTGCACCACCAACATACTACCTTTGGGGGTTTGGGGGGCCAGGAGAAGTTGGGCTGGACAACAGGCAGACCCAGAAGTACCACCAAGGCTGGGTTCTCTTTTCTCCAGTCACCTAGAAAAGTATCTGGCTAAGTTGCTTTAAAGGGGAGGGTAACCCTTAATTTACAGTCACCAGCTTAACTCTTTAACACCAAATGCTAGTTATACCAAAGACCTCACACAAAACAAATGGCAAGCAAACCCATTTATCCAGTCAGGGCTGCAGACAGAAATCAAGAAAGCTATCCAATAATACACAGAGTAAATGAGCTTTTCATCTGGGAGTGAAATAATCATCTTCCTTATCATAGCTAGCATTTATATAGCACCACTTAAATATTATGTCATTTTAACCTTACAACACTTCTGTGAGGTATGTACTGTTACTCCCATTTTATAGATGAGAAAACTGAGGCTGAAAGAGATTAAATGACTTGTCCAGGGTCATGTGGCTTATAAGTGTCTTAGAAAGGAATTAAACTCAGGTTTTCCATATTCCAGGTCCAATACTCTACCCACTGTGTCACCTCGCTGCCTGATAATAGCTCATCTCCAAAGTGAACAGAAGCCCCATTCTCAGCCAAAGGAAGGTCCTTTCTCTGAAGTCTCTAGGGAGACAAGCAGAAAACCTGGGCTTCCCCCTACATGCCTATAATATCTAAAGTCTTTTTATCCTCCATACAATACCCTTAGTCTGCCTGTCTCTCTCCAAAGAATGTTTAGAACCACTTCAGCCTAACTTTTACACAGGTACACAGCCTCAAGGTCAGGATTCTATACACCAGTCAGAAATCTCATCCCCCTCCATTCACAGCATGTGGTACAGGGCTACATTCATTTATCATTCATCATTCCCCTAATCTACTAGTTTAGTAATCCTGTCAAAAAAAGGAAATGAGATTAGTCTGGTATGACCTGTTCTAAATGAAGCCATCCTGGCTTTTTGTAATCCCTGCTTCTCTTTGTAGATATTCACCAACCATCTCTTTAATGATCCATTCTAGAATTTTCCCAGGAATCAAAGTCAAGCACACTGGCTGAGTCAGGTAGTTTTGAATTATGTCACCCAAAATACAACTTGTAGTTTCACCTTTGTGGCCCAGAAGAGGAAAAACAATTAGGAAATTACTGTTTTAAGTAGGACCAGAAGATAAGAAACATAGTCTTGTTCTGCTTCTACCACTTAGCTAGCTATATGATTTTAGATTGTTAACATTTGTGTATCAGTCTCATTGTCTTCGGATTCTAGAATCTCAGAGTCAAAAGGTTTCCTAGAAGTCATCCAGCCTAACCTGTAACTGCTTACAAATCCCCTAGCAATTGTTATCCCACCTCCACTCGAAGACCTCTGATTATGGGAAACTGCTTGATTTTATAAGGCAGCCCATTCTGCTTTTGTACAGTATTAGAAAGCTTTTTTAAATATCCAGCTGAAGGTTATCCCAAGACTCCAATGAGTTCATTTTAATGTAATGTAAAATGCTTCAGAAAGCTTAACAGTGTTATACAAATACAAGATGGAATTTAAAGGGGGGGAATAATTATATTGTATGAACATACAAATACTGTGTGTTACTAACACACTAAACATATGTAGTTAAATATCTATTAATTGAAAAAAAAAGAATTTTTAGACCTGTTTTTTCAAGGGTCATATTTTAGGATAAAAATTCTGGGTATAAGAAAGCTTAAAAGTGATGTTATATCTAATTCTACAGGGATCTGGTTTATCAAATCTATAGATATCAATCATAATAAACAAGGTCAAGAGATTTTGAGGCAAAGTCATCACAAAATATTATTTAATTATTATGACTGATTAGTACTCCAGATACTCAATTGGATCTGTGATCTCATTGAAATGGATGTTTCCTCCAAAGATTTATGCCCATCTTGAATGACTCTTGCCCATGTCCCCCCATTTATTTCACCACAGTGGTACACATCATGTGTTGGCACCCTTGCTTGCTTTTTCTTTCATCATAAGAAGACTAGAGGATCACACAGCATGTCCAAGAGGCATTCCTTACTCTTGCCATGTGACCAGCCTGTGGTCATGTGTGCCTTTGATAACCCTCTTGACTTCATTTCTTTTTCCTTATTGGTCATGTATCCACCAGGTGCATCTCCATTGCCCTCTGAATATTACTTTTTAAAAATTCTTTGGAGACCGTAGTGTTCTGTGACTCCCGGGCAGACAACAATGTTGGTAGAATATTGGTATTGAAAAGACGGATCTTCATTTCTGAGTTAAGTTTAGGGTTACTGAAAGACCTCTGCAATTTCCCATAGTCAACCTAATTGAGTTATTTCCTCCTATTTAATTCTGAACCCAACTTGAACATTTGTGTGTCTGTCCCAGGCATGATCATTGAATTAGTTCTATAACTTAATGTTGTATTGTGGTTACTACACATTCTTTATCCACTTGTGTTTGCCATTTTGGCTAGGCCAAACTCTTTTAAATAGCTATGATTCTCATCCAGGGGGTTCTGTAGTGTCCTGGGTATTAATAGAGCTAACATGAAAAGAGGATCATCTGATTGATTAATATTATTTTTTTTACATATTTCCTGACATGTAGGGCATTCATAACATCTCCATATTCCAGTAGAAATGTCCTCATTCTTCATGTATTTGGTGGCTTTTAACTTTTTTATTTGAGGGAAGAATAGGAAAGAGTGAGAGTATACACTTAGGCGTGCCAGTATTTGACAGATCTATGATCTCAATATGAGCATGCCATCCATTGTTTTAGATTTCTACTCATACACGCCCACACATATTTTTATCCATGTCCTTATATCAGTTCTGTTGATGTTACATGAATACCAAAGGAGCCCATGTGCTGTTCATTGGTTATCCCCCACTGAGTAGCCCAGATCTTCCTTTCTCATCATCCAGCTCTATGATGGCATCCTTACACCACTTCTGCACAATTCTTCTGTAAAAATCGGTTGTAGCCCTATTCACATGCAGAATACATCTTCCTGTAACCCACAGCTTTAATTCTTCAGTCAGCATTACTCTATAACTTGTAGCTGTGCAGTATCATCCTAAGAATATGAATGTTTAAAAAAAAGTGGGCCTTTGTATAAAGATAATGCTTGGGATCATTAAAAGCACAGTGTAGTTTCTCAAAGGCAATCTATCCTGTTCTCTTCCTATTCAGTTCTGGGTCAGATTTGTTGTCCATCTACAGTGTCTGTCTATACCTTATACCTCATCTAGAACTCTCTATTCTCATTCAAATGTTTTTTATTCTTACATTCTGGGGTCAACTCACCCCCTTTGTCACTGTCTCTGCTATACATCATTGAGAAAGAAATTATTTGGGAATAGGATTTTTTTAAAGTATTATACAAGGAACACACTGACTCCTAGCACCTGGTATCAAAATACAATTCATGGTAGGGTATCTATTATGTGTGCTGTAAGGTTAAAAATAACAGTTTACATAACCATCCCTTTTTTTCTTATGTAACACCTGATGTGAACACTTAACAAAACTATTTTTGAATGATGTAAAGGTTTAACCATAACAAATATATTCAAATAAATTTAATTATTTCTGCTTATTTTTTTATCATAACATGGCCTAAACCAACTTATCAAAAGGTAATTGAGGGCAGCTAGATGGCGCAGTGGATAAAGCACTGGCCCTGGATTCAGGAGTACCTGAGTTCAAATCCGGCCTCAGACACTTAACACTTACTAGCTGTGTGACCCTGGGCAAGTCACTTAACCCCAATTGCCTCACCAAAAAAAAAAAAAAACCCCAAGAAAAAAAAAGGTAATTGAACTCTTACCAGTGCCTTGAAAAATGTCTTGCTTGGGATTCATAAATAACTATTCATGAATTTGAATATTAAAGCAAATGATGACAAAAAAAATTGCAAACACATGTTCCCATTTGCTATCCTTTTATGAATTTTTCTTTTTTTTCTTTTTTTAAGAAAAAATTTTTAATTTAAAAAAAAGAAATTACCTCAATATCATCGATGAATAATACTAAAGCACTTAAAAAAAGAATACAAGTCAAAATTCCATTTAGTTATTTCAACTTGACTGAAAATGGTACTGGTACTGAAACAGAACAAAGCAGCTAGCCAGATTTAAATTCATCTTTTATGAATTTTTCTACCTTATTTCTTTTCTTTTCTTTTTTTTTTAGTGAGGCAATTGGGGTTAAGTGACTTGCCCAGGGTCACACAGCTAGTAAGTGTTAAGTGTCTGAGGCCGGATTTGAACTCAGGTACTCCTGACTCCAGGGCCGATGCTCTATCCACTGTGCCACCTCACTGCCCCTCCTTATTTCTATTTTAAATTAATGATAAAAGTTTCATATAGCATGGGCAAAAGAAATAGATAAGTATTTTATTAAATCAAGTCAAAAAACTATATGCCAGTCACTGTGCTGAGTTCTAGGAATACAAATACAAGTGAAAAAGAAAAATAGTCCCTGTCCTCAAGGAGCTTACATTCTAACGAGGGAAGGCAACACATTAAAAGGATGCTGAAAAGGAGAGGTTAAAAAGCAACACATTAAAAGGAGAGGTTGGGGGCAAAGGGTGATGAGAGAGAAGTTAAAATGTCTATATGTCTGGGCTGTATAAGTAGTACAGCACAGAGAGGAGTAAAGGAGTAAACATAGCTAGCCTGGACATTTTCTTTAAAATGGAGGCTTTGTAAGAAATTGACCAATCAAAAGAAGAAGGCACAGGGGGCAAGGGTATGAAGGCTGCTGAATCATGGTAGAGAAAGAAGTCATATCAGGAGTGAAGCCCAGAAACAAATAATAAGAAAACATATTGATTTGCAAATAGGGGTACAATTCTTTTCTCTTTTGTAATTATGAATTAAAATAGTGGGTCTAATAATTCAATTCAACAACTCTTAAGGGCCTATATGTCATGTAGTCAATGCCATACCAGGAACACAAATGTGAAAGAAGAGACAGTCCATATTTTCAAGTTTAGAACCTAGTAGAAAGTGGGTAAGATATAACAAATAGAAAATATTGTAGCAACATATGAGCATAGAATACTTTAAGGTTTACAAAATGCTTTCCTTATGGCAGTACTATAATGCAGTTAGTATAAGTATTACATTTTACAGATGAAGAAATTGAGTAAAATGGCTTAGAATAAATATATTTTGGAATGATGGTAATGAATCAGCAGAAAGAGATAGAGGTAGGCATTCCAGCATCCTTTGAATTTTTTTTAAAGGAGTCTTAGATAATATCTAAGATTGCAAGTGAAAGCAATGTACTTCTATAAACAACTTACTCTAAAGGTCATATTTAAAGCAGTACCCTTATCTTCCAGTTTTTGGAAATTGGATCACTTTTCTTACAGCTACATAAAATTGTTTGTCATCATCATGGAGGATATTCAGCATAAAGTCTAATTGAAATAGAGCAAGACCTATTTCATTTATGTCTTTGTATCCCCAAAACACACCTGTGCCTAGCAAATGGAAGGTGTTTGACAAATACCTGTTGATTAAGTAGAAGAGATATAAATTATGAACCTGCCCCAGGTATACCATTTGCAAATGGCATTCTGAAAATTGCATCCTGCTCTACTTGAAACACAGCAAAGACGTTTAAAATTTTATCTATTCAAAAGAGATTGGCCTAATTCTCCATGCTAGAAAATCCAAGTGGATGAAAAATGCTAACTATATCGTCCAAACAATGATACACAATCAGATGGACAACCCACTAAGCAGGTTCATGAATAAACATATTTTCTTTGTGGGTGCCTGATTCTACTCAGAAGTCGTTTTGTGTAGTGTTCACATCAGGACCTAGATAGGAAAAAGGGATGCTTACATTACAAATATTTTGTTTATAACCTTCATAGAATACATAATACATACCTACTATTCCTGCCTCAAGATAAGTCTTAGCTAAAAGCACCACACATTACATTCTGATGCCAGGTTCTAAGAGGTATCCTATTCTGTGTAAAGTACTTTTAGAAAATCCTGTTTCCAGGTAATAATCTCTCTTTTTTTTTCAATAATTTATGTTCTGGGGAGCTCCTATACAAAGATTTAATGACAAAAGAGAGTGACTTGACCCTAAAAATATAAAAGTAAGAAGTTTCTAATGAGATTTGACAGTTCAAGGGCTAAAGGAGCATTTGAATCTATTTTTTTTTTTTGCCCACCCAGCCTTCATAGAAATGTAAATATGGCTGTCTTCAACAATTTGCCAAGAAATGTGTTTTTAATTTTAAGCCAGAGATCTGTCCCTGCCTTTAAAAAAGAAGAAGAAGTAAACCTGGGATATGGGCATTTTTTTTCTCAATCAGAACATCACTTTCTCTGTTGTCATCCTATCTCTAGGTCAGGATTTGGGGTATTTTTCTTTCATTATTTTGTTGTCAAAGGAATTTGGGATGAGTGCGTATTACCCTTTTTTCTTAAGTGAGCTTTGAAATTCCCATAGGAAAGAAATGGCATTTTTGAAGCCTTAATAAAAGAAAGTAAAGTCAATGATTGAGCCTAATATGAGATTTAAAGGAAGTGTCACTAGTGGTACAATATTTTATATGGTATATGCAGTGTCCATTGTTGTTATTTATGACCCTGTCTGCCTTCTATTGTGGACTTCTTCCAGCCTTGGGGAATTTACATCATTCCTAATAGCAAAAGGCTTTCTGGTTCCCACAGAGCTGTTCAAAGACTGACTCATACTCCTTATGTTAATTGTTCAGCTCTGAAAATACAGCACTTACAGGGTGTGGTTCTAAGGGGAAAATCTACTGTACTTAGAGGGCATGTTTAGAAGTGTTTCACACATAAATCTTTTTTTTTTTAATTTTATTTTATGCCTTAACCCTTTTTAGTCAACTTGGATGTTTTAACAAACAAATAAAAAGGAGGCAGTCATGTGTTAGCTTGTGCATCTTATCCATTTGACACAGTGATCTCTTGCTCACTAACTTTAAAATTGTCTTATATCATGAATCAATGTTGCTTTGATCACATGTATCCACAACTGAAATCCACTCCACAGTTTGAAAGAACCAAATGCTTCTTTCCAGAATTCAGGTATAATGGTAGATAGCCTCAATCATGAATATATACATAGACATACACAAATGCATATGTATTATATATATATACACACATATATACATATACACACACAAATATGTACCTATATGTATAAACATAGATGAGCATATACAACATCTACCCACACTCTCTCTAACTATAAATAATATTTTCTTCATTCTTCCATGCCCTGTGGTTCAACTAGTAGCCACTTTTAAATATTTCCCATGTACAACATCTATACAAAATAAGCTCCCCTAACAGTATCTTATCACTTATGGCAAAGGAAATGAGAGAAATTTTCATTGTTTCTTTAAATGATCTATTTGCCAGTATGTACACACATACACAGGTGCAACATGGTAACAGCGTGAAATGCATTAAAAAGTGATGTAAATGGGGGCAGCTAGATGGCGCAGTGGTTAAAGCACCGGCCCTGAATTCAGGAGTACCTGAGTTCAAATCCGGCCTTAGACACTTGACACTTACTAGCTGTGTGACCCTGGGCAAGTCACTTAATCCCCATTGCCTGCAAAAACCCCCCCAAAAAAAAAAAAAGTGATGGAAAGGGGGCAGCTAGGTGGCACAGTGGATAAAGCACCGGCCCTGGATTCAGGAGGACCTGAGTTCAAATCCGGCCTCAGACACTTGACACTTACTAGCTGTGTGACCCTGGGCAAGTCACTTAACCCTCATTGCCCCACAAAACAATAACAACAAAAATAGTGATGGAAAAGTACTTTGATTTGACAGAATTATTCATCATGAAATATGTGCATATTGATAGAAAGAAACAGAGGGAGCTCCTTCCTGAACTATATAAAACCATGGCACTGCTAAAAACAACAAATATTTGTGTGTGGTTCTTTAGAAAACCCTAGATCCCAGTCATAGAAACGATGATATTAAAACTTTTAACCCTTGAAGTAATCTTAAATATTGGAAAATAAGCCGTACGTATTTTTTGCACATGTGAAAATCTTTGAGAATTCTTTAGAGAATAAGGATGTGAATCACTGCGCCACTAAGTCTCTAGAAAAAGAAAAAAAAACAACAAACACACTGTTGTCTCATATAGCAGTTCTTGGCATTTGTCACAGTTTAAACCATAGAGATGTCAGATATTGGCCAACAGTTTCCCCAAATGATTTGGAATCTATATCCTTTACATTACATTATTGTTTGTTTGTGGTTCACATTAATGTATGAAATATGTGGAGTAAGAGTCTCAAAGGACAAGTATATTGACTAGAGTCCTAGATTAAAGATTAAAATTATGTTAGGCCAGGCTGTCTGTTAAAGAGAAAAAATAATCCATTCAGAAGGTAATTGGAATCATTTTTATTTTATATAATGCTCAATATGATTGATTACATTTTAAACCTTTGTTTTTTGGAATAGGAAGACCAATCTTTCCATGGGACATCTAATTATTTTTCTGAGCATTCTTATGGTCTTCCGCTTCCTTATACATAGCAGAAATCACTCTAAAAGAAATGTAGGTTCAAATTTTTATTATGGGACAGCTAAGTGGCGCAGTGGATAAAGCACCGGCCCTGGATTCAGGAGGACCTGAATTCAAATCCAGCCTCAGACACTTGACACTTACTAGCTGTGTGATGACCCTGGGCAAGTCACTTAACCCTCATTGCCCTGCAAATTAATTAATTAATTAATTAATTAATTAATTTTTAAAAATCAAATTAATAGTAGTAGCAGCAGCAGCAGCAGTCCTTCTAATCATAATAGCCCCAGTAGACCTAGTAGTGCTAGTTGTAGTAGCATTATTGCCAAATGAATAAGTAAACCTGTAGTATAAAGTCTGGGTTATCAGCAAATAGTCTGTTGTCTGAATACAGAGAAGGAATTCTCCCTTGCCAACCTCCTCTTTGACCTTGTCTAAGTCACATAGCCTTGGTTTCTTTATCTCCACCTTTGTCAATCTCTCTCTCCTGCTTTCTGGAAAATGGGAATAGTATTTACTATATAAAAGTGTTGCAAGGCATAATAATTATTGTTTGTCAAGTTCTTTGAAGATGAAAAGTGCCGGTTGGTGATGGTGGTGGTATTTATTTTTCTTTGTACTGTACTAAGGATTACTACAGACATATTTGAAAATACTCTCTTTTAGACGATTGTTTTTTGAGTGGATAGTTATGTTCCTAATAGCAATAGCAAGAACTTTTTTGTTTTTCTAGACAAAGTGTAAACCAAATTTTAGTGTTCTGGGTTTGGTCCTATAGAAAGTTTCTTACCATCCACAAACTTGCAGAACATGGTGTTAAAGTCAATATATTTGGTCTTTAAATTCTACATGTGCAGCTTCTGTTCTGCCTCTTAATTTTATAGTCTATGTGAAGTTTACATTGTATATAACATGTACAGTTGAAAAGGTGTTTATATATTGACACTCTATGATGTCTTCCATGATTTCACTCTCTTTTAATGCTTTCTGGAATTGCTTTTAGGACATTTCAGGTTGTATTATTAACTCAGTCCTTGCCCCAGATGGTTGATGAACTGGCTTAATATTAGCTGAGCAGTGATTAAATTTGAGTTATACCTTGAAATATCCTGGGAGAAATTACAGAAAAACACTTTACACTAGAGAATAGAAGTGCTGGATGTGTGTATAAATACATCACATATATTAAATATATATATACATGCATACATATACATGTATGTATATATTAAAATTACAGATATATATTATGTGCTTGCTATAGAAAATCCTATAACAAATTCAGTGTATCATATATATACATATGCATATACAACATTCATTCTTTAAATCTAAAATTAACATGGCTCTACCTCCTGAAGTATAATTTTAATTCTTTCATAGCTCAGTGATGAATAAATAGGACTAATTCTTAGCACAGAAGAATATCTGAAGGTTTGAAATCTACTTGATTCTATAAATCCTCATTTAGGATTTATATTCATTCAGGATATATGAGGAAAGAAGAGTTGCTTCCAGATTTAGGAAAGAGATATATATGACTTCATTTTCTAGATTTTAAATTTAGCATATCCCTTGATATATTTGTGAACAGTAAAGCAGAATCTGAGAGAAATCATGTCATTATACAGATAGAAATATTCTGATTCTAAAATCTTTTTTTCTGTTATAGAGAGAAAAAAATTGAAACAAAGATTAAGAACATAAATTACAAATAGATAAGAATACCATGGAAATTTCTATTGACTCATTCACTTCAGACAGAGGACAAGAAGAATAAATACCAAGTTTCATCCGTTTCTCATTTTGAAGCAAAATGTTGACATATAAGACAACCAAAAGATTGCCTAAATACAAATGAGAAGCAACTTGGAACTTCCTGTTAGAGAACTGGAAAATATTAATGAAACAGCCGGCAAGATACTAGCTTCCAGCAAAAACCTCCACTGCCAGTGGAGCAGTTAAAGACAAGCCTTCTAAGTGGAAAGCCTCTACGTAGCAGTGAGTCAGCATAGCCAGGTCCAAAACAAAGTAAAAAATACATATACATATACATATACATATACATATACATATACATATACATATACATACGTATACTTATGTGTGTTTATATATTTTAAGGATTAAATTACAATGCCATCAAAATATCCACAGTGCTGAGGAAACACTAAAGTTCTGGAAGAAAGTACCTTTTGGAAATTACCAATTAATCCTAGGAGAAATAACTGAACACGGCAGTGCTGCCGATTTTATGCCAATTGTAGATTGGTCCTACTAGCTTGTTTTTGAAACAAGACTTGACAAAAGCAACATGAGATGAAGAGTTGAATGTTTGAGGAAAACTTTCCCTTAAGAAAAATAATCTAGGACAGGTAAGTCAAATCAGCTCAACCACAGACAGTGAAATGTTATTTATAATATTTATATCCACAGGTAGAAAAATGGATTGTAGACATTCAGAGAAGGAAAAGATAGATATAGACCTAGAAAGGTAAAAAGGGTTAAAAAAAAGTCTTAATTTATTAACTAGGGATATATGATCATTACTAATGAGACCATTAGTATGTTTGACAGACACGTACATGCACAATATAAGTGAAGACTGTTTTGTTTTTAAGGAAATATGGTGGCAGATTTATAATCAAATGAGTATTGTCCTTCAAAGTAGTCATGTTTGGAATATATACTTATTCCAATTGAGTCTAATCTAACAAACATTTATTAAGTATTCATTATGTGTCAGGCACCAGTGATATTAAGATAGAAAATGTAAACAGTCCATGTCCTCAAAGAGCTTATATTCCAATTGTAATGTTGAGTAATTGGTCCTCCAATTGATGTAATCACAGAAAGTAAAAAATAGAAAACAAAGGTAATGAGGTATTAATATGCTGAAAGTGTCTAAATTCTCATATCTTTAGGAAATGTGAAAAAAAACCAACAGTTTTCCTGATTGAGTTGGAAAGGGAGTTTGGCATTGGCTAGGAGAAGACTGGCCAAGACCCTTTGAAAAGCCAAGTTTGCTAATCCTAGAGACATTTGAGGCAGGGAGGAGCTTTGTGGAGCATAATTCCTGGACCTCTGCCAGAGGGCAGTAAGGAGGAAGTGATTCCTCTCTCTTCTCCTCTTCTCCCCCCCATTAGCCATGGCATCTTACACTGGAGCTACCAACCCAGTGGGAGCAGCTGCATCCAGGAGGGAGCAAAGAAAGAGTCAGGGCCAGAAGAAACTTCCAGAAGCATGACCTCTGGCAACTTAAAGGAGAACCAACTATTTATTCCAGGAAGCATTAGCCCCAGGCAGTTAGAAGGCAAGCTGAGACTAAGAGCTGACCCTGGGAGCATAGCTCAGTTACCTGCCCAGCAGAGTCGTGACACCCAGAGGAGAACATGGAATGTACCAGGAAAAGGGAAAGGACCTCTGAACTGTAGTAGAGGAAGGGTTTCCAATGTATTTGTAGTCCTAAGGCTTTGCCCATTCTTTCCATGGAAATTGTATATATTTGTGAGAGAAATGTACCCTAGGTTAATGAGTGTCATAGCTATTGTTCTTACAGTGTCATCTTTGTACCTATCTTTGCTTTGAGTTAATTCTAATAGCTTATGTTAAAGATAGGCTTGTTGCAGACTGATGAGCAAGGCAAGGCAATACATTTATTAAGCACTTACTATATCCCTGGTACTGTGCCAAGCACTGGGGATGCAAATATAAGCAAAAAAGAAAATGGGGGGGGCAGCTAGGTGGCACAGTGAATAGAGCACTGGCCCTGGATTCAGGAGGACCTGAGTTCAAATCCAGCCTCAGACAGTTAACACTTACTAGCTGTGTGACCCTGGGCAAGTCACTTAACCCCAATTGCCTCACCAAAAAAAAAAAAGAAAGAAAAAGAAAATGGAAAAATGAACTTTCCAAAAATGGAAAATCAATGTTGGAAGTATTGGACAGTCTACATGAAGCTGTGGATTTGGATCAACCATTCTGGGAATCAGTGTGGCATTATGCAAAAAAAATTAATGAACTGATCAATAAGCATTAAGTACCTCCTGTATTCCTGATGTTAAAGGATGAGGATACAAAAAGAGGCAAAAGACAGTCCCTGCCTTCTAGAAGCTTACAGTCTAATGGAGAAATAACATGCACATAAATATATACAAAATAAAAGAAAGAGGAAGGCACTAGCATTAGGAGGAATCGAGGAAGGCTTCCAGTGAAAAATGTGATTTTTAGTTGGAAATTAAAGAAAACCAAGGAGGTCAGTAGGCTGACCACCAAAGGGAGAGCATTCCAAGCATAGAGGATAGCTAGAGAAAATACCTGGAGCTGAGAGATGGAGTGTCATGTTTGTGGAACAGTCAGGAGGCCAGTATCACTAGATTGGAGTGTTAGGATATAAGAAGACTAGAGGGACAGCTGGGTAGCACAGTGGATAAAGCACTGGCCCTGAATCCAGGAAGACCTGAGTTCAAATCCAGCCTCAAACATTTGACACTTAACTAGCTGTGTGATCCTGAGCAAGTCTCTTATCCCTTGTTGCCCCTCAAAAGGAAAAAAAAGAAAATTTTAAATAAATAAAAAAGAAGGCTAGAAAGGTAGAAGGGGACTAAGTTATAAAGGGTTTTGCATGCCAAGCAGAAGATTTTGTATTTGATTCTGGAGGTAATAAGAAGCCACTGGAGTTTATTGAGGAAAGGGCACTTTCAGAAAATCACTTTAGTGTTGAATGGAGGATGGATTAGAGTGGAGAGAGATATAAGGCAGGCAGACCCACCAGCACGCTATTGGAATAATCCAGGTGTGAGTTAATGGAGGACTACACTATAATGAGACAGTGTCACAGAAGAGAAGGGGGCATAGTTGAGAATGTTGCAAAGGTAAAATCAATAGGCCTTGGCAACAGCTTGGATATGGGAGGGTGAGAAATAGTGAGGAGTTTAATATAATTCCTAGGTTGAGAGCTTGAGGCACTGGAAGGATAGTGTAGCCCTCTACAATAATAGATAAGGTAGGATGGGAGGAGGGTTTAGGGGGAATTATAATGAGTTCCATTTTGGACATATTGAGTGTAAGATGTCTACTGGATATCCAGTGAATAAAATGCCCACCATACCTCTAGATTCAGACATTTCATTGTTAAGTTTATATCCTACTGAGGTCAAAGGTATAAAGTTCCTACATAGGCCAAACTAAAATAACACTTTTGATAGTATCCAAGAATTGAAAATAAAATAGTTATCTATCTCTTAGGAAATGGCTAAACAAAGGGTGGTGCATGCTTGTAATGCTCCCTTACTCCTCAGTAAGAAATTATAGAGATGAAAGATACAGAAAATCATGGGAAGATTTAGATCAGCTAAAGGGAGGATGATTAAAAACTTTCAGTCATCAATTACCTAATGAAGTAAGCAGAGCCAGTAATGCAATATATAGTGACAGCATAAGTATAAATGGAAAGAACAATAGCAACAAATACAGCTGAATGCTTTGTAATTATAATGAGCAAGGTTGGCCATAAATTCCGCTGGCTCCCTATCACATCCAAGATCAAATATGAAATCCTCCATTTGGCATTGAAATCCCTTCATAACCTCATTCTGGTTCCTCTCCTTTCCAGTCTTCTGCACCTTACTTCCCACCATGGACTGTTCTATCCATTGACACTAGTCTCCTTGCTGATCCTTGAAGACACTTGATCTCCAGACCCCCATACCCCAAGCACTTTCACTGCCTTCTCATCTCTGCTCTTAGCTTCCTTCAAGTCACAACTCTAAAATCCCATCTTTTATGAGAAGCCTTTCTTAAGCCCCCTTTTTGTGAATTGGATTGAAGTGAAGCAGAGTTGCACAAAGTCATCAACCTCACTCTATCTTCCAGAATCATCGAAGTCCAGTGGCAAGACAAAAGTCAGGATGACTGGTAATGGCCCAGGGTGCAGTGGATAACCTTGGTGTCTTTCATGTCTGACCAAGTTCTGAGCATTCCACAGTGCTATCATCTTCATGGACATTAGGAGAAATTGTTCTCATCCACCCATTCCACAGGGGAGGTCTTCACAAACTTGGGGTAAACTCACCAGTAGGTCCAAACCCTCAACCTGGTTTAGCCCGTCTACTAAGATGGTTTTACTAGAGTATGGACACTGTGCATGCTGCAGTTTCTTGTAGCCACAGGTAAGAGTTGCGTGACAGGTGGACACCAAAGGTGGATGCGCAGCCCTGAAAAGGGTCAGAAACCCTCACACCAGAAGTTCTTTGACCTCTCTGAACACCCCCTTCACCCCTTACTGTAATTCCTTTCTTGAAATAATATGGATTATCTCTGGTGTACCCTGTATAAATTTTCTTTGCACATAGTTGTTTGCTTGTCATCTCATTAGACTCTCATTAGTTCCCTGAGAGTTGAGACCTGTCTTTTGCTTTCCTTTGTTTGCCAGCACTTAGCACAGGGGCATCAGCCTGGAACATAATAGGTGCTAATAAATGCTTATTGACTGAGGAAGAGAGAAGAAAATGTATGTTCCTTCTCTACTTTGCACAAGTGGGAAACTGTGAGTGTGGAACATTAAATACACTGTCAGATTCAATTGACACATTGGTTAGGTTCACTGAATTAACTTTTTCCTCTTTTTTATTATGAAAAGGAAGTAAGAAAACAAGCATTTATTAAGTGTCAATTACATAGCAGTCATGGTGCTAAATATCTTACAAATATTATCTTATTTGATCCCAAGGCAGACAGAGGTTAAATGGCTGGCCCAGTACCTGTGTGCCAGGCACTGAACTAAGCACTGGGGATATTAAAAGGGGCATAGGACAGAGCCCTCAATGTAATGGGGGAGACAACAGTCAAACAAAGATGTACAGACAAGCTATACACCAAATAGAGGAGTGAATTAGCAGAGGAATGGGATGTGGGAAGGCTTTCTGTGGAAGAGGGGGTTTTAGCTGGGATCTCAAGGAAGCCAGGGAAGATAGAAGGTGGAGATGAGGAGGAAGAGCTTTCCAGGCATGGAGGATGCCCAGAAAAAACACGTGAACTCAAGGGATGGTTGTGTCTTCTTTGAGGAACCAAAAGAAAGCCAATGTCACTAGATTGAAGAAGATCGGAAAGGTAGGAGGAAGCTGTGAAATGATTTGAGAGCCAGAGGATTTTGTATTTGATCCTTGAGGCAACAGAGACCAACAGAGTTTATTGGGGTGGGGGAAGTTGACATAACCAGACCCATATTTGAGAGAAATCACTTTAGCGACTGAATAGAGGGTGGATTGGAGCTGGGGTGAACTTGAGGCAGGCAGACATGCACAGTAGGCTACTGCAGTAATCAAGGCATGAAGTGATTAGGGGCCTGAAGAGTGGTAGCAATGTCAAAGGAGAGAAGGGGATGAATTCAAGAGATGTCGCAAAGGTAAAGTGGACAGGACTTGACAACATCTTGGACATGGTGGGGTGAGAGATAGTGAGGAATCCAAGATGATTCCTAGGTTGCAAGCCTGAGGGATGGGAAGATGGTATTGTCCTCCACAGTAATAGGGAGACTGTAGGGGGCAAGATAATGAGTTCTGTTTTTGACATATTGAACATCTAGTTTGAGACTGGAAATTTGAGATTGGAGATGGTAATTAAATCCATGGGAGCTGATGAGATCATTCCATGAAGTAGTGTAGAAGATAAAGAGAAGACCCAGGACAGAATGCTGAGTGATCTAGAGGAAAATCCAGCAAAGGAGACAGAGAAGGAAGGAGCAGTCACATAGGTGGGAGAACCAGGAGAGCATAGTGTCCTCCAAACTGTGAGAGAAGAGAGCATCTAGGAGTTATCAACAGTGTCAGAGGCTGCAGAGAGCTCAAGAAGACTGAGGATTGAGAAAAGGCATTGGTCACCCAGCTACTCACACACCTGCGTGAGGCTAGATTTAAACTCCTTTATCTTCCTGACTCCAGGCCTACTAAGTGCCTGCCAAAAGGGATATGATACTTGATTATAACAGTGTGGATATCTAGAGCATACAGTGAAGATGGACCCTGGGCTAGGTCCAGGGTTTAAAAGGTGGAAGGGACGGGGCTGGATTACCTGTGGGAAATTGCAGAGCTCTTGTATTGACCTCCTACTTTCACCTGAAAGCAAAGGTCCCTCTTTTCAATGATGCTTATTGGTGTTGCCATTAGGCAGTATGTAAACAATTCAGTCTAATAAACATGTATTAAGTACCTACCAGGCACTGTGCTAAGCAGCAGGGATACAGAAAGAAACAGACATGGCTGTCCTCACAGAGCTTACACTCTAGAGGAAGAGCCAGCATGCAAACAAATACATACAAAGCAAGCTGCGTACAGGATACATACTAAATAATCCACAGGACGTCACTGTTTGCACGTTGCCTCCTCCATTCAAATGGACTGTGTGTTGGCCTTTTTTTTATTCCCAGTGTTCAAGCGAAAGGCCAGTCATGAGTATTTAATAACAGATATATCATAGGTGACAAGTAGAATTATATGAAAGGCTCTATGACATACGGGACAATGGCTCGACCGTAGAGTCCCTATTGGTCACATACTGACCACCTGTCTCTTACCTCTGAGTCCCCCAGGCAAGTCTTTAAAGCAGTAATTTGCAGAGCAGTCACCAGTCTCTGTTGATAGTAGTACCTTTCCTTGACTTCCCTACAACACTGTTTAACAAAAGTAGAGCATGGTCTGAGACCTCCATAATCTGGTCCAATTAGTATAAAGTAGTTGATGAACTTCCAAAGCAAACCTTTAACCATCCCTTATCTCCACCCTCAGCCCTAAAAAAAAAACAACCGCTGGACTTTTATTTATTATTAGGGATTGAGAATTTATAGTAGGTTGGAACTGGGGAGAAAAAAGGAACCATGATAACAAGTTCTTTCAGTAGGTTCTCTCCAGTCACCATAATGACTTTTCAAGCCTCTAGAAGAGGTAAGATAGCAGGGCTGAGGGTGCCTCTGAGGGCTGGCTCCCATATCTGGGGATCACTTTTAGCCCAGCCCTAGTCATGGTAGTAGTACACTCCTTGTGCTTAAACATTCTCCTACCTGGCTGCAAACACAGTCTCAACCTAAAGGAGGCAGCATGAGATAAACAAAAGAGCATTAGCTCGGGCATTAGAGGTCCTGGGTTCAAAATCTACTTAACTGAGGCTTAATACCTATGTGAATGTGAGAATCATTGACCCTCCCTTGGGCTCAGTTCACACATGACAGTCCATGATCTATGAACTGGGATTGGCTGGCTGGAAAGTCTTTTCCCTAGTTCAGCTCCCAGCTTCTCCCACAAGTTCTCTTCAGTCCTGTCTCACTCAATAGCCAACAGTCCCTACAGTGGGTGGTGGGGCTACAGAGACAAAAATGAAATGACCCTTTCATTGTCATTTCAAGGAGCAAATTCTATGAGGGAAAACAACAGGTACATTTATTAATAGAGAAAAAGTAAATTAGAAAGAAATGGAGAGAGGAGAGAAACTAGCAGCTGAAGGAATCAGAAAAGGTCTCTTTTGAGAAGGGACCCTTTATAGCTGAACTTTGAAAGAAGCTAAAGATTCTAAAGGGTGGTGATGGAGAAGGAAGGAACCAAGCATTCATTAAGCACCTACTATGTGTTAGGCACTATGCTAAACGTTTTACAAATAATCTCCCATTTTACCCTCACAACAGCCCTAGGAGATGGGTTCTATTATGATCTCCAATTTACAGTCAATGAAACTGAGGCAAAAAGAAGTTAAATGACCTTCCCAGGGTTACACAGGTAGTAAATGTATGTGGTTGAATTTGAACTCAGGCCTTCCTGACTCTAGGCCCTGCACTCCACCCGCCATGCCACCCAGCTGCCTGATGAGGCAAGAATACATTACAGGGGGCAGCTAGGTGGCTCGGTGGATAGAGCACCGGCCCTGGAGTCAGGAGGACCTGAGTTCAAATCTGGCCTCAACACTTAACACTTACTAGCTGTGTGACCCTGGGTAAGTCACTTAACCCCAATTGCCTCACCCCCCCCCCAAAAAAAGAATACATTACAGGTATGTGAGACAGGTTGTACAGGTGCATGGAGACAAGTGTTGAGCATGAGGAACAGCAAGGTTCCCAGTTTAGTTAAAGTGTAAAGTAGGCAGAGGAGCCATATTGTGAAATGTTTTAAATGCTAAACACAGGAGTTTTTATTTGATCCTAGAGGCAGTGTGTGGAGGATCATTTGAGCAAAGGAGCAATATCAGACCTGTGCATTAGGAATATCATGTTGGCAGCCATGAGTTCAACTGTATGCTCACACGGAAGGAAAGAAAGAGTGGAACAGAAGGTCATTGAAGAGCCAAGTGGAGGATAGAGGCAAACTGAAGTCATCATTTAAGAAATAGAATACTCTAATATTGTTCTCTGTCACCTCAAACAGAGGAATCATGAATCTGAGTGCTGTCTGATTTGGGGATGCTGTAAATTGTACACATATACATTCAGACAGAATAAAATGCCAATCGTGAACTAACAATGGCAGGGTCAGTGGAAGGGTATAAATAATAACCAAGACATTTCACCTTTCATATTTTGTTCACCTTTTGAGATCTATTATTATGTCAACCATGAAAGAGACTTGAACCAATGAAGACATTCCAAAGCCTGTTTATTAGATTACTCCTGAAAGCATGATCCCAGATCCAGTAAGAAAATAAGTCATTTTTAAGTGATTCTAAAACAAGAGAGAGCTATGCCAACGTTGCTAACTTACCTTGAACCCAAGAAGATTCCTGATCAAGAACCAGAAAAGAAACTTTTTTTATTTCAGAAAAGGGAGAAGAAAGGAGTAAATGATTTTTAAAAGCTATCAAAAACCTAGGTTTGGAAGTTAAAAAAACAAGTTTTCTACTTTCTGTGATAGTTTTAAAAAAAAAAAAGCCCTGTATTCTCTTAAATTGGGGGGTATGGTTTTTGAAACCACATAGTTAATTACTGTAAAAAACAATTGAAATATTGACACTGAGTCTTAGGTAATGAATTAAATATGCCTTCTCACCACTTGTGTATCATGAATTAAAACATGAAGTACACGGAGATAATTGTCTTTGACTATTTTGCTATCACATGTGTTTAAGGAATTCTGCCTTTAAGCATTCTCTCTCCAGATGTCTGAAATACATATGGATCTTTCATTTCATTAAAACTAATGAGTGGTTATATGATCTTTCTGTAGTACAAAGGGAAAAAATAGATGGAAGGTGTTTTGTATGTATAGGTTATGTGTCAATTTCAAATTAAAAACTGTGAAGAATTGATAAAAGATGTTAATATTTTAACATCTCAGAATCTGATGCAAGCAATTGCTAAGAACTTATCATGTTCAATCAATACAAAAAGATTTTTCAATAAATTGTTAATGTTTGAAACTTTGAAATACCTGAATTTTATTTAATGCTGTAGCTGATAGGCAAGTAACAATCAATCAATAAACACCCACTCTATGTCAGGGATACAAAAAGAGACAAAAGGCAGTCCCTGCCTTCAAGGAGCTTATAGTCTAATGGGGAGACAAAATGCAAGCAAATATATACAAAGAAAGCTATATAAAAGATAAATAAGAAAGAATTAACAGAGGGAAAGCACTAGAATTAAGAGAGGTCAGGGAAGGTTCCACCAAACGATCATGCCAATGTTTTATATGGTGATTTTAAAAGCTAACTTTTGGCTTTTATGGCCATAAATTACAAATGTCTAAAAAGTATTTACATTATTTCCTCAAATATTTCTATGATGCTAAAGATCACCTAAATATATGTCTATATTGTAAATTGTAGAGGATCTGATGTTCCCCACCCCCAAGTACTGAACGTTTTTCACTTAAAGTTTTTATTTATTTTGGAATAAAAAGGCATTTGGAAAATTTGCTTATGATTTCCTCCCACCCCCCCCAAAAAAAAGTTCAAAATTACTAAAAATACATCATACAGTTCGGTACTGCTGCTCCCTGAATCAAAAAATAGCACTTTAAAAAAATCTCACTTTTTAGTAACTTCAGGAGTTATAATACATATACTGTAGGCCAAGAACAAACCCTCCAAACCTGAAACATTTTAGAAAGAATTTTATTAAGTCATTTCAGCAAAGGAAGGAGAAAAAAGGCTGTGTGTGTGTGTGTGTGTGTGTGTGTGTGTGTGTGTGTGTGTGTGTGATATGTATATGGCTTACTTGACAAAGATAAAAAAGATTTTAAAAAGAGGACAAAAGATAAAGGAAATGTTCACTTCTGAGAGGAGCTTGGAAGAGGGTAAGAGTGTTAGGAGACTATCTTCTGAGCCTGACTCTTCTGTTTTCTCTGGGTAGGGATGCTTAATTCTTTTTCAGCAGTGTCTCCATGCATGCAGCACTATTTCCAAGTATGTGGGCAGCTTTTCCAAGCTGGTATATCTTTTATTCAACATGCATCGACTTGATTTGATAATCATTTTAATTTATTTTTTCCACTTTTGTGAGCTTTCCAATTTGTCAAGACAAGATATTCATCTTATTACCAAAACTCTTAGCATGTTTGAGCAAGTGGAGAACCAAACTTATGGTGATTTCATTTCCTTAAATGTTTTAAGTTCTTCATTCATACAAAATGATTAAAAGTTCTAAAACAGAATTCTACCAATTACTCAGCAAGGCAGTTTGGACACATGTATCATTGAATATTATGATTTAAGGATAAAATTAAATTATTGAGATATCTGCTGGACACTCCCACTAATTAATTCTATATCTTAGTTTTTATGAGACAGGAAACATTTACAAATAAACATCAATCCATGATGTAAGATAGGAGGGTTTGGGTGGGAAACAAATTAAATTAACCTAATAATGTAGAAGCATTGAGTACTGAACTCAATCACATTCAGATCCATAGTCTTATTCTATATAATATTGTCACGTACCACCTTACATCTACAGATAAATTTCCCTTTTGAAAATCTAGCTTTTGCTTAAACAATAATCATTAAAATAATTGTTGGCTTGAAAGCAGATGGAAAGGGGTCTAAAGGTGATACTGTTATGTCTGTAACATATCCCCAGTGTCTTATTTTAACTTCTCAATCAAATTATAAAGTCAAACAGTGCAATAGTGATTGCCAGAATTCCTGCTTCAGATTGACCTTATTATCTGGGGTGGATTTTTTTAAAGTGAAAAGTTGAGGGTTGGTTTTTTTTAAGCTCCTAGAAAAGAAAAGAAAAGAACACCAGTGTAAAAACAAAAGGAGTCTGTATCTGCTTAGGAGGTGGAACTATCATGTAGAAGGAAATGAAATTGCTTTATGGAGAAAAACTTAAATTGATTTAAAATTAAAGTGGTGAATTGGCATGCTCAGATGCTCAAAAATAAATGAAAATTAAGATAGGCTATAGCGGGAAAGTTATGCTTTTCTGAATGTACCATTTACAAATAAAAATGTTGCATTTTTATTTCTCAGATCTTCATTTTTTAAAGCAGTGATGTTGAATAAGTACTTCCTTGACCAAAATAATTGCAAGCTTTTTAGATTTAAACCACAACTGATGTTTTAGAAGAATTTCAATTTGAGACTCAACAGACTCATAGAACATCATTTCTTCTTGAAATGCAGATCCATTTGCTAAGCATCCCATGGGTTATCTAAGGGACCTGTTGTAACTCAGTAAAGTGAATAGCTCTGTCTATGTGGTCTTGTCTAAAATATCCCATTCTAGAGAATCAGCATTTCCCACCTGAACCCCAGTTCCATCATCAAAGCCTTAAACTACATCTCAATCCCACATTGATTTTTCCATATTAAACAAAAACCTCGCTTCAGTCATTTGTAAATAGGTTTCCCCTCAAGTCCTCCACAAATATGATTTCATAGATTTAAATAGCATGTCCAAGTATTTTTATCCTTTGATCTGTTAACTTCCAAAAAATATATATTTTGATAACTGTTTCAACATAATTGGTTACTTTTATAATTCTATTTTATTCACTTAATAATATCATTCTGAGAAGAGGTCCATAGACTTCACCAAACTTGCCAAAAGGGTCCATGACACACAAAAAGATTAAGAACTTCTGATTTAATTTGCCCCCTCCCTCAGTTTATAGTTGAGGAATCTGACACCCAGAGGTTAAATGACTGCCCAATGTCACACAGGTAGTAAGGAGCAGGACAGGGATTTATTTGACCCTATGACCTCTGACTCCAGAGCCAGCCCTCTTCCCACTATACATAGAATAGAGATATGGCAGAGATGTGAGGAAAATAATCCCACCATTAATCGCTGCCAGTATATTCAAAAGAGGAGGGCTGTTTTTAAAATATATTTCATGTTTACTTGTTTTGTATGAGGGTTCTCTCATAGAAATCACCTGATTTAGAAATTGAGAAATACCAGTTCAGCTTATTAAATCTGTGGCCTGGGAATAAAAAGATTTTATGCAAGAATTATGTTGGGAGTCAAGAGAATTGAATTCTAGCTTCTACTCTACCACTAACTAGTGGTGTCACCTTGGGCAAATAAATCCAGCTTTTTCTGGGCCTCAGTTTCTTCAACTGTAAAATGTTGGTATTGGACTAGATGACCTCTACAATCACTTTGCAGCTCTTGCAGTCTATAATTCTAAACTCCACCCTTGCATTCCATAAAATCCTGCTGAAGGTAATTATTCCTCTTCTTTCCTTCTCCATTTATGCAATTAAGATGAAAACAAGGTATTTATAAGCCCGTGCTGCTAGTTCTTGAGAAGAAAGGAACTGTACAAATCAAAGGCTTTTTTTTTTAAATTACCTGAAATGTAAAGATCTTTTTAAAGGGAATAAGGAAGTAAGGAGGAAAGGTTCATTTAGAATAACATTTTAATTCTCTCCCCCTCCCCATTTTCCTCCTAAGTGCTGTCTACCAGATTCTGCGTTCTGCAATAGATCCAATGTATCTGGTCTGCCCATAAAGAATTTTGACGGAACCCACCCCCTGTAATGGAGGAACTTGATACCCCTTATGAATAAGATTTTTTTTAAAGCACCTAAGTAATTATCTGGAATTTTTACATAACCCTCTGTGGTTTGCCTTTGATCCACAATCATTAATGTCATTAATAGAATATCTTAGACTACATGTGAATTTCAAACTAAGTTTTTGGCAAGAGACTGAAAGGAAGTAATGCTTTTAAAATATTTTGGCTTGGGATTCTCATCTTAAGTGACTCTTTGGGAAAACCAGGAGAATTCGACATTCCCACAAGAATTACCTAGGAAGAGATTCTGACCCCTTATTTTTTAATTAATTGTAAGTCCTTACACTTACAACCCATATAGATTTGGCTCCATTTTATCTTGTTACTAAACATAATCTCTATAAGTGTCTTCAAAAATTGGGCAGGTTATTAGCTGCCATGACATTTGCTTCAGGTTTTTCTCTCAGGAATTAGTCCTGAAGAAAATCTCTGCAGGCTTCTGAGGCGTTCAAACCCCAGAAGGCCATGTGTACCCTGGGCGAACAGAGGGCTGACCTATCCAGGGGAAAGGTCACAGCAACACACAGGACTAAAAAGGGAGGAAAAAAAAAGCAGCTCCCCAGCAGGGAGTTTGACTTGCTTGAGGGCAGAAGAGCTTTTGTAAATGAGTTTTCAGTCTCCCACGCTCTCTAACTGGCTACTCCAAACCAGTCCAGTTTCTGCTCTTTCATACATTCACCAGCTTTCCTTCTCTCTCGCACACTTTATCTTTATCTGCCACTGGCACTTAGGAAGACTGGCATAGACTTGGCCCTGGGGGTGGGGGAGAAGGATAACTTAGGTTTTCCTTGGACTTAGGACTTTTTAGTTCTTTCTTACATCTTGTAACTGGTGGGAGTAACTATGGGAACTCGTTCCCAAATCCACTGTTAATACTTGGGAGGATTAATACCAAGCCCATCCATTCCTGTTGTCAGAGGGAAAAGGTGCCATTGTATATTAGGATGACCTCCAGTCAGAATGTGGGAAACCATGCCCTGGCTTCTGTGAATGTTCCCAGTAGGAGAGACTAAGAAAACCCTCTCTTTAATGAAGCTGGAGTGCATCAGGGCTTGTTCAATCCGGGGTGGGGGGATGGGGAATACTTGGCTTGTGCACTCCCCTTCAAATTCTTCCCTGGCGATGCTTTCTCCAATGTCATTCTCACCAGCACAGTGACCATAAAGAGAAAAAGGAGAGCCCAGATATTCCTCTGGGAAGAAGGAGCCTACGACAGCTTGGAAAAGTATTCTCAAACTCTTCCCAAGGGAAAAGCGCTCCTTCCAACTGGGGAGGAAATTCTACAGAGGTAGATCTTTAAAGATTGCAGATAATATATTTGGAGAATACTGACACTCTCGGACTGGAAGAACCTGCTTGGTTCGACCCAAAGGTTTTAGATGAAAATGATGACTGGCTATTTCCTATTCCCATGAATTTTCTAAGAACAAATTAACTTCATTTTTCTATTTTTCTATTTCTCCACATAGCAAATTCACATTGTGTACTACTGCCTTTTTGCCTCAGAATTTCCTAGACTTTGAACTACTAACTTTGGTTTCGATATTTCATGTTTGTCACTGATTCAAATTGGACGTTATGATGTGTTGTACCAACAATATTGACTTGAGAGAAATCCTACCCACCTGTTGCAAGCTGGCTGTGGCTTCCCGGGCTAATTGCCTAGGCCCTACTCTCAGAGATCAGGACTTGAGATGAGGAAGCAGTCTAGGTCTGGACTTAATTTCTTCATCTGTAAAATGAAAGAGTTAGATTAGATGATCTTTAACGTCTCACCTAGTTACAAAGTTCTATAACTTTATGACACTAAAATGCTAAAAATCCTTGGAATTGTCCTGGTGAATTAGGAAACTCTGGAATTATCTGGGCCCAGTCAACAGCTTCTTCTGCATGGATTGTTTACAAGTTATTGTTACTAAAAACATTAAGGAAAGGAAGCATCCTGCTAAATCAGTGAGCAAAGATGTATGTGTGTACGTAATGCTTTCATCTGAGGATCTTGGGGCATTTTTTATCATATTATTATTGAACATCACAGAATATTTTAGTAAATTAGAAATCAATTATTGCCTATGTTTTATAGAGAGAATACTAGGTTAAAGATTTACATATATCTTACTCATAAATCTTTAGTTGGTCAGTGTAATATTGGAAGGGAAAAAAAGAAACAAAAACCACTGAGCTCACCTTAATGGTAGCATAAAACAAAAGGACTTGATTTAATTTTAATCATTCTGTGTCTCAGTGTAGCCCACAAAGAGTTGGTGAATTTGGTTGGGGATACAAATTATCAGGGATATTTTTGATACCCTAATACTTCATTCCATGTCTTGAATTTTCTTCAAATAAATGTCATACTGATTATAAGATGCTGATCTGATTTCCAAATTAACCAAATCTTTTTTTTATTTCTAAGACAAAGTACAGTGGCTGTTTGTTGTTTGTTTTTTGTTTTGTTTTGTTTTTTGCTTTCAAAAGAGGCTAAATTGTTTTTTATGAGAACAAGGGTGCAGTTTTTAAAATATATATCTCGTGGATAGAGCATTGGCCCTGGATTCAGGAGGACCTGAGTTCAAATCCAGCCTCAGGCACTTGACACTTACTAGCTGTGTGACCCTGGGCAAGTTACTTAACCCCAATTGCCTCACCAAAACACACACACACACACACACACACAAATATATATATATATATATATATATATATATATCTTTGTTTTATTTCACCTTCATTTCAAAATATATTTTCCCTCCCTTAGCCACCAGGCCATCTCTTATAAGATGTTCATTTTGATAGCTGGAATGGCAATTTCCACTTTATCATCATATAATCCCCAATTCCTTATCTTTGGTTCTCATATTAAATCACAGGGTGCTTAGGAGAATGTTCACCTTTCCTTTCTTTATCCTCTATCCATCGTGGTATATATGAGAAGACCTGGGTTCAAGTCCTGACTCTACTCCTTATTACCTGTGCAATACCCTCTTTGGGCCTTTTCTGTAAAATAAAAGGCTTGATCCAAATGATCTCTAAGGTCCCTTCCAACCCCAACTGTCTATAAGTGAAATTGTAGAAAGAGAAAGTAAAATCTGTTCCCTAGCAAAACATCCTCCAGGGAATATGAAATGGGGCCGTTTTGTTTTTGTTTTTGTTTTTTTAAATGACATATAGCAACTCCAGGCATTCTTTGGTTAAATCTAACAACAACAGCTGCTTAAATCTGTGAGGGTAACATGGAGAAAGATTTAAGCTCTTGCTCCGGCTCCCTCAACTCCCTTTTCCTTGCTTAAGTCACAGTCTTTCCTCTGCCAGAGCACTGCAACCTCCTCCAAACCCAACCCCCAGCCGTCTATTCTGTTTCTCAGTTCCAGTCTCTGCCAGCGCTTTGTGCCTTGAATTACTTCAAAAGGACTTTCGAAAGCGATGCTGAAAATCCAAACGGAACCCCTGAAGAAACGTCCTAAAGTTTAAGGAGCTCTCATTTTCCCTCTCTCATAGTGGGATGTTCTGCGTCACCCGGTATGGATGTGCCTCTGTGCCAAAAGCAGAAAGCTTTTGCACAACATCTCTGATGTGATAGCTGGTTAAATATGGTGTCTGTGAGATAGCTCTGCTCCCGAAGTGTCAGGTGGGAGAGAAGGAGGTGAAGCCCTCCCCAAAACCTGCCATTATGGATCCTCTCTGATTGCCACCAAGGGTGCTCAGTGCTCATCCAAGAAGTGCTTTACATGGATCCCATTCAAGCAATTTCGTTTTTAGGATTTGTAAATGCTTGGTTGATTCACCAATGATAACCTGCTAGTAACCTGCTCCAAGGGGGAAAATTAAGTGCCTGGGGAATGTGAGATTATGCCTAATTATATTGGAGGTCACCTGAAAACGTGGCAAAGCCTGTCCCTACATTTCTGGTTTTCCATAAAGAGCAGTGTGGCTAGAGGAAGAAATGGTGGGGGAGGGGGGGTTTATTTCCTCTTCCTTAAAATTCATTTTCTACTTCTGTGAAACTGTAACTAAAAGGCAATATGAAACAAGAGACCAAGGGGAAACCATACAAAGGGCAAAGGTTTAGCCCACTTCGGGTCTGGAAAATACCTTCTTTCCCTCTCCCCCACTACCTTCATAAGACTGCTAATTAGTGTGGCTGTTTGGGCAATCCCTGAAACGTAGAAAGCCTGCAACTTGGTGTTCCCCATGCAGGGCAGGGAATTTTAGAAGACAGAATAAAAATCTGCCTAGCACTGGGAAGGTGTCCCAGGTAGTCAACAGAACTTCAGAGATTACCTTGGGAAATAGCAAGGCTAAACCTCCTTCCCCCCCTCCCCCAACACACAGAGTAAATGATGGTGCATGAAGTTCTGAATGTGACCTCTTTGAATATATATATATATATTTCCATTGAATATATATATGTATATATATATATTTCCATTGATTATGAATCCCAACTGGTGCCTCTTAGTTTAAAGGCCTTTGAAAATGTTGCCAAGAACAAGGACCCAACCCAAAGCTGGCAAATTCCCAGGCAGAACGGAAGTGGGAAAAGCACCAACCTGAGTTCCAAGAGACCAGGGTTGTAACTGGGGCACTGGAAATAAGCTCTCTAGGTCTCAGTTTCCTCATCTGTTAAAAGAGGGATTTCTTCATTTCCATTCAGTTCTCACAGTCCACCATTCTAAACTTAAGGCTTTCCTGTACAGTGCCCAGGGATTATAAAATGGCTCTTTTTCATCCATCAAATGAGAAGTGTGGAAAGACTAGAATTATGTTGGATGCTCAAATAAAGTCATTAGGCAAACCAGCTGCAGAACTATATTTGCCCTGTAGGATTTGGGTGAGGCAACCAACTCATGGTCTCAACAGGTGGGTGTCTATTCCTGCAAAGCTGTTACTTTGATGTTGCTGGAATCTCTCTGCATTGTCTTTGCTGAGAATAAAACATTCTAAACACTCTGGTGTGGATTGGGAAGGAGGGAGAAGAGACTCAACATGAGGTTGGGGCCGGACTTTAAAGCCTGTGCTCCCAACAGTTAATTTCCCTCACTTCAATACCACAGGTTGACACTGGACCCATCCATAATAATACATAATTTGAGACTTGTAAAAGCTCCCTTGGACTTGAAAGAAAGGCATTGCCAGCCAGAAAAGTTGTGCCCTGCATGCAAGAGCAAGCAAGGCTGGTTTAATATATATCAAAAGCAATGTTAGCCTCACCCATTTGTACAGAATTTCAGAGTGTTACCCATTCGGTTGCTTAGGCCTTAAGCTCCATATATTTTTTTCCCTGGCTACTAGGGAACAGTATTGCTACTGATTTATAAGCATTACCCACTCCTGGCTTTTACTTTTCTGTAATAATCATTTGAAGGCAATTGCTCACAAAAGGAAGTTCGTTATTTTTAATAGTCACAGGAACACCTTGGGGATTTGAGATGATGCAATGTAGTTACCTTAATGGTTTCTAAACTTTGTTTTTAGGTTTCTGGGTCCCAGAATGCTCAAGTGCCCATCTATAGGACCTTGGGAGCCCCTTTCTCCTCAGAGATAACTACTGTGCCTGTTGCCTTGTTAAAGCCTTACAAAATCTGATCTGGGAGGTTTAGCCTATTGTGAGGTGGAAAAAAAAGTTAAGGAAAATAATTTTGTTGTTTTTGCAAACTATCTATTTAAAAACACAACCTCAGGAAGCAGATTTCTGTTCCAATTCTTGGATGAATCAGAGTTTACAAAGTATAAATACACATTAGCAGTAGGAGGCTTCCCATAACCAACTTGCTTGTATGTCTTCCCAGACCAGTAACCTCTGAACTCTTAAAGTTCTCATTCCCAGTAGGGTCAACAAAATGGATCTAAATCTCTGGAAAAAAAAATGTGATTTGTCACTCCATGTCTCAAACCACTGTAAAACTATAAGGCACATTAAACTCTGTACTTAACTGGATTTTTTGTAACCAATCATACCCAAGCAGATACATGAGCCATGCATCCCACCTTAGGATAGATAGGTAGAATAAGTTTCAAAAGTCAGGAAATTTCAAAGTACAAACAACTAAGAGAGAGAGAGAGAGAGAGAGATGTACACATATACATATATATGTGTGTGTGTGTGTGTGTGTGTGTGTATATAAATGTATGTATGTATGTACGTATCAGAAAGGCGGGGTAAGATGCTTAAAAAAAAACAGGCTGGGACAGCTAGGAGGTACAGTGGATAAAGCACCAGCCCTGGATTCAGAAGGACCTGAGTTCAAATATGATCTCAGACACTTGACATTTCCTAGCTATGTGACCCTGGGCAAGTCACTTAACCCTCATTGCACCACAAAAATAAAATAAAATAAAAAGGGTGATGCATTCAAATGTGAAATTTGGATCACCTGACCATTTCTTTTGGCTAATAAACATTCCAAAACAGTTAGATACTTGAGCAGGGAGCAGTCTGTTTTGCTGGAGTCAAGTCAGATGGCCATGCAGCCCCATGGAATCTGTCTTGTGAGCTATTTTAACCAGACTTTATCAAACAGAAAGGAAAAAAAAATCTTAGGAACTCAGCATAATCATACACTTTAGAAAATGTGAAGCATGAATGTGGATTAGGCTGCTTTATTCATAGGATCACTGATCTGAATCTCAAAAGGACCTAGGGTCTTCTAAGTCAGGGCTTCAACTTTTTCCACTCTCAACCCCTATTTATACTGTTTATGATGTTTATAATGTTTATGAAACCCTGGGTATATAGATGTATAAAATAGGTATCCATAACCTTTTACTATTGCCAAATTTTTCACTGCCCCCACTTTCAGTTAAGTGATACCATATGGGGTTGTGACCCATAGTTTAAGAAGGTAGGTTCTAGCGCAATCCTTTTATTTTACAAATTAGGAAACTAAGTGAAATTTTTTTTCTCTCCTATACATTGGTAGTAGGTGACAGAAGCAGGATTCAAACACAAGATCTTCTCCCAAAATGCAAGGCTCTTAGGAATGCCCTGCTCATGGTTTTTGGAAGTACGTGTTGCATTCTATACCTTTCTCCAAATGGCCCTAGAATCGATACAAATGTGAAAACTCCTTGAAATTTTTTTTTGTTAACTAACTTGACATCCCATTTTTATGGTCTTCTTTATATAATGGCACCTTTCCGGTTTTGTTTATTCCATTCTTCACCAATTATTTGCCTTAGGATTGGGAGTATAAAACAAGTACACTTACACAGGCATTCTCTCAAGCATAAGGCTTCCTACCCACTCAAAGTAGCTATAGCTGTACATCAATGTGAGGGAGCGCTCGAGTGCCTAGATTCCTTACTCTGGGAAATCCAAACTGGATTGCTGGTTTCCTCCAAACTTGGCACAACGTTTCCCACATTTAGGCATTGGTACAAGTCATCCTGTGTGCCTGGAATAAACTCCTTTCTTAGAACATTTCTCTTCAAAGCTAAGCTTAGATCCAATCTTTGCAAAGCCTTTACTCAACTTCCACCCCATCCATTGATAATGTTTTCTCCTTTCTCAATTTTCCACTTTTCTTTATTGTGTCATGCTGTGTCCTGTTGATAAAATGAAAACTCTTTGAGAGTAGGAATGGTCTGGTATGCCTTTGCATCCCTAGTGTCTTCATAAAAGGTTGTTGAATTGAGTTGTTGATGGCTGTAGTAGTCAGTCTAGCCCCCTGCACTGGTCTAATAATCCTTTTTATGACTGTAAGACACCGCAAAAAGAAAAAAAGAAAGTAAAGACAGACTGACCAAAAGCCTTGCATAAATATTAACTTGTTTGTGGCACACACACATATGTAATGTGCTATGGTGGAATAGTAAAACACTTGGTACAAAATATTTCCCCCAAAGTCTAGGACACACAAGTAGATCTGGCATCGATGAGAAAGTAGGCTCAACCTTAGTGAACACATATGGCGAAGGGGTAACTTAGAGTTTCTAACTGGTTGGAAGTCCTTTTCTCACTTTATGAAACTCTCAGGAAGTTCTCCTTATGTGTATAGCTCTTTACTTGGCCCAAAGATCAGGGGACCTTGTAGAGTCTTGAAACTGCTTTTCCTCAGGCTAATTTACCCTAGGGTCATTGCTACCAGCCAACTGGAAGTTCATCCCTCTTGACCTTTCAAAGGTCATAAGGCTTTTCCTCTGGTCAAATGGGGGGGGCAGGGTAGAGGATAAGGCCATAATCTGACCAACTCCCTATCACCTCCCTATCCCACCCCCACCCCTCACCTCCCAAGCCATTCTGTACCAAAGACTTAGCTGGAACTATTCCACCATTAGGTAAGCCTGTTATTACAATTTGGGGTTCTGAACTGGCTTGCTGTTTTATCCAAGCCCCACAGGATGTGACTGACTGACTGACTACAACCAATTTTAATGCATTACCTGCATAGCACTATCCAGGGGCTAGAAAGCATTTCCCCATATCCAAATTAAAGACTTTTCTATGTCTAGTTTATTACTTTGTCTGGGAAGGGTCAGGGAACAAGCATTTATTAAGTACCTACTATGAAGCAGGCATGGTGCTAAGTGTTTTACAAGTAATATCTCATTCGACTCCCAACAACCCTTTGAGGTAGGTGCTATTATTATCCCCATTTTATAGATGAGGAAACTGAGGCAGACAGAGGTTAAGTGATTTGACTAGGGTAACACAGCTAGTACATGTTTGAGGCTGGATTTGAACTCAGGTCTTCCTGACTCCAGGGCCCAGGGCTCTATCCACTGAGCCCCTTAGCTGCTTTTGATTCAATAGAAGTGTCTAGGAATTGTTCAAACTTAGTTTACCCATTTGGTTGGTTGGTTTATTCTGTAACCCAAAGAAACATTCTTACCTGATAATCATATCAGGGCATATAGCATCTTGTTAGTTACATTATTTAGGATTGAGATTATAAAACAGGTACACTTAAAAAGGCATTCTCTGAAGCATAAGGCTCCCTACCCACTCATAGTAGCTGTAGCTGTACAGTTATTGGGCATCAATGTGAGGGAGCAAATTCCTAGATTCCTTACTCTGGGAAAATAAGTCACCCAACCCAAGGCCATGAGAGTAAGCTCCTACTTTCATGTTGAACAATAAATTCTTAAGTCAGTCATAGAGTAAATTAGAATCTCTCCCTCCTCTGTCCCTTCAGTAATACATAATAATAATATAATGCTCAGAGATCCCAAAGCATAAACTGGAGGAACAGAGGTTTCTCCCATGTCTCCCTATTAATCACTACCCTAGAACCCCTGGGAAGTAAGGGAAACTGGCGAAGCATCATTGACATATATCAGAGTTAGAACTTTTACTATATACAGTATAAAATTAAAAGCAGGAAATCATTTTTATGTGGCTACTTCCCATGAAGTGACCCAATCTACAGAACTGAAGCAAGATACAGACTTCCCAAAAAAGTATCTGCAACAAACTATATTTTAGGCGGCTGGGGCCTTGTCTGGATGAGATTTAAACAAACAACAAACCAACTTTCAATACATCTCAATAACATATGTCAGTTTTAGATATACGTTGTCTTTCATTTTTCTGTATTTAGAGAACATATACTGCTAAATTGTGGGGAAAGTGGATGAGGGCTTGATCACTCGTCCTACTCCTTCCCTCCACAAAGCCTCCCATGATTCCCAAATTTATTCACTGACTGACTCCAAATTGCTGAGAGCATTTTAAATAGTTTGTGCATTTTAATCTTGGGAAAGAAGGGATTCATACACTAATGCATTGTTGGTGGAGCTGTGAACTGATCCAACCATTCTGGAGAGTAATTTGGAATTATGCCCAAAGGGCTATAAAGCTGTGCATACCCTTTGACCCAGCAATACCACTTTTGGATCTTTTCCCCAAAAAGATCATGGAAAGGGGAAAAGGACCCACATGTACAAAAATATTTATAGCTGCTCTTTTTGTGGTGGCAAGGAATTGGAAGTTGAGGGGATGCCCATCAATTGGGGAATGGCTGGACAAATTGTGGTATATGAATGTAATGGAATACTATTGTGCTGTAAGAAATGATTAGCAGGAGGAGTTCAGAGAAACCTGGAGGGTCTTGTGTGGGCTGATGATGAGTGAGATGAGCAGAACCAGAAGAACATTGTACATAGTCTCATCAACATTGTGTGTTGATCTACTGTGATGGACTATATTCTTCTCACCAATGCAATGGTACAGAAGAGTTCCAGGGGACTCATGATGGAAGAGGATCTCCAAATCCAGGAAAAAAAGGAAAAAAAAAAACTGTGGTGTATAGATGCCGATTGAACCATACTATTTCTTTTGTTTTTGGTGCTGTTGTTTTTCTATTTTGAGGTTTTTCCTCATTGCCCTGATTTTTCTCTTGTAACATGACTAATGCAGAAATATGTTTAATGTTATTTTATATGTGTGTGTGTGTGTGTGTGTGTGTGTGTATAAAACCTGTATCAGATTACCTGCTGTCTAGGGGAGGGGGAAGGGAGGGGAGGGAGGGAGAAAAATCTGAAATTGGAAAACTTGTAAAAACAAAAGTTGAGAACTATCTTTACATGTAACAGGGAAAAAAATTTAAAAATACTTTATGAAAAAAGAAGGGATTCATATTTAGGAAGTTCACAGGTGTTTCTAGGAATATTTTGGTTTGGGTTTGGTTTTTTCCAAAACTAAAACTTAATTTGCACATGTAAAATATATATCAAATTGCTTGTCTTCTCAAGGAGGGGGAGAGAGGAGGGAAGAGGAGGAGAAAGAATTTGGAACTAAAAAAAATTTTTTTAAAGTGTTCGTTTTTATTACATGTAACAGAAAAAATAAAATATAAAACAAAAAAGCTGAAAAAAAACCCTGAAGAATGTTGTCAGTATAAAGACAGAAAAATCTTATGTAGGTCTTCTTATTTGACAAACTATTCCTGAGAAAGGAAGCCTAGCATAATGGAAAGGGCAGTTGAACTTAAGGATATTGGGAGTCATGAGTTCTGTTCTGACTATTCCTCCTTAGTCAAGTGACCCTGCTCTACAACCTCTTGACCTTAGTTTCCTCATCTAGGAAATGAAGTATTTGGATGAGATCACTAAATTAGGTCATTAGAATGTCATAATTTAGAGGAACCTCAGAGTCCCCTTGATGGAAAATCCCTTCTCCAGCATAACTGAGACTTGGTCATTCTAAGTCTTTACTTCAAGACCTGCAGTTATAGAGGGGGCCAGCTACCTTCTGGGCCATTCCATTGCCCTTTGGACTAACCTCATTAGGAAGTCTTTGCTCAAACTAAGTTTGACACTTCCTCTCTGCAACCCATTGCTCCTAGTTCAACCCTCTACAGCCAACTGTAACAAGCATCATCTTTCCATACAACAGATCTTCCAGATATTTGAAGACAGTTATCATGTTTTCCCTAAATCTTTTCCAAGTTAAACATCCTTAGTTCCATAATTAGTACTCACATAGCATGCACTTGAAGCCATTTACCACTTCTTGATTGCCTTCCTATGGATGCTCTGTCACTCCCCAAATCTCTTCCAAAAACGTAATGCTCATATCTGAACACAATGTTCCAGGTGTGGCCAAAGTACAGTGTTTATCTCTTGCCTGGCCCTGAACTCTATGCTTCCCAAGGCAGCCTAAAATCCTATTTGTTTTTTGGCTATTGGCCCAAATGAGCTCCCAATCTCCTAAAACATTAAGATCTGTTTTGAGACAAATTGCCCTTCCACCATCTTTTACTTGGATGTTGATTTCTAAAATGTAAGTGGAAGGCTTCACCTTTCCAGTAATGAAATTTCATCTTCTTAGATCAAGCCCAATATTTTAAAGCTCAGATCTTTTCAGGATCCCATCACCCAGATTTTTAATGGTGCTTCCTAATTTTGTTTCATCTGTGAATATTAGGATATTATCTATTATATATCCCATGTGATTGATAAAAATGTGAAGCAGCATGGGGCAGTCAACGAGAGACATTGCAAATTGAAATAAAACAATGAATGATTATTCTTTCAGGTTCAACCATTCAACCAGTTCCAAATCCACCTAATAGTACTATCTTCTTTAGCCAAAACTATCACATCCACAAGAACAGTATATTATTGTTGTTGTTGAGTCTTTTCAGTAATGTCCAATTCTTCGTGACCCCATTTAGGGTTTTCTTGTCAAAGAGAATAGAGTGGTTTGCCATTTCCTTCTCTAGCTCATTTTACAGATGAGGAAACTGAGGCAAACAGGGTTAAGTGACTTGCCCAGGGTCACACAGCTAGTATGTGTCTAAGGCTGGGTTTGAACTCATGAAGAGGAGGCTTCCTGACTTCAGACCCAGCACTCCATCCACTGTGCTACCTAGCTGCCCAACAACATGACCAACTGTCAAGTGCTTTGACGACATCAAAGCAAACAATAATCTGCTGGGTTTCCCAATCTACTAGTCTTAAAAAGTTTGTCCAAAAAGGATCCGGATTCAGTCTGATGTGACTATTTTTAGTTAAACTATGCATTTACTACTGCATTTTGTAAATGTTCACTAGCCATCTCCTTAATAATTGATCTCTAAAGGGCCTTTTAGGCTTTAAGATACACCAAAATTCTTCCTCATAAGAAGGATGGGAAGGGGCAGCTAGGTGGCACAGTGCATAGAGCACTGGCCCTGGATTCAGGAGGTCCTGAGTTCAATTCCGGCCTCAGATGCTTAACACTTATTAGCTATGTGACCTTGGGCAAGTCACTTAACCCCAACTGCCTCACCAAAAAAAAAAAAAAAAAAAAGGATGGGATTTGGGTTTAGAACCCTGTGCTTTTTATCCTAACCTCATTTATGAAATATTTCCCTATTGGTTTACATCTTTCCCAGATAGGTTCTCACCGAAAAACATTGAAACACTTATGTGCTGGCAGTAGGATTTATACCTGGAAGGGACCATAGAGAGTTTCTGGTCCAACCTTCTCACTGCAAATGGATCAATGGAATGTTTACATGATTTACCAAGGATCACAAGGAGTAAATGACAGATCTGGGACAGGCTCTCTAATGCAAAATCTAACACATTGTGCTCAGCAATCTCTAAACTCAAAAGACAACCAGAAACACCCAGTCTCCCACTAACTAACCCTTTTATCCCTGTGAACTTTCACATTCTCGGGACTAAAGGCTGTTCTTCATCCCCTTTACCCTATTTCAAATCAACCCTTAGCTTGGAATTCATGCCTCCTACACTTTTGAAAAATGACAAACACTGCCAATCTTCCAGATGGGTCACCCTGGTTCAGTTGAGATGACCTGCTTTTTTTATATGGTGCTTTGAATTTAAAAGGATCTTACTACCTCTACCAACCCTATACACACTTGCTTTTCAGGTAACCTATGGCTGAAAGTTTTTAAACATAGGAGATAACAACCTGCCCCTAATACCTCCCTCTCCCACATAAATATGTATGTATGTATGTGTATGTGTGTGTACATATATGTGTGTATTTATTGTCAGTTTAAGGACAGTTCTAGAACAAGTTTCCCACGACTTAACATGAGCACTTCACATGGCTTTTCCTGGAATCCCATCATCCTCTGATATTATGGAATTACCAAGCCTATCTATGGACATCAGGAGTTCTTAACTGATTTGTGGCATGGATCCCTTCATCAGTGTGGTGAAACTGAAGATCCCTTCTCAGAGAAAGACTTTTAAGGTGCTTAAAATAAAATACAAAGAATTACAAAGGAAACCAATTATAGTCAAAGTTACCAAAATGACTGTGTTTTTCAAATCTCTTTCTGCTAGGGTGCTCCCTTGTAATGCAGTTGTGTTCAGGTTTTTTTGTTTTTTGTTTTTTGTTTTTAAATGGGGAACAAAAAAAGGTACCACGTTACTTCTTAACCACTCACTATTCCAATCCCAGAACATCCAGGGACATATTTCCTAATCCCTTTTCTGTGAACTTCTACAGAGAAAAGGGGGAGGAAGACTGAAATCAGGGTACTGCCTATGAGCTTAGAGATTAGCCTGATTTACCCCTTAGAGAAAGCCCCAGAGAACTTCAGAAAAGACAGTTCTTAGGCCGATTTACCAAGTACGGCTAATGTACACTTCAGAAAACCATTTCCTTCAAGGACCAATTTTACTTTTTCGAATGTGGCAATAAGGAATCATTGTGGCTCATTAAGCAAAATAGATTTTTTTTTTTTTTGGTCAAAGCACTGGCAACTGCCCAAGAAACATTTGTCACTGCACAACCAGACTTTCTCCCTCATTAGGTGTGCTTTGACAGTGGGAAAACAAGCTCCCTCCTACCAGACCCCTCCTACCAGACCCCACCTTCCAGAAACCCAGCTGTCTGAATGGAAAACAAAATGACAAATCTATATTGCTTCATTAAGGCAGAGAGATCACATGTGAATATGTATAGTGCTTGCTGCTCATGTTTCCCTTCCTTACAAGCTGAAACACATCTTGTCATTTCTAACACCATCTTTCTAACTTTAAGCCCCATACACTGATCCCAACAAAATGCTAGGTATGACCCTGGGCAAGCCTAGAACGTTTGCCTGGCTACTCTTGCTCTTTTCACATTAAATGCAATTATTTTGCCAAAAGAGGAAAAAAGATTTTCCTAATAAGGCAGGACTTGTTGCATTCTTTGTATTTATGTCTCCACTACCCAGCACACAGTAGGTGCTAAATAAATGTTTTTGTTTGATTCTGAGGTTTTGTCCTCATGTGCCAAGTATTGATCTCAATGAAGGGGGTGTAGAAATTCAAGAGGGATGCCAATTTCCCCTTGAATAAGAGTCCTGAGAAGTTTAAGTCAACACAAGCAAAAGGCGAACAGCAAAGAGGGAGACAGAGAAACTCATTCACCTCAAGCTTTCATATCTCCATAGTCAACGAGTCTCCAGGCACAAAAGAAAAGTGACTTACCTTTGTTGGGAACAGCTGTTGGGAGGAGGTTCAGAAACCATTTATAGGCCTGGATGCTGACATCTCAGTTCACCTTCTATTCCCATCTCTGACCACTGATGGGGGAGCAGGGTAGATGCCAACAGTTCTCCCCTCATTCTGCACATAGCAGGGGCAGTCCTTTGGCTTTTGGCCCAGAGAAGGAGCAGCTTAATCCATTCTGGGCAGCCCTTTCCTAGCAAGTGGAAACCACTGTGACCTCTGGGCCACATCAAGGGCCAGGAGCCAAATTACCACAACTCCAAGCCCACTGAATGCTAGGCTTTGCAAAGATACCACAAGAAGTGCCTGTTCACTTCTTGGTACAAGGCAAGTAGATTGGCTGGGTATACAGGAGCTTGTAACAACTATTTCCTCTGTTCTTAGGAAATATCCCTGGAGGCTTAAGTCCCACCAAGTTGGAAACATTTACTAAGGTGTGGTCTATAATAAAATAGCATTACTATTAATCCAAGTAACTAGAAATGAATTAAGATTTCCCCCCTACCCCACCCTATCAATTTTACCAATCCAGCTTACTTTGAAAGGTTTTTTTTGTTTTTTGCTGGAGCAGACATGTCTCACAAAGCAGTTCACTAGGATGGTCTAGGCAAATAACCCAGTAGAGATTATTCTGGAATTGTCCACACTTTTTGCCAAAATAAGCCATTTTGGCTTTATAGGGGCATCAATGGAAAGAGTGTTAAGATTTAATTGAAGGACCTGGGTTTGAATTCCAGCTCTACCATTTAAACTTTAAACTTCTGGGTCAAGTCTCATTTGTAAAATGAGGGGGTTGAACTAGGTGACCTCAAGGGTCCTTTTCAACTCTATATCTATGGGAGAGGATCAGAAATGGGTCTCTCAAATCCAGCCTAAAATGTTGTCCTCAAGTACCATGCTTCCAAAACAAATGAGCTTAAATTTGTAGTGGAGAGTCTTTTCAAGGAAGGAAATGATTTACTTGCAATGGCTCTCTTACTTCCTTTCTGCCAAGGATGCCAGGCTACTTCAAGAAAGTAACCAGAAGAGATTCTACAGGGGATGGCAAAGGCCCACAGAAGACTGGGGATTGAGCATCAGGAAGTTCAAACTCCACACCGTTCCATGTTTTCATACAAAAAATTTAATAAATATTACTTTTTCAAAATTTATTGCCAGGAACAACACATCAAAGATGCATTTTCATGTTCATATAACACTCATAGCACAATACAAGGTATCTTCATGATCTCAATGGTTAACCAATGAGATTACTCTGTTTATAAGCCTTTTCGATCTTACATGTTGTAATAGCACTTTGATCTCCTCACTTGTTAAGGCGGGCAGTGTAATCTATGGCAAATCTAAACAGTGATCTTACTGGACATTCTACTGTTCAAGTATTCAACTAGCTTATTCGAATACTCCCTAAATGCAGTAGATTACAAAAAAAAAAAATCAAATCTACAAGTGGTTCAGTATTACATATTCATGGTGAAAAAAAATCAGAATTTACAAAATAAGATTGCTGTGCTTCCAACTTCATGCTAAATTTGATTTTTTTTTTTTTTTTGTTATATGCAACCACTCACATTTCAGCTATGGGACATCATAGCTCTCAGTTTGTTCCCTTGAACTGCTTTGGAGCAGATTATCTGCCTCTTTTCTTTTCAAGTCTAAAGCAGCAAACAAAACATAACGAAACACAAACCTGTTCTAGTCTAATTCTCTAAACTGCCTCAGTCAGTACTTACAAGAGTCTTAAAGTGATATTATAGGTGTTTCAAACATTTGACATTGTACAAAAACAAAAAAACAAAAAACAAAACAAAACAAAACAAAATCCAAACCCAGCATCAGGGCATGAGAGCCCATCCTATTGTTTAAAATAAACTATTTTTAGAACACCTTAATTTTGGCTTATAGGCAACATGTAACAAGTAAATAAGCTCAAAAAAAAAAATAAAGCCATTATACTTACAAAGCTATCAAAAACCTTCAAACTCTAAACACATACATATAAATAAAAAGGAATGATATTAAGGCTCTTGATTATTAAGTTAATAAATCAAATATACACAGTGATTAATAAAAAAGAATTATTTACATAACTATACAAACTTCTACTTTTGACACATTTTTCCTCTTTAAATTCTTCATTTTACCAGCAACTGCTGACATCGATTTCCCCCCTCCCCCAACAAAAATACAATAAAAAAAAATAAATAATAAACATTTGTGATAGTTGCTGTGGTTCTGAGCTGCAAAGGCACTTTCAAATACAGAACTAGTTGTACGTCACCATAAAACCAATATACAAAAAAACTCAAAAAAAGATTCAATAAATATAAATAAAATGTATTCATCTAAGACCGCAATAAAGTTGGGACACCTGGCAAAAATGGAAGCTAAAGGAGACCTAACAAGGCTCTGTGATATCTGAGGAAACCTTTCTGGGATGGATCAGCTGCAGTGGAATTTACATTCGGGTATTTTTGACTAGTTTTGCATAGATGTGAAATGCAGCCACATTTGGTATTCCAGCCAACCACAGCAACTATCATTGCCAGTGTAAGCCAGCTTGTCAAAACTTAAATTAACACAGGGATTCTAAGTAAATAACAGCCTTAGACTCAAATATTACACAACAGTTTAAAGACCTACAAACTCAAGAGTGCCCTTAATGATATTTAAAGGCAGCCCTCTGCATGGCAGCACCCACTGTCTGCTATACAATGTATTCCATCCGATTTAGGCTTTGGGCACTTTCTAAGTCTCTGTTATCTTGTTTGTTTGTCCAATTTGGGTGTTTTGTTGGGGTGCTGTTGGGTGGTTTTTCATCTCTGTCTACTAGTGTGTAAGCTGGTTGCTTGGCAAACCGGGGCTTCTGCTGGTGTTTGTCCATGTCATCCTCTTCTACTTCAGAATTGTGTGTCCTTATTTTGGCAATTTTGGAGTTTTTGTTTTCATAATCTTTGATAGGGACTGTGTTGGCTCCGTGCTTCTCAATGGGGTTTTTGATTTGGTTCAGCTGCTCTCGCACGTTGTTGGTGGTGTTGTCATCAGAGGCTGTGTGTGTGTGGCTGCTTGGCTTTCGACGTTTCCGGAAGCACCAGTAAAAGGCTGTTACCAAGCAACAGATCCAAGCCACCGTTAAGACAGAGCTCAGTAATGGAACCAGGAAATCTGCAAGACAGGCACAAAACCAATTACCCTCCAAATAATAATAGTTAAAAAGGGCTTCATTAGTTTTCCCATACACACGGTACCTGAAATGAAAGCCATAGGGATGGGTCCCTTTTTTTTTTCCACAATTGCAAATTAAGCCAATTCACTGCTTGTTCAACAGGTGCGGGATTGAGAGCCCTGGAGACTGTAGGGTTTCTGTTCCCAGGAGAGGGCCAAGATGGGCCGCAGCCACACAGGCTTCCTCATGCTGCTTTCTCAAGGAGTCTTATTAGGAGTTCGAAGATTCCTCTGGCAGGGACAAACCCTAGTTTGGATCCCTCAATCCCAAGCCCCTTTAAGCATGGTTACTTAGGTCCTTGCTAGTATGAGACAGAGGAGATCCTAAACCAGACCAATAGAACAAAAGAATCCCTTACACCCCCAATAAAAAGACCCTCTTCTAGTGGAAGCATGTGGTCTATAGCAGGTGTCAGACACACGGTCCACAACACTCCAAAGTGCAGCCTGAACCAGACAGATTAAAAAGGAGCTCCCGATTCTAATGTGCTGAGGTATTAATAAAAAAAGAAATATACAAACGGTGGTGGTTTTATAACTCAATACGCAGCCTGCAGGGATGCTTATATGGTTGGCCCCCATTTCTCTTTGAGTTTGATACCACTGGTCTACAGAAATTCAATCCAAGCCTATAGCACTAAATACACATAGTGTGGCTTCCCCAAAGAAGCATGTCCCATCACACGTCCAACAAAGACAAGCAAGCTCCTGGAGGTCAGATATTTTTCATTTTATCTTTGTAGACATAATTTCTTATGTATGGCAGGTATTTAATACACTCTGGTCTGATTAGATTCAAAACAACAGAACCTTGGGAGGATGGCAAGGGAGCCTCCAAACAGCAATGGCAACATTGCCCCACTCTGATGAAAGGTGCTAAGGACCAACTATATAAAAATGCTTACTTATTTTTAATCTATTACCGTAAAATGTCTGTCAAAATCCCTTCAGCCTCCTATTTGCCTGTCTTCCTAAAGGAGAATGAGGACTTGTGTCAGTAAAGTGAAAGTGTGTGGCCAGGTGATGATGGATTAGACATTTAACATCCTTGAGCTGATTTCTTTTTTTAAATTACTTTTTATTTATTTATTTTTTTTTTGGTGGAGCGGTGAGGGTTAAGTGACTTGCCCAAGGTCACACAGCTAGGAAGTGTCAAGTGTCTGAGGTCACATTTGAACTCAGGTCCTCCTGAATCCAGGGCCGGTACTTTATCTACTGCACCACCTAGCTGCCCCCTTGAGCTGATTTCTAAGGGTCCTTCCAGATCTATGGCTCTAGGACTCCAAGGCAAAATGGACTGCTCTCAATACCCTCATTATGGGGCAAAAACAAAACAAAACAAAATAAAACAGAAAAACAAAAATAAAAACCAACAACAACAAAAAAATTAAAACCAGCATTTTAGCATTTTACTCTCAACCCCACCTGTTTTGCTCTTCATGGGTCGCCTTTGGACTCTGACTTCTGCAACCGCAGCAATGAGGGTACTGTTTCCATCACGCTTACTAACAAGGTCTATGATCTTGTCTGTTATTTCTTTGATAGGGTTCCCATCTTCCCGGGTATCTTCAGCAGACTGGAAAAAAACAAACAAACAAACAAAAACAAGACAATGGGTCAGACCTGGGTGTTATGGGAATATTTAAATCATTGCTGCCAGCACACTATATGCAGAAGTGTTTAAAAAAAAAACAAAAAGTACAGAGGGCTATGTAAATTAGATCATGGAGTTCTAAACAATTAAATCAAATGATTAGGCTTAATCAATCCCACCTAGTACTTACAATGGCAACATGGATTTCATTGTTTGCCGAAGGTGAGGGCTCACAGGAGATGTAGATAGAATATTCAGCTGAAACATTTTTCAAAATATTCAGATTTCTCAGTTCACTGCAAATATGCTCAGTGGTAAGCCCCTATAATAATTCAAAACAAAAAGGAAAAGCCTTATGACTCATGGACCAGAAAGATGGCTAAATTATCTTTAAACCAAGTTTGCATTCTCCAGTCTTATTTCACCACAAGAATGGAAGTTGTATGTCAGGCCACTACTTAAACTCCGGATAAATTGGGTTTAATAACAAATGCCTGCCTGTAATCTCTGCTACTCGGGAGGGCCCCAGAAGGTCTTTGGAAGGCTTGAGCTCAGGGGTTCTGAGCTATGGTAGGGCTTACACTGATCAGATATTGGTACTAAGTCTGATGCCAGGATGATGAGTTGGAGGTGGGGGGAACATACCATCAGCCTGCCTCGAGGGGAGTAGAACCAGTCCAGTTAGGAAACAGAGCAGGCCAAAGTTTCTGGGCTGATAGACTGGGCAAGATAGGGAGCCCAGACTGGAAAAATAAATGAACAACTTTCATGGAATAAAAAAGTACGTACGGGTGACATCATCTCTTTGTTAAAGGTGAATGTGATGTTAGCACAGTTGTCCTGGTAATAGGAGTCAGAGGTACATTTTGTCTTCACTGGCTGAGGATTTGAAGAGCGGCATTCACCCACTCCGGTACAGGGTCGTACAAAGCACTGCTCATCCTGGATGGGGACACAGTTTTGCCCAGCAGGGCATTCATTGTGACCTTTGCCGTGTATCAGACAAGGTCTAGGGCCACACCAGACCTAGAGAAACAGAACAAAAGAATGCTTACAAAACACACCCTCCCCATGGATGACACAGAAAATGCAAATCTCAGTTTCTCTTCCTCCTACCTTTGAGCAGGCAACCTTTCCATTTAAACACTGACAGGCATTACAATCATCATCCCATTTAGCACCATCTGGCACCACTCTCCCAGCAGTAATACAAGGTCTTCCTGTAACTAAAAAGGTGGGGGGGAAAGTGTTAGAGTAAATTACAGTTCTATAATTGTAAGCAGTCAGAGTCACAGTGTATTTTTAGCAACCCAATTGTCCTCCTCCAGTCTCCCAATGCAGCCCTCCCACCCATAGTCAAATGCAAACTAATTGGTAAATGGTTCCAATAGTATTCCAGTGGCTCCCTACTATTTTAGGATCAAATACAAATCTCCTCTATTTGGTATTTAGAGAATGAATCCAATCAACCTTTCTGGACATAGTATATATTGTTCTCCCTCACAGTGGAATGCATTTCTTCCTTTTTTCCCTCGAACACCTTAGCTGTTAGTGCCTGCTCCTGTCCCCCACATAGTCTGCCTTTATTTTCTATTTACTTATATGTGCACATGATGTCATTCCTTTCTAGGATGCAAGCTCCTTCAGGGCAGGTAGTGTTTTTATTTTTGTCTTTGTATCTGCACATAGCAGGCATGTAATAAATGCTTACTGATTGGTGGTACCCTCCTTTCTCCATGCAAACTGAGTGTGGAATATGATGAAGCATACCTTCTTGGCATTTGGGGCCACTGTGACCAGGTGGGCAGATGCACCGATAGCCATTGATTTCATCGACACATGTAGCTCCAAAAGCACAAGGGGAAGACTGGCATTCATTGATATCTAAGAGAATTTGGGGTGGAGGTTCGATAGTTAGTCTCACACATCGCAACACTGCCAGATTGACTGGCGAGCACAAGCGCGCGCGCGCGCGCGCACACACACACACACACACACACACACACACACACACATCAGTGCTTTCTGGCTGTACATTTTATACAGGTTAAAACAAATACAATCCATCTTTATCTAATGCCGTTTCAAAGTTCTTAATGCTAGGAAGCAAAATTCCATTTTCATGGTCATTATCAAAGTCAGTGTCCTTTTAACTATAGTTAATATTAATTACAAGGGAGTGTACATACTACCTCAGGGTTTCAATGTGGATTAATTGACCAAAATAGTTTAGGTGGCATTCTTTCCTCTTGAATATCAAGCAGCACATGAAACTAATGCTAACTGGGAAGAGGATCAGGTTGAAGGGCATGTTAATCCTAGCTGGAGGCAGGAGGTCATTATATACATGATTTTATATGTCAATGTTATTTTGAAGGGAACCTTGACCTCGACTTTTCTTGAAGGAGAGGAAAATTCTCACTAAAGAAGGAAAGAAAGAAAAAGGAGATGGATACACACACACACACACACACACACACACACACACACATCACCAAGAATTGTTACTTACTTATTCTGCAGTCCGGCCCAGCGAACCCTGGGGCACATTCACATCGGTACCAGTTGTCTCCATCCACACAAGTTCCACTGTTATAACTAAGAAGAAAAAAAAAAAAGATGTCTCAATTTCAAATCACAGAAATCCATAACTGTATCTGGTCATGACTAGATTATCTGCCTGTACACAGTGCATGTAATAAATACAACAGTTTTTTGGGGGAAGGGGAATAAAAGTAGATGATCGTATATGCTTACCAAGGATGAGGACTGCAGTCATTAGTGTCTGGGGAAAAAAAAAGTCACTCTTTAATACGGAAGTCAATGATAGCAACACTCCTCTATCACTGGGAAAGAACTGAGATTTATTTGTTATGCCCAAGTGACACAGTGTAGTTAACATTAACAAAATATGCTTCAATCTTCTACTAAATTAAATCCAGGTCTCCACTCCAACATTCTGTTGAATTTACTGTGGGACACTGGACGCAGGAAGAGAATCTTGTAAAGAAAAGACTGAGAAGAAATGAATGGAAGCAGACAGCCACTGGCATACAAAGAACGCCGGAAAAGAAGGACAACATCTGTCTCCACTTATCTCATTTGTAACTTTCTCATGCCCAGGTCAAGACTCTATCATAGAAAGTCATTAAAACAAAGAGATTCAGGTGATACTAAAGCAGACTTCAAATGGCTCTCCCTTCTGGTTTCAATTTAGCCTCTCAGAGGGTGACAAGAGGAGCCAATGTTCTCATCAGGCAACACTTAGGAGAGTTCAAGGGAAAAGACTTACTTTGGGTACAAATGGGTCCTTCCCAACCTTCTTTGCAAACACAAGTAAAGGAGTCTCCATTGACCACGCAGGTACCACCATTGTGACAAGGGCTGGGCAAACAGCTACTGTTTCTAGCTATAAGAAAAAAAAGAAAAAAATACCACTGTGCTTTAAAGTGGGTCCAAACAAGGGGAGGGATACACACAGGGACACACACGCCCATGTGACCTCGAACGCGTGTGCTCGCTCTCTCATGCGCTCTCTCTCCCCCTCCCCCTCCCCCTCCAAGGCTATTTGCCCACTGAAGAAAGTTACCTATGTTACATGTGGCCCCTTCCCAGCCTGCAGGACACATGCACTTGAAAGAATCCACTTCATCGTAGCATGTCCCACCATTATTACAGGTTGCTTCATCACACTGGCTGTCACCTAAGAAGAAGCAGTTCAGAGTGAGACCTACCCCATGGCCTTCTTCATAGGATTTAGCAAGCTCAAATAACTCACTACAAGAAGTTCAACTTGTTTGGGGGAAAGCTTCAACTTACGGGAGTGGCAGGTCTTTCCTTTCCACCCATTTTTGCATTCACAGTAAAAGTCATTGACCAAGTCTCGGCATGTGCCTCCATTGTGGCAAGGATTTTTACTGCAGTCATTAATATCTATGATTAAATGAAAGAAATCAAGCTGAAAAAATGTTTGCCCCCAAACAGTAAGATTTAAGAGCCAATATGGCCTTATCTCTATGCACATTAGAACAACAGACTGACCCCAAGTCTTTGAGGTGGATTAACTTCCCCATGTCAGCTAGACCTAGCTATATTCTGCTCTGCACAGTACTCCCCCATCATCTTTACCTTTAATTCAATGAATAAATCAGTAGATATTTCTCTGTAGTGTCAACTTAAATGAAATTTAAGGAAAAGAAAAAACTAATGGAAAAATGCTTGCTTCTTTAGAAGCAAACAGGGCTATTTATTATCCTAATTACACAGTCTGCAGTCCCACAACATGCAGCTGAGAGTCTCTCTTCCTGCTGTTGTCAGCATAAATGAATGTAAACAGACCAGAGACAGTTTTCTGTACAGAAACAATGACTCTAACAGTTTGAGTTCTCCATTAACACGGTGGAGGATCCTTCAGTCCCAATTTACTTCCCTTTCCCTTGTGGACCCTCCCCAGAGCTGCACTATAAGAAGGACCGCTTACTTACTGGTTTCACAGTAGGTCCCCTCCCAGCCGTCACCACAGATGCATTTGTATGAGTTGACACCATCAATACAAGTCCCACCATTTTTGCAGGGGTTGCTTTCACAATCATTAATATCTGCAGAAGGGAGAAAGAAAGCAAGACTTCAGAGAAGCAAGAGTGCACCGGGACAAATTCGTTTACAGTTCTACCCTAAGCATAGGAGAACCTTGGGGCTGCCTCCCTCAGAAACTATCCCAACATACCAACTTTTGGGATTCTTCCCCAAATGGTTCAAAATACAAAACATCTGCCAGGACCAACTCTTTGTAGAAACAGAAAGAAACAGGAGCTAGGTAGCTACATTATTGCCTCTTAAGAAAAAAGGTGTAAAAGTTTTCTAAAAAATACCACAGTGGGACTAATCAATTTTAAGACAAGATAAGCTACCTAGGAAATAAAAAAAATAAAAAGTTTTCTCTCTTCCCAACGGGGCAGACCACCCAGGAAACAAGTAGAGTTCAAAAACATTTTAAAATATATTCTCTCAATAATGGCGCACCCACTATTCATTGTCCTCCCTGGAGTTAAAGAGCTGGTCTGGCCCCCTCAGAAAACTCAAAATCAAACTACTCAGAGGCCCCAACAGTTCTGTACACACAGGCCCACACAGACAAGGCAGAATCCTTCAGGGTCTTACTTTCGTGGCAGTACGTCCCAGTGAAGCCTTTGTTGCATTCACAGGTGAATTTGCCTCCTGACTGGCTCCTGCACTTTCCATGGGGTCCACAAACGTTTGAAGAAATGTATCGTACCCCTTCTGGTGTGTCATTGGAAGCCATTGCAACAGTGCAGCTGTCAATCACTGAATGAGATACAGACTCGGGGTCAGGGCATTCTCACTAACAAAAAATAGAGCAACTAAGCGCACACACACACACACACACACACACACACACACACACACACACACACACACCCAAACAGACTCTCTACCTTGCAGCTAATGGGATGATGGTGTTAACACGTCAAGAGATGATGAGTATGTGTCTGAATTAGGATTTGAACTCCAGTCTTCTTGACTCTAAGCCTAACACTCTATCCAATGTATCACCTAAATATAAAACTCTTGTTTGTTGGATTTGACCTCACTAGGCTCTGAATACTTACTTTGTACCTCTATCATATTTGGGGGAGATTGACTAAAGACATCCAAAGTTACTTATCATGTATTTCTTATGGGCAACTTGACCTCTGAGTATGATGAGGCATCTAGGTACTATGGTGGAGAGACTGCTGGACTTGGCAATCAGGAAGACTAGAGTTCAAATCCTGCCTCAGATATTACTAGCTATGAGGCCCTGAGCGAGTCACTGAACAACCCTCAGCCTCAGTTTCTTCAGCTGTAAAATGAGGATATTACTTGACCAGGTGGTTGTCAAGCTCAAAAAAGATAACACATACATACATTTTGCATACCTTAAAGCACTGCATAAATGTTACTTATTATCATTACCATTCAAAAGTATTAAAAGAGAGCTTAATGAAAGTATCCAATATTCTTATGTGGTGCTTTGTTCTCTGTAATGAGTATCTCTCCACCACCTTTTCCCTTCTAAATTAATATAATTTTCAAAAATCTATTAAGGCTTCCTAAACTTTTTTTTTGGGGGGGGGGCCGGAAATTTCGTGGCTGACAAAAATTTTAGGGTTTCTTTTGGCTTTTTTTTTTTTTGCAGGGCAATGGGGGTTAAGTGACTTGCCCAGGGTCACACAGCTAGTAAGTGTCAAGTGTCTGAGGCCGGATTTGAACTCAGGTACTCCTGAATCCAGGGCCGGTGCTTTACCACTGCGCCATCTAGCTGTCCCTTCTTTTGGCTTTTAAGGCTTATTTTAAGGATTTGGATTCTTCTACCCTTCACTTTTATGGCCTTGGGCAAGTTCTTTTAGATGAGGAAGACTAGAAGATGTCTATGCATCTGTTATTGAACAAAAGATGCTTTGTAAAGAACTATGTGGGGGGAGGTGGGGAGGACATACATACATTACACACACATACACACACACGCATATGTTATATATAAATCTCATTTGATCTTCACAACAACCCTATTGTGTGAGTTCTGCAAGTATTATTATTACTATTTTATATGTAAGGAAACAGGCTTCAAGACATTAAGCAACTTTCCCATGGTCACACAGCAAGTGCCAGAGACAGGCTTCAAACCCTCCCCGTGCATCCAGCATTCTTTACAGCATGGCACACTGCCTCTACCATACGCTGATTAGACATGCAAGCAGCTCAGGTACCACAATGCACTGCACATTCTTTCTGTTGAGAAGGGTAACTATTTGCACAGTATGAGGAATTAAGGGGCCAGCCTTGGAGACACAAAGTCCCACTGTGATCCATTGCAGGGGAATCACCTAACCTCTCGGTGTCCCCACGCAACTTTAAGACTAGAAGTTACAGCTCCCTATCCGGCTGAGTATTCTCTTACAAATGCAATCACCTGTCCAGTCCAAAGAAAAATTTTTTTAAAAAATCGAGTAATAAGAACCTGTTCTCTTATAAACTAGTTTCAGACCATTTTAAGATGAAAAGTATACCCCAAATGGGGTACCTAGACACACTCTATCTCCTGGTATCTCTCAGGGTCTCCAGGCGACAAAGGGCCAAGGGAAGGGTGTTAATGAGCCAAGCTTTAGGGTGGGTACCTTCACATGGTGTGGTCCGACAGTGATCTTTCAGGTGTGAGCAGTTCTTTCCCTCGTAATCTTCAGGGCACTTGCAGAAATAGTCACTGGCACGGTTATAGCACTGAGCTCCATTCTGGCACGGGTTGGGCTCACAGTAATCGATGTCCAACTGGGATTGGGGGGGGAGGCAGGAGAGAAGAGAAGGAGGGTATTTTTTTTTAAGCTTGAGTAAAATAAAGGATTTCATTATTACTCCTTCCTTGCTCAGCTCTGGGCAGCTGACACGGTGGAATCTGACCTTTTTAATCTATCTGTCTATTAATTGTACATGGTGCATAATATCTTCAATTATACTTGCAGTAGGATTTTTGTAGACAAGGGAAGGATATGAAAAGGTCCAGGAGGACCACAGTGAACACTTAACCACCTAGATACACAGTCACTGTTAGCCTTTAAATTAAAAGATTCTTCCAACAAGCACTAAGTTTTTCTACCAGCACTTGTGGGACAGAGAGCCTCAATTTGGGCTTTCTATGGTTCAGTGAGACTGAGGTATTTGATGTAAAAAGTCCCAAGAGTTGAAAAGAGGGAAAAAGCCTTTGCTGGTAGGAACCCAAGTTATCTGGGTTTGCATTTCACCAATGCTCACCTGACAGAGGTTTCCCGAGAAACCAGTGGGACACAGACATTGGAATCTATTGATCTCATTCTGGCAGTGACCCCCATTCAAACAAGGGTTGCTTGCACATTCATTGATGTCTTTCTCACAGTGATCTCCTGCATAGCCAGGTGGACAGATACAGCGATAACCATTAACCAAATCCTGGGAGAGACAGAAAGAATAAAACAAATCAAACCTAACACATTTTCATCATCCCAGCTCACTGCATACATTCACTATTGCTCTAACTCAGCAAAGTCCCAGAAATTTTTCCTTAAATACCAAGCTTATCAACATTTGCAGAAGGAGGAGTTTATATTTGCATTCTTTCAAAATGACTGCCAATAGGCCAGGGTAACACAAGCCTCGTTCATTTATAAAGATTTACTTTTCATAAGAACGTTAGGGGTTTGTACAGGCCCAACATTCCCAGGTTTTGATCTTTGCAGTTTAAGGACAAATGCTTAACCACCAACATTCAGAGTAGGGAGTTATCAATTACTAGAATTCTGACTGAAGAAGGTGAAATGCACGTACCCTACAGGAAGCATCATTTTGACATTGGCCAAGGCAGTCATTGATATCTAAAAAAACACACAATAAATCATCAGATCATTAAGAGGCATTTTACATTTAAATGAGGCGCAGTTAAAAGGTTTCTACAGTTTAGCACAGATAAAATTGTTGTCAGATTTCCTGTATGCTTTCCTTTAGATAAGGCTATTCTAATGGGTGGGAACCCTCAACCAAATCCTCCAGCAGAGTTAATGAAACTTCACATCATTGTTTTAAGCCATCTTATCAGAATATGACCCTGTTACCAACTAATGAGCTTGATAAAATTGTGTATTTTCATTCCAGACTGACTACTCCCTTTCTGAAAACATCATGCTTGGGTTTTCCCATTACCAAGCCAGGCTTATACTGATAGTTCAGTTCCTTTTAGCAACCCCATCCTTAAAACCAAATAAAAAAGATCAAGAAAGTGGAAGTCTCTTACTTATATCACAGTTCTGACCCGTCCAACCAGGAATGCAATCACAATAGTAGCTCCCAATCAGGTTCCTACAGGAATTGGCATTTACGCAAGGTTTCGCCTCACATTCATTGGCATCTAAAAGAGAATGTCAAGGGTTAGTATGAGAAATTGGAATTTCTTGCATCCCTCCCCTCTTTTAAAGTAAACAAAATCTCAAAGTGCCTGCCAACTCCTCTCCCCCCAAATAAAAACCCAGGCTTTCTAGCTTCACCCAAAATATGAAAATTCTTTTAAAGATATCCAAATTCGGGCAAAGTGGATCATTAAACCTATTGCTTTTTTTTATGTTGAACTTTCATCTCCAAAGTGTTTCCGTTTTACAGTCTATCACCACCCTCGCTTCTTTAATTATAAGATGCTAGATAAAATAATTGATAACTACCCAGTCATTAATTAATAACTCCCCAAGGAACTAAATCGTAAAAGAGGCCATCAGCCATTTGGAAAGCACTAGAGTGTAATTGTTGGGATTTAAATAGGGCAGGAAGAATGCAGACAAGCTCATTCTTCATGAGATCATCCACATTTTGGAGCTCAGCTGTAAACTCCTTGGTCTGGGGGAGCTAACAGGCTTCCAGCCACTCTGAGGACTTTCCCACGGAACATAAGAAAGCTAGCCGGTCCATTTTCAATTGACATACCCACACAAGACCTCCAATAGAAATGATAACAAATTATATCATTTTCTGAGTTGGGAATTTTTGTTTCACCACTCATTTTATTAAAATTTTGTTATCCTTGACAGTTCTGGTATCACTAAACAAAACATTTAAAAAGTATTAAAATGTCAAACTTTCCATTTTCTTACCTATTTGACATGTTTTGCCAGTCCACTGTGGAGGACAAATACATTTAAATCCATTCACTAAATCCTGGCATGTTCCCCCATGACCACAGTGATTTGGAGAACAGTCATCAATATCTGTCCCCCAAAAAGTGAGGAGTGGGAAAGAGGAAAAACAAAGAAACTCAGTGTATTTCTATAGTTAAAAAGAGGCAACATAACTATATCTCATACACATAGCAAGGGCTTGGAGTCAGAGGATTTGGGTTCAAATCCCAGCTTTGCTCTTATTAGCTGTACAACCCTGGGCAAATCACTTCACTTTTCTAGGCCTCAGTTTCCTCAGGTATAAGATGAGAAGATCACACTACCTGATGTCTAAGGTAGATTGTGTGTATGTATATTTGTATACATGACAAACACACGCATGCACATATACACACATAAATTATGGTAAATTTGACTAAGTAGTTAATTTGGTAAAAGTAACTATGTCAGAAGTATAAAGGGAGCAACTACTCTGTATTTAGTTTTTATTTTGGTTTAAGTTACTTGAACACAAATAAAGTAGAGGATCCCAAAAATGCAATTATAGTCCATGTCTTAGGTTAATTTTTAAAAATTACTTTTAAAAATTCACTCTACATTCCCTTAAAATTTTCATCACATCCCTGGGAGGCAGCTGAAAAGAATTATAACTATTTCACAGATGAGGAAATCAAGCCAGAGAAGAATGGCCTTTCCAACACTGCAGTTATTCTGCCAATTAGCAGAAATCCTACATCATACTTTCTTGCCACCTGGATGGGGCACAGAAGCGGCCCCCACCCCAATTTAGAGGAGCAGCACTAAAGAATCTGCCCTATCACTTCAGTCACCTCACTGCAACATTCCAAGGTCAGAATGAAAAGCGGAGCAGGATTCTGTCTGGACAGGGCTCCCTCACAGGGTGGAGATGGAAAGCAAGAAGATATTGGGCAGACAAGGTATCCTTGGATTCCACCCAGAAATAATTACCACAAGGTAAATAATGCTAACCCTTCAAGGTATAGTCCAGGGAGTTAGAAAACATATTAACATCAACAAAAAGCAGCTGTTGCTGTGAATGCAAAGGTGAACAAGGTAGTAACTAACTATGCTGTTCTGCCCCATTTCCTCCACTATTTCAAGGAATGCTAATCATTCTGTAAAGATGGGAACCCAAACACATACTTACTTGTGGTACACGTTGGCCCAGTCCAGCCTGGAAGACATCTACATTCAAATCCCATAGATGTTTCCAGACAGCTTCCTCCATTGTGACAGGGATCAGAAAGACAAGCATGTTCCGCTAAACAGAATCAAAGAGAATAGGTAAATATGTAGGTACCTAGTGTAACGATTGGAATAACGCCACCTGCTGGATACTAACTGTAGAAGAGTTCTGCCCATGAAGCGAAGGTCTTTGAGGGCAAGACCAGGAGTCTTTGGTATCAGGAAGTGACGCGGACTAGTGGGAGGAGGAAGGAGGAGACGGAGGCTCTCTTCCTTTTGGACTCTGGCGGAGAGCGGAGCTAGAAATGTGCTCTCCCTTTAATAGATAGGAATCTAGGCCTTTCTTTTTCTTTACCAAATTCTTATTCTCCTTAATAAATGCTTAAAAGCCTAACTCTTGCTAAAGCTTATAATTTATTGGCGACCACTCATTAAATAGTTTAGACAGTTTAGCTAGAATTTTAGCCCTTAACACTAGTCATGGTCCCAAGAAATACCTCAGAAAAAAACCCCAACAAAACAAAAAAAGAAAAAGCCCTTTCTGCTTTCCAGTCCACTACCAACACACTTAACCTCCTTCAACCTCCTCACCTCCCTTCTAAAACACACACACACACACACACACACACACACACACACACACACACACACACACACACACCCCTCTGGCTACCTGCCTAAATATTTTCTTGTCTTCTTTCTTTTAGCAGCTTATGATACATTCATACTGTATCAAGGGAATAATAGGAAGTCATCTTTCATGCTAAGCTGACACAATCACATTCCAAGACTTCTCTGAGTTAGGGTCGCATCAAACCCATTCGACCTCTCTAGCTTATCAGGAACAAGGAAACAACTTTGCAGATTCTAGAAGAGTTTCAATTGTTCTAGTTTTTAGAATTTTGGAGAGAACCTAGATTTTTTGGCAGATGTCTTGGTGCTAAGCTGTAAATTTTTACATTAAGAAATAATAATTTTTAAAAAAATCTTGTCATTAAGAGCGAGAAAGAAAATGAGATTTAAAATAAAAAAAAAACAAACAACAACAACAAAAGGATGTTCAGAACACTTACCAATTTCACAGTTTGCTCCAGAATACCCCTCTGGGCAGGAACACTGATATTTGTCAGGACCTGTGTTACTACAAGTACCACCATTCAGACAAGGCTGATGAGTCCCACAATAATTAAGATCTACAAAAAAAGTAGGGGATGGGGGAAAGGGGGAGAGAAGCTTTAGGAAACTTAATGAAGCTTATCATTTTTGTTTCTACCTTCACTTACTTTAGGAGGAAAAAAAAAGGCATCCCTGAAGGCATGCCTTAGTTAAAACACAAGTTAACACAAATTCAATGCATTTATAACCCAAACCTCTAATAAATGCCTCCTGCCACAATACCTGGGACTCCCTCTGCAATCAACCCCACACACATCCCATGCATTAAAATTCAAAATTTACACTTGGCTATCTGGAAGATTAGCATACCTTTGTCACAGAGCTGACCACCCCAGTTGGTTTCACAGAGGCATTGCCACGGTTCAATGCAAGTGCCATGGACACATCCTGGGTGCGGAATGCACTTATCACAGTACTGGCCTTGCCATCCATACTGACACCTTAAGACAAAACAAAGGATGACTTTTTAAAGTTCTAGAATTAAAGTGAAGATGATAGAAGAAAGCCCAAGGTTTTAAGTATCAAAACAGAGAGGAAAAGGGACATGGGGTGGGGGTGGAGAGGAGGGAGAGGGTTAGGGAAAGGTAATATTCAAGGTTTATTTGGTGGTTCCTTATAAACAAACATTTTTAACACTTTGGCCAAGGTCTCCTAAAGCCAGACTACTTACAAAAGGATAACTGTTCTGGGAGAGCCCAGTGGGGTACCATGGAACACAATACAACTCTATTCTCAAGCACACACAAATGAGACAGAGAGGGTGGGTGTGCAGGATAAATCAATCTCTGAACTGTGTCAGAACAGACTATAAAGAAGGGGGGGTGGGCAGTTACCGAAAACAATGGTCATGTGAAAAATTTTCATGAATGCAGGATTTGCAGCATTTTGTCTCCACGCTTTGTGTGTCAACAACAAGTCATGACCCAACACACACAAATGCAAGAAAGGATGGAAGTACTGAAGCCAGTAAGCACAGAAAATCGGAATCACTCTGCTTAGTTATCCTACTTCTGTCTATGTCTCCTGCCCCCTCCTTTTGTAAAGAATGTGGTAGTGACTTCTGGGGATGGGGGTGGTGGGGTAGTGGTGAGGAATGAGGAAAAAAAAGCAAGACCCATTTCTTGCTGGAATCAATTCAAAGGAGGGTGTCTGACCCATGACAATTAGTGTTTATGTTAATTGCTGGTACCTAGGAATACTTACTTCTCCCTTTGCCAAAAGAGGTCAGCTGGGTTTATCTAATGTTGAGGAATGGAGTTCAGTTTCCTATAAGTGCATTGTTAATCTGAATCTATCTAGGCCAAATGGTTTCTTTGATCCCCAAACAAAAACACAAAACACAAACCCACACCTGGGATAGGAGGGGAGGGGAAGGGTCTTAAACTCTTCTCCCCCTCAGGTTTCAGTGCATTTGAAACCTTAACCTGTCTTCTCAAAAATCAAGGAAACTACGGATTTTTTGAGTGAGGGGAAAAAAAAAGAAGCAAAAAAATGTTATAAAAGGAAGATGGGAAGGCAAGACCCCGAGTCAAAGAAGAAACAGGCCCTACTAAAATATTTTGTTCATGAGACATGGGAATAAGCAGCAATTACCCTTTAAGCTGTCACTAAGTTATGAAAATAAACCCTTAGATAGAAGTCATTTAGGCTTTCAGTTTTCAGAAAGCTGTGCTCGGACCAGTAAATCCTTGTCATGGGAAAACTATAGGGATCTAGCTAATGGCTAAATCACACAGAGCTAGCCATAAATTTAACCCTTTGAGAATCTTGATTGACTAACCACTTCCTACTGATTAAAATCAAAACAAAAGGCCTAACCCATACTTCACTTGTCCTCACCCCTTCAAAAAACCAAACCAAACAAAAACACCATGAGAATCAATAATTCAAAACTGGAAATAATTCAAAATGTAAATCAAAGTATTTTGCTTTACCTAAAGAAGAATGCCAGTTTCAAAAAATGGAAATACAAAGTTTAAAAAGCCAGGAAAAGAAAAATTATGTGGAAGACCTCTTGAGGACCAAACTAGAAACTAAAGCTGGTAGGAGAAAGACAATGATTCCCTAATGACCAATGAGAGCAGCAAGCTGATTGTGAAACATCAGCATTTTGCAGTCCTCACTTTCTTACAAATTAAAGAACTAAAATCCCTATACACCCTCACTTTGGCTAATAAATACAATAAAAAGGGCAGCTGAGGACCTGACTTCATTTCTTAATTAATGAGGGCTCTACCCTTAAGTACAATAAAGGTGGCCAGGAGAGGTTATGGACGACTTCAAAAGAAAACAAATAAAAATATTGAACCTAAAACAGGAATCTACAAAGTTATGCCAGTTTAATAATATGTATGATTAAGTTTCTCGTGAGAAAATGAAGTTCCTTTGCTTATGATGATGATTCATAATTAAATTTGATATTATTGGCAGACTCGCAATAAAGAAAGTAATCACTTGCACCAAGGAAAAGAAGTTATTTTAAGTCTGTTTGGGAACAACTGTAAACACAAAACCAATAAACCCTCACATGTGAAAGAGAAGTTTGGAGTATATAACCCGAATAACAACTTAAGGATGGTGGACATTAAAAAATATTTCTGAAGCAGACAAAGAAGAAAGATCTTGTAAGAAATTTTCCTTCCTTCCTTTAAAGTGAGGAAGACGATTTTTTTAAACTATGCAAATGAAGTGTGGGAAAGTTGCACCTTAAGTAAATAAGGGCACCAGTGCATGTCTGGGCAGTGAGTGGGAGGTGAGGCTTAGAAAGAGAAAGGCCTCAAATCTGGAAACAAAGCCTGTTGTTCTGGCTAGGAGACAGCCCCCCCTATAAGGCATGTTTATTCTGATGACAGTAGCACAAATCTTTGTTGGACTCAGCTGATAGACATCTAAGCATCTGGCCCAGTTCTGATGCACTAATGATACTTCAAGTCTGATTTACTCTAGAAGGCTATTAATTAGAAAAAGTTAATGTAGGTGTATTTCAGCTCAACAGTCAAGACAGCAATGAGGTTAAACATTAGAATCATCTAACACCAGTACAGTTAAAATATTAGAATGACTAGGGCAATTGCTCCCTTAGTCTTCCAGAAAAACAAAATCTTACTCAAGTCTAGGATAAAGGGCTGTTACTGGATGAAAATCTCTCTAATTAAAAAAAGAGGAGGGGAAGGAAGCAAAATATCCCCTCTCTTTGCTCTCAACCACTTTAAATGCCATGATATTGACACACCACTGTCACTTCATCATTTTCTTCTTGTAAATCAAAGATATAAAATACAAGCATAGGACTACAAAGAATGAATGAAACTAAGGGAATGATGTACTATGACTCTGGAAACTGGATGCTTCCAACCTGGTCCTGAGTCATCACTACTCCCTAGAACAGGTCAGATTTCTATACCTGTTCTAAAATAGAAAAGAATCCTCAGATCAGTCTGGTTTCCTCAGGGTCCTTTGGAGGAGGGTTAACAAACCTCCCTTGATTAAACCTATCTGATTATTGGGCTCTAAATAAAGCCCAGCACCCAAATAAACCAGCTTTGCAAAACTTCGTTAACATCTTTTGTTTGGTCAGATACAGTTTGGTTAGTTTTCATTTCTGTTATGATCCCTTTTTATTGGTTCCCCTCTCCAAAAAACAAAACAAAAAACCCCCCAAAATACTAAATAAACCCCCAAACAAAAAACACCCCCCCAAACACTAACAATATAAAATCTTCAGTTATTGTGGATTTTTATTTTTGTCTAAATTTTTAAAAAGAACACCAGCAAGAATATCTTTTAAAGTACCTTCACAAATGTCAAGTAACAATATAGAGTATAATTCATAGAGCTCCAAAATTTAATTGTTAAATTGTTTGGGTATGTCCCAGCTTTTGGCTTGTATTGTTACTCGGCCAGAATGAAGCAGACTTCAAAGCAGAGAAACAAAATTCTGCATTCATCAGTTTCTCCTGACAAGATTCCATCCCTGTTATTAACCTCTCAGCACTTGGAGCCTGGCTCTCAACTGCAAAGGAACCAAGAGATTTTACTAATCCCATTCTAAAGAATGCTTGACTTTTGCCTATTGATGGGAAAAGGGGGGGAAGGGAAGGGCAATCTAGGAGAAAAAGGAGAAGAGACTAAGGAGGGTGAGGAAGAAAATAAACACTCCAGTGGATGACAAGCCAGAGAAAGAGCCAGGATGGCTGTGCAGTCTTAAAAGATTACAAAAATCTGCTCCCAATTTTGAGGTGGAATTGGTCAATAGTCAACGCATGAAGTGACTGAATTTGCCCTCTCATACAGTTTTTCCAGTTTTGCAAGAAAGCAAAGGAGTGTTTGTGTTTCATCAGACAGCTGGTATGATTTAATAAGCACTTAAGATACCCATTTTTGAGAAAGTTTCCCAGTCTTCCATAGAACAGTGGGGAGAGATAACATGCTAAACTAAGCTTAAAACAAAATTGCTTTATACATAGCTATCGATATAGATATAAATATTACCTGCACTCTCCAGGGACCTTGCAGGAACCATGTTTGGGGCTACAGCCCTGACGACAAATGGCTGTGGGAAGAGAGTTAAGAATATTTTTTAAAGTATATGTACATATATGTCAGCATGCTGCCAGTTTCTAGCATCCACACAATCGTGGGAATGTTTTTAAATCTCTGACCAGCACTGTAATCCTACAAAATCCATGATTTAAAAGGTCTCTAATATCAAGTCTACTGGAAAGAGAATAAGGTAGGAGGTGCCCCACAACAGCAAATCCAGCAATTCAGCTTTAAAACTGCAAGCACATGTTACCATCTATCCCCGAACATATAAACATGCTTTCTGATCATCTGCAGGGAAAGATGACAGGAGTGTGATGAGGCTTTTACCTATTTTCTAACATAAGCAATATCCAATATAGGAGGACAGAGGGGCAAAGATCAGATCATCCCTTTTCACATCCTTCCCTAAAATAAAGCCCTCAGCACTACAGTGTGTTAACTATAGCCCACGCCTGACTCCTAATCTTCCTCTTTTCTTCTCCCACCCCTTTAAAAAAAAAAAAAAGTCCCCAAGGAATGCTTCGTTTCAAGGGTGGAGCCCACTGAGTTCCGAAACTTCAGCAAAGATCCTTGGTCCAAAGCTTAAAAGTTGGCCTAGCTTAAAAGTTTGTAACATGTTACAATGTAAGAAAACACTATCCTACTTTCTGAAAGAGGTAAATAAATGGGCACTTAAATTTCTTATTGATCAGTAAGAGCCAGAACTCAGTAACAATTCATGTTATCAGACCCTTTTTATTTATATTACAAGCTCACTTGGGTGGGTCGTCTTCTCCCATCATCCTTTAACATTAGTATCATCTTTAGTCTGGCCAGAAAACTGGCATCTTAGGGTCTTTGAGGTCAGATGAAATTTTTTTCTTAAAGAGATCTAGTCCCATTCCTTTATTTACAAGTGAGAAAAATGAAGCAAGGTCACAAAGCTGATTAGGTAAGAACAGAGTCTAAGGACACCAGATCTACCATCATCTCCCAGTTTCATGATCGTTTCATTCTAATCATTTCTCCTCCCTTCTGAACTGTCCCCATCAAACCACCTAAGACACACGAAGTAACTGTCTTCTACCCAGAGTCTTTGAAAGGTACCAATTCCACTATTATTCAAAAAGCTGAGCTCTTTTTACTGTGGCTGGATCAAAGAATAGACTATTTCTTCCCTGAGCACCTCTTGAAATATATCAGTTCTCCTTGAAACACAATTTCACCTTTTAGTGTTTAGATTTCCACTAAAGCTGATCCAGTGTTTCCTCATGGTGCTGAAGTAACCCTGGATTTTTCAGGCCATGCTAGTAGGTCCTACCCAAATTGGAAACAAAGGATAAAATGCTGGACTTGTCAAGATGACCCGAGTTCAAATCCAGCCTCAGACACTAGAAGGGTGACTAAGCAAGTCATCAGTTCTCAGTTGCCTCATGGGTAAAATGGAAATAAGAACAACCACCTCACAATGTGGGGAGTATCAATGAGACAACGTGTATAAAATGCTTTGCAAAGTGATGGCTTGAATAGGTCTAATGGAGGACCAAATCCATCTTCCAAAACTCAGCTCAACATCAGAAGGCTGGATAAAAAGCAAGTCCTGAAATTATCTACTAAAGTCCCATTTGTTTCGGTGAAAGGGGTAAGCCAAATCCTGCAAGTATGGGAGTATTATGCTTTAAGAGCCAGGCTCTATCAAGGTTTATGTGGGAGCATTTATATGGATGAGTAAATCAGTTACCCACTCAAACCTGCTATGAATTAGGGAACATATCCATAAAATTGTAATACTGTTAATGATTTCAGGATTAAGCAAATATTGATGTGAAGGCTAAAACACCATGAACTCACTTCCACCAATTTAGCACTCTCAAAAATAAATAAATTTAATTTAATTTTAAAATCACATCAAACTGAAAGCAACAAAGAGTGACATCTTTTTTGTCTTATGTAGTCAGTGTACTGAAAAAAGATTAATTAATTTTTTCCCCCGGGGCGATGGGGGTTAAGTGACTTGCCCAGAATCACACAGCTAGTAAGTGTCAAGTGTCTGAGGACAGATTTGAACTCAGGTACTCCTGAATCCAGGGCCAGTGCTCTATCCACTTCACCACCTAGCTGCCCCCAAGATTAATTAATTAAAAAAAAATTTACCCAGCTTGGAATTATGGTATAGAGGGGAAGAAAAATGACTGAACAGTCAGGAAAGCTGTGTTCTAGTTCTAGTTCTGATGAAAGTAGCTGTGTGACTTTTGCCCAAGTGATTGTAGTTTCCTCATCTGTAAAATGAGAGGGGCAGACTAGATTATCTTTTAGGTCCCTTTCTAATTTTGTACTCTGCGATGAAGAAAACCATGCTGACTAAGGTTACAGGATTTGGATTCAAAACTCACCTTTTCCCCATATGACTCCTTGAGTCATTTAAACTTCCTGGGCCTCAGTTTCCTTACCTGTGAAATTACAAGATGAATATTCTTTCTAGGGTGATTTCCAGATCTCAACCTCAGACTGGTCAATAATCTCTGACTGACTTAAAAGCCACCTCAAACAACTCCTGAGTGGACTGCTTGGTCCACTCAAGGATGCCCCATGCCATTTTGACCAACATGGCCACAAAGACACCAAAAGGACAGTGATACAAAGAGGCCTGGAAACAGAGCCCCACAAAGTCTTCATAACAGTGACTTAAGGGTTATGGGGAAGGAAACCACCACCATTCTCTCTCTCTTTCTCTCTTTTTTTCCACCATCATTCTCTTTTTTTTAAATTTTTTGAGGCAGGGCAAAGAGGGTTAAGTGACTTGCCCAGGGTCACACAGCTAGTAAGTGTCAAGTGTCTGAAGCCAGATTTGAAGTCAGGTCCTCCTGAATGAAGGGCCAATGTTTTATCTACTGTGCCACCTAGCTGTCCCCCCACCCCATCATTCTCAATTGGACAACCCACCAAACACCACATACCTTTATTGCATTCGGGTCCCATCCAGCCTTCCATGCAGGTTTTGTTGCCATTCTGGTCACAAGCGTAGTGTCCAAAGAAGTCATCTCGGGGACGACAAAACTTATTGCAGCCAAAGCCATAGTAATGTTCATCACAAGTGACTCGAATCTGATACTCAAAATGGGCAATGCCAGTGTTCTGCTTAAGGGTCTGCCACTGTCGGCTGGGATTGATCATTCCTGAATGGGAGGCTTTCTCAATAATGCTGTCAGGATCTAGGAGACAAATTACGAGGCAGCATTAGCGTTAGGATATGAGAATGCTAGTTACTAGCAAGTAGATCCTTCTTTCTTAAAGCCAAAAGAGAGCCCCAAGGAAATAAGTGATGGAGATTATTGCATCCCTGGTGACTTTTCATATTAAAAATTAAGAGAGAACTGGTATTTGGAATAGCATCCTCATCTTTTAATCTATTTCCCTTTTCAGTCTTAACCAGTAAATAAAAATATTTAAATAAATAAAATTTTAAATAGGTATAAAATAGATTTTAAGTAAGTTTGAAGTCTAAATTTAAAAGCTAAATAGATTTTGAACAAAAATATTTCCCTCAATTTAGAGAGAGGCAAATGGGGGGCTCAGCTGAATCAGACAACATTCATTCAAATATTTATCAAATACTTGCTTTATTCCCAGTACTGTGCTAAATTCTTGCCAAAACAATATGGAGTTATTACACAAGTACCCTACCCTCAGAGGGCTTACAGTCAATCAAGGGACAAAGTCGTATACCTAGAGATCTAGGCTATAAGGCAGTGAGCTGCTAAGTGACATAAGAACAGAACAAACACAGAGCTATAGTAGGTCAGAGGAGGGAGATTAGGGCTGTGTTTGCCTTCCCCCCCCCCCAATTTAACCAGCTTTTCACAGGCTTGTCAGTTTCCAAGCCATCACACTTCAAACACAGTCCTTTGAAGTCTACTTTCCATTTCCTTAATATGATTCTTACCCACCTACATGACTGCTATTTTCAGGACCTGGGCTTGTGCTCATTTGCACACCTGGGTAGGCAGTGGGCCAGGTGACCATGATTAGACAGCAGCTTAGAGCATCCGAGGCTTCCCACTTCTAGCTAGACTATCTTCTACCCCACCTGCCCTACCTTACCCTCTGGGCTTCATTAGCTGGAGTGCAACACACAGGATACTGCTCTCCAATGAGGACTTTGGATAGACTCACACCCTCATTAAAGTGCCCATAAACAGAACAGCTTGCAGATAAATTTTTACTAGCTTAACTCAAATTTTGCAAATAAACACGCTGAAAGAATGGCAAAAATGTCGGTTTATTAAGCTGGTTTTGCTCTGCAGGTTCAATTAGTGAGTGCAGTGGGCCTCAGGCCCTTCAATATCCTAATAAGGGAACACATATCATCTCCTGAGACATGGCCAAAAAAGTCTTGCAGTGTTTTGTTTATACCTGCCTATCAGGAGCTGGAACACTCTGGGAGAGGCAATTTAGTGACATTTAGTTTTCAGTTGACAATACTCCATTCTGGCCAAGACATATTGTGTGAGTTATCACTTTAGAATCCTTAATGGATCTTTAGTAAGCGAGAAGGTCTATAAAAATAACTTTATACCTGCATGATTAATGTTTTCTTTGTGATATAGAACATGCAAGAAGCTCTGACTGCAAGGGACATGCCCTCTAGTAGCTGAGCTATTAGGTTCAGAAATTGTCTGCAGGCTTGAAACTTACCTAAACATTTCTAAGTGATGGCCTGAAATAATATTTTGTGTCAGTTCAGAACATTGTATATATCTGGGGTATTTCACTTTGCAGGCCAAGTCTTGGGACTGAAAAGGATCTGACACTGTTGTCTATCACCTGCTGGTAGTCCTTGACTGCAAAGGGAAGGTTTATCATAAAACATCCAAAATATATCCTTACAGACCAAGGAGGAGGGAATAGTTTAGTGAAGTACAAATCTGTTCTGTATGACTAAGCATAACCCTGGGACCAAAGGAAAGGGGGTGGCAGTGGGGGTATGACACAAGATAAGGGTCTTTGCCAATAAGGCTAAGCTTTAAAGAAAAAAACTGTCTTGGGTTCTACATTTACATATTTATTAAGAATTACAATGGAACTGAAACCACTTACCCTCCCTGAAATAAAAACGTGGAACCTTATACAAAGCAGTCTTGTAATCTAATAAAAACACTGTAATGGGATTGATGACAAGAAACCAGCCTCACAACCTCCTCTCTAAAAGGAATTCATGTAAACACTTTATTTCCCTTGGATCAGGCTGTTACAGTGACATGTCCATTCCAGAAACAGGGGTTGGAGGAATGCTGATGCTCTAGAACAATTCTTTTAATACTGTAGCCCTCGTTAATTTAGATGCATAGACATACATAGTTGGCCTGCTCTGAAGGTGGCTAACTCAACTAAAAAAAAAAAATTTAAACAGGACAAAAGGAAAAAAAACAACCCAACCTAACCTCACTCTACAAGGTTGAAGAGCAGAGTTTAAATTACAAACACTTAACAGCTGGGAAATAATAGCAACTTATCTTTTATATAACTACAAGTCCTAAAGCAGTATTTTCTTCTTATCCTCATATTCCCCTTACTTTGGAGGACCCTTAACAAAAGATTTCAGGACCAAACATGCAGAAAGAAGCAATAATGGTAAGTTAAGTAACTTCTGTCAGAATTTAGATTGTACAGAATTATATACTTTTGACTTCATTGGAGATCAGTGAGGCAGGGTGGGTGGTGCAGCTGGACCTGGAGTCAGGAAGACCTGAGTTCAAATCCAGCCTCAGACACTTACTAGCTGCGTGGCCCAAAGCAAATCACTTAACCCTGTTTGCCTCAATTTCTTCAACTGTAAAATGGGGATAAATGTATCTCTTTAGAATCGTTGTAAAGATCAAATGACATAATAATTCTAAAGTGCTTAGCACAGTACCTGGGACATGGCAGGTGCTTAACAAATGCTTGGTTTTTTAAAAAAGTGACTAGTTTACCAAATGCCATATCCCTGCATGCACAGCCTATCTGGCCTGTTTGGCAGATGGACTCCCCCTAGTAAAGGGTGCACAATTTGTTGGTCCATTAACATACTACAAAGTATACAATAAATGGCCTTTTTTGTCATTAATGCCAAAGGTGAACTTTCAGCTGCCTAGAACTCTGATATTCTGTGAGGTAGCAGTATGGTATTGTGGAGAGACTGCTGGATTAGGAGTGAGGAAAACTTTTGTTCAAGTATTGTCTCTGACACGTGTAATGAGTAAGACAGTCTGAGACTCACTGTCTTCTGGAAAATGGGAATAATGATGCCTATGAAGTAGCTACTAAAGGATTATTATAAAGATTTTTTTAAATGGGTATATAGGGCTTTGCAAACTTTAAGATGCAACATTAATGCCCCCTCTTGTGCTTAACATGTTAATGGTTTCAAAAATTTTGAGGAGAGGGTGCAAGGTAGGCATCAATGCAGAGAGATTTTAATTAGATTTTCTTAAAGTGGTTACAATGATTAGGTGAGAGACAGAGTGCAAGAGTCAATAAAGAGGGGCAGCTAGGTGGCCCAGTGAATAGAGCACTGGCCCTGGATTCAGGAGGACCTGAGTTCAAATCCGCCCTCAGACACCTGACACTTACTAGCTGTGTGACCCTGGGCAAGTTACTTAACCCCAATTGCCTCACCCCCCCCCAAAAAAAAGAGACAATAAAGAGTCAGCATTCAAGTCAAAAGCTTAGAGTTGAAATCCTGCCTCGGGACAAGCCAATGAATTTCTCAGTGCCCCAGGATCTCTTTAAGGATATGAGTTGAACAACAGGTAGCATTCCATATTGCTAAAGAGTTAACTCTTGCAGAATTTCTTAGATCAAGGAAGTTAGATATAGTTTTTAAAAAGTAGTGTTGGGGGGGCAGCTAGATGGCGCAGTGGATAAAGCACTGGCCCTGGATTCAGGAGTACCTGAGTTCAAATCCGGCCTCAGACACTTGACAATTAACACTTACTAGCTGTGTGACCCTGGGCAGGTCACTTAACCCCCATTGCCCCACAAAAAAAAAAAAAAGTAGTGTGGGGGGAAAGGGATAGGAAGAGACATCATGGGGTGGGAAGAGAAACTTTTTTTTTTTGGTGAGGCAATTGGGGTTAAGTGACTTGCCCAAGGTCACACAGCCAGTAAGTGTTAAGTATCTGAGGTCGGATTTGAACTCAGGTCCTCCTGACTCCAGGGCCAGTGCTCTATCCACTGTGTCACCTAGCTGCCCCAGGAAGAGAAACTTTTATAAAATAGGTCAATGTGATAATGTTAAACCTAAATCCATTGGTGGGGGTTTAAGATGAGTTGAACTGACAGGTACACATAAGTCATACTAATACTGGATATTTGTTAGTAGGCACAGGGCAAAAATGTCCTAACTAAATAAGGAATGTTCTCCTTGGTTCTCTACGTCAGTCTTTCCCACTTTCCAGCATAACATCTGACAGAGGAGCAGCCCAAATATATATATGTATCTATGTATGTATGTAAGTATGTATGTGTGAAGAAAGCATACCTTCTAATATACTTTCATTGTTTGACAATAATAAAAGCTTGCCACCTTGCATAAATGATCGACTCTGATATTATCCAGGCAAGATGAGCAATAACTACATTGTGAGAACTTTAGCCAGCTACATGTTATTCCATCAGTAGTTAACATAGTGTTCCCTAAAACAAGGTCCCCTATCATCCCAGTATCTAAACAGAGAGAGCAAAGCAGAAGTTCCTGATTACTAACAGATTTTACTCAGAAGAGAAGGAGGTAAGGCAACAGGGAAAGACTGAAGGCAGGACTAGTGATAACATAAAGGGCTGGGAGGGATTCAAACCAAGAAATAGATTTTGAAAATTCACAGGAGGGGGCTGCTAGGTGGCGCAGTGGATAGAGCACTGGCCCTGGAGTCAGGAGGACCTGAGTTCAAATCCGGCCTCAGACACTTAACACTTAGTAGCTGTGTGACCCTGGGCAAGTCACTTAACCCCAATTGCCTCATTTAAAAAAAAAAAAAGAAAAGAAAATTCACAGGAATCAGAAACCACAATCAGTTAGTAGTTGGCTTTCAAGGCAATTAGAATACAGTTTCTTGTTCAAGACACAGGAAATGCAAAAATTATTACCCGATTTTATAGATTAGGAGACTAAAGCACAGAGATCTTAAAGGAGAAATACAATAGTGCACTAAGAGACTTATTCTGACTACATAAGACATACCCTTTTCTTAAAGTTTTACTTAGCTTGGAGATGTTTACTAGTAAAATAGAGCTCACTTAACACACTGTAACAAGTGGTCCAAGAATGAAAGCAATATTTAATCACAGTTAGAAAGGGGATGCTGCTGTAACTGAAAGGTATCACCATTTTTGGCCCCAAATAGAAAAATTACCTCCATTTGTTTTGATAAGCACTCTTGTATTGATCAAGGATTCATGAAGAGAGAGATAATTAGGAACTCTCAAAAAAATAAAGAAATGGAGAGACTGAAAATTCAGCTTCAGAGATATGTTTTTGCCATGTGGATGTGATTTTAATAAGGGACCTTGCTGCACACTGAGATAACTCTGGAAACATATCTCCCAAACCTGCTTTATTTGGTGCTTTACAAACTAGTTTTCCTTTTGAAGACTCCTTCTGAGGATGGATGAGAAGTCATTCAAGGCCATGTTGATAAAAGACAGTGTAACATCTTTTAAGTAGCATAGGGCAGGACAAATCTATTTACCATAATTCTTTAAGGGTCCAAGTAATAATCCCCATGAAAATTGATACTTGACCCATTCTTCACTAATGTGATCATTAAAAAAAAAATTTCAAAGCATAAAACTTTTAAGATTCCATCCTTGGGGCAGCTAGGTGGCGCAGTGGATAGAGCACCAGCCCTGGAGTCAGGAGTACCTGAGTTCAAATCCAGCCTCAGACACTTAACATTTAGTAGCTGTGTGACCCTGGACAAGTCACTTAACCCCAATTGCCTCACACACACACACAAAAAAAAAGATTCCATCCTTGTGGGGGCAGCTAGGTGTCCCAGTAGATAAAGCACTGGCCTTGGATTCAGGAGGACCTGAGTTCAAATCCAGCCTCAGACACTTGACACTTAACTAGCTATATGACCCTGGGCAAGTCACTTAACCCTCACTGCCCTGCCAAAAAAAAAAAAAAAAGATTCCATCCTGAAAGACAGGCTAATTCTCATACTGGCTTAGAGTTATGGGAAGTCTTTTGACCTGGAAGGACCCCCCCCCCCAAAACCTCCCTCCTTGCTACAGTGTCATCCAAGCTCAGGACAGGAGAAATAAGGGCAGAGGGAGTGACCAGATCAGCCAGAAAGAGCAAGATTCCACCGAAAGGGGAGGGAAGATTGTGAATGGTATAAATGTTCTTAAATGACTGATTCAGTGAAGTGAGCAGGTTTTTGTGGGAGAGCTTGGTGAGGGCTTTTTGGAGCTGAAGTCTAGTCATATCATACTTACTATTGGTGTCATTGCTGTAATCCCAAGCTTCCACAAGCAGAGTGTAGGATCTCTGAAAAACAGACAAAAGAATAAATGTAGCGACTCCAGAGGAAGGAGATGTTTGACCGAGTTTCATAATGCTCCTAACCGCCCTTTTCCCACAAATGTCAATCATAAGCAGAAAGCCCACCTGAAAATGGCATTTGTAATCAGTTTCGATTGTGTCTGTTTTAAATTTAAACTAAGCAACAGATTTTTACCAATGGCAAACTCTCCTAACCCCTTAAGCTACCTTATCCAAAATGATAAACAGGACCTTTCACCTTCCTGAGCTCATTATTGTCATCACTAATGCATCTCAGGGGCTTAATCAGGAAATGCCACCTTGCTAGAGACTGACACTTGGTATATAGTTTTCCCAAATGTGCTGGGCTTTGACCATAGCACATAAGAAAAGCAGACAATGAATTTATTCTAAGCTAACCAGGTATTTGCCCAGAGAGGAAAAAAAAAATCCCCACAAAGTGAAAAGTAAGGGGCATTGCTAAGATTACACACTGAACCCTGGCTGGGCAATCTCTAGAGACCTTTTTTCCTTTTCAGCACCCCTTTGAAAGCTGTGTCTGTGCTAGACCATCACTGCTCCCACAAGTATCAGGTAACTAAAGGAAAGGACTGATGAATCTTGGAACTAAGAGGGGAGGGGTTGGTGGAAAAGAGAGACTTTGTGAAACAAAGCCTGCAATGGGGGGGGGGGGGGATGGAAGAAAAGAGAGAAAACTGTAAACCTATGGGTCACATTAATAGATGAAACTATCTGTCAATGGAATCTAACATTCTAATAATAATCATGAGCATCCACCAATTAGACAGACTCTTTGGAAATTGGAAATGTGCCAACTATTCTATGGAAGGAACCTTTTATCTCTAGGTCTAAAATTGAAGAGAAGAAAGAAAAAGAAAGAAGGAGAGAGAGAAAAGAAAAGAAAAGAAAGGAAAAGAAAAGAAAAGAGCAGAAGGCAGGTCCCTAAACCCCAATCCATTAGCAAATTCCCACCTTTACTTCAATCTGGTTAAATCTTTACTTGTGACTCCACTATAAGGTCAGAGTCACAAAACTCCAGGCTTAAATAAACTTTCTTCTATTTTAGTACTAGGGAAGTGTGTGTATTTGGAGGGAGAGGGGAGAGAAGAATTTTTAATTCTCTGAATCATAGGTACTGGTATATTTACTTAACACATACTTGCTCTGCCCCAGTTAGATATCAACCATTTGTGATAGTGGAATACATCAATGAAATATTATTTTACTAGAAACAAACAATGATTTAAGTAGGAAAAGTAAACACCTGGAAGGTGTAGGCAGAAACCTAACTTTAAGATTTAAAGCAACCCTTCTTTCTCACGACATGACACAGCATGTAGTCTTTTGAATGGAAATCTATTTGGTGATAGGCAATGCCTTGGAATATGGCCTAAATATGTTTCATATTCAAAGATGACTGGGATTCTATTTCCTTCACTGATAACTGTGGGAAAATGCTTAGAAAAGTAAGCACAGCCAGGCATGCTGAGGCACAGCCTCACCTCTTGTGTAGTGGCTATCAGTCAAGAGTATTTGTTGTTGTTAATATTTTATTAGTGAAAGTTACACCTTCTTTAAAGCCTCTTAAAATTTCTCGGGATTTCCTACGAGATCACAGGACTCTTTCTCAGAGCAGTAACAATTTGTGATTTCAATAGTCGACTGAGGAAAAGGTCCAGGTCTGAAAAAATCAAATTAAGGCACTAAACTAGATCTTCCACTGCTGTAATTAAGCCGTCCATTTGCTGGCGGCATGGCTTGCTACCTGTGCCCTTCACCTTCCCATCAAAAATGTGGATGTAATTAATCTTTTGATTAAAGGCAATGATACTAAAAGTTTTGACAGACTTACACAAGCTTTAAAACTAAGATTCTTACCATTCTTTTTTTAAAGCCAAAAAGATGTACAGGAATTGGTTGTATTAGCTCCCTTTCAGCTATTAATACTCAAAGTTGTTTTCCTTTAGGTCTTGCATAAGCACTTGGAAGATCTAATGCATAGTTCTCCCTACCTTTCCCAGTTAGAGGATTTAGTTCTTCAGAGCTGTTTACCAACACCTCCCCACCCTGAATGAAAAGCATGGCAAAAACCTGTGGCAGTAACAACCCCACATACCGGACAGAAGAATTTTTCAAACAAGTGGCTAAGTTTTGTTTTTGTATGTGAATAAATCTTTTCCATTTCCACTAAGAAAATAAGTTTTACTCTTATATAACTGACGTTTAATGAATTTGGGACTCAAGGAATCCCAGAATTTGAAAGAAGGGGTGCTGGGGTTTGTTTTACACCTCCCCCCCCCACCCACTTACCTTAGTTCAGTTCAGACCCTCAACGTCTGTCACCTGCACTATATCAATAGCCTCCTCATGGTCTACCTGCCTTCGGTTTCTACCCCCTCCCCTCTATCTTCTACCTTACTGCCAAATTGCCATTCCAGGAACATTGGGCTAACCATAACACCCTCCTACTCAAGATGCTTCCTAGAATAAAATACAAACTTTTGTGCAGTATTTTAGTCTTTCACAATCTGTCTCCAACTTATCTTTCTAGACTAGTCATGTAAACATCACTCCACTTCACTAATGCTATACTACAAGCAAATGGGACCATTTCTTACTTCTCATACACAATATTCCATTGCCCATCTCTATACTTTTGCATGGGCTACCCACTCCCCCTGCCCCCCATCTCCCCAGGCTGGGAAGATGCCAAGAATCCCTAGTTCCCTTTAAGGCTCAGCTCATGTGTCGCCTCTTAGCCTAGGATTTTCCTAATCTGCCCTTCCCCCTCTTTCACCAGTTGTCGGTGCTCTCCCCATTCCAAATCACTTGAATGTATGTTATCATTACTTATCCGTGAAAACGTTTTTTCCCATCACCTCCCCTCCTCAGGCAAGGAAAACCAAGGGTTTTCTTTCTTTCTTTCTTTCTTTCTTTTTTATATCCCCATCTTCTAGCACAGTGCCCGGAACATAGTAGACATTTAATAAATACTTATTGAACTTATTACATACACACAGTAAGACAAAATGAAATTATCATCTCAGGTTACTATCATACAATGTGGCTGTTGGAAAGGTATATTTCTCTCCCAAAATCCATAAGCTTTGAGTAATCTGTGTACTTCATGAGGTATAGGAAGGGCTTCTCACCCTCCCTCTTCATCCCTTCCTTCCCCTTCTTCCCTCCCCACTCTATAGATCAACAACTAAGATATTTGAGGAATGACTACTGAGGCTAAGGAAGTTTGATTTTTCCCATGCCCACCCCTGACCTCTGCCCATCCCCAAATATACATTCGGACACAAGAATTCCAGACCAACTACCTTATTCCATCAAAGCAAGGTACTGGGCCACAAATCAGCAGTGAACTATGATAAAGTCACACCCAATTAGCCACTGTAAATCTGATCTTGACAGAAAGCAGAGATTCTAGGAGACCAAAGCCGAGTTTAAAGAAACATTCAACAACTAGTATGTAAATGTTCAAACCTCATCAGTTTAATGAATACCCCAAGGGGAGGGAGAACCCACCCTACTCTTAAATACCTTACACATTAAAGCTATGAAAATAAGGGAGCATTACTAGCAGTAGAATGTGAAATCCAACTGTTTGAGGGGCCATTCTCATAAAACTTAGGAATTTTAGAACCCCTCCACCTCCTAACACACAATAACCATTGACACATTCATCAGTGAGAGAACCCTTCTAAATAGCTACTTAAACCTCCACCTCTTAGAAGTCCCCATTCTCCCAGAGCCAGACTGGGCTGGGACTGGGGCTCAAACATTCAATCATGGTCTTACAAGGATTTCCCAGTGGGGTCATCCCCATGATCCAGAAACAATAGCCTAGAGGCAAAGCTAGGGTAGTTTACAATTTCTGAATAGGTTTGCAAAGGGAATGATTATCACCTCTAGAGTAGTGAAGTGAGTTTTGTCACTATTCCTTTAATAACACTAATGTAGCTGGGGTAGCCACAGGAAACCAGTGACAAATTAACATAAAGGCTTAAGTCAAGAGGACTTAGTGCGGTCTGAGAGAAAAGAGCAAAGCCTGTCTTATCCAGGCCTCCAAAACAGACACAGAGAAGTTATCACTGAGTAACTAGTTCTTATATCAAGGCAAAGCCTAACAGTCACCAGCTACAACCCTTGGAGCAACGAAGTCATCCCTCTGTGGTGCAACCCATGCATGCATATGTCTTTGCTCCCTGATGCTGGACATGGGACTATACTCTGGGTACATTTAGATGTCACAAAGTTACAGTTTCTTGGCACTAGTAGAGGTAAGTACTTCATTGACTGTGGGAGGGGGGAATAAAAAAAAAAGTAATTGTATTAAGTACTGTTAGGAGTCGTTTCCTCTCACCAGCCACAGACAAAACAAAGCTGTAGACAAGAATTTTAACACAGCAACCCCCCCCCTCCCCCTTTGCCTAAATGATGGACATGAAACGTACTGATATCCAAACTGTGGGCTTGCTGTAGCCAATAAAACCAGGCCCAGCTCTGATCTGGCAAGCCTGTTAGAATAATGAGCATCCTGTGAATACCTAATGGGTTGAAGCTGCCATTGTGTGAAGTCAGTCCATGGTTTGTCTGGGAGTTGGGCTCTGCTGAGTCTACTGCTGCTTCCTGTTGCTTGTCCTGTATTAGCATTATTTTTGGATGGGCCCCATTATGTTCTGTAATCCTCCCTGCAGTCAATACGACCATGCTATTGTTCTTGGTTAATATTAGCCAGCACTGCTTCTGTCTGGGTGGCCTAGCATGCATTAACCCAACAATGCCTCAAAGATTTCAAATCCATTTTTTCCCCTTATTTTAACCTATAGCATGCATCTCAAATTTTAAATAGACTTTTATGGTAAAAAGTGATTTCAGCTGTGGTGTGCTGGACATCTCAATAGAACTTTATCTGGTTACAAAGTTATTTTCTCATGAAATTCTAACACAGCAGACCCCCCCCAAAGCCATCCAATCTTACAAACTCTTAAAAAAAAATTCCTATTCTTGTTTCTATCATTACCCCAACCTGTTTAAAAAGCATCCCACTGATAATTAAATGCACCAGTTACAAAAGGGTGGCAAGGTTAATAGATAGAATACCTAGAAGCCAGCCAAGCACAACACTCAGGTTCACATAGAGCAAGCCTGGACAAGAAGCTCTTCTACTTATTTACCAAAAGTGCATAAAAACTGGGTTGAGCTGGTAGAGGACTCAGAATGTTTGACCATTTACAAACCACTTTAACCACTTCTAGCCACATTTTTGAATTTCTTCTATATATATCATACCAGTAATGAATGTAATTTACATTGTAAAAACAAGGACCACAGGCTTCCAAGTGTCATGCAGTAATGGAAACCAACAGCAAAGCTTTGGCCCCAACTAAAGGCCAAGGTAGGTTACTTCTGAATCCTAACTTTCCTATAATTGTCCTACCTCCAGAGAGGAATGTGTTAGGGCAACGATCACATAACTGTTCTTTCTGATGCCTTCTACTGGTATTTTCTGCAGTGCCAGAGAACTGATGGGCTGTATTTTTAAGCTTGACCTATATTTCCAAGTAACATCAGTTCATAAATTTTGAAGCAGAGATAACCTGGTAAAGTCAAATAAGGTTGTAAGAGTTTTAACAAAGCAATTCACAAAACTAAGTCTTCTCAAATTGATTTTATGCCCATCCAGGAAATTAAGTAAATCATTAGATCAGTTATACTTTCTCCTAAATTAAGACTAATCTTTAAAGCTTAGACATAACCAAATTCTGGACATAACATAATTGTCCAATAAATGTCCAGCACTATCATTGCACATGCATCCTTTTCTCAGCCTTGTTTGCATTCCTGCTTTAGAATCAGAAAAAAAGGGGGGGGAGGGGGGGAGATACAGGCCCTTGTTGCCGTGGCTACTTTTTTGATAACTTTTTTTCCCATGCTAAAACTCTTTCCCTTTGCCCTTCAGTTGGGGAAGGTCTTGAAGGCATTACCACTGGGTATAAAGCTTTCCAGCACTGGATACATTTAAGTGCTTCTAGTTAATCTGATCTTTTGGTAGTTTATGCATATTATAAGTAGCAATTACCGGTTGGGTTTTTACATACATATTCTTTGCACACCATTTTGTAGATTAAAAAAAAATTCCCTGATGAATATTGGGTGTGTGGTTGGTGGGTTGTAAATTCATTTAATTGATTAGAGGTTCAAATAAGTTGCTAGGAAACAGGGCAACAGACCAACAGGAAGGAAAAGAGTGAACAGGGAAACGGGCACCTGAGCTAGCAAGAAAAGAAACATAGTAATCTTAATTGCCTTTAAAAATGAATGAATTTAACAAGTCTTTCTCCAGATACCTTAGCTCAGTCATCTCGGTAACAAGGAAGATCACTAAATTCCTTGTGCATTATTTCCCTTAAGTCTATGGCTGTTTCCAGCGGAAAAACAAAACAAAAACAAAACAACAAAACAAAAAAACCCCCAAAACCAACCAAACAAAACAAAACACAAAACCACCTACTTGTTCACACTTGTGTTTTTAAAGGTAGCTTGTTTGGGCAAAGTATGTTTGACATCTCTACGTATGTAAAGCATCTTGCCTGGAGCACACACATGCCCTGTGTTTGTATGCGTTGTGTTTGTTTGAATACATCCCCATGAAACACTTGACCTTCTGCTGGGAGATGCTAGCTGAAATCCAAAAGGATTCTCTCAGAAACATCAAGGTTATGTGCACACCAGTTACCGACAGAACATCTGGAGAAGAGATTGAGGTGCAGAAAGGGGGCAAAATTACTTTAAGATTAAAATGTTGGCAGTCTGTGTTTCCACATAAAGGTCTCCAAAGTGCAGTAGTTGGAAGGGTCATTCATTCAAGAAATAAGCATAGAGCAGGTCAAAGTTGGCAGCTTCATTGGTACACAGGGCTCATATTTCAAATTATATATCCTGAACAATTAAGTTGATCTTTGCAATTGTGTTAAATGCTAGGTCAATGTTATCAGTATCTAATGAGGTGTTCAGTCAGGCAAGAGAACTGCACCTATGTAAAACTTAAATAAAAGCAATTTTAAATTTTTTGTGGGTATATCTTGCTGGGGCCAAGAAAGTCCACCCCTAACTAACTAGCTCGATGTCTTCATCAATACTATTTAATGTGTTAATTTTCTGGAGATCTAAAAGAGGCTTTTAGGACCGGTAGATGCAATTATAAGGTCACAAGTTTAGCATTGCAAGGGATCTGAAAGACAGCCTAGTCCAACCCACCCCCTTGTTTTACAGCTAGGAAGGTTATAAATGGCAGTGTTAGGGTCTGAAATCGAATCGGTCTTCTCGTTCCAAATTTAGACATCTGTTCCAATGCACTATACTGCCTTCCCAATAGATTTTTCAACCACTAATTGGAGATCAGCATCACTTTGGGGGCACAGTTTAGTATTATTGGTTACAAGATGATTCCCCATCTTCTTGTTTAAATGAATCAAGGACATGATTGTGAAATGTGAGCTCTTCCAAAATCATAAACCTGTTTCTCAAAAAAGTTTGCATGAATCTGAGCGCATGAAGCTAATAACTTAAAAAATAAATAAAACGATGAAAATGGGGTCAAAGTAGTCAAAACCAAGTGAATGTAACAAAATACTTAGGGCGGCCAGTTTTAGTGGGCTTAATATATTAACACTAGAATGTGTTTTGTATTTCCTATCTTGCTAAATCGCTTCCACTTCTTCCTCTCCAGCACTGGAAAACCCTTGTTTGATGAAGGTCATTATCAACATGAAATTCCTGCACTTGCAAGAACTTATTGGACTATAGTGGCAACTAAGTCAAACTTCTTACAGGAACTTCCCAGTTTCCATTTAGTATCCGGAGTGTGTTCTCCCCAGCCCAGCATATTCAAGAAATGAAGGCCATCCTTCAAGTGGAAAGCCTATTTTATGATTATTGAATCATCAGGTTAGGCAAATGATTAAGCACCTTTCCTTTCAATACTAGGATAAAATACCTTGCTAATAACTGCACTTGGAGATTCAAGGGAAACTACCAAACTTTACACTTTTCAAATTATGCTTTAAGAAAAAATAAACCTAAGTTTCCCATTTCAAACAGAAATCAATGGAACGAGCATGAAACTTACCTACATTTCCTGAATAATTTTAGGAATGCATTAGAGAACAACTTTCTTGTGGGGGGAGTAGGGGAGTGAGAGAGGCAAGTGAGAAACAGGAAGGCACAAGTTAAGTTTTTGGAGCTCCTGGAATAAAAGATGCCCTAAGAATCAGGCCTGCAGGTAATAGAAAGTCTGTCATAGTATTTATGATAGCAGGTAACCCATGTAGTCCTGGAAAAACAAATGTCCTGTTAAAAATGAATCATTTCCCTACCCCTAGCATGCTTCATTTCTAGTCTTCACAGTTCTATTAAGAAGAACTAGTTATCTTTTCTAGTTGACTGTTCCCAAACTTTGATAGATAAGCTATACAATGAAGGTAGGTTCCCTATACCAACCATAAAGGTATTACCCACCTTCCCAAACAAACCTCATTTTTTAAAAAACCTATACTTTAGTCAGTTTAAATAAGGAACATAAAAAGAAATGTCTTTTTGCCAAATTCCCTGTATTTGTCCCCAAAGCTCATCTGTTCCATCTCCCATCCCAATGTAGCCTTATTCAAAGTCAAGGATCTGGCTAGGGGAAGATGGCTCAGAGGCTCAAGGACCATAAATGACTTGCCCAAGGTCACACACCCTGCTAAATGTCAGGGATGAGATTTGAACACAGTCCCTTTGACTCTAAAGAAGGTTCTCTTAGCAGGCAATACAGTTCTATTCAAGCAACCCTGAACTCCTTGAGCAGTAGAAAATGAGTTTTCAGTTGAAGTTCTGCTCAGAGATTTTTCTTTTTCAAAAGGGGGAAAAAAGGACATCTAGATGAAGCTGCCCTTCAGAAATGTCAAATCCCATAGCAATAGCAGCACTGAAGACTTTGGCAGAACTTCAAATACCACAGATTTTTATAAAACTCCTTATCCCTTTGATGGAATATTTGATAACAGTTTTATCTCATTTCAAGCACACACACAAATATGGGAGCTTGATTATGGTCCCAACAGAGAACACTTTTGTTAGCTACACTTTGTAATGCTATCTCCTGAAAATGTGGACTTTATTTCTTCTTAACCACTTTCCAGAGGCGGAAGTACACCACCCTTCTCAGAGCTGAGGTTGGTTGGCGAAATCCCAGCTTGAGACTTTCAAGGACCACAGGTAGGCGGCAGCAGAGGGCACAATTCTAGAGCACATGGCTGAATGCATTCTTCCCAGTAACCATCTAGTGGAGCTGACCCAAAGATTTGCAGCCCTCCCATTGGTGCCTGCTCTGTCCCAGCCCCTGAACAAGCACTACGCCCCCACCCCCAGTTTTAAAATCCAAAATTCCCCACCTCACGGCAGTTTCTGGAGGCTTCTCGGTGTACCGGAGATGGGGAGTATCACAATCATTTTGTCTATATCTTCCTTTTGTAGGAGATACAATCTCGATCATATCCCCTTGGGAGGCCGTTGCAAAGGATTGCCATTTTACTGTGCACATTTGCACTGGAAGGACCCCCCCAACAGAAGTGAGCAATAAGCTAGTCACTCGGGCAGGCCTTTATTTTTAAAAGAGAGAAAATGCGAGCCCCTCCCTGCCCACCATAAAAATAGAAATTGGTTGGGGATTGCAGACCCTTCCTAGGCCCGGTCACTTCCCTGGGAGCCGGGTCTCCAGGGGATGGAAGAAGGTGGAGGCTCTCTTGGCGGTTCCTCGCAGTGCCTCCCAGAGCACATGGTCCCAGGCTCCACCTCCTCCTCTCTGCGGTCTGCACTTAGCAGGGAAGTTTGCAAAACACAGCTGTTCCAAGGAGCCCGAGAACCGCTGAAAACGAAGCCACACCGCGGAGAGAGGGGAGAAAGAAGCACCGGACGAGGGTGGGAAAAATGCACGCCCTCCCTGCCCCCTTCCCAAAGCAAACAAAAAAACCCTTCGGATTCCCAGGGGTCTCCCGGGCCCTGGCTGCAGTAAAAGCCGGACCTGGCAGCTGCAATGTAGCTTAGAGGGGGTGACGACGAACCCCGCGCCCCAAGGCGAGCCTTGACAACTTCGTCCTTGCAGGGAAGTCTCTCTCTTGAGAAGCGGGAAACAGGCTACCTCTCTACTCCCTCTCCTCCTACCCGCCTCTCCTCCAGTGAGGACACACCCCACAGGCTCTCGGACAAGGGGAAGGTGCCAGTTTGGATCGCGTTCACAAGCGATAACTGCATTTTCCCTTCTCTGGTACACTATATTTAAATAGTTAAAAAAAAAAAAGCCCTCCACATTTATAATGAACTCCTGACCTCTTATTTCCTCAGGGGCGGGGGCTAGGGAGGGGAAAGAGAAAGGAGTAATAACGCGGCACCGAGACCTAATTCCAGCAGGCTCTTAAGTGCACAACACTTTAAAATGATTCCTTCTGCACAACTGATGCAGACTTTTCTTCTTGCTCATAGATCACAGTGCAAACCAGCTAAGTTTTTCCAACTTTGCATGCTCAGGAAGCAAGCAAGAAAGTTGCACGGTTATAAATCTCCCTTCCAAACCCCTAGCCAGCAGCCCCCCTCAGTTCGCCGCCTTGTGTTACAGGGATTTGGAGCGTTCGATAACTCCCGTGGGGATTTCCGCGAGTCGTTCAGCAAAGATTTCACCACCCCCACTTCCCCACGGGGAGTTTAAAGAGAACACACGCTCAGGGACAGAGACCTTTAAATGCCGCTCGCTAGGGAAACGCAAACAGCAAGAAAGAACTTGGGACTCACCGGCCAGGCGAAACTGAAAGGGAGAACAATCCGGTATCTTTCGCTATTCCGATTCGATTTCAAATTAAAAGAATTCCCTCCGATGACAGGAGTGGATCCCGATCCGAAGCTGCAAGGCCCCCCCGCAGTGACTCGGGACTGATACTCCTTCAGGCAAACTTTAAAGTAAGTATTACACTCGTCTCCGGTGCATTTTCTATCCTCTGGATTTCGGGAGCCATGGCAGCAATTCCCATTCTGCAATTCCCCATTCAGGTTTTGCATAGATAAGATCTCCAATTCGAACTGTCCGGATGCGGAGGACACCTGTTAGTTTCCCCCCCCAGAGAAAGAGTTCCGAAAAAGTTATCTTGGGCTATTTTTTTAATGCGGGGGAGGGGGAAAGAGGAGATAGAAACCCCATCCCATTGACAAAGACATGCAGCAGTGAAATTCATAGTGACAACTGTGAAAATACGTTTCCCACTTTCTTTAAGGATTATGGAATTGAGTACTCTATGAAAATACAACAACCCAACAACAGACACAACTAAGAAATAAAATTAAAGTGATTGTTTTCCCCTGCCGGGAGACCGGGGGAAAAAAAAACTTAGAAGGTCAGGGATTTGTTAGCGCTAGACCAAACGTCAAACCAAGAAGACATTAACAGAACACAAGCTGAGAAACAAAATCTTGAGTAAGAGGGAGGGCAGAGCAGAGGGCAGTGCCGCTGGACCCGACTGAGATAAAACCAAGTTAAGCCCCCGGTGGCACGGGAACCACATCTGTAAAAGAACCACCCAAAGGGGAGAATAGTTTGATTATCTAGGTATGTAATATGTATACACATATTTATAAAACAATAAAATGTGTGTATATTCCTGAAAAGGGGAGAAGCCGGCGAAGTGAAAAGGAAGAGACACAGGCAGCAATCATACAAGTCCAAGGTGCAAACAGTTTTATTGCCCACTCTTGAGAAAGTGACTAACCCGAGGGATGTAGGGTGGGGGTGGGAGAAAACAAGGAAGAAAGGAACGTCGGTTCACCAAGGAAAAAGAAGGCCACCACACACATGTATACACACAAACTCCTAACATTCTAGTGTAGGACAGAGGGAGTGCAACGTACCTTTACTCGCAAACATAGCAGAGCGATGATCAGACTTAAAGAGTACTCAGTCCAGACGGGTGCCCGTGGTAAAAGCATCGCCTTTTCCTGTAACCTTTGCTGCCGGTCGCGGAGACACTGAACGCTGCTGCTGGAGCCGCCGCGTCCCGGCTAATATACTCCACCGATTGGAGCATGCACGGCTGGAAAACAACACCACTTTTCAAAAGCCTTTTCAATAGCGTCCCGGTCCTGAATGCAAAAGAGCCCAGCCTCCTTTTATTATTCTGATTTCTTCTTCGGTTTTTTTTTTCCTTGCTCTCTCCCCCCCCCTCCTCCTCTCTTCCTCCTCTCTGGCTGCTCTCTTTTATTATTATGATTATTCGCAGCCTTTTATTCCCTTTCAGATCAGCTGCAGGGAAAAGGGGGGAGGGAGGGAGGGAAGGAAGGGGAAAAAAAAAGGCACCGCTTCCTCACAGGTAACACAATAACACGCGCCCGCACCACGCTCGCCCTCCAGCCCGGCTCACACAGAGAAGAACCCTGAGAGCCCGTCTGGGAGACGGCTTCTAACTCTATCCGACCGCAGGAGGAAGGCGCATGCGCTCCTTATTAATATTCATGAGGGGGCGGCCCCCTTCTGAGACCTCCCGGACACGCCCACTCCCCCTCCTCCCTTTCTCCCAGACTGGGAAGGAAGGAGGGGCTGCAGCCGCCCCAGCAGCCTTACTAGGGGCAAGAGGGGAGGGAAAGATCCTGGAGAGGTGCGGGTGCGTCGAGACACACCTAAATGGGGCGAGAATTAGCAAACAGGAGAGACTTGGTGGAAAAGATGGGAAGGGGTTACTGCTGGAATTAGGGTTGGGGGGGAGGGAGAGAGTGAACTAATTAGGAATGTGTGTAGATACGCGTATAAGTGGATGCCTTCGCGTTTCTCCCTCCCCTTAGCCTTGGCAAGCGCTTCCCTTAGGATCCGCGTGGTGGAGGAGGCGTGACATGTGATCCCACGCGTGGGCTAGAGCTTGGAACGCGCTTATAGGGGCGGGGGGCACGTGGCGCCTCAGGTGTGTAAAGGAGGAGACGGATGCGTGTGGATCTGAAGCCCGAGCCCGGGTGCTGGCAGGGCTTGCATTTCGGTTTTCCCCCCCCCAGTGGAGACGCCGGGCGAGTGGGAAGAGCCCTGTCGGGCCGGGCTTCACACGGCCGGAGCTGGAAAGCTTCCTCCTTCTCTCCCCGCTCCCTCCCCCTTCATGCGTCAATTGTGGCTTCTCTCCGGGAGGAGGAGAAGGAGGGACCTCCAATTAGCCCCGCGCGCTCCCTCGGAGAGAGCCGCGGAGCCTGTGCGTGCAACGACGCGAGCTTCCCGCGGTCCACGAGGCTGGGGCGGCCGGCCGAGACGACCTGGGCAGGCCCCTTTGCCTGGGATTTGGAAAAAAACAACAACAACAAAAAACGTTACCCGAGCGTCTGCGATTTCGGGGTGGGAGTCCTGATCCTACTGTCTGTCTCTCCTCCTCTGCCCCGTCTTCCCCAGCAGTGGGATCAGAGTTTGCAAAGCCTCTCTCGCTCGCTAGCTCCCTCCCTCCCCAACAGCCCAGCTGAAGCACAAGGGGGTGTGGCGGGGAGGTGGAGACCTAAGGAGAAGAGACCCAGTGCCTCCCCTCCCCCTCGGCTGCGATCGTGGGGGCGACCAGGGAAGGGCGAGTGGGTTAGACTATTCTTAGACGTCGCTTCCTGGGCTTTCCCTTCCAGTTCTTCCCCTCCCGGAGACAGGCTGCCCAGGAAGGCGGGCAGCTTTGTTTGAGCAATGTGGGTATTGCACCTGTAGGCGGCCTCCAAACTATTCAGGAGGTGGCAGATCCTACAGCTGGCAAGTCACTAAGAAGCCCTAGAGGGAAGGGTCTGACCCACCCACCCAAAGCTAGCCGTCGAACTGCCCACTAGGGCTTCGATGTGATGCGTGGTTGAATAGAGGAGTTTGGGTTTGGATTTTTGTTTGTTTTTTACTTATTTCTCCACGTCTCATTCAACATTTAAGGGCAGATTGTATAATTGGTTTTAATTTCTCTGCGAAAGTAAGGAGACAAGTCTAAAAGGATATGATCCTTTCCCCAAGAGTTTAGAGGGTTTTTATAAAATTGTTAAGTTCAGCTTAAAAAAAAAATTTTTTTTGAGTAGCTCCGCTGACAGGAGCAAGTTATGGCTCATTTCCTGCAAAGGCAAGAAGTTCTGGGTTTGGGCCATTTTGGGAGGGACGGGGAATGTTTAAAACTGAGACATCACAAGACCTAATTCGGCTTTACCTTCTCGGTATATACCTTCAATACTGCTGAATTAGGTATATGAGGCTTTTGGTGAAACAAGAGAAAATCACCTCCAAACCCCCGACATATAAAAGTACAATTGTAGAACGATGAGGTCAGTGGAGTTTAATTTTTGTATAAAGTTAAAAACATCCAAAAAATTCAGTTCCGCATCTCATTATACTAATAAAACAAACAGTTAGCTAGCTACCTGCAGGCCATCTCCTTTGATGATCTCAGGAGACTGAAAAGCTGGTTAAGAATTCAAGCAAACTTGTAACTTAAGAATAACTCGAAGGGAAAAAAAAATAGGGGTTGCTCAATAAGAAAGCCACCACTATGAGAATAATTGATAACTAGAATTTCTTAGCACTTAAAAGTTTTTCGAAGTGCTTTGCACTTTATCCAAAAGCATATCCTCTCTCTCTCCTAACCCCCTCTCCCTCTCTCCCCCTCTCCCCCTCTCCCCCTTTTTCCCTCTCCCTCCCCCTCCCCCTCCCCCTCCTCCTCTTTCCCCTCCCTCCTCTCTCTTCCTCCCCCTCTCCCTCCCTCTCTCATACTAACACATCCTATCCCATTACGGTATTGGAGGGAAAATTGAGCCTTGACTTTAGAAAGGACAACTAAATAAGGATGAATTTGAAATCAATTTTAACAGTGCTTCCTAATTGGCATTTGAGAGTTATATTGAGAAACTTCAGCAGTTCTCTTGGGAGAGGGAGAGGACTTCCAGACCTCCACTTCAGACCTAAGTAACTGCCCCCTTATTTTCCCAGACCATTTCCAGGCAGGTTAAGCATTTAAGAGTTAAGTATTACTTAGCCAAACTAACTTTTCTTCAGTGTTTCTCAGAACCAAGGAAGGGCTACCATGAGCAGTCTAGAAACTGCTTTTATCCTCAAATGAAATGTATCCATTTGTATTCCATAATTTCATTTACAGTTTTCTTACTGATATTCACATAAGCCATGTTCCCCTTTCCTCCTACTAGCCTTCCAATGTTGGGGTAAATTGTGGGTTTTTTCATTGGTATGTTTTTGTTTGGATATAACAGATACTTCCTAATAAACAGCAGAACATGCACTCCCCTCCCCATGGTGTGTGTGTATGTATGTGTGTGTGTGTGTGTGTGTGTGTGTGTGTGTGTGTGCATGCGTGCTCGGGCACGAGCAGGAGCCACCTTTGGGAAAAGAGCAAGACTTTTTTTTTTCCCTCCATGATGACTGTGTTTCAGCTAGGGTTAAAGTGATCTCTTTGTATTGCTATTAAGACACATGTTCGATTGAGATTCCACACACGCCCCAGATTCAAATTTCATGCCCTCTAGCATGTCAGAATGCCCTGCCTGGGCCTGCCACCTTACACACCTCAGGGTGGTACCCACAGAGTTGGGCTTTCAGCTGAATACCCAAGGGAACATCTCACTGGCTCGAAGAGAGTTGCCCATGCATGGCTGGCAGGGGCTCCCTCTGGCAGGTTTTGCTGCAAGCCCAAACTGGTTTCTAGTCATTGAGTTTAGTTCTTCTGACCAGTGCTATGACAGAACATTGATTTCTGAGAGGGTTGTAACTACCTGACAAGCAAACCAAGTTGGGTGCTGGCGAGTCAGAGGTGAAACTCAGAATCCTTGAGCCCCTCAGATTTCCCGTGTCCCTCCCAGGCAGTGTTCCAGAGCCCACAAGGGAAAGGGATCCCTCACATGTATAGAAAGAAAGGTAGGTCATGATGGTGGCTTGGGGGAAATTTTGCTTTCAGTCCCACCCTCCCCTTAACTGAAATTTAAACTGGTATTCCCAGAAGAAGCCATTCTTATTATTATTATTTTTTTTTACCATGACAGGTCATGAATGGAACAATATTTACAGTTGCTCAAGAACTTTGTTCCCTCCCTGCTACGTTGAACAATGAGCTAGGTTCTGTTCCTCCTGTGCTGAGGAATGGGGGAGCCACCGTCTTGTAAGAACTTAATCCTTAGAGGCTTCTTTTGGTCTTCTTTTACTCTGTCCTGAGAGTCCTATGAAGCTCGGGGAGGGGGATGTAGGGGCTCTCTCTCTTCTATTACCTCTTGCCTCTAGTTCAGGTATTAGTTCAGGTTAAGACTTTTCGTGTGTCCATAAATAGAGACTGCTGTCTCTTTATTCTCAGAATAAAGTTTTTAAATGCTTAAAACATGAATGATCACAAAAAACAATTATATCGAAATAAAGTTATACACATACATATTTGTAAGTTCAGAGACTCCAGGAGCCTCTTCATATCTAGTTCCTTTATTTTGAATTCATAACAAATTTTAAAATTCATATTTTTTTTAAGATCTACGAAGAATTTTCCTGACAACCACCTCAAAGTAGAGAGGCTATACAAATACTTGTTTTGCAGATAGAGAATCAGGCAAAGGTTAGGTGATTTTTTCCCCCCTAGGGTCCCGTGGAAAGTAATTGATTAAGGAAGATGGGATCTGGGGGCAGCTAGGTGGCGTAGTGGATAAATCACCGACCCTGGATTCAGGAGGACCTGAGTTCAAATTTGACCTCAGACACTTGACACTTACTAGCTGTGTGACCTTGGGCAAGTCACTTAACCCTTGTTGTCCCACCAAAACCAAACCAAAACAACAACAACAACAACAACAAAACCAACAAAGGAAGATGGGATCAGAATGACAGAGGAAACATCCTCATTTCGTTTTAGGTATCATCGAAGCTTGAGGAAAATGCAGATCATGAATCAGCTATGCCTTTGCAGAACAATCCAGCAGTAGCAGTGATGGAAATTGAAGTGATGTAACCAAAGAAGGAAGGCCTGACTGGTCTGTCTGCTCTTCAGTCCTTCCATGTTTGCCCAAGGAGACATCTTTGGGTGGGAATTCTGGTTGCTATAATAGGCCAAAGCTCCAAATGGGAAAAGTAGGATTTGAGTGTACAGCTCTACCAACCCCTTGTTCCCTTTCTCATCTCAAGAAATTCAGCAGAAAAATCTCTGGCCAAGAAATTAAATATAAAAAAATCAAGACATTCAAAGTAATAGCTCCCAGGGCAACCATAAGTAGGCCACAAATTTAGACATTTATATGTTAAAGCACAAGTTTAGTAGATTCAGTACTTAAAAAAAAAATCTTTCATGTACACAAGAGGACTGGATGAATTTTCCTTGGAAACCAGAACTCTGAATTTCCTGAATTTTCGATGATAATTTGGCATTAACTTATTTAAAACAAATTATTTTGGTTTTGTATTGAGTTCAGTTATTTATGATTGTCTCTCTGTTTTAATGTAGTTGTTGTATAGCTTAGGGCAGCTTCATATTCAGAGGGAATAATAGATTCATATTATTTGATCCTGTTAAGCCAAACTTTCACGAAAAATGACTCCAAAAGCTAGACTCTAGTGAGCAATGATCAGGAGCTTCTGGGATAAAATCATTCTACTATGAATATCGCTTGGTCCTTGGATTAAAACAAAAAAAAATCATCTCAATTTCTCAACAGTTCATCAGGCTAAAATGAAATCTGTTTGTCTTATCAAAAAATAGTCTTGGTGAAAAAATGCATATCTTTTAACCTTGGTCTGCGATGATAATTCTTGTTTATGTAGTACTAAGGCTTGCAGTGTCCTTTCCTTACAACAACCCTGTCAGTTTTGTTGTGGAGTCATAAATTGACTTGTGAAAAATCCTTAGACGTCAACTAGTTCCCTTATTTTACAGATGAAGAAACTGAGGATGAGAATTTCAATGACTAACTAAAAGACAGCTAAATAGTAAAGGATAGGTCCTCTAACTCTAGTCCCAGCATTCTTTTCACTATACAATGATTATAAATTATTATTATCCCTATTTTAAAGATAAAGGTAACTGAGACTCAGAGAGATTAAATGACTGTCTCACAGTCACATAGCCAGCATAGAGCATGGAACTCAATCCAGAAGTCCATTGCTCCCTCCATTATCACCCCATTTCTCGAAATTGATATACACCCCCCTTCAAATCCCTTCTGAATTTGTCTTACTTCAGTTCGATGCTGCTGACTGACCCTCATCAAAAGTTGAACAAGTCCCCGTGGGTCCAGTGACAGTTTAGAGATGTTAAAAGTACCTGTGTGATTCAGGGACGGGTTGATGGTAATACTTGAGCTGCACGCATCTTCTCCCAAATGAGTCTTTTGACACAGCCGACTGATCTAAACATAGCCAGTGATTTTCTATAATTACTAAGTGTGACTGAATTCTTGCAAGACTTTTCATCGCCTAGAAGACTTTGGAAATTACACTTTCAGAACTAGTTAGAATTTAGAAACCAATACACAATTACTGTGTCATTGTATCTCTTCATCTCCCTTGCACTATGCCTAATAAAAGTAAAAGATTCATTTTGGATAGTTAATTGGCACTTTACAAAAGAAATAAAAGATAAGTCAAACTGGGGTAGAGAGAGAGTGTGTGTGTGAGGGGGGGGTTGTGGAGGGGGGGGGGCTCACAAAGCACACAAAAGCAACTCCAGAGAAACAAAACTGAAGGTGATAGTATTTGCGTTTTGTAGTTAAGAGTCAACAATAATCAGCCAATTATCAGATTGTGCCTGTTGACTTACAGTTCTCCATCCAATGATTTATTTATTTAAATGACAGTTTCCCTTCTTCATTAAGGGCTGTTAGCACATCAAAGTAGGTTAAACCTGGTAATGTGATAACTTGTGCTAATGTTTACTTTTTTAGTTAGAAAGTTAATTATTTAGGATTTGCATTTTTGTTGTTCTTTTAATGCCCTGAGAACAAATAGGGGGTTGGGATTTCTAGTTGGAAAGGACCTTAGAGTCTAACCCCTTCATTTTACAGATAAGGAAACAAGCCAGGTTAGGTGACTTGAATGAGGTCAAATAGGTTTCTAACCCAACCTGTGTAAAGTACTTTGCAAACTTTAAAGCCACTATAGAAAGGCAGCTGACAGTAGTAGTCGCATTAGTAAGAAACAGGCTCAGAATTCTAGCCCCGGGGAATCTTGATTTCCAAATCCAACATTTTTCTCCCAGTCTAAAATGGTAAAATGCAAGCAAATCTCATGTTACTACAGGTACAATATAGATTTTTTAAAAAAAGAAATCATTGTACATTAGTCACAAGCACGGCTTTTATAAGCATCAATGTTTCAAACAACTTGACTTTCATGAAATTGAGGCAATGTTAAGAATTCTCTAGTGTAGTTTCAGATGAGATTTATTGGCTGGTGGAAAATCTAGGAAGCATAGAGATACCAAAACAAATCCCTCAAAACATAGATGTGACTGCAGAGAACCCTTTCTGTAACTGGATTATATTAGAAAGGAAAATTGATCTCATAGAGGATGAGAAAGCCGTGGCTTGGTAACAAATAATTCTTGTGAAACAGCCCAAACCTAGTCTACATTCCTAAAAGCCAGTCTTGCTATACTAGGTGATAGTCAAACCACCTTTAGATAATTTGAATTGCTTTTGATACCACATTTTAAGAAAGGTTTTGCTAAACTAGAATGGGTCCAAAGGAGAGTAAGCAAGACGGTGAAGTGCCTAAAACTCATCAAATAGCATTGTTAATTGGTTTTGTGAAAGTACGTCAGGTGAAATAATGATATCGGGGGTAGTTAGTTATTCTACAGCATAGAAATAATGTTAAAAAAATGAGAGCTACCTTCCTGGTCAGCAAAAATGAAGATCAAAAGAACTTAAAATAGGTTCTTATGGAGACCTAAGACTATGTAATCTTTCTCTTTAGACCTTTCTATCTTCAAACCCTTCTTTATAATTTTCCTTCCCTTTCCTAAGAAAACAAAGGAGTTCTTAAATGAATGTCTGAGTTGGGGAGGGGAGAGTGTGAGGAGCTACTTTCTACTCACATCCATCCATATGTATGGTACCCCTGGAGGTTGGGATGAGACAATCGATATCATGAGGTCCTGTGCTGGGTCACCCGGCACTACCAGTCTCACATCCTTAGGCTTTTCCAATTCTCTTCATCTTTGCCACTCACTTTCAGTCTAGAGGCCTATCCCTGTCTTTGCTTTTACCCAGTTCCTGGGAGAAAGGGTTTTGAAGTGCTTGTCCTCTCTCTTTCTTGTCCCTCCCCTTCAGGTGTCAATGACACCTATAAACTAGGAATTATGGGAAAAGGGTGTATGTATGGGTGTGTGTGGCATAATTCCTAGTGAAAAATTAGGGAGAAGATCACCATTAGGGTGATACAAGGGGGTTTCATGAAGCTTATGTAAGATAAGATGTGTTGATAATGTATTAGTGACATAAAGAGCTTTGGTTTGTACAACATTGTGTAGGTTATGCCTGAATAACATGGTTTTACCTCTGAATAATTACAAGAGTGACTTGAGATCTTGGTAACAAGACTGGTCTGTTAGCTTTGTCTAACCACATACTTTTGACGTGGACTTCCCCTTAAAAAACAGCCACTTGCAGGGACCCATTAGAGAATGAATTCCCTAAGGGAAAGGAGGTGTTCCCTTTTTATACGATGCACAGTGCATCTTATTATTATGTGCACCTTAAGCCTGGAGTAGGTGCTTCACCAGTGCTTACATGCATTCACCTATTGCATCTGTTTTGTGTGTTTCAATTAATCACTACAAATGCCCAAATGAGTTAAGAGAAAGCTGATGAATGCTCGTCACATATAGGTGAAAATCTGAGTCTTGTTAATATCCATGTGGAAGGGCTTGGATGGAACCTAAAGTTCTTATGTGATATTTTTATCCACCAAAGTCCCACTCAAACATTGTATTATGATCTTTAGGAAACCCTAGGTTCTGGAGGCTATGGCAACAGAAGGTGAGTTAGGTAGTAGCAGTTCCTACCAATCTGGAAAGGACTGTCAACTGAGGATCACCTGCCTTACTAAATTTAAAGAGGTTCAACATCCAATGATTGTCCACCAGGTGATGGAAATGTTAGCCACAGCAACTCAAGTTACCAGTTACTAAGGTGCTGAGGGTTTCTGTGCCAGTGGGAGTACTCTTATGATAGACTTGTGGATCTTTTGAAGCAGTGACAATCATAACAATTAACTGACACCATTAGTGTTCTACGGTGACAAAGTCCTTTACATATATTATCTAATTAATCATATAATACACATAATGCAATATGCTTTTCATTTTATCAGGAAGAAAGAGAAGGGGTATCAGAGGGTGCAGGTAGAATTTATTTTGAAGAAACAAATCACCGAGGACAAGAAATTGCTATTTGAGAGTCGGGAGTGAACTAAGGTGGTGTATAATATTCTCTCTTGTTAAGCAATGATGCACTTACTTCAATCAACAAACAATTATTAAGCCCCTACTGTGTGACAATCTTAGTATCTCTCCCCCTTAGTGCAGATCCTTAGATAGTGAGTATCATTAGTAACTTTCAGAGTAAGAGAATCCATTGTCTTTTCTCTGCTACAGTTTCCTCAATATACGTGGAGTCAATTAAGGGAGGGGGTAATAGACTCGACTAAGTACAAATTGCAAGGAATGATAACGGGGTTCTCAAGTCATCCACTCCAGCTTCCTTTCTTCTACAGAAGGAGAAAAGGAAGATAAAGTTGGAGGGGTAAACATTTGGAAGAATGAAACCTCCTTAAAAATCCCTTCTTCACAGTTCTCTAGGGTTGAAAGCTTGTCTGTCATCATAGTCGGGGATCTTCACTACCCCTTCTCCTTTTCTGAGCTATGGAAGCCACACACTCCATATTACCTGTACCATACACATACTGGTCCTTTACTGAAGGGATCTGAATGATGCTGACACGCTAATGAGCGCAAACCACCTGGGAGAAGATTTGGGGCTGAAGGGGTGGGAGAAGCCTGGGAGGCCGGAGTTCATCCACCCACACCCCCTCCTGGGCTCTAGACCCATCTGTTGAGTCCTGCCTGCCTACTCCTTGCAACAGGCTGCAGCCCACCTCTTCCAGAAAGTGCACAATTCCCTAGATACCACTCGTCCTGGGTCAGCCTTTGTTGAAAGATAATGTGACTCTGAAAAGAAAGACTGCCCCCCTCCCCAAAAAGGAGGATAAAAAAGGCTCTCAGATCAATCCACAGCAGACACACAGAGTCACAAAGCTCTAAGCAAATCCTTTATTCTCTCCTCTGAGCAGCTGCTGCAGCCACCCCAGCTCAGCCCCCACTGGAAACCTGTAAGCTATTCAGATCATTTAATCCAGTTGAAAATCCTCTCTCCCTCTCTCACTGAGGCACACACTCTCCTCCCCTCCACCCCCACCCTACCCCCCACCATCACTTTGCACTGGAGGTGAGATGGGGTTGAGGTGAGCTTGAGCTTAATTCATACTTTGAAAACTTGATTCAAACAGTTCACATGACTTAATGCCTGCTGAAATTACAGGACTGCTCCTAAGGGAAGGTCCAGAAATTCATCGAATCTTTTCTTCATCAGTCTATAAACTTATACTTGCAATCCCTGTTGGAAACTTTTAAATACAACTCTGTGAATAATTAGGATGCTTAAAAAATTAGAAAGTGACATTTTCCCCTTGCTTGTGACAAGGACATGAGTCTCAATCATTAGGAGGATGGTATGTGTGTATATGTGAAGTTTAGTATGTAGGGATAAGAGGCAAGAATTCTAGAATTCTTGAACTTCTAGCTTCTAGAGTTTTGAATAATGACCAATTCCTAGTGCTTTACTCACAACTTTGATGGTGGGACAAAAAAATTCCAAATTCACCATCTTGTCAATCATGCCATCAATAATCCTTAAGTGGCTATTATGCTTCTGGTATCTAGCTAAATACAAGAGATAAAAAGAAAGGCAAAAAACATAGTCCTTGTCCCCAGTGAGCTCACATTCTAATGGGGGAGATAACATGGAAACATCTATGTACCTTCAAGATATATACAGTATGAATGGAAAATAATCTGGGGGTGGGGTGTGGAGAGACCTGGAAGGGCCAATTGTGCCAACACAGACTATATTTCCTAGTTCTTCTACCTCCTGAACTATGAAGTAAAAAATATAAATGAAAATGTTTGGACCTAAAATTCTGTGAAGATCCATCCAGTATAAGCATAGACCTAACTTTTTTTATTCCAGAATTTTCTAACTCATCTCAACTCTTTTTTTTTGGGGGGGGGATTTGGGTTAACAGTCTTCTTATAGATCTCTAATAAAAAGGGGTCACAAAGAGTTGGACATCACTGAAAATGATGATAAATGGTAAGGGCACTATAGTTTCAGTGAAATAAAAACTGTAATTTAAAACTATTTTTAGAATAATGAATTTAGCTTTTCTCACTTAACCTGTCTGCCTGTTTCCTCAACTATGAAATGGAGACAATAACAGTGCCTATTTCCCAGAGTTATTGTGAGAATTAAGGAGATAAATTGATTAGTACAGTGCCTGGCATATAGTAGGTGCTTAATAAATGGTCAGAACCTTCTCCCACACCCACTAATTCAGAGGCTGGAGGTTAGGAATCAGTACAGTAGCTATTCAATGCAGTAGGACTAGTGGAATGGAATACCTGTAAGAGAAATAATGCTAGAGTGGCCCCTCTATTGTTGAGAAGTCTGGGTTCTACACAAAGACCTCAACTTATGGCAAAACAACATTTATTAAGTTTCCTCCATCTAAAGAACATTCCTAATTAGCACTGCCAGGGAAACAAAAGCCAGTGAAGGATCTGACAACCTCGTTTGGGACTGGGGAGACGTGGAGAAGAATCAACACATGGAAAAGGAATAGGTGCACATTTACAATAGAAGCCTCCATCTAAGTGGAATATCACTTGATAGAACTAGCTATCAAAGAGATACTGGAATCCATGGGGAAAAAAAAAAAACACCACAGGAGCTCAGAATTGGAATGGTTATCAAATCATCTCATCCCATCTCCACCTGACCAAGCATTACCTCTACAACATACCCAAGTAGTTATACATCTTCCTGTCCCGGGCAGCATCTCCATTATTCAGAGCCATTGAGTTTATATGTATATAGTTGGGAAGAAGGAAGATTGAACAAGCCAAGAGCTGCAAACTCAAGCATGAGATGATGAGGATCTGGCTTAATGAGTGTTATGTTACAAAAGCTGGAAGAGTTAAAGATTTTCAAGCCTTAGTCAATGAAAAATTTATAATATATCACTATCTTACAGAAATGGGGAGGTAAGAGGAGGAGGAGGGGACAGATGATGATAAAGTTAGTTTTGGACATTCATAGTTTTGAATATGAGATTATCATGAGATTTCTAATCTCTTTTTCTGGGTCAAAGCTCTTATTCTCCAAAAGGATCCTTTCAAACATTATTCATGATGAGTTGGATTTTATCATAAGACATCATGATTTCTCCAAAAGGGCCCTTTTGGAGAAAAGTCTTATTGCCTTATTGGCTGGTTCCAACTTGTAAGTGAGATAAGATAGGCTATAGAGAATACTGGGGAAAAGGGAAATGTAGAAGCATGACTATATATAAAATATTGTATATGGCAGCTAGAGGAAAAATAGTTGGACAGAGGGGAAAGTCAGGGAAAGATAAAAGAAGAATAATCAAGGCAACAATATGGATTAGGGAATTATGAATGTGATTGAAGAAATTAACCAACAAGTATTTATTAAATGTTTAGTATGTGGCAGGCCCTGTTCTGAGTGCTTGGGGTTAGAAAGCAAAAGTAAAGCAATCCTTGCCTTCAAGGAATTACATTCTTATAGAAGAGACAACATGCATAACTATATGCAAGACACGTATAAGGTGGGCACAAGGTAACCTTGAATAGGAAACCACTCATTCTTTAGTGGTGTCATTTGAACTGATTCCTCAAGGAAACTAGGGATTTCAAAAAATCTCAAAGTATTGAGAGCATTCCAGGACTGGAGGACAGCTGGTCAAAAGTTTGGAGACAGATCATTAAGTGTCCAGAAAATCGGAGAGCTTCAAGAAAAGACAAGAACAGGGATCCCCAGATCAAGGGAATGAGAGGAGTCAATGAAATTTATATTGAAGAAGTAATAATTGAGGTAAGGAAAACCAAGAAAATAGTGTCCTAAACTGGCAAAGTCAAGAAAGAAAAGGTCATGGACAACATTGAACTCTGAGGAAAGAATGAGGAGGAAATAGAGGCCACAGGAATTAACCACAAAAAGATTTTATATTTTGATAGATCATATGGTTTAATCACTTTGATTTTTACAAAGAAATAGGCCCAGCAGGATTAAGTGACTTGTCCATCGTCACACAGTTAGAGGCAGAGCTAGACTAGAATTTAGATCTCCTGATTCACAGTAAAGCCCAATGTTTCACCATACCATACAGCCTTTCATTGATAACTTTTGCTGAATCATTTTCATTAAAGAAGGAAGTTTCTACCAGAGCATCAAGGAAACAGTAGTACATGTGGTTGGTGCTGAGTAAGTGCTGAATGGAGCTAAGAGTTGGAGAAGAATGAGAGCTAATAGGCTCAAATCCAACTATTCAACAAACTTGGATATGAGGAGAAGGGAAAGTTGATAGTTGAAAAGCAGGTGAATTTGAGGGGATGACTTTTGAGAATAGTGAAAACCTATGTTTTGTGAATGCAGTTGTAAATCAATGTGAGGATTGAGAAATTAATAAGGGATGGGGTAGGGATGTTGAGTGGTCAGGAAATGAGAATGACCACAGATCAGAGAGTGATAGAGTATTCATGTGAAAAGCTATCCAAAGGAACAGCACTGATTACAAAGGGGGAGAAAGATGAGGACATGTCAAGGAGGGAGACTGGAGACTCTATATTTCCCTGGGTACTGTGTCTTTAAGTGTTCTGACACTATCTTTTTCTGTTCAGACTTGTCTAGAAGCTTTATTTTCTTGGTGGGAAAGGAAGTGATGTGAGGATGATAGGAAGGGGTTAAGACAGATGCAATAGCTCGGACAGCTGAGACCCACTATCCCATCAAAGACCAAGGTTAATGAACACTGTTATAATTGCTTTCTATGAGAGCAGCTGAAGGCATAGGATAGCAATTACTAATACACAACAGTACCTTTTATCTGAGGGTCTCAAAGGACTTGTCAAATGTTTGCTCCCGTTTGGCCTTTCCCAATGTTTCGATGGATGGATTATTCTCCTTTACTAGTATGGCTAAGGTGCTTTTCTCTGAGACAGCTGGTAGGCTTGAGATAGCTCCCTCACATTACTGTATTCTAGCACAGAATTCCAAAAAAAATGTAGCATGATTCAACCTTGTTGGGAAACTAGTTAACTTTTCAAGCTGATAGCTAATTGTTTTTTTAAGGTTTGCTTAACATAGAAATCAGAAAGGATCACTGACTTTTCTAACCATGAGCCCTTAGAGAAGAACAGGAAGTGGAACTGAAGAGAAGCTATGTCTATGCTAGAAATGGGAAACTGTTCTACGTGTCCCAAAACTCGTAGTGCAGTTTCAAACTTTTGCAGCTCGAAACTGCACTCAGATTATTGGAACATCCAATATATTATTGAGATCCCCTTAGCTTAGCTTCTGCTAGAGTTTCTCAGAACTTCTTAACTGACCGGCAGGTAATAAGAGTGGCTAGGAATATGTAGTATCTTTTCAAAATCCCTTTCTATTTAGAAAAGACAATGAAACAGTGGCAGTTTGTAGCTCAGTTATTCTCCTCTGAAGGCCTCACATCCTTACAAGGACAATTTCTTATTTGTGTTCACCTTTCCCTAGAGCAGAATGATGCAACCATATGCCAGGGTAATGGGATGTCATTATGGGTAGGCACCATCTTTAATTTTTACCAACTTAATTTTTAAAACCCCACGACAACCTGAGCTTAAAACCAGCTTTAATTTAATGGCATCTTTTGATTTAATGGTTAAATGGCATTTAACCATTTTTTCAAAGGTTAGAGAAGGGTATGTTCTATGGAATTCATTTTTGGTGGTGGGGCTCAGTTCACTCTTTGGCTTTTCCACTTTATCCCACTCACTCTACTTTAATCACCTTTATTACTCCATGTCTCCTTGGTACTTACACATGCAGTTTATACCATGCTATCTTGCTGTTGCTCACATGAGAGAACACTGGACTTGGACACAGCAGCCATAGGAGTCTAGCTCTGATATTTATTAACTATGTGATTGTGGGTAAGGCACTTATCTCTTTGAGCCTTTTTTCTCAGCAGCAAATTGGGGATAATAATACCTATGCTACCAACCTCCTGGAGTGGTCATGAGGAAAACTATATAGTGTTTCATAAATAGGAAGCAGATTGATTTGCAGTTCTCTAGCTGAATTGGGGGTTGACTTTCTTCCTAGACTGTAAAATCAAGGTTAGAGGTCATATCTTTCATATTTATTATACCTCCTAGTCAATCATAAGGACACTGTATATACAATAGGCACTAATGTTCTTTTGAATAAAAGAAAGCACCTAGTAGCACCTTTAAAATTTGAAAAGAGCAATATGCATAGATCTTAGATCCTTTTGGTCTATGGTGTAGTTATTACAATAGTGGTGATAGTAATTAGGCAGCTGGATAGGGCACTGGACTTGGAGTCAGGATGACCCAAGTTCAGCCCCTTAGATACTAACTGTATGATCCTGGGCAGGTCATTTAACCTGTCTGTCTCAGTTTCCTCATCTTGGCAAAGTTACTGCAATGGTTTGCCATTTCCTTCTCCAGCTCATTTTTCCAAATGAGGAAACTGAAGCAAACAGGGTTAAGTGACTTGCCCAGGGTCACACAGCTAATAAATGTATGAGGCTGGATTTGAACTCATGAAGATGAGTCTTCCTGATTCCAAACTCAGTGCTTGCCCAGGGTCACATAAATTTTACTTTTTAGTAAAAGTCTAAGGTAGTATTTCACGTTAGGTCTTCCTGAGTATAAATCTGATTCTTTATCCATTATTGCTAACTAGCCACCTTAGCAAACAATATCAAGTTTTTCATTCACTCAGTAAATACTTGTTAAATATGCTAGGCATTGGGATGATAAAGATGAATATGTCATCATCTCTGCCAGTAGAATGTGAGTTCTTTGGGATAGGGATTATCTCATTTTTGTTTCTGCATCACTAGTCCTTAGCATAGACCTTTGTGCATAGTAGGTAATTAATAAATATTTACTGAATTGAATTTTAAAAGCTTTAAGTTTAGATGGACAGAAAACATTTATTCAAATAACTAAGTATAATGTGATAAATGCCCCAAAGGGAAGTAAAAACAAAATGATATGGACAATCAGAGAGGGGGAAAATGCTTTTATTTGGGGGGAATTAGGGAAAGTCTTATGTAAGATGTGACATTTGAGGTGAACAGAGAGATGGGATTTGGACAGGTCAAAATAGGGAGAAAGATCATTCTAGCAAGAGGGAACAATGTCAGCAAAGACAAAGAGGTAGAAAAACGTGTACTTTGGGGTAGATAGCTTACTAGATTTTAAGTTCCATGACAGCAGGAAATATGTCTTATCTCATCCAGAGCCTAGAACAGTGCTTTGCACACACTAGGCTCTTAATAAATATATGTTAAGCTGAATGGAATGAAAGTCATTGTAATAGAGGAACTTTGAACCAGTCTGTTGGAAAGATCATCAACACAGAATTTGTAGTCAATGAAAAGGAGGGCAGGGCATGGAGGAAAGAAGGAAGTTGTAAGCCAGATGCTAAAACCATTGAATGATGTGGGAGTTATCCAGGAAATTACCAGATGATACCAACAAGGATGACAGAGTGTGGTGTTTTCAAAGAGTATGCAATGGACTTCAAAATAGAATAGATTGTTGTGGGATAATGGTGGAACTGTGATCTAAGTGAGGACCAGCACGTATGCTTATCTCCACTGCTTGATCCATGAGTCAGGGAGAGTGAGAAGAGTAGAGAAGGTTGTCAAGGAAATAAAATCAACAGGAGGAAGCCAGGTTTCAGAGAAAGCAAGGAGGCACACAGAACGTTTCACAGACAAAACCTCAATTTGGATCCTTTCATTACTCAGAGCTTCTTCTCCATCATCAAGAACTAGAATTCTGGAGTTCCCCTCCCTGACCACAACTGTCTGTCCTGTCTCACTCCTATTACATCTGCCCCACTTCCTTACTCCTGCTAAATTTATACTTCACCCTCATTTTGACTTTCAGTTCCCCAACCTCTCACCTCCCCATTCTCCTCATCCCTCAACCCTTTTTATTATCTAACTTCAGTCCCTCTCCAACCCCTAGACCTCCTGAAGATGGATTGACCTTTACCTTGGTTGACAAATATGCCAGTAGTGTTTATATGACTGCCTCCAAAGTTATAGGTTCACATTTCTCTTTTATTATGTACATATTTGATGAATCAAAATGATGTAGGACTTCATGAAATTTTAAAACAAATTCAGTTCAATTTACAAAGCATTTATTATCAGCAATCCAGCAGACATTGTATTGTTATTTGAGGATATGAAGACAAAAAAAAAACCCTGAAGACCCTTGAAAAAAACAAACATGGTACTAAACCTGGTATCTTAGATAACAGAATCTCCATAAAGGACTGGAAAATTCCAGAAAGACAGAAATTGTGAACCTTTGGCACCAAACTCAGAATGCCTCAGTAAATGAGAATTGTTTGGGCATTTGCTGTAGCTTTGCTGATGATCAGTTGTTGATAAACTTGCTAAAGATCGAGTTTCACAAAGGCCTTCTCTTCAGTAAGAATAGCAAACTGCTGATTGACTACAGGTGCCTTATTGACAGCACATTTGTTGTATTAATAAAACCTTAAATTTAGTATTAGACTTTTGCCATACCCCCCTAGACATACATAAATAGTTCAGGAATACTATGTTGGATTAGCTGTTCAAGCTTTTCTTTAGGTTTTTTTCCCCCTTAAAGCTAAAACAACAATTTTATCCTTCAGGTGAATTTGTTCAATGACCCGATCCAGGTGGAATCAAAGCTTCCCTTTGCTAAGTTCCTTTCTGTTGACAACTTTTGGCAGAGGGACTGTTTTAATACCATTAGTGTCTTGGTATGAATGAATGATTCAGTGGTATAAATCAGACCCCTCTCACCCCAACCCCCTCATCAATGAAGAATAGTGATCTTCTCCATAAGGAAGTGATACTTTTTAATGGAGTATTTTAGAGTAGTAGACTTTAGATGGCTAGCAGTTGTCTAGTTTGATCTGAAGTCTACCTTAGTCACCAGAATGAGAATTTTGTACAGAATCCATAAATAGACAAGGGACCAGCAGGCCATCAACATGATTGAATGTTATTGATTATAAATCACTCTAGAACACAGTTTATGTGAACTCAAAAAGTAAAAGACACTAAGAAACTCAAAGAGAATCATTACTTTGAACCCCAGTATCCTACTTCTCCCCTGAACCCATTCACCCCTGGCATTTTGGGGTAGGTCTGTGCCCATGATTTAATTCATAAAGAGAATAATTAGGGAGGAAACTCCCTTTAACAATAGTCTTGCAACCATTCAGCAACTCCTGGTTTTAGAGAATTGTCTAGACTCAAGAGACAGTAAGAGGCTGAGCAATTTGTCCTGAGTCAGACAACAGTGCCTTTAGAAAGATGTCTTGAGCCCAGATCTTGCTAATATATATAACATAATCACATTCATCATAATGGCTATTTCAAAATTTTTAGCCTATTCTCAAGCCCTCAATGCCACTTTGTCATATTTCTTCAGATGATATTACCTTCTGCCTTCCTACAGAGGTCAAGAGTGCTGGAAATGTGCTCCTTCAACTTTCCTCTAAATTTCACATTTCCTTAAATGTTCCTGGATCCTCTTTTATTTCTCTCTTGTCTAGGAGTAAGTATCCCTTCTCATTTCCAAGGCTGATGTATACATATGCATATTTGTGCATACCCTTGATCCCATCTTCATTTGCTTTCTCCAGCACCTTGATTTATTCATTTTGCCCTCTCTCTTTCCTATTTTTTAATTGTATAGATTTTTTTCTATTTATCATCAATTTAAACAGACTCAAAATTTGGAGATGAATTTGGTGACTTTTCCATCCAGTTATCATCTAGTTTCATTCATTTATCCAAAAAACCACATACTAAATATCTAAGCACCTCCTGGCAGCAGAATAGTATGTGAGAGATTCTCTTTTACTAAAGTAGAATTTTGAGAAGACTTCCCTCTTCTCTTTTTATCCATATGAGCAATTGTATTTGGAAACATGCTTCAGGAAAATAACAGCTACAGTATAGACTTATCTTTGAGCCTCCTGGAACCTTTTGTAATCAGGGAAATTTTCATTCCAGGTTTTCTTCTGTTCCTGAAAAACCTATAGCCAAATGAAGTATGTCACTTCGGGAAATGTCGCTTCAATCCCAAGAAAGAAGAGATCAAGAAAAAAATACCTGACTGAATCTTGGATAGAAGGCTACATGAGGGTAACAGATAACAATCTAGTTAATTATTCCTTTTAGTGATTCTTTGCTCCATGGTCTCAGAATCATTCCTGAGAATCAAAGGTTCTAGAATATAGGACAGAATTATAGAATCATCCACTATTAGGAATGGAAGGAACCTTTGAGATTATCTATTCCAGCCCCTTTATTTTACAATTGAGAAAACTGAGGTCTAGAAAAAAATCATAGTAATGCTGAGACTATGACTGGAAATCATGTACACTCCATAATTATTATTAGCATAATTTACTACAGGGAGACAACATTATGAGAGAAATGAATCACTTCCCTTTGTTGATTATGTCCAATTTATCTGCTGGAAATATTACATGTTACCTCCTTGAATAGACTATGAATTCCTTGAGAGCAAGAATTCTATTTTGTTTTTATTTCCAGTACTTAGCACAGTTCCTGGCACATAGTAGGCACTTAATAAATGCTTCTTGACTGACTCACTACTCCCCCTCATGAAACATATGGTCCAACAAAACCTTGTCAACATCCTCTAGAATGCGTCATGTGCTTGTCCACCTCTTTGCCTTTGTTCATGTTGTACCCTATTTCTGGAACACCATCCTTCCTCCTAGCTCCCAGTTCCCCATCTCCACCCATTTAAATCTAATATCTTTTCACCCTAAGCCTGATAGTCAAATTCAAGATAGTTTGTAATTTTGTAGGGAAGAAAAACCTGTATTAAAGCCAATTTATGATATAGTAGTTCCTGAAGTTGTGTGGTATAGTGGAAAGAATGTCGTACTTGGAGTTAGGAAAGACTGTTTTTCATTTCAGTCTTGAGACTAGCCTCAGTTTCTTTATCTGTAAAATGAAGCCCTGTATTATCTACCTCACATGGTGGTTGGTTAAAATATTACAGAAATACGAGCACTTACTTTATTCCAGAGAGAGCCATCTATTTTTATCACATCATGTGAGTCGTCTTCCACTGATACAGGTACAGGTGTGATCTCATCTACACTTGTGGTTTTCTTGTCCTTGTTCCTCTCAATATTCCACATAATTTCTACCGTGTATATTGCAATCTTTCTCTCCAGTTCTTTAAATATTTTTGTAGCTATGCATTTATAAAATATTAAAAGCTACTCCGAAAGATGGTGTTAGAGCATATAGAGCTCTTTTGGGGGGATGTTGAGCTATATAGCTCTCAAGCTATCCATTTGTTACTCCTCATTCTTAATATTGCATTATCCAACCTCCTTTTCTTGCTATACATATCTTTGCTGATATCTTTTACACCACTTCTTGTATGTACAACATTGTTGGCACCATGTTGCACCCTTTTTATACCCATCATTCATCTTTCCATTGTCCATTGTGTCATCTTCAATTTTTATTCTTTTAAGATAGTGATGCTTAATTATTTGTAGCCATACTGTACCACCAGGAGAATATTGATATTTAAAAAGATGAGATGATCACAAGGTACAAATAAAATGTTAGGTGGGGTGTAAGGAGGGGAAAAGGTCATTATCACTTGAGGGAATCATGGAAGACTTCATGGAAGATGTGTCATTTGAGTTGAGCTTTAAAGGAAGGCTTTAAAGGTAATTTTACAGGCAGTGTGGAGCAGTGGACAAAGAGCCAGCTTCAAAGTCAGGAAGGCCTCAGTTCAAAGTCTGCCTCGGACATCCTGGCTGTGTGACCTTAAGCACGTCAATTAACATCTCAGTGCTCTGTGTAATTCTTTCAGAGAGGGTTTTCACCCTCACTGGTAGACAGAGTTTCCCCATCTGGTAGTCCTCTATACCAATGAAATCCAATCCCTATGTATGTCTTTACAGGAAAGATCAGATTTCAACATTAAATAATTTTTTTGCATTACAAATTTTGTCCCTGGGAGCAGAACCCATATCTATTTGTTCTTTCGAAGGGAAGACGTTTGGGTTCCACTCATTTTTCTGATTCTCTGCAGACTTGTTGAGCTATACAAGTGAGGTAGATGTTTCAGTCTGAGGTCACTGTCAGACTGTGGGAGTAACGCTTGGGCCACGATGTTACTAAGAGGTGAATGAATTAAAAACTCATTGCAGAACCGAATTGAGCACAGTGCATGTCCTTCTTAACCTTTCTTCCTGGGTTGAGCTGCCAGAATTCAATTCAAGTACACCAAAATTTAATGAGTGCTTACCATGGATTAAGGTGCTAGGTGCTGAAGAGGGATACATTAGTAAATAAGCTACTTTCCCTGCCCTCAATGAGCTTTCAATGTCAAAGTAAGAGATACTTGGAAGAAACTCGTTATAGATCAAGTCCATTCACAAAATAGTCCTGCTCCCAGAGCCCCCAGAGACAGGATCCCACTGTACTTGCAAAACAGATGATTCTTCCGTACTGGTTGGTCTTGATTGCAATCTCTACTTCTCCTTTGAAGCCAGGATCTGTTCATGTGTAACTTGAAAGAAAACTGATTTTTTCCCCCCTAGAGTAAAGCTGCAACTGGAAGGCAGAATTCTATTAAAAACAGGCAAATCATTACCATTCCTTCCCAATCCTGCTTATTGTTTTCCTAAGCTTATTTTGATTTCCCAGGTTGACTCCTGCTGCCTAACCCTCCAAGAGAAAGGTTCTGTTCCTCTGTTATCCCCTGAACTGAAAGTCCTGAAAGGTCCTTGTAGAATGTATCCTGTTTGCCACTCAGAGTCTTTTTGAGGATGTGGCTGAATGTATCCTGTCTATCCCCATTCAGATGTTCTTTATTTATGAGCTGTGTTTTGTCTATGGGTAGCTTCAGGATTGTTGAAAACTGTTGTTTGTTGGGTGTAAAGATTAGGGTCATCCTTACTCAGAGACAGTAGACAATTGACTGTAAGGTATGATGAGAAGGACAAAAGATATTTTTCCCCAGTCCCCAGCAAACCAAGCAAAAAAATCTCTCCATACACCTAGAATTTCAACTTTAAGAGTCATTATTAGGTGTTAAGTATTGCATCACTAAGAGAGTTTTTAATCCTAAAAAGGGCAACACATCATGTTATTAACATCTTAAAATGAATGAATTCTGTGCATTTGGTTTTATTTTTCCCCAAAACCATTACTTTCTGATGACAGGAGAAATAAGGATTAGCATTGGAGCCCTGGGTGCATGGAGGGCTTTGGTGGAGGGCTCAGAAAACAAGCTTCATTTTCTTTGTAATTTGCTAAAAATTTATGAATTATGTTTTTAATAAAGGTAGAGTTTCTAGTTACCCATTTCTAAATCTAAAATACTATGATTCATCAGAGCACATATAGTTGTTAAGATGATCACAGAAGCTAAGAGTTGAAATGTAGCTGAATGGTCATTTGGTCCAATTCACACTTTAGAAAAGAACCCCCTCCATACCATACCATACCATACCATACCATACCATACCATACCATACCATACCATACCATACCATACCATACCATACCATACCATACCATACCATACAAGTGACCATCCAGCCTTTGCTTGAAGACTTCCAATGAGAAAGGACCTACAGCTTCCAGAAGTAACCCATTTCACTTTTGAAGTGCTCTGATTGGTTGAAGGTTTCCCCTTATGTTTTGACAAAATTTACCTTTTTGTAATTTCCATCCATTGCTTCTGGTTCTGAGCAGATCAAATGTCATCCCTCATAAATATGACAATCCTGAAAATATTTAATGCCAGCAATCATGCTCCCCTACACTCTGCATTTTACGTATTCTTTTACATTTAATCTTTAAAACAACCCTATGAGAAGTTTGTTGTTGTTATTCAGTCATTTTCAGCTGTGTCTGACCCTTTGTCATTTGGGCTTTTCTTGGCAGAGATACTGGAAGGGTTTATTATTTCCTTCTCCACCTCATTTTATAGATGAGGAAACTGAGGCAAGCAGGGCTGAGTGACTTGCCCTGGGTCACACAGTTAATAAGAGTCTGAGGTCAAATTTGAATTCATGAAGATGAGTCTTCCTGACTCCAGTCCCAGCACTCTATCCACTGCATTACCTAGCTGCCTCCTGTGAGAGGTAGATAGTATCTATCCCCATTTTACATTCGAAGAAATTAAGATTCAGAGAGGTATCTTTCAGAAGAGCATTCAAAGCTGAAAGCAATCTTAAAGGGCTTAGAGTCCAACTCTTTCACTTTACAGATGAGCAAAATGGAAACCAGAAAGATTAACTGCCTTGCTCAAGGTGACACAGGTAGGTAGTGGCAGAAGTGGGGTTTGAACCCAGATTATCTGACTCCAAATCTAGTAGTACCACCTTTGTCACACAGCTGGCAAGGCTGTTCCCCCCTCAGTTCTTCAGAATCCAAATCTCCTACTCTTTTCACAACCCCAAAAAGAACCAGCCAATGATTGCAATAGAAATAACGGGGGGCGGGGTATGCCCAACTTTTATCTAAACATATCATCATAGGTATAGACAATTTTTCAAAGAGAATATTCTATGTATAGGATTTGATGGCATTTCTAATAATAATAACTAACGTTTACATAGCACCTACTTTGTGTCAGGCACTGCTCTAAGCGCTTTACAAATATTATCTCATTTGATCCCCACAGCTACCTTGTGAGGTAGGTGATGCTATTACCCCCATTTTATATTTCCAGTGGTGAGCCTTTTGCTGCTTCCTAAATTTTTTTTTTTAAGGGATCCTTACCCATTTGGCCTTTTATTGTAAAATCCACCAATTGTTAAATATTCAAACACTTTTGCACATCACTTTCCTGCAGCTTTACACTGAATCTCTAGTTTCTCCTAAAGTCTCTTTTAAAGACTATTCCAACTCCAAAAGGGCGACTCGAAGAGCACTTCGACATTGCCCTTTCCTGAGGGAGAGGGGGTGGCTCTGGAGTTGCAAACACTTGGCTCTGCTCATCTCTTACAAAGATAGGTGCTTTAAGCCAGCAAAGTTTCAAAATAAGCAAATTTTCAAACAAAACAGTTTTCCTTTTGGTAGCCGAAAAGGAAACCACACATCCAGGAGGAATGTAGATCAAAGCAGACTCTGCAAATGATGCAGAAACACATAAAATAACAAACAAGTCTGGTGGGAAGAGGGGAGCTTTTGTAAAAGGATAGGTCTATTCATATTACACTGAAATTGAATGCAAGATTGCAAGGGGAGATACATGAGTTGGGAGTACAAAGCTATGTTTTTTTTTTTTCCTTTTTCATGGGTGGGGAGGGGGGTGTCTACCTTTAGTAGGTCAGGTTGGAGGAACTAAAAGGAACAGACAAAAGATAAACTCTGACTAGTTTCCCTTTTACAATAGACTTTCTACTTCTCTCTTTCCTTGTATTAAATGGACAGAATAATTCCTATACTTTTAACTGTGAAATTGAGGCTGAATGACAGTGGTCTTTAAACTTCTGTGATTCTACTTGGCCTTTTCATTTGTGACAACTAAGTTATAATTAATGGGATTCATAGGTGAGGTGGGGATTTAATTTACCATTATTGGCATAATGAAAAGTTAATACAGAGAGTGAACTTTTCTTTGTTTGAAAGTATATTTGGGTGAAGACTGTGAAATTGGATCATGGTTTGTATGATGATGACTGACTCCTCCTATGCAAAATTTAATGTGACCATGATAAAATTATCAATTACCATTAAGCACTTTAAAATAATAGCTTGTTATAGTCTGAATAGAGAAGAGCCACTGCTTTCCTTCTAGACATGGAGGTTCAACAACTTGGAATCATAGGTGACTTACTACGTTAAGAGTTTTGAATTTGGAAACAAAGGATCTGGGTTTGATTCCTGGCACTACAACTTACTATGTAATGCCTGCCAGATTGTACCTCTCAGGGTCTCAGTTTCCTCATCTATATAATGAATGGGCAGAATAAATATCTTAAGTCCTTTTAAGATATAAATCATATGTTTCTTGATCCTTCCCCCTGTTCCTTTCCCCAATAAAATCAGTATCTAAGTCCTGTTTATTCTACCTTCATAATAATCCTCAACTTTCCTGGGTTAACATTTCTAGAAAACGGTGTGAATGTCAAAAATGCAAATGTTAATATATTGAACCTAAGGGAATTAGAGGGTTAGGTTTCCCAACAACCCAAAACTGTAATCTTTCACTAGAGATTGCTGAAAATGCACTTTTCTGTATATAATTTTTATAACAAAACATTAATTATGATAATATGCACTTTTCCTAACACAGTAACCATGTAATAACCCATAAAATGTAATACACAAAATAAAACTGGTAACATGCAAAACATTTTTCTTGCTAGTAAATCCCTAACATTTTATGATCTTTTGTGCTAATTCTCAATTTTAAAAAAATACTGGTTTAAGACAATATTAACTTTTCATAACACATGAAATCTACAGTACCACACATATTGTACAGTTAATGAAGCTCTTAAAACTAAAACATTTTTAACCTCAATCTTATCTTTCAGTGTGTGAGGGCATTGTACTATATATTCTACTGCTATAAACCTCTCTACCTTGGCTGCCCTCTGAAAACCAAGGAAGACCTTTCTGGGATCTTAGTGACTGCTGTCCATCCAAGACCAACAAGGTCTCAACGTCACCTCCAATGCTCTGTTCTTTGTGTCTGGTGGATGGCATCGGAAGTTTTGAAAGGTACACCAGCTTGAAATAACCCATTGATGACTAACATCTGCTTCATGAACATTTGAGATCCTTAAGGGTCTTAGAGTATGGGAGTATAGCAGAGATGAATTGACATTTAACATTGAGGCTGTGATAGATGATCATACTAGGATGTCTCTAGCCAGCTGGTTAATTGTGACAAGTCACCCTTCAAACTTGGAAACAATGAGTGGCGCAATTTTTTTTCCCCCTCTACTGTGTATAGCTGTAATTGTGGGAGATTGCAAGGTTACTAATAAAATCACACAAATGCTTAAAGTTGACAAAGTTAAAGGGACAAATGTTGAGAATCAACTACCTCAAATCTGTCCCCTCCTCTCTACTTACACCTCAACTAGCCCAGTTCTCATCTTCATCACTGTTCATTTAAATTATTTTAATAGCCTATTTATTTTAAATGTTCACTTAAACTATTATAAATAGTAAATATGCACGTAGTAGGGTGTGTGCTTAAAATATTTTAATCAATTAGGTACACAGTCAAAAAAAGTTTAGAGATCACTGGAAGATAGCATAAAATAAAAAAGCCAAGTATTTGAAGTTCTCCACAGTCAGTTTCAAATCTACCGTTGTAGTAGTATCATCATCATCGTCACCATCACCACCACCACCATTACTTCCTTTCATGTACTCTACATTTTGGTAAAACTGGCAATTCCTAACATTTCCTGATTTCATCTTCTCTCTTCTCTGTATTTGAGCAGGCAGTATGCCCCATGTGTGGGATGTATTCCTTCCACAACTCTGCTTGTTGAAATCCTCCTCTTCCTTCAAGGCCCAACTCAAGTGATACCTCTTCCATTATGGTTTCTCTGATAGCAGATCCAAAAATGGTTTCTTCCTCCTTGAATTTTTCTAATAGCTATTTTTTTCTGAATCTCTTCCTTATCACATTGTATTTTGTACTTAACTTATTTGTATACATATTATATCCCACCACTAGAATAATCCAAGTTTGAAGTTAAGGTTTAGGAACCAGATAATCATGTTACCAATTGACTTTGAGTCTTTATTTTTAGTCATGTTACTAATCAACTTTTAGACCAAGAAATAATACATATTTAGGTCTCTAATGTGCTAGTCCTGCTTCTTTTTGTGCCCATCAGTTCTCTTATTTTCACTGGCCATACCAATACTTTTCAAGTTGTAGAAGATCAAAAAGGAAGGCCAGAAAATATAACAAATCTTTGCTGAAAGTGAAAATGTCTGAGAAAGAGAGATATTCGTAAATCTGGTGCCTACATTCAAATGAGCATTTTTCAAACATGGCAGAACAGTAGTGGTTGCATTCATGATTCACTTAAGAAATTTAGTTTTGTTCGAATTTCTGTCAGAAAACCAATTTGGGCACAATTAACCACCAGCATTAAATATTGTAGGGTCAACCCTAGAGCTTCAGAAAGCACAGCAATTAAATGCATGTATAAGATAAATGCTTTAACAAAAATGTAAAGGAAAAGTTACTGGCTTTTCTTTGTCAGTAGGCAGTTGAGTGTCTGTCAGTAACTTTTAAAATGATAACAATGCAAGAGATACAGTATCACAGAATCACTCTTTAGGATTCAGATTTGCACATTTGGTGAGGATGCGTCTTTTGGGATGGCCCTCATAGCATTCAGCAGACTTCCCATCAATGGAAGTTTTCAATCGTGGTCTTCAATCAGAGGATTGATGATTGCTTGTCACCTATTTTGGAGAGGGCATTCCTCTTTAGGTACATGCTGCTCTGGATGGCCTCTGAAGACCCCTTTAATTCTTAGAGTCTAATTTTTCCTTGGTGCCAGGGGCTGTGTGATTTTTCATCTACCATCAACCTCAGTGCGTCATGCATAGTAGGCTGCTAATATATGCTGTCAAGCCTGACTTGCAGAATCAAAGACTTTCTGAGTGGGGAGGGGCCTCAGTGGGCATCTAGTATAGGGGTTTTTAAGTTGGGGTACATGGACCCTAAGGGGGAGGTCTGTGGATAGATTTCAGGTGGTTTGTGAACCTGGATAGGGAAAATTTACACTTTTATTTTTCATTGATTTTTAACTGAAATGTATCTTTCCCTTCAATTATGCAAAAACAATGCTTAGAAAGAATCCATTGTTGTTGTTCATCCTTCATTTCTGAAGAGGACAATGACATCATAGGTGATTTCTTGACTTGGGCATGATTGGATTTAAATGAGGTAGAGTTGCACAAAGTTCTTCAGCCTTGTTCTCTCTTCCTGTAGCACTGAAGTCCAGCAGCCTGACAAAAGTCAAGATGACTGGTGATGGTCCAGGATGCATTGAATGACATTGGTGTCTTTGATGTCTGACCAAGCTCTAAGCACTCCACAAAACCTACAGTAGCTGCTTTCATGGCCACTGAAACAAATTGTTGTTGTCTTCCCATTCCCCTGAAGAAAGTCTTCACATATTTGCAGTAGACATCCCCCTAACTTACCAACAGTTTTGAGGCCTGTCGATTACCCCATCTGCTGGTAGAGGGTGTTCAGAGAGGACTAATACCACTGGTATGAGGGCTTGACTAGCCTTTTTTCAATGCTGCTCATCCACCTTTGGTGTCCACCTGTCACTGAACTCTCACCTATGGCTCCAACAATCTGTAACATGGGCAGCAGACACACCCTGGAAAATCATCCTGGCAGACAGGCTAAAAGAAAGAATCCATAGGCTTCACCTGAAGGGAAATATGACACAAAAAGGGTTAAGAATCCCTGTTCTACATTGTACACAGTAACATCAACATTGAGTGTTGATCTACTGTGATGGACTAGATTCTTCTCACCAATGCAATGGCACAGAAGAGTTCCAGGGAACTCGTGATGGAAGAGGATCTCCAAATCCAGGGGGAAAAAAAAAAGAACTGCGGAGTATAGATGCTAAATGAACCACACTATTTCTTTTGTTTTTGATGCTGTTGTTTTTTTTTTTCTATTTTGAGGTTTTCCATCATTGCTCTGATTTTTTTCTCTTATAACATGACTAATGCAGAAATAGGATTAATGTTATTATGTGTACATATATATAACCTATATCAGATTGCCTGCTGTCTAGGGGAGGGGGGAGGGAAGGGAGGGAGGGAGAAAACTCTGAAATTGTAAAGCTTGTATAAACAAAGGTTGAGAACTATCTTTACATGTAATGGAAAAAAATAAAATACTTTATTAATTAAAAAAAAAAGAATCCCTGTTCTAGTTTACTCCGTGCCAGTAACAGCTAGCTAATAATAGCTAGCATTTATATAACCATGTAATGTTAGTAAAGCGCTTTACATGTGTTAACTTATTCGGTCCTCACAACAATTATGTGAAATAGGTGCTATTATTACCTCTATGTTTTGATGTGGAAACCAAAGCACAGAGAGATTTAATGATTTGCCTAGGGTCAAAGAGTAGTAAGTGCCTGAGACAGGCTCTGAAGTCAGGTCTTCCTGATTTTGAGTTCCCAAACATTCCCAATATGTGGTTATCTAGCCTTTTTTCAAAGACCTACAGGAAGGGGGATCCCACAGGACTCCTGGAAAAGTCCATAATAGTTTAATGTAGCTCTAAGTGTTAAATTGAACTGAATTTTCTTTAAAATACTCATTCACAATAGGATTCTCATAGTACACAAGACACACTTGAAACAGTGAAGAAGATTTGCTGGGGGCAGAAGTGCTAACCATCCCTAAGAACATGTTTCTAACATCCATAATTGAAGAATCTGTTCTTTTACCACTGTGGGTACTTATTTTATCAGCAAAAATCTGAAACATCAGAACTTCTATTCTAGTTCTAAATCTGATGATCATGTCTCTATACTCTGTATTGCTAAAATATCTTCCTGGACAGTTTGTGTCTAATTAGATGAAATGCAAAATAATCATCCTCAGGATTGGGAAAGGCTGCATGGCCTCAGGTTGCCCATCACTCCATGAGTGATCTTTACAGTTTTAGCCAGCTTCAAAAATCCTATGCCCTGAAAGTGTCTTGTGAATGTTTGCTGGGTTCTCTCCCAACTCAAAAATTATTCTTGATTTTTGTGGCACCTTTAACTCTCTCAGGTTATTCAGACATCATTTGGTGTCCTGTTGTATATGCCTAGGTAGGGGTTTTCAGACTAGGAGAATCAATGGACTTCAACAATATCTTCTGGGGTTTAGTTCTAGCTTCCTCAGGGTGTGCTTGAATCAGCTCTTATGCTGACTGTTAAATTTTCTTTTTTTCATTGACTATTACATTTTCAATGTGGACATTAACACTTGAGAAATTGACAAATGCTACAAATCAGGGCTCGATTTGATGTTTTGTTTATCACCCAAGCTTAAGAAAGTGATGGAGAAAATGTCAGTTATGTAGATTAAATTGGTAATCATTCAGTTTTTAAACATTTATCAGCACACCTTGAGTGCTCTCCTTCTAGCTCTCTGCTTGCAAAAAGAAAATACGATGATCTCAATAATTGAATGTGTTTGTCTATGACTCTCTGTAATTTACCAGTGAAAATCGATGAATGTTTTGAAAGGAATTTGCCATGTTTTACAGTTATGTGTAGCAACATTTATGTTCCTAAGAGGATGAACAAGTGTCTTGATCTGAGTTCTTGGAATAAGTGGCAGAGAAACTGCTGAGAAGGACCAGAGAATCTTGGTTCAGGATGACCGAATCTGCTTCTAGAACAAAAATGTTCTAGAACACAGATCGAATTGACTTCCTTAGATCTTTGTTGATTTTTCCATTAGACATCTTTAGCATCTTTATTTCGAACATTGATATTACATTGAATATTTTTGTCCATAGTCATTTTAAAAATGCTCAATGAACCAAATTCAAAATGCACCTGCAACACCAGACCAAAAGCTAAGGACACTGTTGAAAGTATTGCATTTTCCTCAAGGTTGTGTTACAATAACTGTTACTGGAATCATTGTATTGGGTCTTCTGCCTTATAAGTGTTAGGAAAGGTTCCACAAATGATCATACTCTGAATATTTTGGTCTCGCACTATTTTTATAATTGCTGCCGTGATTTAAAGCAATAGAATACAATTTATGCACATAGTTTGCCTGATTAGTAATACAATTCATTAGTCCCTAATTTTGTAGGAATGAAGAACAATGGAAAACCAGCAGGGAGTAATGGATAGAGAATCAGATACTTTAGAGTTAAAGTTCAAGTCACTGCCTCTGATTCAGAACTGGCTTTGTGAGTAAGGGCAAATCATCTGAACTCTTAGTATCCCCAAACAACTGTCTAAAACCCTAACTTGCTGAACATTTGCCAGTCTGTATTGGTGTAGGGATTATCAACAAAGGGAACTTCCCACACTGGTGAAACCACCAATTCTGACTAAATAAAAATAACTCACATTCACATTTTGAACAGGTGATACAAGTAGTCTGCACATAACATTTTACACCTAAGATAATGGACTCAGAGAGGATGAATGACTTGCTCAAAGCCACACAGCTAATAAGCAGCAAAGCTGTGCTTTGAACACAGGTATTTTTCCTACTAGGTCAGGGTTACAGTGTGAGAGCCATGATTTTTATAGAATGTGGTTTTGGGAATGAATGGATGAATGGTTGGCATTGCTGTAATAGAACTGCACTGGGGTAGGAGGGGAAGCGTGATGGGCCTATTATCCTATTTATGAGTAGTATAGGATCAGAGATACTGTTCTAGAGTTCCCTTGGTTTGTTTGCATGGTCATTAGCCTAGAGGAGTTAAGCAGAATCTAAGTGTTCCCCTCCCTTCCCCCGGAAATAACCTATTCCAAAAATGAAAAGTGAATGGGATCTTTAGTTCAAAGTCATTTTCAAAAGCTCATGCAAGTGGAAAATAACCCTCAAGGATATTTGAGCTACTTTAGTAGCTGTGAAAAGGCATGGGCATGGAAAGAAGGGAATCGCATTTGTCGGAGTGTCTTCTATTAGAAAGTTAGTATTATAGAATAAGAAGTGGGAACATTAGTCATAAATTCTAGAACTACTGTGAAGTTGGAAGGCTCTGTAGGAGAACTTCTGCCTTCTTGGATTGATCCTTAGTTTAGGTACATATCTCAGAGATCGGGGCCATCACTAGGGCATGGCAATCCGGAACTTTGCCCAACTAGTTATGACTCTGTCATGGCTAGCTATATAGTGGACTGCTTTGGTCCAGATCCATATCTACCAACTTATACTATGTTATTACATGTAGAGTCTTACATTAAGTGGCTGACAGCTGAGTTGTCATGATAAAGACATGTAACTTACATTCAGACATTTACAGGAAGAATGTAGAGGCAAGAGGGGGAAGTGTAGCATCCCATCAGAGGTAGTGTTCTCAGATTTCTATGTGGAGGCAGTGTAGCAAGTGGTATATGTGGGTCTTGGCTTGTTCCCAGACGAGAGTTATCATGTCTGTGAAGGTATAGCTCATCTCTAGACATAGCCTGAGCCTCCTGTGTGTGCTTCGAACAACTCTCCCCCTCTACCCCATTTCTATTGCTAACTTTAATTTGCTGTGGATAATCTCTGGACAAGAGGAAGGCATTTCTGATTTCTGCTTCCCTGTTTTAGGACTTGAAGCCTTCTCATCCTGGAAGACCCATCTGCTCCCATGGCTTTCCCACCCTGGAACATTCCTCTGCCATGTTGGGCCCTTCTCCTGTTGGTGAGTTTTTCATGGAGCCTTCATTTTGGGGACAGTCCTACTTTTATACCCCATCCCAGCACTGCTTCTGAATTTCAAGACTTTGATACCATGCCATTCTGTTACAAATACCTTCTTTCTGTCTCATCTTCCCCTTTCTCCTGCCTACTTTTCAGCTCTCTTTTGTGTCTCTTTTATTTCCATTAGAATGTAAAGGTCCTGAAGGCAGAGGTGGTTTTTCTTTTTTGCTTGTATTTATGATCCCAGCCCTTAGCATAGTACCTGGCACATAGTAAATACTGAATAAATACTTGCTGCCTTATCCTGTAGACCCTAGACACTTTTGTTTCTAAGCCTTATGGTAGAATCATTTTATAAGTGTATCTGATTTTGCAATGAGAGAGAGAGAGAGAGAGAGAGAGAGGGAGGGAAGAGGGAGGAAGAAAGGAGAGAGAGACAGAATCAAGAGACAGAGACAGATAGAAAGGCAGAAAGGAAAGGAAGGAAAGAAGGAAAGAAAAAAGGATAAAAGAAAAGAAAGGAAGGAAAGAATGAAGGAAGGAAAGGAGGAAAAAAGGAAGGAAAAAGGAAGAAAAGAAGAAAAAAGAAGGAATGAAAGAAAGAACGGAAGAAAAGGAAGAAAGGAAAGAGAAAGAAAGGATGAAAGAAAGAAAGAAGTTTTATATTTAACATAAAATTTTGCAGGTTTCCTCTGTGATCCATTGACTGTCATGAGAGAATATTTTCCCCATTCTTCAAAACTTTTAACTTTTAGGAAGTTACTTCCTTTCTCAACACATATTAGTTGGTTCTAATTGTACTTCAAAGACTTGTGGATTCTCCCCCTCTGTGCCACTCACTCTCTTTTCCTGCAGAGTTCTTTTGGGAATCAACAGGAGGCTGGAGTGGGGAAGAATGAGGGCTCTATCTTGATCCTTGGTTTGTGATTCTGTCAAGAGAGTGATAGGTGGGTGAGGTGATAGTAACTGGAGCAGGAATGGACTAGGAGTGTTGCTGTTAACTTCCAGAGGAGGATACAAATACAATGTGTGTGTGTGTGTGTGTGTGTGTGTGTGTGTTTATGCCTAGAAGAGGTTGTTCAGAGTTAACACAATACATGCATATCAGAATCATACCAGTCCCATGAAGACTCAAGGAATAGATTGTCTCTTTTGAGACTTTGTGTCCTGGAAAGATAAGAGAGAAAAGAAATACAATTATGCTGTTTTTTAATCCACGTGTTTCTGTTTAGTTCACTGTGCTTTATCTTAAGTGCTGCTGAATTTCATTGTAGTTAGGACCCTACTGTATATGGGGGTCCTCCCCAGGAGCTCTAATCCTACCCTCTTCCCTTTCACACCCTACCCTGCTCCCCTCCCACCCTCAAATCTGTCAAAAAAAAAAGAAAAGAAAAGAAAAGAAAAGAAAAGAAAAGAAAAGAAAAGAAAAGAAAAGAAAAGAAAAGAAAAGAAAAGCTCATCCCTTCACCATGCATATCTATCTCTCAGTGAAAGTTTGCAGCCTGCTGTGTTTAGGCACTCCCTTTGGTGTGAGCTAGCAAACAGACAAACCAAGGCACTCTGCAGATCAGTTTCCCAGACAAAGGCAATCCTTCAGCAGAAGGGATGTTTGTTCTCCGACAACTGTAAGATCCCTTGAAAATTATAGCACTGAACAAACACTTTCAGTTAATGAGTTAGATGCTCATTTGTTTTTAAATAAGTGAGGGAGGTGGGAAAGTATGGGGAGGGAGGTGGCTATATCATTCATTTTAAAATGCTTTATTTTGCTCTTTGTTTTTCAGGTTCTAAACCATTTACTGAAATGTTAAGAAGGGAAACAAGTGTTGACAGTTTTCCTGGGCTGTGATTTCAAACATGCTGTTTCATTTAAGAATGGTGCTGGAGATGTGCTCTTGGCATTTTGAAAGCCTGAAGATCTTAGCGAGGGGGGTGATTCAAGTAGTTGTTAGTTCTAAGTGATATACCAAAGGAGAGTGTGGTGAGTGGTGTTTGAAAGAACCTTTACATTTCAGATGTTTCAGCTTCAGATTTGCCCCTGTATATTTTGTCATGCCAACCCAATAGAAATAAAAAGTCAAAAGGCAATGACTGGCAAAGTAGGTTAGCTCTATCTCTTTCAGTTGTTGTTGTTCATTCTTCCTATTTGTGGGGTACTTAGCAGTAATACTAGATCACCCCAAATGTTCTAAGAGAGAGCTCACTCAGTATTGTAAATTATCTTTTACAGGATAGGAAACATACCCACACTGAGGGTCGGCTTTGCTGGCAGTTGCTGGGTGGCGTGCTGGGTCATGTGAAGCAATGGAGTGAGCAGAGAAGTTAGCAACTAAGTAATGGAAGTCAAGAAGACACAGATATAGGATACTCGGGAGCGATAGCACTTGAGAGTCCCTAGGTTTATTTTAATGGTCAAAAGCAGAGAACTTGGCAGAATAGCTTGAGGTAGAGCTTCAAAAAGCCCTGTATAAAGTTATTAATTCACAGAAGCAGAGGGCTAGGGAGGAATGAGTACAGATGTACAGCATCAGCAATAATGAAAAGATATTGATACTAAGATAACTTGGTGTCCTAGCCTCAGTCATGGTTAATCTCCCTGTTCTGGGCCACCCATAACTTGAGGCAGTACAATGATTCAAGATTGGAATTAGAATGCAATAATACATCATGGACCACATAATGCAATAAAAATAACTTTATGATAATAAGATTTAAAAGTATACAATTCCCTGGTTAAATTCAAATAAAACACTACTCTCTGCCTCTGAGTTCCCCATGGTAATTAATTGGTAATGCTAGATCAGAGAGGCAACCCAGCAGGGTAATGGGTAAGCTATAACATATGACATATAACATATATCTTTCCAAGTCTTTCCTCCTTAGCTTCATCTAATTTCCTTCAGTGCTCTGATTTCATTTATTGTAGCATTTTTAAATGGTTAAATATAAAAAGCAAAACTTTTGCTTCATTTCTTCTAGAAATTCTAATTTATCTTGTAGTCAAGCTCTATTTTACTTTGAGCCTTTGTTTGTAGGTATTTTGGAGTCATTTTCCTCCTCTGAGTTTATCTCTTGAGCATCATAAAAGTTCTTAATCTTTTTTTTTTTCCAGTTGTTTTTATTTACTCATTACTTTGTGTTAGGACTAGTCTCTGTGTACTTCTGGCAGGACTTTTACAGCCTTGTATGGTCCTGACTTGTCTTATCTAGTGTCTTACTGCTCAGATCAATGCCAAAGGATTGGGGCCCTGTTTTGCTCCCAGTCTGTCTTCATGATACTTGCCTACCTCCATGCAATAGTTCCTGTTCATTACTTGCCTTGGGTCAAATGTATGATCTTGTGCATTTTGGTTTTTCCTTAGTTTTCTGATCATTACTCAGTCTGATGCATTTCTGAGATCTTTGTTGAAATAATTCTAGGGGAGCTGGGCTGCACTGCTTTCTCCTATGCCACCATCTCAGCTGATCTTCCTCTTCTATGTAAGCCACTGCCTCCAACTGGCCATCACCAGTTGTCCTGACCTATGTCTTGCTACTGGACCCAGATGGTTCTGGAGGAGAAAGTAAGGCTGGTGACTTTGCACAGCACTCCCTCACTTAAATCCAATTCACCTCAAGTCAAGATATCACCCTGATGTCACGGTCCTCTTCAAGAACAAAGGGCAACCAACAACAAACAAACTGCCTCCAACTTAAATTAATGTCTTTGACAAAAAAGAATAACTAGCAAATTCCTTAACTATTTCCTATTTGTACTTTATTCAAGCTTAATTACTTATCTAATGGATAGTATAGAACTCACACATTACCTCCTCCATGGAGTCTTCTTATCTCCCCATTTGTAAGTGATTTCTTTCTCATCTGAACTTTATATTCTCCTTACATACTTGTAACCTTCTGATTTCTATTACCTACATATGTGTACACATCTTCTCTCTTCCTACTATATTGTTAGCTGCTTCAGGACAGTGACATTTCTTATTTACCTTTAGATTATTACAGGTATATTGCACAGCAAATTCTTAATGTCTAATGAATGAGTAAAGTAATAAATGAATGAAATTATAGGTTCATACTAATTAGGTGAAAGTACATTTAAATTTTGATTCTTAAAAATTGAATTTTATATTGAGGAACTAAATTCAGTGAATGTGCATGTATGGGAAGAGCACATATTAGAGCATAAATAATAACATAAACCCACAAAGTCTTTGAAATTAAAGTTTAAAGATAAGCATAACTCATGAACAGTGTGGCACAGTGAAAAGAATGTACTGGTGGTTAAAAAATATGTTTGAATTCCAACTTTGCCACTTATTACCTGGACAATGTTAGGTAAATCCTGTCTCTTCTTTGGATTTCAACTTCCTCATCTACAGAATGAGGGGACTGGAGTACCTGACCACTCAGTGCCTTTCCAGCTTTAAATCAATGATCCTGTGATCTCAGTTGGTTTTCTAAACCTCAGGCAGCATTTAATTTTTAGTTATAACATTTATTTCTTAGAGACTTCAATTTAAAACACTATTAAATGCCCTGGGCATACAAAGCTTCATATGTTCAAGGCACTGGATCAGGCATTAGGGAGACAAAGAAAAACTACAGCAGGTCCTCAGGTCCTTTCTTCAAGGACCTTACTATCCACTAGCATTAGTTGAAAAATTTCCCAGTGATGTTCTTCTGAGAAAAAATTATGAGACCATAAGGTCCTCAAATTACATTTTAAATCAGGGCTATGTATATCCTCTTGCATGTTGCATAGTATAATATTGCCATTTCTATGGTGGAAATATTGTTACATTATATATGTTGTCCCAAAGTATTTTACAGTTAGAGTTGGCACCATGCCATGGCTCACTGTTCCACAATTAAGAAATCACCATGCAGAGTTTGCCTGCAGAGAGCTGGGGCTAGAGTTATCCATGTGTGGAAATATCTTGGCTGATTGAAAAATAAAGGAGGGAAGCTAGCATGCTTCTCCTAATGAGGCATGAGAGGTTTCTTTTTAGTGAATAGGAGAAAAATTCTTCAGGAAAAATAGTCTTTCTAGACATGCATCAGAACTGAGAATTAAGTCTACAGGCCAGAGAATCTGTGACATAATCTATCTGAGGAATTTAACACAAAGATAATGATGTAATGGCAGTCTGCTCTTTATTCAATGAGTCAACAAACACTATTAAACACCAATTACATGGTGGAGCCCTATACAAAGCTCTGGGGAAGAGATAAGGTTTATACAAGAAAGCCTTACCCATCCCTTCATGGAACTTACAGTCTAATAAAGCAAGATGACATGGACCCATTTATAGTATTTAGAATATGTGATGTGCACAAGAGATATCTGAAGTGTTATGTGAGGCTCCATACGGCAGCTGGGGCAGGAAGATGGCCTATCTCAAAGCCATGGAAAAAGGACTTTTTGATCATCCGTCCTATTTGTATGTTGAGCTGAGTGTTCCTTACTATAGCCCATTTCACCTAGTTTAAGAGGAATTCACTTCTTTTCAATGTGTACTGATACTGGGTTCTGAGGTCAAACTGCTAAATAAATTTGAGATATTGCTCGTATGGCAAATTTTGTTGGTTATAGCTTACCTTTTTTAAAAAAAATGGAAATTCTATTTCAATGAAATTGAATAATTCAATTTAAGTAAATATTGACAGAACCAGAGCGGGGTGGGGAGGACAGTTGTTAAATCCACCCTAGACCTCACTTCCATGAAAATGGAATTCATTGATATGCAGGGAATTTCTAGGGACAATTTACCTAGAAGGACTTTAGTTTTCTGAGGCATTGTTTAATAGGTTATTTTCATTGGAAATGCATTTTTAGGACCCTTTCCCCTTTCCCCAGTTGAGAATGTCGAGGCAGTATATGAAAGCTAGAGAGAAAATGGCTCATTTCCGGGAACTTCAGTTTGTGATAAAAGCAAGAGGAGCAATATATATGAGAAAAGTGGTTTGTATTTATTGAGTGGTGTGATAAAATTAACGGAGGTGTAAAAACTCAAGCTGGTAATAAGAAAAATTGGAAATAAGGAGGAGAAACACAATTTGGGGCCTTCATTCTCCATTATAGTACCAAAATTCTTGCTGAACCAGACACTGCAACACACGCGCGCGCGCACACACACACACAGTCTATCCCTCCCTTTGCCTATTTTATTGAACCCATATATATGTATAGATATATATGTATATACATATAATATGTGCATATAATATACACATGTCTGTCTACATATTTTATTGAACCAAGTCTTCCATATATGTAATATGAATATAATGCAATGCAATGCAATACAATATATACATGTATCTATATAACTAGATATCTGTGTACAAACTATATATTGTATTGAACCCATCTTCCATATATAATATGTAATGTATATAGTATATCATACTATACTATAATATGATAAATACATGTCTATATATTTATCCACCTGTCTGTCTATCTGTTTTATTGAACCCAAGTCTTTCTGGTTTCAAGGCTAGCTTTCCATCCATTATTCCACACTGTCTCTTGTTTAAGTGTATGCTTTATATATAGGTAGACATAATTAGGCATAAATATATTTATACATGCATGTGTATGTATCTCCATCTCCATCTCTCTATGTATTGTATCTATCAATTTGGGGAAGGTGGAACATCTTTGCTTTTATTATTATAAATTTGGTATCCAAGGTACTGATTGTTCTGGAAAGCATAATTACTTTCTAGTTTCCTCTTATTTGCAAGTTGGGTTTCTTAAGCCTATAAGCTCTCTGAATTCTTAGGCTAGTGCTCAGTCTGATGAGTTACATATGCAGAAATGTAACTAGCCCATAATAAATAGAGTTTTACCTAAGGGTACTGACATGGTAAGGGGTGTGGTTTCTTTTCATATAACTGCCATCTTGTGCCTCTCCTGATGGTCCTCCAATGGACCAGGGTGCAGAGCTCCTGATTTGCTAACCCATGTATCATATCACCCCTCTCTCAGGTCCTGTTCCACATCCTCAGCATCCCCTGAGGTGAGGGAATAGCCACCACTTTTCAATGTGGTCAACCCCATAATAGAACTATCTTCTGTGCTGCCACATTTGCTTCTACTTCCTTGGTTTGTACACAATTTTGGCTAGGAATGGCCAAGCAACTAGGTGGAGGGACAGATCAAGTGTTTGAGTCAGAAAGACCTGAATTCAAATTCTGTCTCAAACACAAACTAGTTGTATGACCTGGAATAAGTTATTTAACTTCTTGAAGTCAATAATACTTACCTCACAGGGTTGTTGTGGGGATAAAATGAGATAATATATGGAAAATGCTTTGCAAACCTTAAAGTGATATATAAATTGAAAGTACTACTACTACTCCTACTCCTATTGCTGCTGCTGCTACTACTACTCCTACTGCTGCTACTACTACTGCTGCTGCTACTAATAATAATAACAATAATCTCTGCATTGTGTTCATATTTGTATAAAGGGCTTTTAGTTCTACATTCATTTAGCAGAAATTTCTGTAACTTCAAGCAGGAATCAATCAGTTAATCAGTTGACATGGATTTATTAAGCACCAGCTAAATGCCAAGTACCGTGCTAGGTTCTGGATATTCAAGACACAAGTAAAATTAATGATAACCTCAAGGAGTTAACTATCTAGCCTTAGGAGAGAACAGGTACACATATAGGAATATTTGAAAATGGATACAAAGTAATTTTTCAGGGAAAGAACTAGCAGATAGGAATTATTAGGAAATACTCGGAAGGCTTCATGTAGAAAGTGTCATTTGAGCTGAGCCTTTAAGAAAACAATGGATTCCATGAGACAGAGGTGAGGATGGGGTGCATTGCAGGCAGGGGGACAATGAGTGCAAAGTCACAGAGACTGATAATTAGATGCTGAGGAATTTTTTTTTTAATCCTTGGGACCAAGTGAAACCAAATTGTAATTATTTCAAGCCATCAACCTATTCCATCATGGTTCTTGGGAACCTCAATTTCACTGATAATAGAGAATTTAGGGCAAGAAAGTAAGAGAGGGTTCTAGTTTTAAAAAGTACAGATGAAAAGACCTCATTTCTAAAATATATAGGGAACTAAGTCAAATTTATAAAATTCCAAGTCTGAATTCCAATGGCTGAACAAGTTGTGGTATATGAATGTAATGGAATTCTACTGTGCTGTAAGAAACAATGAGCAGGAGGAGTTCAGAGAAACCTGGAAGGACTTGCATGAACAGATGATGAGTGAGATGAGCAGAACCAGAAGAACATTATACACAGTATCATCAACATTATGTGTTGATCAACTGCGATAGATTAGATCTTCTCACCAATCCAACAATACAAGAAAGTTCCAGGGAACTCATGTTGGAAAAGGCTCTCCAAATGCAGGAAAAAAAAAAAGGAACTGTGGAGTATAGATGCTGATTGGACCATACTATTTCTTTTGGTTTTGGTGCTGTTGTTTTTCTTTTTTGAGGTTTTTCCTTTTTGCTCTAATTCTTCTCTTACAACATGACTAATGCAGAAATATGTTTTATGTGATTGTACATACATAACCTATATCATATTACCTGCTGTCTAGGGGAGGGGGGAGGGAGGGGAGGGAGAAAAATTTGAAATTGGAAATCTTATATAAACAAATGTTGAAAACTATCTCTACACGTAACTGGAAAATAATAAAATACTTTTATTTTTTTTAAAAAAGTACAGATGAGTGAATAGTGGGAGAGGATATTCAGTGCCCCCTGAGCAGGGCACATTCTTTCCCTCCCCTTTCTGGTTTGGAATTAGCTTTGGGGAATACTGAATTTTCCCAGCACCATGATTCTTCTAAGGCTGGCACTCAAAGATCTTAATTTAGTGGTAATTAAGGTTCAAGGAGGATATCATTAATATAATAAATCAGCCTCTCCTTTGAAAAGCATTAGTTTCCAAGTTGTAAGACAGCAGAAATATCTGATTTAAATCAGTAATGCCACATAAAATGCAACTTAGCCTATATTTGATTAAAAAAAAAAAAGGAACAGGCTGGGCAATAATGATCTAAAAGATAAACCCTACTCTAAGATAGAAGCATGAATACTCAGAATACTCAGGCTGCCAGCTGATGATCTTAGGGTAACAGCACAGAGTTAGGGTAGAATGAGAGATCAGATGCTACATGACTGAAGCGTGGAACACTGTAATCTCTAAAAAGTTTAAATTGTTGGTGATGCCCTCTATTAGTAAGTGGCCAAGGGATATGAATAGTTTTCAGATGAAATATTTCAAACGATCAATGCCCATGTTAAATCACAGATCAGGTATGTGAAGCTGGAAGGGCCTTTAGAGGGCATCTAGACTTCAGACGGCACTCGTCATTTTATAGATGAGGTAGTTGAAGCCCAGAGCTATTAGGTGATTTGCCCAAGGTCACAAAGGTAATAAAATGGCAACACTGGGTTTTGAATCCAGTTCCTGTGATTCCAAATCCCGTTCACTTTCACTAATAGTAAGAAATGAAAATTTAAACCACTTGAAAGTTTTACCTCATGCCAAATAAATTGACAAAGATGAAAAAAGTTGGAAAGGCCAATGTTGAAGGGCATTTGGGAATACAGGCACCTTGAAGGCACTGTTGGTAAAACTGTCAAGTAGCCCAACTATTCTAGATATCAATTTGGAATTATGTATAAAAAATAACTAAGTTGTCTTATCAAATCCGCTATTTAGCATATATCTCAAGGAAGTTAAAGATAAAAACAAAGGGCAAACAAACACTAAAATATTCACAGGGGCATCCTTTATGGCAGCAAAGAATTGGGATGGGGGGAGAGTGGGTATCTGTTGATTAGAGAATGCTTGAAAAAACTATAATATATGAATATAATATAATGATTGTGCAGCAAGAAATGACAGATATTCAGAGAAACATGGGAAGCTTTATAGCAGAGTGAAATAGAATAAGAATGTCATTTATATGTGATGGCAATAATGTAAGTAAAAATATCACTAAAAGCAAGGTAAGCTCAGAGTAATTGAAAAATCAATGGAAGTATCAGAGAACAGAGAATGAAACATATTTCCCCACTCACAACAAAAAAACAGGGGACTCCAGATCCATATATGGTTTCTGTTACCACATGTGATGACTTTAGGGTATGTTTTGTTTAATTGCTTTTCTTTGGCTCAGGAAGGTTGAATTGGGATTATGGGAACTGGAACAACTTTGCTATAAAAATAAAAGGCACACTATTCCCATATGAAAAAATGCTCTAAATCTCTAATGATTAGAGAGATGCAAATTAAAACAACTCTGAGGTACCACCTGACACCTATCAGATTGGCTAAAATGACAAAAAAGGAAGATAATAAATGTTGGAGAGGCTGTGGGAAAATTGGAACACTAATGCATTGTTGGTGGAGCTGTGAGCTGATCCAACCATTCTGGAGAGCAATTTGGAATTATGCCCAAAGGGCAATAAAGCTGTGCATACCCTTTGACCCAGCAATCCCACTTTTAGGTCTTTTGCCCAAAGAAATCATGGAAGGGGGAAAGGGACCCACATGTATAAAAATATTTATAGCTGCTCTTTACGTGGTAGCAAGGAATTGGAAGTTGAGGGGGTGCCCATCAATTGGGGAATGGCTGGACAAGTTGTGGTATATGAATACAATGGAATACTATTGTGCTGTAAGAAATGATGAGCAGGAAGAGTTCAGAGAAACCTGGAGGGTCTTACGTGAGCTGATGATGAGTGAGATGAGCAGAACCAGAAGAACATTGTACACAGTATCATCAACATTGAGTGTTGACCTACTGTGATGGACTATATTCTTCTCACCAATGCAATGGTACAGAAGAGTTCCAGGGAACTCATGATAGAAGAGGATCTCCAAATCCATGGAAAAAAAAGAAAGAAAGAACTGTGGAGTATAGATGCTGATTGAACCATATTATTTCTTTTGTTTTGGGTGCTGTTGGTTTTTTTTTTCTTTCTATTTTGAGGTTTTGCATCACTGCTCTGATTCTTTCTCTTGTAACAGGATTAATGCAGAAATAGGATTAATGTTATTATGTGTATATATATGTGTGTGTATATATATATGTATATATATGTATATATATACATATATATACATATACACATATACATATATATATATATATATATAACCTATATCAGATTACCTGCTGTCTAGGGGAGGGGGGAGGGAGGGGTGGGAGGGAGAAAAATCTGAAATTGTAAAGCATGTATAAACAAAAGTTGAGAACTATCTTTACATGTAATGGAAAAAATAAAATACCTCATACATAAAAAGGCACAAATAAAATAATAGTCATAATTATAATAATGATTATTATGATTATCTTATCTTCTTATCTTGCCCAAGATGGAAGTTCAATGGTCCTAATCCTATTGATGCTTGACAGAGTAGCTTGTATCTGCTCCATTTCCAGCCATTCCCTTTTGATGCTTTTTTGGGGGGGGCAGGGCAATGAGGGTTAAGTGACTTGCCCAGGGTCACACAGCTAGTAAGTGTCAAATGTCTGAGGGCATTTTTGAACTCAGGTCCTCCTGAATCCAGGGCCAGTGCTTTATCCACTGCTCCACCTAGCTGCCCCCCAGCCATTCCCTTTTGATAGGGCTCACTAATAGTTGTTTGTCCTTCATTTCCAAAGAGGACCATGACATCAGGGTGATGTCATCACTTATAATGAATTGGATTTAAGTGAGGGAGGGCAGTGCAAGGTCACCAACCTCACTCTCTTCTTCAGAGCCATCTTGGTCCAGTGGTGATATATATATATATATATATATATATATATATATATATATATATATATATATATATATCAGAACGACTGGAGGTGGCCCCAGATATTTAAGGCAATTGGGTTGGTGACTTGCCCAGGGTCATATAGCTAGTAAGTGGCTGGGGTAAGATTTGAACTCAGGTCATCTCAACTTTAGGTCCGGTGCTCTATCCATTGTGTCACCTAGCTGCCCCTTAGGGCTCCCTATATTGGTGCCACTCTTAGTGTAGACATCCAATTTGCTTAGCCTATTGCAGCTTAGAATTCCTGGGCTCTCTGTCTGTCATGCATGTCTTTTTCCTGGTAAGCCAAGGGACAAAGTAGACATGAATAGTGAGTGTAAGTAGGTTATAGCATATCAGCAGTAATGACTTCCCCACAAGAACTAGCATAAAGTATGTTATTCAGGAAATGTGTGATCATAAAAGGAGGTAGACTGGTCATGTCACAATAGTGAAGTGTAGCAAGATGAACAGCTGGGGTGCCACCCTTGTGCCTATAAAAAAACCTAGGTCTCTAGACCTTGTGTGGCTCCCCAATGGAAAATGTTTGAGAGGACATGGACAAGACTCATTGAGAATAAGAAGATCTGGTTGAGTTTCCATCTATGCTATTTGAGGAAATACCTGCATCAGTGATATTATAGATCCATCAGAGTAATGAAGAATTAAATGGATATCATCAGTCAGAGCCTGGCCCTAAAGTGAGCCTCCTGAGAACCTCAAAGACCTGCTTCTGCAGAACAAAATAAGCAAAGCAGAACATGATATTAGTCACCACTTCAGACCATTTTCATTTATAAAGGAGTCTTAGAACTCGTCTTGATAGAAATATGGGTCAGGTTGCAGGAATTGGGCAGAAATCAGGAATCATCATAAGGACTCAGTTGGAAGGGACCTCAGATGCTCCTTAGTCCAACTCCCTCCTTTTACAGTTGAGAAAATGAAGGCCCATAAAGTTAATGACATAGAAATGGTCAAATTATATTCTCCCCATTACCTACAATGCTCCTCTTCCCCATGTAGAAACTGACATTCCCATATCATTTCACCTATCATTCCACTCCTTTCTATTACCACAGCCCTCCTGAACCTACTCTTCACCCTCACTGAAACTTCAAATCCTTGTACTCTTTCGTACTTTCTCAGGCTATTCCCACTAGCTCTAACTGCACTTTCCACTCTATCCAATTTCAACCCCAATAGTTAGCCATTTCAACTCTACCTCATTCTTTGCCCTCGAATCCCTGGCCCTCTTGTCCTATTTGCCAGAGGTCTCTTGACAAATCTAAAATCCTGCATCATTCCAATCATCAGCCTCTTCTACTTCTACACACAAGCCACAAAACATAGCCAGAGGAAGTCTTGCAATTTTGCTGATTGGGAATATTATAGAATCATATTTTCCAGCTTTGGCTGGGTCTTCACTGCAGAACATTCCTGGTATTCCTCTCTGATTGCCTATGTCATTCTCTACAGAACATAGTCTAAACCTCTTCTTTCCTCAAGCCTCCCACCTCCTTCCTCCCTCATCTCATTTGAGGTCCTTACCTTTTATTTTACATCAAAAAATGAGGCCTTTCTATAGATTACCCTCTTCTCTGATTTTCTTAATCTCAAAACTACTTATTTTTTTTGTGGGACAGTGAGGGTTAAGTGACTTGCCCAGGGTCACACAGCTAATAAGTGTCAAGTGTCAGGTCCTCTTGAATCCAGGGCTGGTGCCTTATCCACTGTACCACCTAGCTGCCCCCTCAAAACTACTTCTAATTATCTCCCACTCTCTCCTCCCTTCCCTCAATCTCTGAGGAAAAAATGTCATTTCTCTTTGTTAAGACTATATAACCTATATCAGATTGACTGCTATCTAGGGGAGGGGGGAAGGAAGGGAGGGAGGGAGAAAAATCTGAAATTGGAAAGCTTGTATAAACAAATGTTGAGAATTATCTTTACATGTAACTGGAAAAAAATAAAATACTTTTATCAGAAAAAAAGACTACATGTGCATTTCATCACAACTTCTCCCATCTTTTCCAGGAGATTGTATCGCCAATCATTCTCCCACTCCCCAATCTTGAATCTCTTCCAATCTATTGGTTCTTTCCCTGCTACTATCAAACATGACCAAGTTTACTCCATATTTATAAAATCTTCACTGGACTCTATCATTCCTTAAACTATTGTCCTATAACTCTCTTTCCTTTTTCAGTCAAACTCCATGGAAAAAAGCTATTTATACTCACTCTACTTCTTTCACTGGCTCCTCAATAATTTGCCATCTGGTTTCAGGCTTCATTACTCAACTGAAACTTTTCTATCCAAAGTTACTGATAATCTCTTAATTGCCAAATTTGAGGCTATTTTCTCATTCCTCCTCCTTCTTGACCTACATTCAGCATTGGACACTGTTGACCATCTTCTCTTCCTGTCTACTCTCTTCTCTGAGTTTTTATGACACTACTGTCTTGTAACCTTTCTGAGAATTCCTTCCATCTTCTTTGCTGACTCATCATTCACATGAGGCTTCCTAACTGTGGCTGTTCCCCTGAGTATTGTTGTAGGCCCTCTTCTCTTCTCCTTCTAGACTCTCTTGGTAACCTCATCATCTCTGATGAATTTAATGATCACCTCTTTGCAGATTACTCACAGGTATCTATAACTATATATTTTATATCTATCTCTATCTCTATATAAGGGCAGGTAGATGGCTCAGTGGATAGAGTACCAGGCCTAGAGTCAAGAAGACTCATCTTTCTGAGTTCAAATCTGGCCTCAGACACTTACCAACTGTGTGACCCTGGTCGAGTCATTTGAACCTGTTTATTTCAGTTACTCATATGTAAGATGAGCTGGAGAAGGAAAAGGCAAACCATTCCAGTATCTTTGCTAAGAAAACTCCAAATGCAGTCATGAAGAGTTGGATGTGACTGAACAACAATATCTGTCATCTCTATCTATCTATCCATTCATCCATCTTCATCCATCTATCCATCTATTTCTATCTCTGTCTCTCTCTCTCCATCTATCTAGCTATCTATATATCTATCACCTATCACCATCTATCGATTGCCTTTCCCCAAACTTTAATCCTCCGTTGATGATTAGGTATTTCAAACTAGACATCCCATCTTAAACTCAACATGTCCAAGAATGAACTCATTATCTCTACAACCCCTACACCCCTCCAATACCTCTCCCAAACTTCTTCATTTCTGTTAAAGGCACCACAATCCCAGCCTCCTAGGTTTGTAACTTCAGCATTATCCTGGACTCTTCACTTTCTCTCACCCCACATATCTAAATGGTAGCTAAATTTTGCTTGTTCTTCCTTAACGTCTCTCCCATTTAGCCCCTTTCTGTCCACTCATACAGTTACTACCTTGGTTCAGGTCTGAATTACCTCTCATCTAGGTTATTGCAATAGCTTCCTAATTGGTTTTCCTGCCTCTAGTCTCTCCCACTTTAGTCCAACCTACATGTTGCTGTCAAAGTAACTTTCCTTAAGCACAGATCTGACCATGTCATTCTACTACTCAACCAACTCAACTTACTCTAGGATAAAATATAAATGCTTTTATTTAGTTTTTACAGTCCTACAGAACCCAACCCCAAGCTATCTTTCCAGTCTCAAACTGGCCTTCTTTCTGTTCCTTACATATAACACTCCATCTCTTTTCTTAGCCTTTGCATTGGCTGTTGTACCTGCCTGGAACCTTTCTCCCTAATTGTCTCTAAGGTGCCTCTCTTCAGCACTATTTCTGCATTTCCCCCCAACTGTCTGACATTGTGTTCCCTCCAAAGCTATCTTGTATCTGACTACTTTGTATATAGTTGTATTTAGTCACTTTATACTTATACTGGATATTTTTTATTTGAGCTTCCTGTGAGTAGGGATTGTTTCATTCTTTTTATTTGGGGCTCCAGCACCTGGCACATAGTGGGTACTTGTTAATTGTTGCTGTCCCAAGGTCACCCAGGCTGTAAGCAGCCCCGGGACCTTACTTGCACTGCACTTTTCCCTGCCTTATCTTCAGGCTCATTTGATAGGTAACAACTAGACAAATCACCAGATGCCCAGGAGAAGGTCAAAATGCTAAACTATCGGGGGGAGTCTATGTGGTATACCAGAAACAGAGGATAGACAGGGGACATAAAATGTTCTCCATGTTACACTTAGTCTTTCTCACAACTAAGTTATGACTGTTTTCTAACACCCATGGGCTTCTTTTGAATAATGTTTTTAGACATACAGGTTGGGCAGAAGAAACAGCCAGTGTGGAACCACATGGAAGTTTTGACAAGGAAACTCAGCAAGATAAAGTGTGGGCGGAAATGAGCCTGTTTGCTTAGGTGACATGGATCTCTTTTACCCTTTGACATGACTCTCTGCAGAGTCTCACTGGGCTAGCTCTGTGAGGAGCCAGGGAGGGTGTGGGCTTCTGAGAGAAGGTGATTTCCCTGGGAGTCACAGACAAGGCTGGTATTTACCATTTGAAGACAATGGCTAAGTAAATCTGCATTGAGCTTTAAGTCACTTAATGACTAGATAATAACCTTTTCTGTTTATTCCACTAACATTCTATTGATGTACTATTAACATCTGTGAGGATTTGGAAGGGGGAAAAAAGATCTTGGCAGGAAATCTGCTGCTTTTTCTTTTCCATGTGGAATAGGGGTGACATTTTCACTAGATTATTTAAATCACCTTTGTAGTCAGAGCAACTTCTACTTTTCCTATGTTTTAATTCTCATACTAATGGATTGGTCAGCCATATTTACTGAGTGTCTACTATGTGTCAGGCATGGTACTAGACTCTGTGGTTGAAGACATTGTCCTTTAAGAAGCTAAAAATTTAATTAGGGTGGTGAGATATATAGACAGGAAAGGTAATTAATGAATGAGGTAACTACACAAGTGTTGAGTAGCAGAAAGAATGGAGAATTTGGAATCAGAGAACCTGAGTTCAAATCCTGACACTGCCACTTACTATTTGTATAATCTTGGGTAAGTCATTAGTATCTCTGGGACTCAGTTTCTTATCTGTAAAATGAGAGTTTTGGACTACATGACCAGCCCTAAAACGATAATCTTTTGACTAGATAATATACAGAAATGCTAGATAAGTAGTAAATACAATAAGTTCTAAAGGAATTGAGAGAAAAGAGAGGGAACATTATAGGCTGTGAGTGGTCAGAGACAACTTAATGGATGATTTGGGAATCAAGTTATTAGAATGATATGACTAATAAAATAGTCAATAAGATAGCCCCAGAATCACTATGACACCAAATGCAGGTTTTCTTAGTTTTTTCTGAGCTAAGAAAGTAGTACATGTTGTTACTTGGATAGATTTATTGGATTTTGTTCCAGTGATGTCATGGTGACTTCTGTCTGGAAGCAGCTGGGAGGACCAGGAAAGACCTCTTGCAGAAGGTGAGATTTGAGCTTAAGGAAAGCAGTGTAACTAAGAGGTAATGATGGGAAGTGAGGACGGAGATGCTTCTAGACAAAAGGCACAGACAGTGCAAAGACACAGAGCTGAGAGAGGGACCATTGTGTTTGAGGAACAACAAGAAAGTCAAGGTATCTGCATCATAGACCGCACGGAGGGAAATTGTGTGTAAGAAGATTGGAAAGGTCATAGCCTGAGGTCTTGTCCAAAGAATTGACAACTCAGTCAATCTCCATAAGGAGTGAGCAAGTTTTATTAAGGGAGCTGTATATTAAAGCATGGCGTAGGTAATAGAATGGCCAGGGTGATGGAATGGCCCTGAACCAAGCATCCCATTTGCTAGGGTGGGGAGTTGGGGGTGGGGTGGGGAGTGCTAAACCACAATGTAAATTCGATGTTAAATACATGCTAAGAAGAAAAGGTTACTACTGGACAGCTCCAGGTAAGTAGAACACATGCTCAGGACTTGGAGATTCACTTTAACCTGGAAGCTTCCTGGGATTGGAGTGTTACTTTGGGGGATGCTATTCCCCAAACTGTGTTACTCTAAGCCTTCTTAAATTGTGGGTCATGACCTCATAACTGTATAACTGAATATGGGGATTTTGAAAAATTTGGCAACAGTAAAAAAGATTATGTATACCTATTTTATATACCTATATACCCAGGGTAATATAAACATTTCTAGTGTGAAAAGGGGTTGGGAGTGGAAAAAGTCAATCATCAGTAGGAAGGGGCCAGTTTTTGAAGAATTTTAAGTACCAGAGAGAGGATTTGTTTTCTTCTGGAGGTAATAGGGAGCCACTGAATTCATTGAGGAGGGAAGTGAGATGGTTGGACCTATCTTTTAAAGCTTTGTGTCTTTACCAGCATCTAGCACAATTCTCTGAACATAGTAGGAGTTTAGTAAATATGTGTTTTGTACTCACCTCTATTGTGAATTTTGATTTTGGATAAGTCATTTAAACAATGTGGGCCTCAATCTCTCTATTTTTAAAATAGGCAGAAAATATTTGCTTATAGGATATATTTGCAAGTCAGGCACTGGGGTAAATGCTGGGGATATCAAGAAAGGCAAAATATAGTCCCTGCCCTGAAGGAGCTTACAATCTAATGGAAGAAGGCAACACACAGAAGAAAGCACAGGTGGGGAGAGAGGGGGGTTGTGATAAATGAGAGTGCTCATGGAAGTGCTTAGAGCTTTGAATACAAGGAAGTTTTGCTATAAGTATTAGTTTATTATTATTACTATTTCTATTATTATAACATCATTGGGCACAATTAGTGCTCCAAATATTCTTCTTAATACAAAATTAGATGCCTCTCCTACTCAGTGACTAGTATTGTCTCCATGAAGATGAAACAGTCTGAGGAAAGCTCAGGGAAATTAAATATGAAGCTTATTAATACCCTCTTCTGGAGAAAAACCCCCAGAACTAGTAGTCAAGAATACTGACAGCACAGCTATTTGGGAAATATTAAACTAGAGATGTTCGTTTAGATACCCGAAATATAGCAGCATTTTACCCTTTTTTCTCCTGTTATTCACTCTAGAGAGAGGTAATATGGTGTCATGAAGACCTAGGTTTGAATTCACCTCTCACAGAAATGGTTGTATGATTTTGGGTAAGTCATTTAACCTCTTTTTGTTGTTCGGTTGTGTCTGACTCTTTGTGACTCCTTTTGAGGCTGGATTTGAACTCAGATCTTCTTGTCTCTAGGCCTAGTGCTTTATCTACTGCACCATCTACCTTCTCTACCTTAACCTCTAAACTGTTCCTAAGCAACACTTCAAAAGTATGAGGTGGACTTAATTGCCTATCTGTTTGTTTTTTGTTTGTTTGTTTTTGTTTGTTTGTGGGGCAATGAGGGTTAAGTGACTTGCCCAGGGTCACACAGTAGTAAGTGTCAAGTGTCTGAGGCCAGATTTGAACTCAGGTACTCCTGAATCCAGGACGGTGCTTATCCACTGCGCTACCTAGCTGCCCCTAAATTGCCTATCTGTACAAGTGGAAAAAGTTTCCAGAATAGGGAATTTTAGACTTTGATGAAACCACAGGTTTTTTTTCCTGAAAATTACTTTGTATGTATATCCATACACACATATTTGCATATGTACATAATACACACAATATGTGCATGTATATAAACATACATATGTGTGTATGTATGTGTGTGTAATAAGCATGTGTATATATAGTATATATGTGCTTATTTATACATTTACCTTGTTTTTCCCAATGAATATAAGCTCTTTGAGGACAGGTATTCTTTCCCTTTTTTGTCTTTATATTCCCAGTGACTAGCACAGTGCTTGGCACATAGCAGGAGATTGGTAAGTGCTTGATGATTGCTCCATTGGTCTGGATCAAAATCAATAATAGTGATGATCATACAGATAATCCTAAGAGGATAACCTTAAGATCATGTTCTCATCTAGATTCAACCTCTATAAACTGACATGAAGTCATGAGGGAATTCTACATGAATTCAACGTAGCATTGGCTCTAGTTTTTAATGGGGGTGAGGCATTGTTATTTTCCAAAACTTCTATTCCTGGAGAAATACATGAGGCAAGTCTAAGTCCCCCAGACCTCCACTTTGGAAGGTGCACTGTCTACTGCCAGGGCTGTCTGACTGGCCAGCACACACGGCCAGAGGAGTTTGCAGGTGGCAAACATGAACACCACGCACACGAGCAGAATGAGAAGTTGGAGAAGCCATCCATGGCTGGGAATAGGAGAAGAGTGTCGTAATGTGATTATGGTAATGATCAACAAGTCATAGTCTGCTGCTTTTGTTCACTGTAATTAACTTCTTGGAATGGCAGAGCTGCTTATTCTGCGCTCATCAGACGGCCCTGCTTTTGTATCCCAAGTCTATCATTTCTTCGGCAGGGATGGGAGCCTCCAAGTGCATTGCTAAATGAATTCATTGCTGGAACAAAGATCTGGTGGTCGAATAGAGATGGCTATCTTTTGTTGTCAGACATTCAATACCATATAGCAATCCAATTACCTAAGCTGTTTCTATCAGTCTTCTTATGGCTCCCTATTGAGGCCTGCTCTGATGCTGGATCCCTGTCTTGGAAGAATGTAGTGGAACAGATTAGGGCTTTAATGAGAGGGCTTTCTAGGGGCTAGATCATTTCCATTGTATATATCGAGATCCAGGAATCGTACTTAGGTAAAGGTCTATAGTCAATGTTGCAAAGACTGATCAAAGGAAAGCTTGAAATCTGTACAATTGCTTGAAGAAATTTTATGGGTTATAAAATATTGGCAAGGGTTCTGTCTCTTATGGCCTATCTGATGAAACTCTATGGTGGACTGGGAAAAGGAAATTGCTTATTGGCATTTATGCTGTAGGATGAATATCTTTGGAGTATGCATTTGAACTTTTTCTTCACTGTGTTACAGGTCAAATTTCTGTGCTTAGCATAACATTTCAGGAATGCAGGCTCTACAAAATCACACACAAGCCTTACTCCAGATTCCGCTCCCCCCGACAAAAAATATTATGAGAAAATGGCTTGTATCAGATGAAATGGGTTTGGATTCAGAAAAGACACACGGTACCGGATATGGTTGAAATTGCACAAACTATGCATGTGGCTGTCAAAGTTCACAAATGTGTGTCAGGAGCCAAAGACAGAGACTGAAAACAAATATGTTTTCGTGTCATTGTCACCTTCAGAAGGAATAATATGGTTGGGTTAACACACGCATACAAACAATAATCAGTGGTCTACATTTTAGGGTTCTTACTGGATGAATCTTGCTCTTTTTGATGTCAGCAAAAACCTTAAGGGAAACACCTCTTTCTTCATCTCTGTCTCTGTGTCTGTTTTGTTTTGGGGTGTGTGTGTGTGTGTGTGTGTGTGTGCACGTGCACGTGCACGTGTGCACGTGCGTGTCTGTCTGTCTGTCTCTGTTGCTGTCTGTTTCCCCACCTCCCCCCCCAAGCCCCAAGTTCTTAAAGGCTATGTCAGGCAGGATCAACGGCTTTGCCCTGTCCTGCTAATCTGGAAAGCCTTTGAGTAGAGGTCTGGCCAGGTATCAGACTATATGTCTGTGATCTGAGAACCAATCCAGCTAATTTCATAAATGTTCATCATTAGATTGACTACATGGTGATGAATATTTTGGCTAAGCAATCCTTGAGGACAATCTACTGCAGTGGGGTTGCAAACAAAATCAGTGGAGAAAATCCTCTTAGTGACAAAATCAATAAGATCATAAGCACCTTTTAAATGGAAGAAAGTATATAATATTATATACAGATATGTGTGTATATATGTATATATATATGCACACACATACAAATATATGGGAAAACAGAGATATAGATACAGATATATACACACTTGGGATTTTCTGTGCCTTTGTTTAAGCTGTTTAATGTAATCTCCCTACAATCTAACTCTTATCCACCCTTCAGGATTTACTTCAATTCTCTCTTCCATAAAAATGTCTCCACCCACAGTGGCCTCTCCTTTATCTGAGCAGAACATATTTATTATATTGGTGGTTTGATAGTCAATTATGTATTGCCTTGTGGCATCATTTTTTTTTGTTTTGTTATTCAACCCTTGTTTCATTATTTATGAAACACCACACAAGTCTCCTCAACTAAGATTGTAATCTTCTGGAGGCCAGGGACTATCTTTTCTCTAGTATAGATTACACAGTGTTTCCTAAACAGTAGTCACTTTAAAAATATTTATGGATTGATGAATTTAGAATTAGGCTGTGACTTGGAGTCTAAGTATAATAGAAATTCAAAGGAAGAGATCATTGTTCTGTTACTTGAAATGGCTGCAAACCTAGGCAAATCACAACCTGAGCCTGAGTTTCCTAAACTGTAAAATGAGGGGTTTGTCGGCCTCTGAGGTCTTTCCTGCCCTAGATCTATGTTCCTGAATGGAGGAAGTGGATCTTAAACTGGACTTTGAAGAATGCATAAGATTTGGATAAGCAGAAAGGAGGAGGAGTATGTAGGAGCATATCCCAAGCAAGGAGAACTTTCCTAACAAAAGCAGAACGTGAAGAATGAACATAGGATGTAGAAGTGACATTGAGGAGTCTAGAAGCAATCATTCTGGGTAGTTGGGGTAGTGGGAAATAAGGCTGGATAAATGGAATGGGCCAAATTGGGTCATGGAGGGCTTTAAAAGCTAAACTGGGCAGAGGAATTTGGGCTTGGGAGCCAAGAAGTAATCACCATGGAAGGTTAAGCTGCCTAAAGAGCAGTTAGGTGGTGCAGTGGATAGAGTGCCAGGTCTGGAGTCAGGATGATGGTGATGATGGTAACAATAAACAACACCTTATATTCATGTAGTACTTTGCAGTTATAAGTACTTATCTACCAGGTAAGTAGAGCAGCTATTATCATCTCCATTCAATAAATGAAGCAACTGTGGATCAAAGAAGCTATGATTTCCCCCAAATCACACAACTACCAAGTGATGGAGCTGGGCCTGGAACCCACAAGGTATTCTGATTCCTAGGACAATGGTCTTTCCAATATCCCCTTCTAGATCAGCATGCTGAATATGTGTGTGTGTGTGTGTGTGTGTATAGACACTTACATAAAATTGTATAGAAGAGAAGAAAGGGAATGAGTCAGTGAACCCCCTAGCTATGCCTGTTAATGTGGTTCTGAAGTAATACATACTAAATGATATTGAAGTGAAATAACTAACAACAAGTTCATGGCAAAAGCAAGCCAATTCATGTCATAAGTATTCTCTGTGTGTATGTAGTATGTATATTTGTGCAAGTATACATATACGTATGTGTATGCTTATATGTATGTCTGTATGTTTGTGCATTGTATTGCAGTACATATGTACTCGTATATACTGTATTATATATGATTTATGTGTATATGTGACTGCATATAGGTGTATCTTGTATATGTATATATGTGTGTATAGGTGTGTATTTTTGTGGATATGTGTGCAATGAATATGCATATTTATGTGCGTGTCCAGAGAAATGTATATTCATTCTTGGACTGCACCAATATATTGTATGCTTAGTTTTTTATATGGTAAAACCACAAGATCCAGCAAATGAAGAATTTTGCTTTTTACCGAGAAATGCAAAGCCACTGGTGCCTGCTTTCTTTTGTTTAAAAAAGAAAATAGTTTGAAAGGTCGCCCAAGCCTGGCATAAAAGGAGGCAAAGGCAAATCAATGTTTAACTTAGAAATATTTTTCAGTTAATCATCGTTGACTATTCACAAGTAAGAGGGCACTCTCAGAACTTTGGCAAACTTCGACCAGTAGTCAATAAGCTGTCTGCAAAGTAGAAACAACACACAATCTCTCCATAGAATCTGAAACCCTTAAGAATTGATTATCTATTGAAATTTTTCACTGAACATTGGGAAGTAAAATCTCTTTCCCAAATCTCTCCCATGTCTATGGATGTTGGGTTTGGCAAGTTTTGCCTCTGTGTGTGTGTGTGAGAGAGAGAGAGAGAGAGAGAATAAGAATTCAACAAATACTCAAGTACGCTGGAGATAGGGAGACAAATAGGGACTAGACCTGTGATTTAACTAGCATTTCACAGCACCTTCTTTGCAACTTATAGTCAGGGCTCTGAGAAGTTTAATAATTTGCCTAGAGTCACACAGTGTATTTGTGTCCTGATCAGGACTAGAACCCACGTGTTCTTGGCTTTGAGGTCAGCTCTTTATTCCTGATACCACAGTGCTTCTGTGATGAAGATCAAAGACCAAAATGAAGCTTAGAAAGCTTATATTCTACCCAGTTAAAGGCCTCTCTTACCTCATCCTTTCTTTCTTGTTTCATAATCATTGTGCTTACATTATACTTATTGCCTGGAAGAAAACTCACCCCTCATGGGAGGGCAATTACCTGGGAAGCCATATTCTTGCATATTTTTGCTGGCTCTGCCTCTTATGTTTCTGTTCAATGAGATATATGTGACATTATGGTGATACTTTGAATTACTGACTCTGAGATACATAATTCTTAGTCAATTGGACTATATGGGTTTGACTTCAAGGAGAGACACGCTGGCAAATATGGTAGTAAAGGAATAACACAAAGGCTGCACCCAGTGGCTAGAGATTTCTTAGCTTGCTTTCTTCTTTGTATTTCCAGATTGTCAGTCGATAAGCCAACTCTATGATTCTGATGGGCTTTGTTGTCTTTCTCTTGTATTAGTAAAATAATTATCTGTCCAACAAAGGAGAGGTCACTCTTTTGGATGGGGATTGTAGTATAACTATTATATTCTTGTAATGTGGAGTTTGTAAAGAGATCCTTAATCAAAGAATCACCCTTGACTTAACACCATTGTGCATATGAGCTGCTGAACATATGGTGCTTTATTCTAGTTTCTCGCAGCCTAGGCGGATTTCCCACACCATGGACATTTCTTTACAAGTAGAGAGTAATGCTTCAGGGCAACTGGTGCCAACGCTATGAATATTCTAAATATCTAAAGCAATGTTTCTCTTATGACAACTGACCAGCGAAATAGTCCTTTCAACCTGTATAATCTTGAAGCAGCTTATGATCGTTTGGATTTGAGATGATTTGCTGAGATTTGTTCAAACTTTTTGGGAATCTTGACAACTTTGCCTTTTAAAGGGCTCTTTTATCATCTTATTTCAAAGCTTTAAAGATATTTAATTGGGCTTTGTCATATAAGCTATGGATGTCTTAGTGGAAATTTAAAAACTAATACTGAGTTATATTTATTTTCTTTTCTCATGAATAAGGCCAAACTGTATATGCTTTAATTACTCTCTATGTTTTATAGGTAACTATGGTCATATTTTCTATTTTTTGGTCCTTTTTTTTTCTTTTTCTTAAGGCAGATTTTTCATCTGTATACTTACCTGCATCAATTTGGCTGTCATTTTCATTGTTTTACTTGTGAACCCTGAGACTTGCCCACATTATAGAACCATGCTTCTTGACTTTCATGTCTTCACTGGCTTCCACGGATGCCACTTTTAGCTTGCCAGGGTTGGTGAGAGTTATGTGACCATGATCAATTCAATGAAATTGAATACTAAAAGCCTTACCAGAAGTTCCCCCTGCCAAAATAGGTAACCCTATTTTCCTTCTGTGCAGGAACTTTTGTCTTGCTCACAAAGTCTGCTGAACAGATGACAGATGGTAACAACTTTGCCTTCAGTTCTGAACAGACCCACATTCAGACCCGTGACCCACAGGTGACAGTCACTATAATCTATTACAAATCCCTAGAGTCAGCTTCCACACTGAAGTATGTGGACTTCCATAAGAGATTATTTTTCTGTACATGTAAAATAGACTCTGAGCTTATATATGAAAAATATAACTTGGAGATTTCAGTAACTTGTCCTACCAGATGCTTGCTCTTATGATATTCTGCTCTCTTCAAAATCACATTTATGGTCATACAGTTAAGATGTACCAAATAAACTCTTTTAGAATCATGGTGCACCTAGATAATTGTCTTTGCTAAATTACTAATTGAGTTTCCATGTGGTCTGGAAGAATTCATAACCTAAAAATGAGCAATTAATTAGTTTCTCTCTTCCTTTTTTTAAAGAGTGAAAAACGCCATGGCATCTTATATCCATCATTTTCTGTATAAGTAATTCAGTAATACAAGAAAAAACAACAAGTACTGTCTTCTAAAATATGTTTTCCAGAAAAGGAATGCTGAGATGCAGATAGGTAATGGTCTTGATCAGGGCCAGAAAAAATCTACATCCCTGGTATTGTCTAACCATTTTTGAGCCTGAAAGTCATTTAAAAAAAACACATTTAGACTTCGCCCAAGCTGGTGCTCATTTTGTGAGTGCTGAGGACTGTGTCTTTAGCAGTGTTTTGTTTTTTTTTTTCACATCAAAGAAGACTTTAGGAGATAGCTACCATCGACACTTTGATAGATACGATTTTATCTATACTCTCCACTGAAGCAGATCGCAACCTAACCATTCTTCTTTTTCCTTTGTGGCTCTTGTCCATAAATCTTCTAGAGAAGATTTATCCAAATGCTTTTTATAGGCCTTTCTCTTTTTCTCTTAGTATCTCCTATATACCAATGTACTAAGCCAGCTTGAATCAGTAATTTTATTACATAACCAGATCACCTTCTTTTCCATTCATACATGTTTTGAGGATGGAGGTTTTTATATCCCTGTTCTCATCAATGCTACATGGGACCATATTTATACTCCCTTCCATACATGATTGCATTGCCCAGGATTATAGTGCATCATATTTTGAAGTGCTATAATACCAACTGGAAAATGTTGAGTTTAAGAGATGGGCTTTTTTTTTTTTTTTGCAAAATTTTGTACAAATTTTGAGTAATTTTCTGTTACTGAAAATACTGCGCAATTTTTGCAAAGGGGATTCAGTCTCATATCCTCTTCCTACTCTATTCTAAGCCCAGACCATTGTCCACCTGCAGCTTCTGTCCAAAAGATACATAATGAGGAACTAACTCAACAGTTGCTTATCCAACAGTTGGTCATAGTCTGGGCAACATTAAGTTTTTATACTCTTTGTTCGGTGTGGACTGTTAGATCAGTCTCTGGTTTTGTTGTATATTTTGATGAGGAGACTTTGTAGTATTAGGGGCTATGTTAGTAACCATAATCACATTTGACACATTAGCCAAGACAATCTACCATTTTCTTCTGCAGCTGTTTTTGGGTCAGAAGTGATTTGAAGCGTGTGGGAACTGAATGTATGAAAGGGTAAAGGCACTTTAAAAGTCCTGACTATCCTTCATGACCCAAATGTCAGGTTTTTCATGACAGAAACATCATTTCCTTTGTGAATCTCTTCCTGGCCATTACAGTCAGATTTAATGACCTCCTCTTAGCACTTTTAGCCCACAAGATACTCATCACATTTTGCTTTGTATGGAAGCCATCTTCTGTTGTGTCTAGATTGTTCTTTGTGCCTGTTCTTGCTGGTAGGGACCATATCTTGTTCATCTTTGTATCTCCCCTAGCACTCAGAATTGTAGAAGACACAGTGAGGGGGCAGCTAGGTGGTGCAGTGGATAAAGCACTGGCCTTGGATTCAGGAGGACCTGAGTTCAAATCTGGCCTCAGACACTTGACACTTTACTAGCTGTGTGACCCTGGGTAAGTCACTTAACCCTCATTGCCCTGCAAAACCAAACCAAAACAAAACAAAACAAAAAAAAAAGAAGACAGTGAATATTTATATGACTGGATCCTGATTTCCTCATATGTAATAATATAAGAGGGATGATGACAAAATATCATGAGCTATAGTTTCCCCACCATTCCTTCCAATTATTTCATGTTCTAGTCAACGCTTAGGTCCCTCCCTTTGAAATGGTTCTCCTTTTAAACCCATATGTTAACTAATCATTTATACTTCTTATCATAGTGAATCAAAGCAATTTTATTTGGAGAAGCATGGTAACATCAAGTAACAGCTAAGAAAAGCATCATACATTGTATTGGACACACCTCCCTCCTCCCTATACTTCCCCTTCCTGCACCGAAGTCAAGTTTTCTCTGGGAAGGAAGAGGGGAAGTATATAGTCTTTTATATACGCTTTAAATACATATACTTTATGCATACATATATGTATATGCATATAAATACATATACTTTAGAAACATAAATTATTCTCTCTTCTTGCTTTCACACTTATCACAAATTGCCATCTCTTTCACCCCTTAGCTTGGAGTTAGATCTTCCTGCTTATTCTCCAGTAACTCTGTTCTCAAAACATAGGAGAAGAAATCTAGATGTTTGATACCTTCATCAAACCCTTTGTCTTCCACCATTGCAGAAGAGAAAAATAGCTTAGTTGATCATGACATGCTGACTGTATGGGGATTGGGGTGCATTGCAGAAGGCTGTCTGAGTCTCTTATGTAGACTTCCTGGCTGATACTCTGTGGTCTCCCAAATCCCCCAAACTCTCCCTGGTGAATCCCCAGTTTGCACCTTCCTGGCATGGAAGGGCAAAGCCTTATCATGCTGTTAGAATGCAGGGGAGGAAGGAAAAGAGGAAACAATATTTTTAAGCCAAGGCCAGAGGGAGCCATGGTCAGGAGGAATCTTCTAGCTTCACATGACCATTGACTTCTCCATCATGATTTCCTTTTCAGGTCTCCCAAGTTAATCTTGGCTATAGCTCTTGCCTTTTTTGTCACTTCCTCTGTTCTTCAGAACAGATTTTCCAATCTGGGCTCTTTAGGCAATGATGTTACATCCATCACGGAAGTTACTAGGAAAGTACCACCTAGAAACTCCAGGACCATATATAAACAGGTATATTCCCTCCAAAAGAAATAGCTTCTTACATTGAGATGATACATTAAGATTTATAACATAGCTAAGTTGGTGGTACAGGTATTACTATACCCATCTTACAGAGGAGGAAGCTTAGCCTTGAAGAAGTTAATTTGCTTACCCATCATACAATTAGGATGAGAAAGGATTTAAACTAAGGTCTCGGGGGCAGCTAGATGGTATAGTGGATAGAGCACCGGCCCTGGAGTCAGGAGGACCTGAGTTCAAATCTGGCCTCAGACGCTTAACACTTACTAGCTGTGTGACCCTGGGCAAGTCACTTAACCCCAATTGCCTCACTAAAAAAAAAAAAGGGGGCAGCTAGGTGGCACAGTGGATAGAGCACTGGCCCTTGAGTCAGGAGTACCTGAGTTCAGATCTGGCCTCAGACACTTAACACTTACTAGCTGTGTGACCCTGGGCAAGTCACTTAACCCCAAATGCCTCACTTAAAAAAAAAAAAAGAATTAAACTAAGGTCTCCTGACTCCACATTTCACTCTTTCTGCTATAGTCCACTGTAACATAAGGGGTTGGACTAAATGAGCTTTATAATCCTTCCTAGCTTAAAAAACACACTGGTTATTACCTATGTCTTAGTCATGATTTCTGTACAGTAAATAGAAGCATCCAGTAGTCATGAAATTGCATGATGAGGATCTGTGCTATCTTCTTGGTATTATATTGATAGGGTGTTTTGCTTAGGTATTTCAGGATTGGTAGGACAATGACTATTGTAGGTATTTAAGAAAGACTGGCCAGAACCCTGATTAACATTTTTTTTTTTTTTTGGTGAGGCAATTGGGGTTAAGTGACTTGCCTAGAGTCACACAGCTAGTAATTGTTAAGTGTCTGAGGCCGGATTTGAACTCAGGTCCTCCTGACTCAAGGGCCAGTGCTCTATCCACTGTGCCACCTAGCTGCCCCTCTAATTACCTTTTACCTGATGTGGATTATTATTGTAGAGAGGAAGCTGCTCAAGTGGAGGTATGGGGGAAAGAGGGTAGGGAAGTGTGCAATGGCACTGAGTCTAGATGCTGGGAAATCTTTCCTTATATTTATGTGTCATTTTTTTCACTTATATGTTTGCAGTGTGGAGAAGGGGGCAGGGGACTGTAGAGCAACGACCAGTCCTATTCAGCATTTGGGCTATCATTTATGCCACCAAAAGAGAGGTCTCTTTGGACTAAGTCAGAGGATAACGGCCTCTCTCTCTCCTAAACTCTAACTTTTCATGGCTGAGAATGCTTTTCTTCCATCGGTTTTGAGGTTAGTGTGGATGCTCAGTTAGATTATTATGTTTCTCTTCCCACCACGAAAATCCCTTCGTCCTTTACCCGACTGTGTTTCCTAATTGTTTCACCTGTAGTTTAAGGACGTAGAGTAACAAGCATTTAATAGGATTAAATCAAAGGTAATAAAAGAAGCATTATTCAGTTGTAGCATAGACATATACCACCATACTTTCATTTGTTCTCCAGACCCATACCACTGTTAACAGACCCAGTCCTTTCCCAAATCTTTTGGGTCAGAAAAGCTGTATTTTTTTTTCCTTCTCCTCTCCATGTCTGGGGAGAAATACTAACCTGAGAGTTCAGATATTACTTGTTCCTACAGTGCCTGTGGTTAGACACCTAAATCTCATATCATGCCTTTTCTTCAGTTTGCCTGAATTGCCTTCAGTTCACATGGTTCACTAAAGGATCTGAAATTCCACTCAGCTTCAGTTTGTCTCTACGATATTCCCAGGTGTAAGTAAAGGGCTCCAGGCTTTGCCTTCATGGTGACAGTTTGACATTCATCAACTTAGTTCTGGGTGAGGGAAGAGGCAGGATTCCTGTGGTTTAGTCACTATTGAGGCAACTTGGTGGTGCAGGGAATAGAATAAGAGACTTGGGGCCTAGAAGAAGTAAATTCAAATCCTACCACAGACACTTATTAGCTGTATGATCCTGGCCAAGTCACTTACCCTCTCTTTGCCTCGGTTTCCTTCTCAATAAAATGGGAATAATAATAATATCCACTTCCCAGGGTTGCCGTGAGGATCAAATGAATTAACATATGTAAAGTTTTGGGTTTTTGGTTTTTTTTTTTGCAAAACATAAAGCCCTATGTAAATGCTAGCTATGATGTTGGTGACGATGAAGAAAATGATGATGATGTTGTCTATTCTCTGTTTCTACCTTCAAAACTCCAAGAAGTTCCCTGGGTGGGGAGGTCATGACTCTGTGGGCAAACTCCCTTCTCATTTAGGCCACTACTTCCTCTGTCAATCCACACAGCTAAGGAATCCTCCAGTTATGCGTGAGTGTGGTACAGGGAAAACGATTACACGTTACTCCATGGGAAAGACTTTGAGAGGACTTATTAGGGCATGTTTGTATCACTATCCTCATCCCCACCTTCACCCTCCAAGACTTACCTTGAGTACTGAAATTGTCAATAAGATATTATGAGACATGATAATCCAAAAAGAATATTAACCCATTTTCAGTAGATAATAAGACCCAGCTACTTTGGCAGATGCTAATTACCAATAAAAGAAGCAGATTTTGCTTTATTATTGTCTATAATCTATAATACATAATTTTTATTGAATATTTTGCATTCACTATCTATGTTAGACAGGGATAGATAGATAGAGCACTTATTACATATTTACTATATGCTAGGCACTGTACCAAGTGTTGGAGATCCAAATACAAGTAAGTTAAGACAATCCCTGCTTTCAAGAAGCACTTAGAAGCATGGTGTGGAGGTGGCGAAGAAATGCTGTGGAGTTCTGGTTATATGCAAGATAAGGCAAAAACTCACCTCTGAGAGCCTGGTGTACTTCCAGAAACAGAATCTAAAATGACTAAGGAGAGGAGATGGGGATTATTGTCAGAGTGGAGGCAGCATGGTACAGAAATGTCCTAGAAATGAGTCAGAATAATGCAGATTTCTATAGAATTCTCACTTGGGTCATGTGGGAGAAATAGATTATCTACTTTTTCTTTCTCTTGAAAAGAAAGATTCTTCCTTCCTTCCTCTCTCTCTCTCTCTCTCTCTCTCCTCCTTTTTTTTCTCTCTTTCTTTCTCTTTCCTCCATACCTTAAGATGAGAATGTGTTCCTGAGGAAGTAACAAACTCTTGTGGAAAAATTTCACATTTGCCATCCATCCCCAAGGAAAGATGTGTATTTTTAGTAAACAAGTTTAAGTCCAGAGAGGGCAAATAGCAGATTCCACTAACTGGTCGTTTGTACTTTCTCCAGTTTCATGTGAAATATTAAATTAATCTCTTGATAATTAACATATTAGCTCTCTGGAGATTTTCTTATAAGGAGAAGATACAAGTTACATGAATATGTATATACTTCTATCTCTAGCTATAGATAGTTTCTGTGTGTACATGTTTATCATGAGCGATGATAAACACATTCCCTTCCAATGGGGAAGCAGGTATGGAATTTTCTCTGTCTTGTTTAATTTCAGAATTTGAGATGCTCATATTTCAGGAGAACTTAAGAAAACAAACTTAACCCTAATGGGAGACATGTCCACATTGGTCCACTGGATTCTGTTTCTCAGCTTACAGAATTCATGGAATAACTGCATTCCTAAAATGGAGAACCTTGTCTGTAAAACTTAATTTCCTTGGAAGTGAATGGCAAGTTGTCATTTTGCTCCCCTACACAGTGATGGGAATAGAGACAATTCTGATGTTTCCCCCATGAGATATTATCTTCTCTTGGCTGCCATCCTAGGTTTATAGATGTTTGTTCTAGAGGCAATTTAAACAAAAGGAAGGAAATGCTCCGGACCAGTAACTGCATGTAACCAGAATAAAAATGCTGATATTAAATCAGAGCAGGGAAAGATGGTATAGTGATTTCAAATTTTGGCTTTCACCTCTGGGTACAGGACTCATTCCTGTCTTGGAGAAACACAGATGAAAGGCAAACAAGTTTTGGCGGATTTGGCCTGTTTGTAATGTATGGATTCCCTACTCCCCCACCCCCATCACCTGCTCTTCAGAAAACAGTCAGTCTGAGAAGGAATTTGAGGCTGTAGAGTTGTTTGTTCAACTGCAATCAAAAGCTTCCCCTCAACTCTCCACTCCTGGGGTAGTTTTCATCAAGTGTAGCAGTTGCAAGGTGACAAGTAAAAAGCACATGTTTTTGGTTTCTCATCTAGTTGATGTGGAGATTTTTCAGGGAGATGAATGTAATTCATCCTGAAGAATGCAAGATCTGTTTTTGAATGTTAGGAGTGGACTACAGTGGAGTAGGAAACATCCAAGAAAGCTTCTTCCCATAAATAAAGGCTATCAGGAACAGACCTTTTAAAATGACAGTCTCCAGAAATTCTATGTCCATAAGGGTAATCCCATTAAAGAAATATCAGATAACTAAAAAGCTCCATGAGCCCTTGGTGTAAAGTGATGAAGTCCTGGTATGATCTTTTGATTTATTGAATGGATTAACCTACTTATTAAAGGAACCTGCAGCGCAAAAGCCAATGTCAATCCTATGTGTACTAAAACTGTTCCCCCAGATGGAAAGGCATTGATAAGATTAAACCTCAGAAGAAACACATTAGCTCTATTTCAAGGTCTACTTCCTCAGAGAATTTTAGGTCACTAATATGTCTGTCTTGAACTGAGCCACTGTAGAAATCCCACTCAACTTTTATAATCCATTTATGAAGTGAAAATGTTTTGAGTAAAAATTTGGGTTCTTCATCAATGCTCCTTCAACAAGATATTCATTTGCAAATCACTATTCAAGTGTGGCAGCTGTTTTTCCCAGTGTTCTTGGGGTTGAGGCAATCCATTCAGGTTCTAAATGGATGGCAGCCTTTGGAGGGGGAAAGGCTTACTACCAGCCCATTAGAGTGTAAGCAAGGAAAGTTCTCTGTTGTTTTCTGTGGGGAAAATCTCAGTGGGACCTCCTTTAATGAACACCTGTAATCTGGTATTACACCATCAAGCATTTAATTCTTTAAAAATACCTCTCTGGCTCTGTGGGAAGCACCCCATGGAGTTACATAGGAAGAAAAAAAAATCTGGCTCTTTATTTCTTAATCACTCAATGTTGGAGGTTTTCACTGTCTCATAAAATGCTTTCCAGGGTTAAGGAAAGGTGGTTTGAAAGCAATTTTATTGACTCCTGGTGTTTCCAATTTTGTGAGATTTTTAGATTATACACATTCACACACAAATATTCTCTCCCTTTTTGTTTGTTTTTTACCCAGATCTGGGGTTGTGTTGCTTGATTCAGATGCTAGTCAAATGTTGTCCAAATGTCAATATTATTTGAGTTTTTCCTGGGAGCATAATTGACACATAGTGATAGGAGTGGGGTTGCATTTCAAGGAAAAAGATGACTGAGTATTGGCAGTTAACTTGCTTCTTAGTGCTCTAGATAAAAGTATAGCACAGAGTGAGGACATAGATCCCATTCAGGGTCAAGTTGAATTAAAGATAGAATGAATTCCTTGGCTTACTGTTCTTATGTTTTTCAAGTGCTATGTGGAATTTTGACCATGGCTCTCTTGCCAATCTGGAATGGGAAGACTTCTGTTGTCATCTTTGCTTTGTGCAGTGAAAGTTTTCCTATTTGGTGTCCTTAGCTAGCATTGTTTTTTCTTTCACAAAAACATGAATTTTGTCATACATTAATGACAGCAACAACAAAGATAAAAGATACCAATAGGCAGTGTGGTATAATGGAGAGAGGACCATCTCTAGTGTCAGTAAGGCTTGTGCTTAAGTCTTGCCCCAGATAGAGACTAACTTATTATGTGGCCAAAGGCAAGCCACTTAACCTCTTGGTACTCAAGGCAACTCTCTGAGATTGAGTTACAGATGAATTGTCCCACAGCATGCCTCAATGGAGGGGATTTCCACGCTGGGAGTTGCCTACAGGAATGAAAGCACAGATCTGGACATCATGACTACCAAGACAACAACGACGACAATGATGATAATGGTGGTGGTGGTGATGTCATTTCCTTTCTTTTTTGTAAAGGGCTTTACATACTTTAGCTACTTGCTTGGGGCCTCACCAGAAACCTGTGAGGTAAACGCTATTGGTATTTTACAGATGAGGAAACTAAATCTCAGAAAAATTAAGTGACTTTCTTGAGGCCACAGAGATAATAAGTGGTCTCTTTCCATTGATTTCCAATAATTTTATCTTTGGATAGCTTTGTCTTTTCTACCAACTGTTTTGCCATATATTACTATGAATATGGAAGGGCACCACAATTCACTTTTCTTCTGGTGTCCCCTAACATAGGAAAAAGTAGGAAAAGAGACAAGGAGGTAATGCAGTAGGAGAAAGGAGACCAGACAGTTGACTCATGTAGGAACAACTTTAGGGTTACTAGCTAGGTGTTCCTGGTGTATATGACTGGCACTTACTTGGCAGGGCAATGAGGGCTGAAGTCTTCTGATTAACTGTCTTGAAAAGTTTTGTAGTTCAGAACTGAAAATGGGTGTGGGTTGTTTTTTTTTTTTTTAAACATAATTACTGGAGAAGTCAAAAGCTGTTTGGGAGGCCTGCAATGAACGAGGGTTACTCCGATCTTTCTCTAAAAGAACTGGTGTTGTTATCCCTATGGGAAACCTGGAGAGTTGGTAGGAGGTTTTGCTTCTGTGACGGGCACGATCAGGTTTTGGTGAAGGGCAAACTGGGATAAATGTTTTGGGCCCTACACATTGGGCTACCCTCCAACTAGATTCTCCACCTCAATTTTGAAGCTACCTTCAGAGGATGAGGTTGCTCTCCAGGCTCCAGGGCTCACTCCTTAGTTGCTCTTGAAAGAACCATCTCTTCCTCCTCCTCTCTTTGCCATGATGATCTATTGTGGTTAAAGATTAACTCTAAAATCTCTTTCATTACCAAGATTGGATGACTCTGTAAGGATCCACTCAAAATGTTAGGCACTGAAGTATCCAGGAAAAGAGAAAATGGGTCTTTCTTTGCCTGCCCATGCAATCTTTTTGCTCTTTTTGTAGGCCATTGACCATTGTTCCTGTCCTTAGTGATAGCAGTAGAGGTGGTCTAAATTGCTCTCTCATAGCCCATGCCTTTCTCCTTCTACAAGATGTCTGGGCAACTTTCCCTTGGGCCTTATAAATATTGAAACTGGCCCTGCACATGCAGTTATGCTTATTTCCCCTCAGGAAGTGGCTTGCCCACACAGTTCCCTAGTATTGGGTGTGCCTCTGGCTAAACAAGTTAGGTAGAAATCTCCTTTGTGAGTTGGGTACTCTTACACCAGTCCATATGCTTATTGTTCCTCTCTTATTTGGTCACTATCCTCCTTTTTTCTAATTGTACTGACCTTTGGCTCTCTTTGAAATCATGTCTAGTCATGTCCGTATTAAGAATAAGTCAATATTCACATTCCATTCCAGTAGGTACTGATTGGTTGTAATTGCGCTTGTAAAATCTGCTCTCACTATTTAACCCCTACTTGCATCTGGGAACTTTGCCAACATTGCTAAACACTGGGTATGATCATTCACTTCTATAACCTTGTGTGTTAAATTATCATAGAATCTTGGGTCTGGAAGAGACCCTCTGAGGTCTTCTAGTCTGGGTAGGCTGCATCTAAAGTCTCATGCGCATTCATTGGAATTTACTTTTCTTAGTGTTCAGGAATTCCTTTCCTCTTTTTTAGCAATTCAGTATAATAGGGAGCAGTTTATGGGTCCTGATATGTCTTCTTGATAGCTTAACTGACTTCCTCCAGACTGGTTGTAAGTCCTATTTCTATTGTTTTGTACTCTTGGAAATTGTGTTGTGTTCAATCCTTTTTTAGTCACCCCTCTAACTCTATAAGAGTTAGAGAACTGTTATCTAAGAACCCTTCCTTACATGAATATTGTTATTCTTTTTCCCCTCTGGTAAATCCCAAATTCCTTTCATTCTGCTTCTCAAACTAGGTAGAGTAGAGACAGGACTGAGTTGATGATCAGAAAGTCAAATCTTTCTTTAGGGACTCAACTAGCTAGTGATCTGAAGCTTCTTTACCTCTCTGAGCCTCAATTTGTAAATTGTTATTCATTCATTTCAGTTCATGTACGACTCTTTGTGACCCTATTTGGGTGTTTTCTTGGCAAAGAGATACTAGAATGGTTTGCCTTTTCTTTTCTCTAGCTTCATTTTTATAGGACGAGGAGGAAACCGAGGTAAACAGGGGTTAAGTGACTTGCCCAGGGTCACATAGCTAGTAAGCTAGGTATATGCTGTCTCTTACTGAGTCTTCATGCAGACATTGAATGACTGATTGTTGGGTACCTTTCCCTAGGGATTCCTTTTGTTGTTGTTTGGTAATTTCAGTCATGTCTAACTCTTTGTGACCCCCATTTAGGGTATTTCTGGCAAAGATACTAGAATGGTTTGCCATTCTTTCTCCAGTTCATTTTTAGATGAGGAAACTGGGACAGAGTTAAGTGACCTGCCCAGGGTCACATAGCTAGTAAGTAGTGTCTGGGGCCAAATTTGAACTCAGGAAAATGAGTCTTTCTGACTCTAGGTTCAACTCTCTATTCACTGTGCCACTTAGCTGCCTTCCTTCCGTGAAATAGGGATAATAGTAATCATACCTACCTCACGGAGTTGTTTTGAGGAACAAATGGGAAGAAGTGTGTAGAGTGCTATGCTAGTATTAGTTAATATTGTTATTTTTTTAGCTTTTAATAATTTTCATGTCTGTCTTCTCTCAATGATATAGATATATTTTCTAAGTTCTCCAAATACGATATTCATTGGGAACAATGACTTTAGATTTCTCCTTGACACACATATTTTCACTCTGCCCTTCTCCTACTCACAGTTATCCTGAACTGTGTCAACTCTCCACAGCTCAGATAATCCTAGATTTAGGGGAAACAGGAATTGTGGAGATCATCAAGGCAAATCGACTCATTTGCCAGATGTCTCATCTTCACAATGGGGAAAGCAAATAAGTACTGATTAATTACCTGCTATTTGCCAGGCACTGTGCTAAGTGCTTTACAGATATCTCATTTGATCCTCATCCTTGTGAGGGGCTGTTATTATCACCATTTTCCAGTTGAAGAAACTGAAGAAAATAGAGGTTAAGTGACTCTCCCAGGGTCATTCAGTTAGTAAACATCTGAGACCAGATTTGAATGTAGGTCCTCATGAGTCCAGGCTTAGTGTTCCATTCACTATACACCACCTGGATGCCTCATAAATCTGTGTCATGCAGAGGGTCTAAGGCCGGATTTGAACCCTGATCTTCCTGATTCTTAAATCCAGCACTCTCTCTGCTCCACTATGTTGTTTCTCTTATTACTAAGTCTAGGAAACAGTGTCATTTTCTTAGACCCATACTTTCTGACCCATAGATTTTCCTGAACCTCATATCAAATGGAACTGGAAAAGGAGAGTTTCTTTTAGGTCCACTGAATGTTTTTTTGTTAGGCCTCGTGCTTAGTTTTCTAGATGCAGTATACCACTTTCATTATTATTTTAAAATGTTATATTGTTGCATTATCTTGACTGAATCTTTAAAAAACAACAACAACTGGTCATTGTGTTTGAGCCTTCAAAAAAAAGTGACTATATTACATAGGAGCCCTCCAATGGATGAATCCATTTTTCATTGAGAGAAATGTTGGGGAAACTCAGTTGATCTCCCATTAATTGGCCTTACCTAGAAGTCATTGTGTTCACCAAAAGCAATACTGATAAGAAGAAACCACTCCTAGCACGATCACTGTGTCTTTCAATTAGAAAATATAGTGGGTGTAACTCACTTACTTCCTGGAGCTATATCAGTTACTAAATATGTGGAAATAGAAGATTAAGTTCTTTATTACAGAGAACTCTCTTTTAAATAATCCATGTTATTTTCCCTGGGTAGAATCTGTTCCTTTTTCTGAGATGTGGGATCAACATTGCATGCCCATTAAACTTCTGAACAGTGTTCTGAGAAAATGGACAGTTCTCTTTTAGGTCTGGTTTTCAAAAGAACAACACATTTTTAAAAACCATAAAAATCCAATCTCTATTAGGCACATGGAACATCAGATGGGATTGGCAATGCTTTTCTCACTTTTTTGCCATAAGGTAAAATAAATTCCAAATTATGCTTTGTCCCTGGATATGAAAGTCATTTGGACTTTTAGTCCAAATGGGTATTTTTCCCAGATAAGAGCCTTTCTGCCCTCCTATCTCTGGGGTTTTTAACCATAGATTATTGTGCATGTGTGTGTAGGAGTAGGTAGCCATTGAGTTGCCTTCTGATAGTCTTTGCTTCTCTACCTGTTTCTGGGTACTACATTTTAAGAAGAGTGTTGACAATCTAGAGAACCTTCAGAAGAAAGGCATGTGGATGGTGAGGGATTTATAGAAGACATTCTTGTTTGGGTACATAAAGAATTTGAGGTCCCTTTGAATGTTGAAATTCTGTGACTCTAATTTAGTTCAGGTTTTATAATTTTTTTTGCTGTTTACGTATTCCTGCATCTTTGGCATTGTTCTATAGTCTTCACTGAATCCAGATCAACTCCTTCAGCTCTCTTTTATGAAATGACCTTTGGATAAGTTAAGTCAGAGGTTCCATTGTTGGTGCTCTGGGTAGGAGGATCAATGAGAATATTTGAGTTTTCCAAGTCACTGGACACTTTGAAGCACTTTAAATGGCAACTAAATTGATATGGATTTCTGGGTATTTATCCTATATCATTCCTTTCCCCCTTTTTTCTTTTTAAATTGAATTTTGTTTTCAGTTCCAAATTTTCTCTTCCCCCAATCCTTCCCTCACTCATTGAGAAGGCAAGAAATACAAAACCCATTACAAATATGAAATCATGCAAATTTCCACATTAGTCATATTTCTTCTCCCTTCTGCCAAAAAAGCAAGAAAAATAAAAATACAAAAATATATATTCTTCAATGTGTTCTTTGAATCCATTACTTAGTTCTTTATCTGAAGGTGAATGGTATTTTTCATCATGAGTCCTTTGGAACTGTGGTGGTCATGGTAGTTATCAAGTACTAAGTCTTTCACAATTGATTATCTTCACAATATTGCTATTCCTTGTAAATTGTTCTCCTGGTTCTTCTCACTTCACTTTGCATCAGTTCATATGTCTTCCGAGGTTTTTCTGAAAGCATCAACCTCATCATTTTTAATAGTACAATGGTATTCTTTCACATTCATATACCATAAGTTGTTTAGTAATTTCTCAATTGATGGGCATTCCTTCAGTTTCCAATTCTTTGACACCATAAAAAGAGCTGCTAAACCAAGAATAGAAAGCTCAGCTTGAATCTGGAAGAACAAGGAATGCACTCTGTTGTCTTGGATGGTTAGCTATTTGATGTTTGTAAGTGAGAAGCATCATGGCTCAGTAGAAAGATCACTGGATTTATAGTGAGAAAGTCTGGATGGTTATAATCTCAGTTTTCCCATCTATTAGCTGTGTGATCTTGGTCAAGGCTATTCAACTGGGCATCAGTGTCCTCATCTAGAAGAGAAAAGGCTAGAATAGAGTATCTCTAAAGTTTCTTCCAACTCCAGGATTCTTTGAACTTGCCACATTCTACAAAGTAGCTAAGGCAGTTAGGTGGTGCAGTAGATAGAGCGCCAGGCCTAAAGTCAGGAAGATGTGAGTTCAAATCTGGCCTCAGACACTCACTAGCCATGTGACCCTGGGTAGGTCACTTAACTCTGTTTGCCTCAGTTTCCTCATCTGTAAAATGAGCTGGAGAAGGAAATGGCAAACCACTCCAGCCAAAAAAACTCCAAATGGGGTAACAAAGAGTTAGACATGACTGAATAACAACACTGAGTAGCTGCCATCCCCTCCACCACTCCCTAATCCCCAATGCACCCCCAGGGCACCATTTCCTTGGTCTTTTCAGGAAAAACTCATGAACCCAGACTCTCTCCTGTCTAGACCTCCTCCTTCCCTTAGTTGGGGGAGCATTCCAAGCAGAATCTGCTGTCATTGCTATAAGGAATCCTTTGGGTAAAATGTATGCGAGCTTTTAATCATTAACTCGGCAGATATTTATTGAGTGACTACTCCATGCCCTGCTTTTAAGTTGCACAACAATCCCCTGAATCTTATATCACTTAAGATGGTAGTTTGAGGAGAGTATATCCATAAAGTTTAGTAACATCATTGAATTTTTTCCTTATTTAGTAATTTCATTTTTCCTCACTTACATGTAAAAACAAATTTTAACATCCATTTTAAAACTTTGAATTGCAGATTGTCTCCCTTCCTTGCTTTCCCTCTCCTCCTTTGAGAAGGCAAGCGATTCAATATAGGTTAAACATGTGTAGTCATTGTATAGCATTGATTTTTATTGGGGTTCTGAAGGCATCTGAAATTGGAAAGCCCCAAGATGATGCTGCAGTGACATTACAGAGGGACACTGAGGGCTCTATATAGGCTGATTATACCCTCAGTGCTGCTCAGAGTGGGGAACCAGTTGGTATCATGAAGGGACAGAGATTTTGCCTCCAGTGTATTCATTGGCATCTGTCCAGGGATATAGAGACCATTTCAGTACTTTCTGTGAAAGCGAAAACTGAGGAATTTGGGCAGTTGCCCAAATTGTATCAGCTCACCCTCATTCTGCTTCATCCCTAAATTCAGGGTTGAACCATTCTATAATAAAAGGGCTTTGGGCTTCTTCTTATGTTGGTGGGGATAGGGGACAGGAAGGTTGGTTGGAACTGTTTCAAAGGTTAAAACATTAGAAATGGGGGATGATTGAGGGTTGCAGAAGGGCAGAAATATTGAAGAAATTATCTCAGATTACTTGAATCTTGCACTTTATATAAAATGCATATACATATATATTTAATAGCTTAATTGCAAAGTACTGAGATACACACATACACCACATATGAGAAGAAATGTGGTACAGTGTATAGAAAGGCTGGCTTTAGGGGCAGCTATGTGGTGCAGTGGATAGAGCACTGGCCCTGGAGGTCAGGAGGACCTGAGTTTCAAATCCGGCCTCAGACACTTAAGACTTACTAGCTGTGTGACCCTGGGCTAGTCACTTAACCCCAATTGCCTCACCAAAAAAAAAAAGAAAGCTGGCTTTAGGGTTGCCTTCTGGGGAGCTCAAAAGCTAGGGACATACGTACACAAATTGTAGTCCTCACTAACAATCTAGTCAAACGTACTTTTCCTCCCTTTTCTTACACATGTCCCTTTACATACCCCATTGTGCCATCAAAGGCTGGGTTAATTACCATTCTCTGGAATTTGTCCCGGCTTTCATGCCTTGCTCGACAGGCTCTCTACTCATATATTGGTGCCTTCCCTAGACACCTCTCCAGGACAACAGAGGACGGTAAAGGGCCTGGACTTCCTCCCATATGAATTACTTTATACACAAAAGAAGTGTTTTAGCCTGGAGAAGAAATGTCTCAGTAGAAGTGGGACGTTGGCATATGCTCGCTGTCTTTAAATGTCCAAAAGACTCTCATCCAGAGAAGGGTCTGGTTTATTCTGTTGGCTTTTGAAAGGCAGAGTTTAGAAACAACAGGTTAGAAACTGCAAAGAGACAAATTTCAGCTTGATGTGAAAAAAATCTTCCTGAGAAACTGGTGGTGTCCAAAGGTGCCCTTGGGAGTCAGTGGCTTTCCGTCGGCTGAGGCCCTGCAGCAAAGGCTGTTTGACCACCTGTGTATGTGTAGAGACTTTTGGGGACATTTTGAGTTTGACCTGATGGCCACAAAGGCTCCTTGTGACTTGGGGACTCTGTTAGTGATCTTCCTATTCCACCACAGCACCCCGGCAACAGAGTAGGCATTCAGGAACATTTAGTGAAAGGAGTGAATGAACAAATGAATAAAATGGAACACTCTTCATTCAAATACAAGCGGGGGTGGGGGGTGGGGTAGTACCTGAGTTCAAATCTGGCCTCAGACACTTGACACTAGGCTTGTGACCCTGGGCAAGTCACAACACCCCATTTGCCCCCTCAAAAAAAAAAAGAAAAAATGAAAAACAAACAATACAAGTGGATGTAGTCATTTAAGAAAGATTGACTAAGCACTTACTGTGTGCTGGGCATTGTGTGCCGGCTGATGAGGACTGTGAATGAGGGTGGGTAGCGGTGGGAATGGAGAAAAGTTATGGTGTATATATGTATGTGTGCATGTAAACACACGTATGTATATAGGTATGTAACACCATATACACACATATATACAATAGCTATGTATATATTCACATATACTTTTCTCCATTCACACAGCTACCACCCTCATTCAAGTCCATATGTGTGTGTGTGTGGTGTGTGTGTGTATGAGAGATTGTGAAGATAGGAAGCAAAAGAATCTAGCAATGGATTGGACTATTATGTGGTGGTTGAGCGTGTAACCATAAGGTTGCTGGTCATGGATCTCACCCAAGAGATTTCCTATACAGAAATTCTGATCACTATCAAGTTTTAGATAACATGCATTTCCTGGATTCTTAGCTATACTTGATAAACCCCACCTGTTTCTAGTGTGACTGGCCATTTGGGTTTTGCGGGTAGGTTTCTCACCTCCAGAAAGGCCCTACATGGAGTTTTAGGAATGAGCATCAAAGAGCCTTCCAATCCTTTTGCTGAAAGCTTTATACAAAAGCAGCCCTGAGTCAAGGCACTAGAAAAGTGCATTTTATAGAAAAGGCTCTCTGCAGGCAAAAGCCCTGTAAAGTTTGAGCAGTAATACTTTAAATGTATCTTTATGTAAACATTGAAGACATAATAAGGATTTAAAATAACACAGTTGAGTAAATGAAACATTGAAGATACGAATTCTAATTCAAAACGAATTCAGCAACTGGAACAATATTATCTGATGAGGTGGATTTAGTTGCATGTTCAAAGGCTGGTTTAAGTCCATAAGAGGTATCAAAATAACCAAAGTGTTTTCCTTTGCTCTTAGCTGGCTTTGTGAAACAATAATAAATGTGGGAAATGTTTATGTTGATCAGGAAACTGTACTTCAGGAATGAAAAGCAAACTTGTTTTCCAAACATAAAGCATTGGATTTGGAGGCCCGCTATTGTACAAATTCTACATCTGAGTTGTAACTTTCCCTGAATCAAATCCAAACTCCTAGTTGACTGTGACAAGCCCTCCAGAGGGAGCATCCCCTTAGGAAGAACAGAATGTTAAAAGTGTCGGGTTCATCCGGTCACCCTTCCTAGGTTGAGGGAATCATGAGAGGGCAATAGAGAAGAGAAGACTGTCAAGAAAGTCAAAGAACTTGGGTTGAAAGTCTCAGTTCTGCTTCTTACTAGTGCATCTGGTGACTTTTGGCATCACGCAAACTCTTTGGGTCTCCATTTTCTTCTCTATAAAGGAAGGGTTTTAGGGTAGGTGATCTTTAAAGTTCCTTCCAACTCGAAATGAATGAACTTCCTCATTTACAAATGAGATACACAGACCACAGAGGAATGAAGGATTTTGGATTTGCGCTGGTGTTGTACCACTACCTAATGGCACAGACAGAGTTTTGTGTTCTAGTCCATTTCTCTTGATTAAGATGTGCTTTTTTGTTCTGTTTGTTTGGTTTTTGGTGGGAGGGGGCAGGGGAGGCATTGGCTTAAACTGATTTGCCCATAGTCACACACAGCTAGTAAGTTTCTGAGGCCAGATATAAACTCAGGTCCTCCTGACACTAGGGGCCGACCTCTATCCATTATATCACCTACTACTGCCCCCCTTGGGTGTGCTTTTGAGAGTGGAAGTATTGAGGTAGGGGAGTGACCAATCTTTAGGTCATCTTACTAGATACTGTTTTCTAAGATGTATAAAAATATACCAACTGCTTTTAGAAGTCAAAAACTGACTTCCTGTAGGGAGAAGAGACTATTTAGTGGATGAACCAGTGAAAGAAGTAAATTAAATAAATAAATGGAGGCATTTGTGGGGCAGGATAAATAGTGCTGGATTTGGACTCAGAGAACTGCTTCAAATGCTGGATCTACCACTTAATTGTGTAACCTTGGGCAAATCACTTTACTCTTCTGGGAAATGAAGTGATTTGGACCAAGTAACCCCAAAGGTCTCTTCCAGTTTTGAATCTGCTATCCTATTCAATACTTTTCCCCATCACTACAAATAAACATCAGCTATTTATTGAACATATTTTACTAAGTATAAAATACTATGAAAAAAAATTTAAACTATGAACTTCACATCTGTCCACAAGGACCTTACAGTCTAGTTGGGGAGATAAGCATAGACCTGAAAAGACAACTGCAAATACAAGACCAAAAAAAACGTTATTGATTGATTGACAGTAAGTTCTACAAGAGTTTGGAAAGAGGGCCAGATAACTGAAGCTATATGGTTGTTGAAGAGATTAGGGTGAACTTAGGGCTTGAGTTGGATCTTAAAGAATGGTGTGTGTGTGTGTGTGTGTGTGTGTGTGTGTGTGTGTGTGTAGTGATAAAACAAGCAAACAAAAGAAGTGAGGGGAGGGTTCAGGTTGGCAGGAAAAGAGATGGGGAAGTGTCCCAATGAGGGGAAAACACTGTGAGTAGAGGCATGGAGATAAATATACCCCAGGCCTGTTAGAGGGAAGACAGTTAATAGATGAATTTAACTGGAGAGAAGTGTTTGTTCAGATGATTCAGTGAGGAAAAATAGAAAGATGGACTAAAGCTTGAATTGAGGAAGGTTTAAAATGCCAGAGAAAGGAGTTAGGACTGTTAGTTATTCTTTGCTCAGAGACTTGGATGATTTTGAATAGGGAAGCAATGGGGAAAAAATGGTACTGTTAATATATTACTCTGGGGGCAGCTAGGTGGTGGCAGTGGATAAAGTACTGGCCCTGGATTCAGGAGGACCTGAGTTCAAATCCAGCCTCAGATACTTGACACTTACTAGCTGTGTGACCCTGGGCAAGTCACTTAATCCTCATTGCCCTGCAAAAAAAAAAAGGAATTGGGGAATATTTAAAAATAAATAAAAATACAACACAACAACAACAACAAAAAGAATAATATTACTCTGTCTGGGGAAGCAGCCTGTACATAGTGAATAGAGAAGTTCCTTCTCTGACAAACCCATTTGTGGGATCCTGATGCAAGTCCTCTCTAGTGCCCCAGGCAACTGTCTTAAAATATGAATTGCAGAGAAGATATCCATCTGCATTGGTAAAAGGAGTTTCTTGGCAAGGAGGTGGAAATCATAGTTCTAGAGCTGTCCATTCCTAATGTGACTGAGTTTGAAGAATAAGGAGTGCAGCAAGGAGACCAGTGAGGGATGTTGTTGCAATAATTGTGTCTGAAGGTGGCAATATTTGTGGGGTTTTGGGAGGGGGTGGGGAGGTGGGGAAATGAGAGTTAAGTGACTTGCCCTGGGTCACACAGCTAGTAAGTATCAATGTGTCCAGAGCCCGTGCTTTATTCCAATGTGCCACCTAGTTGCCCCAATAATTTGTGTTTGAGGTGAGTATAAGTGGCGCTAGTGAGGAAAGAAATGGGAGAATCTCATAGAAGGCCATAGAATCAAAGGACTTGGAAAGGGACCTTAAAAACTGTGTAGTCCAACTCCTTTTCACAAGTGAGGAAATTGAGATCCCGAGAAGAAGTAACGATATTCAAGGCTTAATAGCTATGATACAAAAGAGTTTTCTGACTCCTGAATGAGTATCATTTTAGGAGTATAATCATGTCATCTCTTTACTGGGTTAGATGGGGACAAAGGGGTAGGAATGAACAATGCCTTTGGAGTCCCCTACATTCAGTGACTGGGGGCATCTTTGACAAGATCTGGGGAAGATGATAAGCTAACTTTGAACATAGCAAATTGAGGCATCCATTTGGAATGAGAGGCAGGCCTAGGATAGAGGATGTTGGGTTTGGAATTCGATGATATGTTTGAATCCTAGTTCTGCCACTGTGTGACCACTGAGCAAGTTTCTTAAACTCTATGGGTCTCAGGTTTCCATGTCTGTGAAATGGGGGTGGGTCTCTTCCAACTCAGTATCTATGATCCTATGCAATGTCTAAGAGGCAATTGATATAGAGAGACTGTAGCTTGAAGAGATCAAGAAAGGAAAAAAATTACATACATACATAGATATTTGTATGTATAAATATGTGTGTGTGTACATATACATATATAAAAGTATGTCATCCACTTGGTGGGTGAAGCTGTAAGGGTGAGTGACATCTCATAGAGTGAGAAGAGTATAAATCTTAGCACTGAGTACTAGGGGGAACTCCCAAATTTAGAGAAAAGGAAGAGGAGTTGAGGAAGGATACAACCAGTTTACTTTACTTACTGGGTTTTAGGCAAGAAAAACAAGACCAACTTTATATGTGCGTGTGTGTGTGTGTGTGTGTGTGGTGGGTGGGTGTGTGGTATAGTGTATTAGAGGCCCTGGAACTAGAGTCAGGAAGAGCTGAGTTCAATCTAGCCTCAGACACTTACTACTGTGTGACCCCTACACATCACTTAAACCTTGTCTGTCTTCTTCATCTGTAAAATGAGGGTAATAATAATTGCCTACTTCCCAGGGTTTGTTGTGAGGGTAAAATTAGGTAAAAGATATATGGCAGGGGCAGCTAGGTTGCGCAGTGGACAGAGCACCGGCCCTGGAGTCAGGAATACCTGAGTTCAAATCCGCCTCAGACACTTAACACTTACTAGCTGTGTGACCCTGGGCAAGTCACTTAACCCCATAGTGCCTCACTAAAAAAAAAAAAAGGATATATGGCACTTTGCAAACCTTATATGGTATACGTATATGTACAGTACACATATATACATATATATATATACACATCTTGTTATTGTTGTTATTATGAATTATTTTGTTTCCTCACTAATATTATAAAATCATTTAGGACAAAGGGCTTACACCTGATATTTCTTTGGTATTTCTTGTAGTACTCAAACAGCACATTGCTAAGGATATAGGGACTTATTTCATAATTCTTTTTTAAAATTTATGGCATTTCACATTGGTGAACATTTTAATTTTGAGCAAGATATGTTTTATTTTGAAAGATATGGTCCCACCTTCTAAGATTCTTGAATGGCAGTATCATTCAGGGAATTACCAAACCTTCCCTCCTCCTTCTCATGCTATCCTCTCCCTTGGAGATGGTCATCTACTTTTCTGACTCTCATTATCCTAGTCAAACAGCTTTCACATCTATTTTCCATTCCTGGCATCTCTCCCCAGTCTAAAGTCTCTCCACATCTTTCATTGACTGTTAGCCATTTCCCCCCTGGAAGTCCCACTATTGCCTTAAATTCAACATATCTACAAAGAAACTCATCATCTCATCTCACACCATTTTCCATGTTTTATTCTGGATTATTAATGTAGGCTTTTGACCATTTTCTCTCTCTATAAAAAACCACGGTGACTTGAGCGGATAGTCTTGAATTCCCAGTGTGAGTGACTAGGTAAATAATGGGTAACTTTGACAGAAGTTTGTCTGTATTCCCTCTCCTCTAACCTGGATCTTGAAATTTTGTGTCTGTACCTTGGGTTTCATCAGTGTGATGCAAACTCCTTGGTCAACAGAAACTCCCTGCACTGATGATTAGCAACTTCTCCATAATTATAGACTTAGTGATTTGGAGGTCTTGAGGAGTTAAGTAACTTGGCCATGGTCACACAATTGCTCAATTCCAGAAGTAGAAACTTGAATCCAGATCTTCTTGATTTCAAGTCTGTGATTCCATCTGCTATTATCCAGCCTTTTGCCTTGACCATCGGCAGCTAATTAATAAATATATTGTTCATTTCTTCAGTATGTCCAACTCTTTGTGACCCCATGGATTCCACTGTCTGTTGGGGTCCTTGGCAAGGATATTGGGAGTGGTTTGTTATTGTCTTCTCAGTGGATTGAGGCAAACAGAGGTTAAGTGACTTGCCCAGGGTCACACAGCTAGTAAATTTCTCGGAGGCTGGATTTTTTTTTTTTAGTGAGGCAATTGGGGGTTAAGCGACTTGCCCAGGGTCACACAGCTAGTAAATTTTCTGAGGCTGGATTTTTTTTTTTTTAGTGAGGGCAATTGGGGTTAAGGCGACTTGCCCAGGGGTCCAACAGCTAGTAAGTGTTAAGTATCTGAGGCTGGATTTGAACTCAGTACTCCTGAACTCCAGGGCTGGTGCTCTATCCACTGCGGCCACTAGCTGCCCGGTGAGGCTGGATTTGTACTCAGGTCTTTCTGACGTCCAAGCCCAGTGTTCTATGCATCTGAGCAATCTAGCTGCCCCACTTAAGAAATGCCTGATGAATTGGAATCTTCCCTCTTTGTTCCTCCCTGCCTGCTTCCCCATCTCCTCCAAGCATTGGCCTCCTGACTCTTCTTTTTTCTGTCAAAATTATCATTATTCACCTAGTCACTCAGACTAGGAATTCTAGACCCATCAGGTTCAGTCACCATGGGTTTTTTTTTTGTGGAGAGAGAGGAATGAAAGTGATTTTCAAGTTAGCTGGAGAAAAGTTGGGACTCCTTTGTCCAAGTCCATGGCTCCTGCCATAGAAATGGTTCCCATCTGTAGGGCTGTCTTAGCCTCTTACTAGAACCACTTATTTCATGCCACTATCTTTAAGTGGACTTTCTGATGAATGCCTGGAAGGCATCTAAACTATTGGTTTGGAGCTTTTTGAGTTATATATTTCTTGTTAAATGGATAAATGGCTTGAGTTGAAGGAGAGTACTAACTGGCAGTAAGCTCCTCTGTGGGGAAGGAATGAATTAAAATGCCATATGCCCTTTCTTTAGCTTGCTAGGCTTCCTAGCATGAGTCAGCTCTAGTTTACCAGCTTAGGTCACAAGTTTATCTTCTATGAGAAACTGCAAAGTGGCCACAGTGTCAGGGTATGATGAATGAAATTTGTCCAGAGTAATGGTGCCCTAGTCCGTTCGGATCTGGGAATTCCAAGAGATAACAGAACCTTCTTGTTGTGTAAATTCACTAAAGGAAACAAACAGATTGCTTTTAAATGTGATGGTGGTAATTCCTATAGTGAAAAAAACCTCAATAGAATTAAGTGACAAGAGGAGGAGTTAGCTCTCAAATATGAAAACAATAAAAATGCATAAGTACAGGTAAGTAAAGTAAGTACAACATTGCTTCAAATTGTCAAAGTGTAGCTTTGTACTCTCTTTTCAATAGAGGGCAGGGACCTGACATATAGCATAACTCTCATATATTTTGCTCATCTTTGAGTTGAATCTTGCCTCATATACTTTCCTGTCTGCATGACTCTAGATAAGTCTTTACCCACTTTTAGCCTCGTTTTCCGCATTTGTACAAAGGATATAATAATAGCACCTAACTCAATGAGTTGTTGTGGGGAATCACATAAGACAACATGTTTTCAAAACTTAAAGAGGTAAATAAACTCTGGCTATTAGAAAGTGTTGTTGTCTTTTGGATCTGGGAAGCCATTGTCAATGAATTTTCCATTTATCATCAGGACATAACTTTAATTTCCTCATAAGATGGGTCTAGTGGGGTGATAACTGTCTTTTTTTTTTTTTGGTGAGCAATTGGGGTTAAGTGACTTGCCCAGGGGTCACACTGCTAGTAAGTGTTAAGTATCTGAGGCTGGATTTGAACTCAGGTCCTCCTGACTCCAGGGCCAGTGCTCTATCCACTGTGCCACCTAGCTGCCCTGAACTGTCTTTGAAACAGGAAGCACCTTTCATATTCACAAGCCCAGTGATATCACCCAGACATCTTGGGTACATTCCTTCTTTATCATGTTGGGTTGGACAGGGAAAAAATGGAATTAGGAAGAACAATTAGGAGGCTAACCTAACGTCAGGTCCAGGTGAGAGGCAATGAGGACCTGAGTGAGAGTAGTCATCATATAAGTGTATAGAAAGTAATAGATGCAAGAGATGTTCTGAAAGTAAATCAAGAAGATTTGGCAAGTTGATGGATATAATGTGTATAGATGGGTAGTGTACAAAGCAATTGAAAGAGTCCAGAATGCCTCCAAGATCACAAATCTGAGTGATGAGGAGAATATTACTTTCTCAAAAGTCTAGGGTCTGAACCATAGTGTTTATGTAGTCCAGCAACTCAAGATCATACAGCTAGTTAAAGGCAGAGATGGGGATTTAGAACTCAGGTTTCTTCTTTAATCCCTTGCTAGTGTTCTTTTAATATCCTCGTGCTGCCTCTTCTATTTTGTTCTTTTACCCAGGGCTAACCTTCTAAGGAGTGTAGCTAGATGGCTCAGTGGATAGAGTAATGCGCCTGGAGTCAGGAAGGCCTGAGTTCAAATCTGGTTTCAGACATTTACTAGCTATGTAACTTTGGCAAATCACTTAACCCGTTTGACTTAATCCACTGGTGAAGGAAATGTCAAACCACTCCAGTATTCTTGCCAAGTAAACCTCATGGATAATATCGGTCCATGAGTCATGAAGAGTAAATATGACTGAATAACAATAAGAACACCTCTTCTAAGGAAATAAGGCAGTGGCTTCCTATGTGATGTGATATATTGGGGTGGGGAGTATAGGACAGATACTACTTCTTCTTAAGTATCAATTCCATTCCACCTTTCAATCATCATAGCGTCATTCTTTGTAAGGATTAAAAGCATTTGGTTCTTAGATAACTATATAAATAATAATACAATAATAGCTAACAATTATATGGCACTGTACAACATTATGTCATTTGATCCTCAAAAAGCTCTATGAGATAGGGTTGCAGGTATTATTATCTCCATTTACAGATGAGAAAACTGAGGCTCAGGAAAGGTTACAGAACTTTCCACACAGCCAGTGAATGTCAGAGGCAAATTTAAACCCAGATCTCTCCTGTTCCACTTTCCACTATACTGAGTTGTCTACCTTCTGTGTGCTACACCCCTCCAGTGCTTCAATTTATGTAGCATCTTAAAGTTTGTAAAGCATTTTTCCTTAAAACACTGTGAGGTAGGTAGTATAATTTTTATTATCCTCATTTTACAGGGAAGGAAACTGAGGCAGAGAGGGGTTAAATGCCTTGCTCTTGGTCACACAACTGCTAAGTATTTGAGATATTATTTGATCTTCTCTGTATTATTCCAATTTTAATATCTGTGCTGCTGAAGCAAGCATGAGGACACCATTTGAATCCATGTCTCCTGATTCCAAATTCAGCATTCTTTATAGTATATGATGGTGTTTCTCATAACTTTAGGCAGCATTACATCTTTATCTTAGACTCATGGATCAGATAATTTCAGTGTTAGCAGAGACCTCAGAGATCATCTATTCTAAGTCATACCTGAAATAGAATTCCTTTTAAAGCATTCTGATAAGTGGTCATCCATTTTCTATTGAAGTTATGGCGAAATCACTACATTATGAAACAAACCCATTCCTATTTTTGGATGCTCTAATTGTTAGACTTGCTTCCTTTATGGAGTTAAAATTGGTCTCTCTACAAATTCCACCCATTGCTCCCTAGTTTTGTCTTTGAGGCCAAACAATACACATATAATCACTCTTCTACATGATAGTTCTTCAGATACTTGAAGACAGCTATCATGTTCTCCCCTAATTCTTGGGCCATGCAAACATCCCCACTTTCTTCAACTGAACATATTATCTACTTGTCCTTTTCTCATAACCCCTCTGCTAAATTTCCCAATTCTGTCAAGGGAAGAGTAGCACCATCTTTTCAGTCATCCAGCTTCATAAACTTTGGTATTGTCCATGATTTCTCATTCTCTCTCAACCTGCATATCCTGTCAGTTGCCAAATCTTGTCATTTCTACCTCTACAATATTTCTCAAATTTGTCCCAGTCCTCTATAGTGATATGGCCACCATTTTAGTTTAGGAACTCTTTGCCTCTCACCTAAACTATAGCAACTGCTTCTTACTTTGGTCTTCCCGCTTCTAGTCTCTATCCTCCCCATTCCATTTTCCAACACCTAACAAATTGAATTTCCTAAAGCTTGGATTGCACTACTCAGTAAGTATCACTGGCTCCCTATTGCCTTTAGGATCAAGTAAAGTTATGTTTAGCTTTTAAACTCCTTCACAAACTAACCTCAGTCTATCTTTCTAACAGTATTCCTCTTTCTGCATCTATGGTCCAACGAAACCAGCTTCTTGTTGCTCCTCACAAACATGACCCCAGTTTCCCATCTCGGTGTCTCTGCACTGTCTGTCCTCCATATCTGGAATGCACTTCTACTTCAGCTTAGTCTCTTAGATTCCCTTGTTTCCTTTAAAACTCTGCTTAGGCAACAATTTCTAACATGAATATTTTCTGGATTTCCCCTCAGTTGCTGGTGTTCTTCCCCCATAAATTTCACCTTGTAATTATTTTGAAAGCTCTTTTTGTATGCTTATTCATGTACATGTTGTCTTTCCTAACTACTATAAAATCCTTGAGAACAGGGAATGTTTTAATTGTTGTTTTATATACCTATTTCCTCACACAGTAAGGCTTTTAATAAATGCTTATTGATTGATACTTCTGTTTGATGGCTTAATATGCTTTTACTGTATGGGGTCACATCATCTGGATGCTTGTGTAAATGTGGTATTCAGAACTGAAAGCAATACTTCAGATGTAGCCTGAGTAAGATAAAATATGGTGGAACTATTGCCTCCCTAATACTGAACACTCTACCTCTTTTCTTTTCTTTTTTTTCTTTTTCTTTTTTTCTTTTTTTTTTTTTTTTTGCAGGGCAAAGAGGGTTAAGTGACTCTACCAGGATTGCACAGCTAGTAAGTGTCATGTGTCTGAAGGCTGGATTTGAACTCAGGTCCTCCTGATCCAGAGCTGGTTGCTTGAAACCCTGTGCCACCTAGCCTGCCCCCACGTCTACCTCTTTTCATGTAGTCTAAGGTAGCATTGACTTTTTTGGGTTAATGTATCACACTAGTGGACTCACTGAAACTGCCTTCCTTTGAAACACCCAGATCATTTCAAACAAACTGTTGTCGAGTTATGCTATTCCTGTTTTATACTTATAAAGATGACTTTTGGAACTCAAGTATTAGACTTTACATTTACCCCAAATTAAATTTCCCTTTATTAGATTTAGCCCAATGTTCTAGACTTTCAAGATATTTTTAGGTCCTGATGCTGTCATGTAAACAGGTTATCTATCCCTTTCAGCCTTGCATCATCTCCAAACTGGACATACTTGCCATTTAAATGCCTTCACGAAAGTCATTTATTTAAAAAATTCAAGATGAAATGCAGATTCCTGGAACACTTCCCCAGAGATTTCCTTCCAAGTTGACATTGAGCCATTAATGTTTTCTCTTTGGGGTCTGGTTATTTCAAGCTGTGCTGAATTTAGGTAACTATATGATCATCAAGACCTTAATTGTCTATCTTGTCCATAAGAATAGCATAGGAACTTTTATAAATGTGTGGTGTTTGATGTAACCAATACAATGTCATCCATGACTGGAGGCATCTGGAAATATTGTCATCAATAAAGAATCCCTTTTCTATTTGGAATTTGCCCCAGACATCCTCCAAAGCACTGAAAAAGAAATACTTTTGAATTTTAATTAGATGAATTTAATAGGGGAAAAAATGTAGATTTAATCCTCTAATATACTCTGTTAAGATCGAGTCAGTGTAGGGGCAGCTAGGTGGCACAGTGGATAAAGCACTGGGCCTGGATTCAGGAGGATAAGTGACTCATTTGGGGTCATACAGCTGGCGGTCAAATCTGAGGTCAAATTTGAACTCAGGTTTTTCTGACTGCTGTAAAAATCATTTCAGTCAGTCCCCACTCAGTGTTAAGATGGAGGTGCCACTAGGTGAAATGAAAGGAGTCCTGATGCTTGCTCAGAGAAGGGGAAAGGGGCCAATGAGACTTCAAACTCTTCACATTTTTGCCCAAGGGTGACCTTCCTTCTGCCCAGAACTGTAAGTAACAATGTTTGTACCTGGAGTAAGTGAAGCTAAATAGGGGAGAAAGTTGTTGGCAAAGTGGTTGTTAAGCTTGGAGCTGGGTAGGGAGCTTAGGTGGGGTTGTAGCCATGATAAAGGAAAAAAGCCCTAGGTACATGACAAGTCTCTTGCTTGGGAGGTGCTATTGGGGAATAGGGTAGATTGTGCTGTGGGGGAAGGAAGCACCTGAAGCTTCCTATTTTAAATAATCGTTCTATCTAACTAGTTGTATGCTTGCTCAGTTGTTTCTGTGTTGCAGCCTCTAAATTTTTGTGATTGGGACAAAGCCCCTGTTGCCTTCCCTCAGTTATCACTCTACTTCAGCTCAGTTAAAACATAAGTATGCTATGCAGGAAATTCTTGAGAAATATACCTGATTTAAGCTCTGATCTTTCTTTATACTCAGCCCACTCCCAGCCCTCTCTCTACCTCAGCCCCAGGCTAACAAAAACATACTAATGAGAGTTCTTTGTTTTTTCTTTAGACCAGCAGTTCTCAAACCTTTTGGTCTCAGGGCTCCTTTACATTTTTAGAAGGGATGATCTTTTTAAGAGCTTTTGCTAATGCTGATTATATCTATTTAAAATAATATGTTATTTTCCCCAGTTATATGTAAAGGCAATTTTTAGCATTCTAAATTAAAAAAAAAATTGAGTTTCAAATTTTCCTTCCCCCTCCCTCATCTCTCACTTTTCTGAGACAGTAAGCAAGTAGATATGTTATAAATGTTCAGTCATTGCAAAATATATTCACCATATTAGTCATGCTGTGAAGAGAGACCTAAAGGAAAACAAATGTTATACCTTTTGATATTTATTTATTAGAAATTAAGACATCTTAGTATTATTATGAAAATAGCTTTGACTTGGGCACCCTCTTAAAAGCACCTCAGAGATCCCAAGGGGTTCCTGGATCACATTTTTTTTTTTTTTAGTGAGGCAATTGGGGTTAAGTGACTTGCCCAGGGTCACACAGCTAGTTAAATGTTAAGTGTCTAAGGCCAGACTTGAACTCAGGTACTCCTGACTCCAGGGCTGGTGCTCTATCCACTGTGCCACCTAGCTGCCCCTGGATCACATTTTGAGAAGCACTGCTTTAGACTGTCCACCTCAAATGCCTGTCTTGACAATCCATTGGAGTTTGACTAACGTAAGAACTGCTGAGTAGAGTCCACACCACAAAAGCAGGCCACTTCTGTGAGTGACAACAGTAAAATACTGCAACAATGAGGTCAAACATTTTTTTCAAACCAAACAGGATAATGATGAGCTGGCCTACCAGAAAATACAAAACCCCAGGAAACTTTGCACCACTGTTATATGACACCGAGTGGGAATTATTTGCCAGTGGAATAAATACAGGCATCTTCTTGTTACATAGCATTTTATTATGCTCCAGGCCACTTGGGATACTTTATCTCTCTAGGTCTAGGAGTTAGAGTCTGATGTAACTGTTCTGTTCTAGCCTTATTTTTGCTAATGATAATTGGAGACCAATTCTTCTCTATTTTCTTAAGGCATTCATAAAACAGAGTGAAACCTTGACTCGACTATTCTTACATCATAGGAAGTTTCAGCTCCTTGTGGATGGGTTGAGATTTCACTCTATATGATTTTGGACTCAGGGCAATTTTAAAGAAGGATTCGAGGTCAAGGGAATTCTGAGATTGAAGATGAGTTCTCAAAGTGAAGAACTATTGTGTTCTGTATTGTTTTTTAACCATGAAAAAATCTAATTATTCTTGAATTTTTATCATCAAAAAAAAGAGCAGTGGTGGCTTTAATCAGTTATTCAATAAGCATTTGTTAAATGTCAACTATGTGTCTGTGCTGCGCTAAGCAATGGAAAATGCAAAAAATTGAAACCATTCTACTCTCAAGAAGATTACATTCATTTGGAGGAGCAACATATATATGGTATGTGTGTGTTTATCTGTATATATGTGTGTATATATGAATATGTAAAATAGATAGAAAATAATTTTTTTTGGATAAGGGATAAAACTAGGAGCTAGAATGAAGACCAGTAAAGACTTCTTGTGAAAAGGGGCATTTGAAGAAAATGTAGGGAGTCCACGGGATGGACTTTGAAGGAAGGAGTACATTCCCAGAATGGTGGATAGCCCATGCAAAAGACATTAATGATCCTGTTACGTTGTAAAATGTTGCCCTTTTTTGGGTGAATATTTTCTGAAAGTGGATAGTAGAGATTCGAATGCTGCATAATTTAGCAGATACTTTTGTCCCTCAACAATTTGGGGGCATGCTCTTGAAAACTGCCAGGACAAGGCACCTGATAGGTAAAGAATGTCCTAAAATATCAAGTCCTAATTCCCACTTATCCTGAGTACCCAAGATGGGCAATTTGTCTGCATGGCTCAGGATGATGCAGAAATATGTCAGGATTTGTGATTTCGGTACACTCTCACAGCATCCTCAACTTAGAAGTCTCTATTTTCTCCCATCCATAAAATGGAACTGGGGAAGCTCAAGAATACAAGTGGGACAAACTTTCAGAGATGATACAGTAACTTAATAGCATTTATAAAATAGTAATTTAATAGTCAGCAACCCAAGGATTGACATCCCATCCGCTAAACCAGCCTGAGCTTAGACAACATCATTATCGTTCTATCTCCTGACTCCCAACTTTAGCCCTCTCCTAACTGAGCCAAGTTTGCTTGACACCTGTGTGTCTATGATCCTCAGTTTCCTCATCTGTAAAATGAGGGGGTGGGGTGAGATGAGCTCTGTGATCCCTTTCAGTTCAGAGCTACAATCTTATGAATTCTTCTGGAGCTTTCAGTAGGACTGGGCCTTTCCAAATCCTGACCTTCAGGTTTTCAATCATTTATTCCTTCTTTCATTCATGAGTTATTTCTAGAGCACCTACTATGTGCATGGTGCAATGGCGGAGAAGAGACAAAGAACTTTAAATATACAAGGATTTTATTCTTTAGATAGAGAGATGAGATAGACACACATAGAAATTAAATAATGGCATTTATTATCGTTTTATAAACCTCTGTGCCAGCACATAGTGGGCTTTTAAAATAAGTTCTTATTGATTAATACTCCTGTTTGAAGGTTTAATATTCCCTCACTGTACTGGCCACAAAACAAGAGATATCACAAGGAGTAGTAGGTCTGGATTTTTTGTTTCAGGCCTGCCACTGACTAGGTGTGATTTTTAAGCAGCCTCTTCTCTTCTGGTGGTCTTGTGTAAAATGAGTATATTAAGCCATGTCAGTATTTCCCTGTCATAACCTGCAGCAAATTTTTTTACTGGTCTACAGGACTTTTGTTTCCAAAGGTCCTTATTCATTAAAACCTCTAAATCTAAAAACCAAGCCAAACAAACAAACAAACCCCCTGACTACCTGTTCTTCCTTCATTGTTTCTCCCACCCTCGGCTTTCTCCTTCTTCCTGGCTCCCACTCCCCTCTGAACTACCTGCTGAGACTGAAAAATGGTCCACAGTAGGGAATTCAATATTTTACTTATCAACAGTTTTGCTTGGCTTGGATGATCTTTAAGGCTTCTTCTAGCTCCAACAGTCTGATTCTGTGGTTAAATGTCAAAGAAGTGATATAGATACTATGTGCTTTGAATATTTATCTTGGGATCAAGAGACAAGGTGGTAGAATGGAAGGAGGGCTGACTGGGAATCACAGGCTCTAGGTTCAAATTCTGACTCTGCTATTTATGGCCCATGTGACATTAGGCAAATCTCTTTTTGAGCCTCCAGTTCCTCATCTGTAAAATGAGGGGTTTGGGTTAAATGAGCTCTATATTCTGGAGTCCTATCATCACTATGTTTAATCTTTACATGCCTAGGGAAAAGTTCTGTTCAACAATGGGGGTCTTGGGGGGAAAATGCCAATACTCATTTTGGAAGTTTCCCAATCCTCAGGCTAGCCTTAGCAGCTACATCCAGCACTACTCAAGTGATAATAATAATAGCAGAAATTAAAATAGCATGAAACATGAACCATCTTGTTTTATCCCCACTTACAAGCCTGTAGATTAAGTGAGATTGTTAGCCTTATTTTACAGATAAAGAAACTAGGGCTCAGAGGTTCAGTGACTTTCTTGGAGGATTTGAGCACTATTCACTACACTTTCCTGCCTCTAAGAGATGGATTGAAGCTTAACACTGGTTTCCCATCCCTCCTCCCCCTCTATTCCAGATCATTGGCTTACCAGACTTTGGTAGACTGGAAAAGATAACCAAGAACCTAACCATTCTTAAGACACTCCTATAGAGCATACTCCAGGGGTGGCAGACCAGAAATGTGAGGCTGCTAGTCCCAAATGCCTTTTTAAAGAAGGCATGCTTCTCATTGTAAATATTATACTCTAGCCTCCTAGCCTAATCCCAAATAATGTCATCTTTGGGAAAAACTGTTAAGTGGTCAGAATTTAAACCTTTCCATCTGTTGGGGGCGGGGGGGGGGGCGGGAGAGGAATAACAGGCTGGCAGAGAAAAGGGAATTCTTATTATTATTTTCCAACTGAGAAGGTTAAAGCTCAAGCTAGAGATGAGTTATCTTTAGGGATAGCACCATTGCCTGATGTGCTGACCATCTCTAAGCATCACCCTCCTGTCCTAAAATGTACCACCTCATTTTCCTTGGGACTTTCCCATGCTGTGTTGAGCAGCATAGGAAAAAATGTTAACTCTAAAGAGATTGACATATTGCTACCCTGAGGCTAGATTATAACTGAAATAGATTTCTCCTAATAAAAATAAGGGCTTTTTTTTTTCTTTCTTTCTTTTCTTTTTTTGCTTGTTGGGCCCCTGCAATGAAGCAAGTTAATAAAAATTGCATGGGAAACTCGCATTGCAGCTATTTTAAATAAAATAAAGTAAAATTGAATTCCTAGCTGAAGCGGACAGTGATTGTTGGCTCTGTGTTGAAATGTGGGGGTGGGAGTAAGGGTCTAGGAGAAGGAGGAAATGTTCCAAAACTCATTGGAAATGAAAAGTAAGATTTATTGCCCATTTGCTTAAACCCTTTAGCAATATTCACCCTATTTAGAAAGTGAATACATTTGTAAATGTTTTTTAGAAGATTTAAAAACAATTACATTTTCACCACGGGGACGATCGAACTTTTTAAGGGCCATCCTAAAAACCTTTAAAAAGAATTACCTGTTGCAAACAATGACTTCCCTGGGCCTTGGGTGAGAAAAATACTCCTTGCTCTCCCTCCCCCTCCCCCCTCCCCCTCCCAATCCCCCTCCCCATCCCCTTCCTCCATTCCCTTTCTTCCAGTCAATTTCCATCCTTTGTGCCTATGTGACAGATCTCAGTGAGGTTGAAACATGCTCTCTTTCCCAGCCAAAGGCTGGTTGCTCCCACCAAGTGGCAGGGCCCATTCCAAGAGGCTACAGGATCTCCTAGATATTGCTGGGCAGGAAAGTTTGCCCACAAAGGCTCCTGCTGGGCAGAAACCTGTTGCCTCTGACCAGGAGGCAGGCAACCAGCTTCTCCTCAGGCCCCAGCAAGAGATGCCACAACTGTCACTGAAAAACTTGGATTTATTATCTGAGACATTTGCCATTCATCTATATCCAGAGTTCACAGAAATCATTCCCCCAATGGCAAACCAAGGTCTCCGTTATTTCCCATTTATTGGCACAAGCATGAAAAAACACAACAACCGAGAGGCATGAGCTGAATTCAGGCCTTTGGTTGCTAGGGCTGAATTTGTAGGGATATTTAGAGGTAGCATAGGTTCTTCTCCCTCCCCCTTTCCTCCACCCTCAAGGCCCCTTAAACCTATAAACTCTAACCATTTTCACAGGTTTTTGCTAATTAATGCCACCACTGTGGAAATGGGAGCAGTTCTGCAAACAAACTCCAATAAATGGGATTTTTATTACTGGTAGAAAAGTCCAGGGAATAATTAGCAGGTCCATGGAGATCTCTTGATTACAGGCATCTGCATTTGTAATGGCCAGACTCAAAGATCACTGAGGGAAATGGTTTAGGGCTTTCCACCTTAGGGCACATTTATGTTGTCAGTTCTAGCCTTCCAGCTCCAGTTGGACAAATGTGGGAAAATATTTTGTGAAACGCTAGACAAATGAACCTGATGTTGACTAATCCAAACTAGGGAAGCTGGCGTTGCTTTGCTAAATACTGTATGGCAGCCAAGATTTGCAAGTGAAATATTTTGATATCTCATTAAGCTTGATTCCACTGAGAGACATGTACACATATGAATGTCTATCTGAGGTGTCCACATTTCATGAGTTTCCTAAGGGACAGAGATAAAGAAGATTTTTATTAAAAAAATGATAGCTTTCTTTTCTTTTTTTCCTTTTTCTAGAACTGGGAAAGTTCATCTTCATATAGTTAGAGAATAATAGATCTAGAAGCTGAAAGGGGCTTCAGGGGCTATATAATCCAACTCATTTTACAAATAAGGAAGCAGCTTTTGTATTCCCAGCTCTCAAGAACAGGGGAGCCGCTTAATAAATGCTCCCTGGATTGAATCCAGCTGAGGCCTACAGAGGTGAGGTGACTTGCTCAGAGCTTGGACTAGAGCCTAGGTCAACTACTCCTCCCCCCCTTCTATCACTTTTAGGAAAAAAAAAACCATCTCCAATCCCACCATAGGAGACCTTTTCAGGGCCCATCAGCTGCTGGAGCCTTCACCTCTCAGATCACTTTCCACCTACCTACTCTGTATGCATTTTCCTGTACCTGTTTCTTTACATGTGTCTTCACAGATAGAATGGAAGTTTCTTGAAGGCAGGGACTTTTGTGGGGGGAGGGGAGCTTTTCTTTGTATTTCTTGTGATTAGCCTGGTGCCTGGCACACAGTAAGCACAAGATAAATGCTTGTTGATTGACTGACTGACTGACTAAAAGAGAGTGGAAAATAAAAGAACAGAAAGAAAATAAAGGGAAAGGTTCATTATGCCAGAAAGTTAAAAATAAAATAAAATAAAAGGAATCATGTGCAGCAAAATTCCCCTTGTCGAAAAAAAAACCAAAAACCCAAAAACTTAAGATGAAGCCTGACAGGTAAGAACATTAATTTTTTTTAGTATCAGCTAAGGCACAAAAAAATCCTTTAAACCACTTATGCTTTCATGGTATATGTTTTTCCCACTGTGGTGTAGCTTCTTTTTAAATACATTTATTTCTGTTGTTATATAGTCAGCTAATAAACATTCACTGATAATAATTATTATATGGTTTTGATAAGTTCATATAGTATAGATATAATGATAATAGCTAACATTTATATAGCACCTACTGTGTGCCAGGAACTATACTAAATGCTTTACAAATGTTGTCTCATTTGGTCCTCAAAACAATCCTGAGAGATAGGTGCTGTTATTATCTCCATTTTATGAAACTGAGACAAACTGAGGGTCATAAAGCTGGTAAGTATCTGAAGCAGGATTTGAATGCTGATTTTTCCTGCCTCCAGGCCCAGTGATCTGTCCGCTGCACCCCCTGGCTGCCTAATATTAATATAAAGGTGGTATGGTATAGTGGGTATAGTTTATATCTGGAGCCAGGAAGATATTGGTTCAGGTCTTGCTTCTGACACTATTTATGTAATCATGCAAATCCCTTAATCTGTCTGCGTTTCAGACAACTCTCTAAAACGTAAAGTACTGAATTGATAGCTAATATTTACAGAGTGCTTTAAGGTTTTCAAAGTGCTACACACTTGCTATTTCATTTGGTCCTCACAACAACCCTGTGAAATAGGTGGCATTATGAGCCCTGTTTTACCGATGAGAAAACAGCCTAAATGATTTCTCTAGGGTTACACAGCTAGCAAGTGTCTGAAGCTTGATAATTCTACACGAACTCCAGGCTCCTTGACTAGAACCCAGCACTACATCCATTGTACCACCCAGCTGATCTGGAGGGAGATCACAAATGAAATTATAGTACTTGGATACTATCCACTTTTGATTATTGTAGGAAAGAAGGGAAGCAATGGGTTAGCATGGAATGGTGGAAAGAGTTCTGGATTGTTAGCTGGAGGTCCTACTTTGAATCTGAATTCTATTACTAACTATCTATCAAGCCTTTTCACCCTTGTCAGACTCAATTTACCCATCTGTAAAACGAGGGGGTTTGACACTTACTAGCTGTGTGACCCTGGGCAAGTCACTTAACTCCATTGCCCTGTAAAAAACAAAAACAAAAACAAAAACAAAAAATAAAACAAAACAAAACAAAAAAAACCGAGGGGGTTTGAACTGAATGATCTCTCAGGTTTTTTTCCATTTCTTTTATAAATCTAAAATAGTACATAGTAAAAAATGTAAATGCACTGATTCCTATCTTCTTAAAGCAGTTTTACCTCCTGGTATTTAACTATATATTAAACATTTGTTAATTTGAGTATATTCCACCTGATGGTAGTAGGAAAGTGAATATGAGGGTAAGGGAAGCCTGATATAAAAGTGGGTTATAGCTTGTCTTTATCATAAAGCTTACTTTATGGGGTATCCAAAATTGAATGCATATTCTTGAATACATATGTGTTGATCTCTTAAATGAACACCAGCTTATGGTTGTATAAGGAAAGAACAATGAGAAAATTAATGAATTATTGCTATATGGGGCTTTTTATTACCAGGGTTTAATAATGTCTTAGTTTAGATGATATTATTGATTGGTAGCTTGTATAGGAAAGTCTTTTCTGATCCTCTTTCACTCTGGTGAAATTCACTTCAATTTCCTAAATAATTGTATGAAAGTGCCATATCTAAGTGATACAAAGTCCCTATCCTCACCATCTTTTTGTTTGCTTGAAATAGTCCTTTTCTATTCATAAACTTGAAAAACAATTAATCTTTACAGCAGGTATGTGAACAGACCCATATTTCATTAATGTGATAATTTATCTTCCCTGCCTCAGATAATAACTGATGTTTGTCCTCCAGTGGTGATGTGTAGGTTGCTACTTTGAATTAATCATTTGTATTTTTTTTTTTTGCTAAAAAGCAGAATTTGTATAAGCAATTTATTTCTTTTTAAAAAAGCAGAACATAAAACATTTAAAATGATCATTTTGTATCTTTTAGGTTAGAATGAATTTTTACTATTGTGCATTCCTTGACTGAATCATTTTTCTATCAAAGTAATAAATGTCAAGAGAAAGATGTTACATACGTGTTATACACACACATATAATGTTATATTAAATTATGCATTCAATATCTATATACAAATAATATACATATAAATACACACATTATATATTAATTATATATTGTTATAGATTTAATATTTACATATAGAGATGAAATATATACATATAAATCAGTATATGGTGAAAGTATTTGATAGTTGTGATTATATACATATAATTCAAATGATGATATAATATTATACACATTTCATATCTAAGAATAGATATAACATCTATATATACATGTAAATCTATATATGGGAAATGTATTTGATAGGTGTTATTAAATACATATATTATAATATACATTCCATGTCTATATATATTATATACACACACACATCTAAATCAATGTGTGGAAAATGTATTTGATAAGTGTGATTATTTCAAGTAACTTTGATTCAAGGGCATGCTGGAACCAGCCTGGGAAAGTCAATTATTAAATTTTCATGTGAGCTTTTATAGCTCAGCAAATAGCAAAGGTTAAAAATCAAGAGCTGATTTATTATTTTGTTAATTGTCTAGACTTAAGAAAATGGTGGATAAAGTGTTAATGCAGATTAAACTCAAAAGTATGTCCTGAATTCATTTGTTGGGGAGTAGAACCAGTAGCTGTTAAACATTTCCCAGCACATCATTGCTTAGATTGGTAGGGCTAGCCTGTGGCATGATGGATTAGGAGTTAGCCTTGGGTCTATCCCTTCCTGGTTCTGTGACCTTGGACAAATCACCTATACTCCAATTCTGAGGCAGATTGGAGATTATCTCTATACTTCTTTCTTACTCTTAAATGATTTTTTCAGAATTCTCAAAACACAGACAACTCACTCTTAGCACATCAAAAATACCCTACAAGGTCTCCAGCTGATTACCTTGACACACTCATCCTGAGTGACAATTGAGATTCAACTAGCATGTCGCTGGGATGGGATGGGGAGCACCATAATTGTCCTCTAGGTTGCATCCCCATTGGGACAACTCTCTTAAGCACACAAAAATGCCCAATTTCCTTTTTCATTAGTAAGACACTTCTGCCCAAAGGCAAAAAGGTTGGAACCAACCTTATATACACTGCAGATAATATCTGCATTTCCTTCTTAAATATTCTAGCTAAATGATATCCCCTTCATATGCAATTGCAAATCAAAATAGTTAGAAACTTTCTGAAACTGCTGAGAACTCTCTAGCTGGGTACTTTCCCACTGGAATTGCTTGCTCCAGGGTGGCCCTTAATCATTTTCTTATCACAAAATATATGCATGCCTGATCTATTCTCTTTGAGTGCTGATTCACACCAGTTAAGCCTAGGAAGGCCAAAAAAAATGTTTCTATTTTCCTTTAAAGATAGGAGGTGATACTATTGTGGGGAGGAGATGATGGGCTGACCATTATTCACTGCATTGGAGAGATGGCCCCTGGAATGTGAATAGGTCACTCTTGCTGTGATACCAGCCTAGGGGAAACAACAATTTATAAATTCCATGGATGGTTTTAAGGAAAACTACTTGGGATACAATCTTCAAGCAGTGCAGTTTCTCCTCTTCCATGCCCCAAAGGCTTATGTTGATTGGTTCCTTTCCTCCCTGGGAAGCCAATTCTATCCCAAGGCAATGGGGTTTGCAGCTAGTAATAGTACATCCTTCTCCATAAACATCCCTGTTAAATACCATTTCCATACACTGGAATGTTGGGATATTTACAATTTTGCTGGTTTCCTTTAGTTATAATGCTATAAAATTGACCATCAGAATGCAAATGTATTCTAGAAAGGGTAAAGGAATAAAGCCAGCTATGAGATAAAGGAAAGAGTACTGATTTGGAAGTTAGGAGGCTCCAGCTCAAATTGGACAACACACAACCTTTTTCAGACTCAGTTTCCACATCTGTAAGATGGGGACATAATACCTTCCATATTTACCTTGTAAGATTACTATGAGGATCAAATATGATAAGCCTTACAAAGCCCTTTGTAAACACTAGCCAGCTATAAAATTTCCAGGTATTATTAGTTTATCATTGTTATTATTATTAACCATTATCAAACATTAACACTCTAAATCCAATTGTCATGGGGTGCAGAAGTTCTCTGGGGCACATCAAGGAAGCTTCTCCTTGAGAAACTAAACCAGAGGACAGATAATGCCTAGAGAGATAAACTGAACCAAATCGGACTGAGCTAGCTTGGGATTCCTACTCTTCATTCTGGTCTCCCTTACCCTGGGGAGATAAGTTTGAGTGTGGCTGTGGCCTTTGCATTCTGAAGAGGGATCTGTAGCCACCCCTCACCCAATTCCTCTAGTCACTACCAGTGGGGGATGGTCCTCCACTCCTCACCCAATTCCCCCAGCTACCACCAGTGGGGGATGGTCCTCCCTCACTAAAGGAACTTTCCACAGGAAGATCGTCCACCCCCATCAGGCCTCTATAAAAGTACTTTCCAGTCTCCTGTTCAAGGAGATTTGGTACCTCTGAGCCATGTGCTTTATGCCAAATCTCCCCATGAAAAGTCCAAGGATTTTTTTCATGGTTTCCCTCCCCCCACCCTTCCCTTCCCTTGCTCCTAAATAAACTATCACCTTATTCTAACTACGTTTTGTGTGCAAGAGGGTGTAATTCTTTAAAGAGGAATTCCTAAGAACCCCAACCCCGTACCCCATTTCCCACCATATCACAATTAATTAATTATATTAGGGACCTGAGGAAATTGGACAAAAGACAGGTATGTTTTGATTGAGGAGGAGAATACCCTGGGTATCAGACAAGTAGGGGACAATAAGAAGATACCATGGAACTTTGAGGAAAGCAGATGGCAGAGAGAGAAATAAATTATATGAGAGCATATAAGTGCATATAAGTAGACAGAAAGGCACTGAGAACAACAGATGTCTGCTTAGAATTGTAGCATGTCAGAGCTAGAACAGACCCCCCTCATTTTGCAGAAGAGGAAATAGGGACCTAGGGAAGTCAAATGACCTTCTCATGGTCACATAGCTAATAGGAAGCAGACTGGGGTTCAAACAGAAGTCTTCTGATTCTTGTGGCCCAAAGCACAATATTGCAGAGAGTCAATCTTAGAACAAGGTATTACCCATCACTATAATGAGGGAAGAGGGAAAGAGGGGAGGACATTGGCAGAAGTCATGGTGAAAACCTGGCAGAAAAGACTATTTTTTTTTTCTTTTTGGTGAGGCAGTTGGGGTTAAGTGACTTGCCAAGGGACACATAGCTAGCAGGTGTTAAGTGTCTGAGGTCGGATTTGAATTCAGGTCCTCCTGAATCCAGGGCCGGTGCTCTATCCACTGCACCACCTAGCTGCCCCCAGAAAAGACTTTTAATATATTGGGGAGATCTGTGGATCTCTACATTGTTAAGTTCCCAAGTGGGAACTTTACAATATTTTCTTGCTTAGTAGAATACTGAAATAGAAAAAAGTATCATCCAGCCTCTGCTTCAAGACCTCCAAGTGAAGGAGCTTACCACCTCACAAGGCAACCTACTCCATAGGCAATTTCCAGTCATTACTCCTAGGTCACCCCTCTGGAGTCAAGCAAAACAGGTCTGGTCTCTTTTCAAATATGTCATTATAGTTGGCATGTCCTCCCTAAGTCTTCTTTTCTTCAGGCTAAACATGCCCCATTCTTTTAACCAGTCCTCCTCATATGACAAGACAGTGAGGTCCTTCACCATCGTGTTTGGTCTTCTCTGGATGATTTGAGGCTTATCTATGTCATTTCTAAAATATGGTTCTTGGAATTGAACATCATACTCCAGATATGGCATGACTAGAGCAGGGAACTATAATTTCTCTTTGTCTGATATTATGCAGGCCAAGATTGTTGTTGAATCATTTCGGTCATGTCTGATTCTTTGTGACCCCATTTGGGTTTTTCTTGGCAAAGATACTTCTCCAGTTCACTTTACAGATGAGGAACTGAGGTAAACAGGGTTAAGTGACTTGTCCAGGGTCACACAGGTAGTAAGTGTCTGAGGGTGGATTTGGACTCATGAAGATGTCTTCCTGATTCCAAGTGGAGTACTTTATCCACTGTACCATCTAGTAGTTGCCCAGCCTAAGATTGCTTTAGTCTTTTTTTTTTTTTTTTGGAGGGGGATGCTAATCACATTGTCTATTTCTTTCTTTTTTTTTTTTAGTGAGGCAATTGGGGTTAAGTGACTTGCCCAGGGTCACACAGCTAGTTAAGTGTTAAGTGTCTGAGGCTCGATTTGAACGCAGGTACTCCTGAATCCAAGGCCGGTGCTCTATCCACTGCGCCACCTAGCTGCCCCACATTGTTTATTTCTATTGAGCTTATAGTTCTCCAAAACCTTGGGTCTTTTAAACTGCTGGCCAAGGCCCCCAGTCTTCTGAAGCAGGTTTTTTGAATTCAAGTAAAACAACATTTATTTCCACTAAATTTCATCTTAGTAGAGTCTACCTAGTGTTCTAGCCTGTCAGGATATTGTTGGATCTGAACTAAATCATCTAGTGTGTTAGCTAACCCTCCTAGTTTTGTGTCATACACAAATTTTGTAGGCATATATCAATATTTTCATTTGATTCACTTATAAGTATGTCAAAGACCACAGGGCCAAGTCACTTCACTGGGAATCTGTTTATAAGTTGTCATTCAACTATAACTCTTTGAGTTAGCCTTCCAGCCAGTCTTAAATCCCACCAACTGTACCATCTTCTTTTGACAATCCTTGGAAACAAGTGTAGGGTTTTTGTTGTTGTTATTGTTGTTGTTTTTTTTGGTGCAGGGCAATGAGGGTTAAACGACTTTCCCAGGGTCACACAGCTAGTAAGTATCAAGTGTCTGAGGCTAGATTTGAACTCAGGTCCTCCTGAATCTAGGGCCTGTGCTTTATCCACTGCACCACCTAGCCGCCCCTAGGTGGAGATTTTAAAAAACAAATTAAAACAAGAAACAAAAAAACTGAAGGTGCTATTTAAAAAAAAAAAGGCACTTGATTCATCAGGAATAGAGAAGACATAATTGCAAAAGTAGGAAGTCAGAATCTGAAAATATTTCAAAGGAGTTGCTGAAGCCAGAAAAATTTAAATGTCTTGATAGGGAAGTAGGTGTATTATAATTTGTATGAATATAGTAGTATTTATATTCATAGTCACAAAGACTGATGTCTAAATATGATTCTATCCATCCATTCATTCATTGGGAGAGAGTGAGGAAAACAGATGGAAAACTGAAGATCTCTATATTTCTTGGATTAAGTAGTTCAATCCTCTCTCTGGTAAACCTTCCATTTAGACAACAGATATAAATACCTGTAAATAAGGTATTTAAATCCCAAAGGGGTACCTATTTTCTAATGACTTTTGTTCTGAAGGCCCTGAAGGGTTAATTAGGTGCAAAGACCTTATCTTTTGCCTTCCTACATTAAAGCTCCAGTCTCTGCAGGAACTGAAGCCACTCAGAAAAAGAATATAAACTGCTCCTAAATGATCAGAAACTTACCAAGCTTTTCCAGTTGACTGTATGCCTTCAAGCAACAGAGATTTAAAAGTCCTGAGATTATAGGACCATAAAAATACACATTTACATGTGGTCACATGCTAGGGTTTCAGATTTAGAGCAAACCACAAAAGGAACGCTTTACAGAAGTACCAAAATACAAATTCAGTTAATGACACCGCAGCTCCAGGTGGAACATAAAGAAAACATGTAAACCTTTGGCTATTATGAGTTGCTGGATCCTGCCTTCTGGAGCTCAGTGAGGATCCCTGGGTAGCTACAAGCCTGTTCTATCCCAGGGCCTACCTTCTGTAGAAATGCAACTACCAAACCAGGTTTCCCTTAGTGGGAGGACTATGGATGACTTTGAATTTTCTTTTCTTTTCTTTTTTTTTTTTTTGGTGAGGCAATTGGGGTTAAGTGACTTGCCCAGGGTCACACAGCTAGTAAGTATCAAGTGTCTGAGGCTGGATTTGAACTCAGGTCCTCCTGAATCCAGGGCCAGTGTTCTATCCACTGTGCCACCTAGCCGCCCTGACTTTGAATTTTCAAAACCAAAAAAATCTATGAATTAACAGAAGTGTTTTTCGAATGAGCCGTATATCCTGCACGTGCTATGGAAGAGAGATCTAGTTATCTTCTGATGACAAATCTAGTTTGCACTTGCTGGTGAAATGGAATGAATGTACAGTTTCACATAGTATAGGCTTTCCCCTATCATTTAGATGGCTCTTCTCCCCATGAAGAATGGAAAATGCTTTTAGCCAATGGAAACTGGTTAGGAGAAGCTGTATAGTATTTTGTAAGAATAAATACCATTGGGGGCAGCTAGGTGGCACAGTGGATAAAGCACCAGCCCTGGATTCAGGAGGACCTGAGTTCAAGTCTGGCCTCAGACACTTGACACTAGCTGTGTGACCCTGGGCAAGTCACTTAACCCCCATTGTCCCAGAAAAAAAATACCAAAAAAAAAGAATAAATACCATTATTTATTGTGAGAAAGTTATCTATTACAGTGTTGGTCTTTATTCAGACCCTGACTGTCGATACCACACTGAGAAATTCCATCTGAGGCAAAGGAGTAGTGTGGATGTCCTGAGAAAACAAGGAACATCAAACAAATGGATTAGCCCTCTGTTCCATCTCAGTGGCACACTGAGGGATATCTTAGAGATTATTTAGTCCAAGCCTCACTTAACAGTTGAGGAAACCAAGGACCAAAAAGCTTCTCTCTGTGTTTTGCTCAAACCCATTTCTGTAGTATCAGGGCTGGGATTCAAAGCCAAGTTTTCACTCCCCAAAGACATAGCACCTACATCATTAAGTCCTCACAAGAGCTATTTGAGGTAGGTGCTCTGGTGATTATCATCCACTTTTGGCAGATGGGGAAATAGAAGCTTTGAGAGGTCAAAGGAATTTTCCCATGGTCACACAGGTGTGTGTCAGAGGTGACATGACAGTCAATGTTTCTTCCAGCTTAAAGCCCAGTACTCTTGCCACTATATCAATGGTGCTATTCATATCTCCTTTTTTCTTTTTCCCTTCCCTTCCCTTCCCTTCCTTTTCTTTTCTTTCTTTTTTTTTTGCAGGGCAATGAGGGTTAAGTGACTTGCCCAGGGTCACACAGCTAGTAAGTGTCAAGTGTCTGAGGCTGGATTTGAACTCAGGTCCTCCTGAATCCAAGGCCAGTGCTTTATCCACTGTGCTACCTAGCTGCCCCTACTATTCATGTCTCCTTAAACATCATTGCTCTCTCTTAATAAGACATTGTGCTTCTATTTGCCAGGAATTTATATGAACTCCTCTCTACCTCCAACAAAACTTAACTAAAACAAAAGTAAAGAAATGTCTATTTCCAGACTGTATTTCTCCTCCCCTTCTCTTTGTGTTCAACGTTTTGAGTTTGCAGTCAGTGAGTCCTGTGTGAAATAAATGTAATGGGAACCCTAAGAGGATGCTAATTTGTAATTTTAATTTTATACAATTGACAGAAATGAATGTGTCACAAACTTCAAATCTTCATTAAGAATGATGCTCTCAATTTATAGAAACCATTTTGGAAAGATTTACATTTTTTTTTTGAGCTAGAAATTTCTATTAAAAGTGTTTGAAAAGACATTCTGGGTAGATATCTGGCATCAGTCAGAGGTCCCTCCTCTGATATACACTATTTTCTCAGGCCCCGATAGGTGACTTTATGCTTTGTCTTGTCCAGAACTAGGCACTCAAATCATTTCTAGGCCATTTCCAGACCATATTGTTATGCTGCTCCTGCAGACACCCTTTCTTCATTTTCTGTCTTCTCTTTTTAATATCTTCCTCCATTAGAATGTAAGCTTCTTGAAGATAGGAACTGCCTTGTTTCCTCAATTTTATCTCTATTGCTTAGCACAGTGCCTGAATATAGTAAGTGTTGAGTAAATGCTTTTATCATCACCATCACCACCATCATCTTTAGCATCATCTTTGAAAAGTCATTTGTTGGGGACAGCTATGTGGCTCAGTGGATAAAGCATCGGCCCTAGATTCAGGAGGACCTGAGTTCAAATCCAACCTCAGACCCTTGACACTTACTAGCTGTGTGACCCTGGGCAAGTCACTTAACCCTCATTGCCCTGCAAAAAATAAAATAAAATAAAAACAATTTGGGGCATCTAGGTGGCACAGTGGATAAAGAACCGGCCTTGGAATCAGGAGTACCTGGGTTCAAATCTGGCCTCAGACACTTAACACTTATTAGCTATATGACCCTGGACAAGTCACTTAACCCCAATTGCCTCACTAAAAAAAAAAAAGAAAGAAAAGAAAAGGAAAAATCATTTGTCAAACTTGACTCTCAGGTTCCTCAATGTTTAAATGAGGAAAATGGACTAGATAGCCTCCAAGTTTCTTCCAGCTGAAAAATCTATGATTGATTTCAGATTTTGAGAATTCTTGGCTGGGAGGAAAATCCCTTTCCACTTCAGTGTTCATAGCAGAGGTGTGACATGACCTGGTCCATGAACAAGGAAGATTTTTTTGACGATGGTGTAAAGGATAGGTCAGAGGAGAAGGAAAGTAGAGACAAGTGTAACCTTGTTCAGATCTTAGTTTCTTTCTTAGCATTTCTTTGTTTTTTGTGCATCTTCGGTCTTTGTTTCTTTACCTATGAAATGAGAGGGGTAGACTTAGATCTCTTAGGTGCTTTCCAGCTCTGATTGTGAAGATATGTTAAGAGAATATTATAATATTCCAAGAATGTGGTAATGAGGACTTGGGTAATGAGGGTGGTGGTAGGGGAGATAATGACAAAGGTATGTGCATATGATATTTAGTGATTGATAAGCTATGAGAAGTGAGGGAAAGGATGAAGTAAAATTATCACTAGGATTTCAAGCACAGGAGACTCAATGAACGATGACACCACAGACAGAAATAATGAAGTTAGAAGACAAGACAGGTTTAGGGGAAAGATAATAAGTTTGGTTCTAGACATACATGTTGAATCAAAGTTGCCAATGGGACACTGAAGTAGGGAGGTCCCATAGGTGATTGGAGATGTGGGTTTGGAGGTTAAGAGAAAGGTCAGGGTCAGAAATATAGATTTTGAAGTAATCTACATAGAGGTGATAATTGGAGTTAGAATAAATAAGATTGCCAGGGGAGAGAGTATAGAGAGAGAAGGGGAGATCAAGGACAGAACCTTGGGAAAAAGCCTCCAGTGATGGTGAAGAGAACAGGAAGGAAATAAAGGAAAAGAGAGGATTAAAGAATGGAGTAATTTGGAGAATGTGCTATCTCGGAAATTAAGGGAGGGAAGAATATTCAGAATTAGAGGCATGCTTAGCATTCTCAAATACTATGGAGGGTTCTGGGCAGTACAGCAAAATCAAGTTTTGTCTCTCACAACCTGTGAGAGCCACCTCCCAGAGAATCTCTAGGAAATGTGGAAAAGAATAAACGAGCACAGTTACTACAGAGGTATGGTCTGTTTTCCCATCTTGGGGTCTTTCTCCTCCACTATGATACAACTACCTCCCCATCCCAATTCCCACTCACAGTGTTCTCACGCTCTGCCTTCTTCCTTATTACAATTGCTCTTAGGAAAGAAACTGATAAACTAATTCCCACTAAGATGTAAATCATTGATAAGGCTTAATGCATTACTCCCTCCAGGGGTATTTACATTCTAAAAGGAGGAAAAAAATCTATTTGGCTTAAACCTTAGGAATGAAGCTCTAATCATGGTTGCTAACAAATAGGTGAATATTTTGACTGGCACTGGTTAACTTGTTAGAACCCAGACTTCTACCTGTACTATGCTAAGGTCCAGGCTGACCCTGTAAACAGGGTTTTGAGGATTGTCCCTCTGCTCCTTCTTAACTCACATTCTGCTAGCTTTATGACTATTTTTTGTGACCTTGGGCAAGTCATTACCCTGGTAGGTTTTATAGGGTTGGAGGCAGCAGGTATTGCAAAGAGCATTGTCTCAGGAGTCAGAAGATGAAAGTTCAAATCCCATTGCTGACAAGTACACCTATGTAGTTTTGGGACAAATCACTTAAATTCCTTGGACTTCAGTTTCCTTATCTGTAAAATGAGGGGGCTAGCCTTAGATGGTTTCTTCTGGCTCTAGATCTATGATGAGATGATGAGATGATCTACCCCAAGATGTGCACTCATGTATTTTAACTGTCTTTGCCCTCTTGGTCTTATTTTTTACTTCAGAGACGAGTTACTTCATGTTTCTTCTCCCGACTACCCTTGGTTGAGAATGTGTCAATCAGGATTTGAACACAGGTCATCAGGTCCCCAAGACTGGCCCTGTATTCACATATCCATGCTGGTTTGAACAGAATGTAAAAAGGTCCCATGGGGGTGGGGGTGGGAGAATGAGAAAAAAAGAAAGACAAGAGAGAAAGAGAGAGAGAGAGAGAGAGAGAGAGAGAGAGAGAGAGTTCAAAATTAGAAAAAGGAACTTTGAAGTGAAAATCTTAATTGCTAGGAATCTAGTTCACATTAATATAGCAACTTGAGATGTAACAAGAACTTTCCCAACAACAATCTTGTGATGTCCAGAGTGAGAATATTATCAATTTACAAGTGAAAAAACTGAGGTTAGGATAGATCAAATGATTTACCCATACTGATCCAAGGGTCAAGATTTGGGAATTGAACCCAGGTCTCTATTTTCCATGGGCTGCTTTGCACTGAACTAGTTTAGATATAATCTTTTGGAAGCCTAGCTTATGAATCAAGATGGTACCCATTTGTTAACAAATGTATAGGGGAGGGGGCAGCTAGGTGTCAAAGTGGATAAAGCACCTGCCCTGGATTCAGGAGGACCTGAGTTCAAATCTGGCCTCAGACACTTGATACTTACAAGCTGTGTGACCCTGGGCAAGTCACTTAAGCCTCATTGCCCCACCAAAAAACAAACAAACAAACAAAACCCCCCAAACGTATAGGGGAAAGGTCTTTGATGTTAGATTTAGAGGACCTGGGTTTAGATTTTACCTCTACCATCTGTCTGAATTTAGGCAAGTTCCTGGGGCCTTGACTTTCTCATCTGTAAGATGAGGGAGTTGGATTGAATGGCCTCTGAAGTGCCTTCTAGTTCTAAAAATCTATGATCCTATTAAATGCCAACTATGTGCCATGCGCATGCTGAGGTTACAAAGACAGTCCCTGTTCTCAAAGAATTGATATTCTATTCTATGTTGGTGATGACGATGATGTTTCAATGAGGTCAATAACAGCAAAATAATTCCTTTCTTTATGTTTCAGCAGGTTTTCCTAACATTTACTTGGCCTACTTTGTGGTTGCTCTTCTCTTCTCTTCTCTTCTCTTCTCTTCTCTTCTCTTCTCTTCTCTTCTCTTCTCTTCTCTTCTCTTCTCTTCTCTTCTCTTCTCTTCTCTTCTCTTCTCTTCTCTTCTCTTCTCTTCTCTTCTCTCTTATACCAATCAAATATCATGTTTATATGTAATGGGACAAAAATGGTAGACAGAGTCCAGTTAAACATCTCTGTCACTTTCAAAATATCCCTTAGTTTAACATACTCTGTTTTGGCATGAAGAGATGGTGCTACTTATCCAAAGGCAGAGGCAACATTTACTCTGAGATTATTTTTTTCCCCCAGTGGTGGTGATGGATTTGCATTGATTCATCTTTCTGTTGCTTGGTCATCTTTGTAACCAACAGCACATGTTGAAGCTGGCTAGGTTCGAGGGGTGTAGTCTTTTGGCCATGAAAAGCTAACTGGCCCATATGGGAATTGAACTCATAACCCTGGACTCATTAACACAGTGCTATAATTTTTAAAGGAGTTATTTGGCCAGAGCCATTTGTCTTGGTTGAAAGTACTGGGCTACTACCCACCTCACAAGATTGTTGTGAAGATCAAATGAAAACAGAAGATTTGAGGATTGAGAGCTAATGGGGACTTTAGAGAGGAACCCAAAGGCCCAGAGAAATAAAGGGACTTACACAGATAGTGATTAGCCAAGCCAGGTAATGGATGTGAAAGTACCATGTAAATACACGCTACAGGGGCAACTGGGTAGCACAGTGCATAAAGCTCTAGATCTGGAGTCAGGAAGTCTTGAGTTTGAATCCTACCTTAGATACTTACTGGCTATGTGACCCTGGGCTAGTCCTTAACCTTTGTCTGCCTCAGGTCCTTTATTTGTAAAATGAGAATTGTAATATTATCTATCTCCTAGGGTTCCTGTGCCGACCAAATAGGGTAATGCACCTAAAGTGTTTTGCAAATCTAAAAGTACTATCTCTAAAGCTTCCTATTAAAAGAGATAATAGTGACCCTGGGCAAATCACTTGATTCTCATTACCCAGCCCAAAACAAAACAAAAAAAAGTTAATATGGGGGCAGCTAGGTGGCGCAGTGGATAAAGCCACAGATTCAGGAGGACCTGAGTTCAAATATGGTCTCTAACACTTGACACTTACTGGATGTGTGACCCTGGGCAAGTCACTTAACCCTCATTGACACCCCACCCCCCACCAAGAGAGATAATAAAAGTTGACTTCTTAGTTTCCTTAGAATACCTTAGTTTCCCTTTGAGGTAAAAGAGATCTCTCCTCTTCCTCTTCTTCCTTTTCCCTCCTCTTTCTCTTCCTCCACCTCCTCCTCCACCCCTTCTTCCTTCTGTTCCTCCTCTTCTTTCTCTTTCTCTCCCAAAATACCATTCTCCTAGCTGAGATGAATATGGTGTAAAATAATTTTGGAATGAAGTGGGCAGAGAGATCCGGAAAACAACAAGAAAATCTCAGGAGTCCCCATGATTTTGGTCTCTGACTGGAGGAGTTGTTATGCTCTGTGGTAATTAAATATTGTATAAATAATCAGGACTTCCATGGAGTGGGAGGTCCAGTTCCTTCACTTTTAACACTCATTTTACTTATTTTATAGTGTTTATCAGTAAAACCACAAAAATACACATTCCTTTTGGTAGATGATTTCCCAGGAGTATAATACAGAAAGAATCCTCGAGGTGGATGCAAAGTTGTCAATATCCGCTTTCACCCCCACTGAAAAGATAATATTAAAAAGTCCGGGAACTGGCCAAAAGAAATCTCTCCTAGATCAGGGCAGCAGGGTCTGGCATGATGTCATTGTAACCAAGACTGATGTGTTCTGTGGCATTTCATTTGGTTACCTGATAGAGAAGGAATTTATTTCTGTGTTTCATTTGATTTTAAATTTTATTAGAAAACAATTTTACTGAGAGTCTCATGAAATTAAATCTTCTTCCTTGCCAAGCAAAGTTTGTCTTTATTTTCACCCTCTTTCAAAGATTATAAAACTTCCTTTAGAATTCTCTGGAAGGGTAGGGGTGTGTGTGTTGGGGGACGCATGCATGTAAAAATAAATGAGAAAAGGGGACAGCTAGGTGGCACAGTGGATAAAGCATTGGCCCTGGATTCAGGAGGACCTGAGTTCAAATCCGGCCTCAGACACTTGACACTTACTAGCTGTGTGACCCTGGGCAAGTCACTTAACCCCCATTGCCCTGCCCCTCCCCCCAAATAAATTAGAAAGGATATATGCCTTTAACCCAAGGTCATGTTTCTATAAAACAAATGCAAAAAATAAAAATTTGCATCATTTGCTTCTCTTGTGCATTGACTTACAGGCTTGGTGACCACTTAGTTCTTTTTTGGCTTCAATATTTACAACAGTCTTGTTAAATGCTTTTTTAGAGGAAAAGAAATCTATCAACTCCATGTCTAGCCTTTTGATTTTTTTTAGATTGCTTTGGATGGAGGAAATCTTCCTGATTGATTGGTGGCTAGCAGATAAGATTCTATGGTTGCCTGTTCTGGAATCATAGTAATTATTTTCTCAATTCCTGATTAACTACCTTATGGATTACATTTTATGACACAAGGTTACCTATTCCCTCACTGCCTTGTAAGGCTCTTGGTTATGGAAAAAGCCAAGCTCGGAAGCAGGATCCTGTTTTCCAAGGATAGGCCTTATTAATGTTGAGGACTCATTGAGGGTCTCTATCATGACCCATTGGAAGGAATCCATTAGAATTTTAAAAATGAATATATTTTAGATTTGGTGGGGAACATGACTATTGTCTATTGCAACCCTGCCATTTAAGAGTTAAGGACAAGGGGGCAGCTAGGTGGTGCAGTGGATAAAGCACCCGCCTTGGAGTCAGAAGGACCTGAATTCAAATCTGGCCTCAGACACTTGACACTTACAAGCTGTGTGACCCTGGGCAAGTCACTTAACCCTCCTTGCCCCTGCCAAAAAACCAAAACAAAACAAAAAACTTGGAGTTAGAAAAAGGGACTTCAAAGTCATCTGGCCTAACCTTCCATCCTATACAAAATTATCATCAACAATACTCCTGACAGGCAGCTCTTCAGTCTCTCTTTAAACCATTCTACCAATAGAGCACTTATTATCATATGAGAGCCTCGACTCTATTTATGGACAATTCTAAATATTAGTAAGTTATTGCTCATATTGAGTCAAAATCTATCTCCCTGTAGCCTGTCTCCCTCAGTTCTAGACATGACCCCTGGAATCTAACTGAGCCAATTGTATCCCTCTCCCAAATGATACATTTTAGTTTTCTCCAAGCTAAACATTTTCAGGTCTTTCAAAGATTCTTAATATGACATGATTTTGACCCCCCTCAAATTCTGGTCATTCTCCAATATATGTACTTCAGTTTGTCAATGTTCCCCTTAAAATATTGGTTTCCCAAATTAGACATAGTACTTCTGATGTGCTCTAGCTCCAAACGTACCATAAGGTGCTCTTTGTATTGTCTTCATCATCTTGCTAAGATGACTTGAACAGGAGGATGAGAACTCATTGAGTTGGCTTTGGGAACTCACATAATACTTTTAATGACCCCAAGAGTCTCCTGGAAACACAAGGCCATATATTTTTTTTAGCAAGCTTTTTTTTTTTTTTAAGTGAGGCAATTGGGGTTAAGTGACTTGCCGAGGGCCACACAGCTAGTAAGTGTTAAGTGTCTGAGGCCAGATCTGAACTCAGGTACTCCTGACTCCAGGGCCGGTGCTCTATCCACTGTACCACCTAGCTGCCCCCAAGGCCATATATTTTTTAAAAAACAATATTCTTCTTGTGATGCTGTATGAAAGTGAATCATGGAAGACCACAGTCTCCAAATAATTAAAGTTGAACGTCATCCAAAGGGCAATGGAGAAGAGTATGGTGGGTGTGAGTAGGCTGAATGCAACATATCACCAGCCAAGAATGGAGCAAGAAAAGCATAATAAAGGAGGAGATGTAGTATAGTTGAAAAAGCATTGGATACTTAGTCATGGGATTTGCGTTTGTCTTGACCCTGCCCTTTGAGAAGGTCGCTGCATTTTTCTGGCCTCAGTGTTTCTCCTCTGTAAAAGGAGGGGTTTGGCCTAGGTGACCTCCAAGTTTGCTTCCAGCTAAATTCTATGATTCTATGAAAGGATTTCATAAGAGAAATGCATGATTGGAAAACAAGGCGGGTCGGCCATGTAGTGGACAACCTGAGCGCTCCATTGCAATTCACACAATGCCAAGGGAACTAGAGGATGATACCTTACATGTTAGGAGGACCTACAAAAGGAAATAGAGAAGGGAGGGGGATAAGCATTTATCAAATGCCTGCTATGTGCCAGGCCCTGTGTTAAATGCATTTTAGATATGATTTCATTGGATCATCACAACAATCCTGGGAAACACGTGCTATTATTATCTCCATTTTACAGTTGAGGAAATTGAGACAGAGTTTTAAATGACTTGCTCAGAGTCTCACAACTAGTAAGTACCTGGGGTTGGATTTGAACTCAGTCCTTCCTGATCTCAGGCCAAAAACTCTATCCACTGAGCTCCCTACTTGCCAAAAACATAGATAAGAGTCAACAGAGAAGAGAGGATACAGATGTCTTGGGATTTGCATCACTGAAAGGAGTGATTAGATCAGTGAGATGACAGAGCCCTTAAAGTACTGATGAGAGAAAAACAGCATTTTGTGCAGGCCACAGCTCCTTTTGCAGGGGTGTGCTGGAGCCAGCTTGTACCAGCTTCAGGGAGCCCATTGTTAAATTTTTAGCATGAGCATTTGTACCTCAGAAATCAGCAAATGCTACAAATCGGGGTTTGATTTATTGCTTTGTTGATTGTCTAGACTCAAGGAAGTGATGGAGAAAATGTTAGTGATGAAGATTAAACTAAAAAAGTATCTAGTATGTACATTTCTTCCTCAGAGAGCTGGTTGTTAAACACTTACCAAGACAGCCCTGGCTTTAGGCTTCTTAACAATATTGAGACATGTCATTGTCACACTCTTGTATTCATCCTCTGTTGTGTGTCCCCATTTCATCTTTTGTATCTGTCCATTTGAATGAGGGCTTATTAGATAATTCCATGAACAGACTGGTCTCTTTAGATAGCTTTCCTTTTCTTCTTCATCAGGCTCATTTGTGATGAAATTACCAGGACATTGAATCCATTAGTTTATATTTTCCCCAGAGCTAACCACAACATTTTTTTTTTGTACCTCCTTTACTCAGCTCCCAAAGAATCTTGTGAGTCTCTAGAAACCAGATTTAAATCCTAGCCATACTGAGAGGAATAGAGGTAGCTGCTGCCTTTTGAACAGGTGGTGCTCCCAAAGTTTGTAAGTCACTCATCTGGAACTTGGAATGCATTTTCCCATAGAAACAGAGTCATAAATGGTGATTAGGTTCCCAGGCTAGCCTATATGACCCATAAAGTTGACCAACCCTAGAATAATAACAGTTACTATGAACTATTAGCTCCTCTAATCTCTGCTAGGCTCTAAGTCTGAGCCCTGATTAATCTTGAGCTACAAAAAGGAGGAAGAAAAGAAGGTTGGGGAGAAGGCACAAGGGCAGTCCCAAAAGCAGGTTTTGAGGAAGGCCTGGGAGGAGGGCAGAGAAAGTAAGGATTTCAGAATTTTCAACTCTGGTGATCTGAATGGGGTTGGGGAGGGTGGGGCACTGCTTCAGTGATGGATTAGGCAGCATTTGTTTGTACAGGTTGTGAATTGTGTCTCTAAAATGGGGGTTCCTTGTGTCAAATGATTGTATCCTTAGGAAGTAACAGATGACTCCATGTGTGCCTTAGTGCACACAAATATTCCCTGGGTAGGTATGTCTTCAGTGATACTGGTTTAAGGAAACCTCAGTAAGGATTCTTTCGGACAGTTGATCTTCAGTATTAGTGATCTTTGAGGCCGTAAATTCTCTGGGGTTTGAAGACTGGATTATTGTTCAAAGCTAGAGTGCAATGAATGTAACTCCTCAGAACTCCAACATTTTTTGGTTGTATCAATAGCCTCTGGCAGGGGAGTGGTTAAACTCACTCCTAGACAATCCAATTATTTTGTTTGCGCTTGGCCAATTAGTCAAGGAAAAATGTATTCTACATTCTATCAACTGTACTTGTATTGTTTTTCATGTTCAGACAAATGTTCTTCAAGAGGAGGTGGTTATTAGGGAGGAGCCTTGTTTTAGGAAATGTCAAGCTATCCAGGTTAGATTTATTGGGGCTCAGGCAGGTGCCAAGGATTTCAAAAAGTGAGTGTGTACCTTTTTTTTCCCTTCCTGCTTGACTGATTATTTTAGGACCAGGATTTGAAATCTATAAGGAAAGTAAGTGACAGAAATAATGAAGTTCCAAAAGGTCCAAAGATAGTTAATGAATTATGTGTTTATATTATTTTGGAAGTATTTGGAATGCCAGTGCCAAGGAGACTAGTGCAAAAATCTGTCTGTGTTAAGCCTAGGGTAATGTAGCCTGTGTAGAGAGAGCATGTGGCGAGATCTGTAGAAGTAGCAGTCATCTTGCCAGCCTTGCATTAGTTGTAAGTGCCTACTGGTAGAATTTCTCTTTTAAATTAAGGCCTGGTGTCCAGAGGACCCTTGAAAACATAAATATGTTTACTTGGGTGGGGGTAGCAAATTAATCTGTCAACATATTAGCAGGAATGCGTTCGTCAGATTAGCTAGTTGTCACTTCAGAAATGGAAAGAAAGAAGCATTTGTTTAAACACCTACACTGCACAAAGTACACAAATATGATCTCATTGGATTTTAGGAAGCAGAGGGTAGGATCTGGAAGAATGATACCTGGAGACATTTTGATAGGTGCAGGAGAAAGAAAACAGCCACAAAGACAGTTTGACTAGAGCACAGAGGATGTGAAGGGGAATACAATGGAAGAAGACTTCAGAATAATATCAGTAGATAATGCCTCTTCATTCACTGCATACTTGAGCTTGCTTGGTAATTTATAGGCAAATCGGGGTCATCCCCCAAAGTAGGGATTTTTGTCATATTACAGCAAAGAAGTAGAGCTAGGCAAGATCCTAAAGTAGGCCAGCACTCTGGACCATGTTGCTCTAAGGGGATGCTTTAATGTGGATGCAGGAAATGAGTGGGAGGGTCTGGGGGATGTGGTGCTATATGTAAGAGGAGACAGTGGATGTTTATGTTACTGGCCAATTTGGCCTACTTTGGGATTTTGCCTAGCTCTGCTTCTCTGCTATAATGAAGATGACAAAAATCCCTGTTTTAGGGGGATGACCAGGATTTTCTTACAAATTACCAAGCAGTCTCAAGTATGCGGTTAATGAGGAGGCATTATCTACCAGTATTATCTTTAAGTCTTCTTCCATATTATTTCCTTTCACATATTCTATGTTTCAGTCAAATTGTCCTCCTTGCTATTTATTTACACACACCAAGGATTTAATCTCTTCTGTCTGTGCCTTTCCCCAGATGCTCCTCAGTAACTGGAACACAACTGCTCCCTCCTCACCTCTGGTAAAAACCCTACATTCCTTTCCAAGATTGCTCAGGTGCCATCTTTGACAAGATGCATTTCCTGATCACCCCCTCCAATTGTTAATGTCCTTGAAATTACTTTGTATTATTTTGAATATACTTATCTGTATCCCACCCCTACCTTCCCATCGTAGAATATAAAATCCTTGAAGACAACTAAGGTTGTGTTTCCAGCACCCTGTAGGTTGTAGGTGTTTAATAAATACTAATTGAATAGATTTGAATTGGTATAACATCTTCACTCTGTCGTCTCCTCTCTTAGATGCTGCCATTCCTTTGATAATAACAAATAATTTTTGTCTTTTGGACATAAGTGGTTGAAAACATGCCACATATAGTTTCTCTTTTAAAGCTACCAGTTTAGAAAATTGCCTATGTTTGTTTTTTCCCAATCCAATCCAATTCAATTCAATTCAGTTCAACAAGGGTAGGTTGCAGGGGGAAATGTACTATCTCTGAAATCAGGGGAAGAGGGTTCAAAATCTGTCTCTGGCATTTTCTACTTCTGTGATCTTGGGCAAGTTACTCACTGTCTCTGGGTCTCACTTTCCTCATTTGTAGAATGAGGAGTTTGGACTTATGTCCGCTGAGGTCCCTCCCTGTTTTAGATCTATGAACTCAGTAAGTACCTACTATGTGCCTGGAACTGTGGTAAGAGGTCCTAGACATAAAAAAAGCAAAAATGGAAGTCTCTGTCCCATAGGCATTCACATTCGACAGATCTTCTCATTCTTCATCATCGCCTTCTTTCCTTGTTCCTGGGTTTTCTCTTCCTGTTTCTTCTGGAGGTGACTCTTGTTTGTTGTTGTTGTTAAGCCCTGACTTCATATATTACTTGTCTCTTCTTTCCATCTGCAGGTGGACACTTCCTTTGCTGGTACTCTTTTAAAAAGTGCTCAGGGGTGGCTAGGTGGTGCAGTGGATAGAGAGCCGGCCCTGGATTCAGGAGTGCCTGAGTTCGGATCCGGCCTCAGACACTTGACACTTACTGCCTGTGTGACCCTGGGCAAGTCACTTAACCCCCATTGCCCTGCAAAAAAGAAAAAAAAAGTGCTCCCTCATGCTATAGACTTAGAAAACACATTGCTCAGTTAAAAACCCATCTAGCATTTCATAGGCCCTATAGGCTCTTCCTCTTTGGCCCGGTTCCTGGGTTTGAGGCTCCTTAGTTTAGGATGCCAAGGAAGGATTTGGAAATGCTGTCCATCTATAATCCCAAAGTATGTATTTACAAGGCTGCTTTTCCCATCCCCCCACTTGGTATCCCAGGCTCCTAGGGAAGTTCAACATAAGTGAATGAGTTCAGCCCTAGATTCTGCTCCACCACCAACACTGCAGCCTAGGAACTTTGCCTATCACTCATGAGAATTTCAATGTCTGGGTAAATAAATATTTTTGGGTCAGCTCTGAAAAACCCAGAAGTACTTATTGCATGTTGACTTTGGACCTCAGCCAAGCCAGAGCAAAGCCCTGTAAAGTATTTTACGATGATAACTGCTAGAAGGAATGGCCAGACATGGAGGTCCAGGCGGATTAGAATGAGAAAGACCAGCCAGGGCTCCATGGCACAGCTGACCCTGAAGAGGAGAAAGAGGCAAAAGGTCTGGGAGTAGAAATAGGTAAGACAAATAAGTCGTTAGTGTCCATTTTGTAAATGGTTTATAAAATTGTTTCAAACCCGCATTCTCAGACAAAGGAGAAAGCCATAAATAGATCAACACAGTTATCTAAACATTGTTGTCTAAAATAAATCAAAAGCCAACTTAAATAGGACCCACCAAACTTTTGGAAAAAAGCATTTAGCTTCTCATGCCTTCATTATAGGATAAACTGATTTGAGTGGGTCTTTTTAATAGTGTCTAATACCCATAGACAAGTTCCCATATTCATACTTTTGTATCTTTGTCTAATGTTTCCGCAGTTTTTATTCCTTACTGGGGCCCTTGGGAAAGAGTCACAGAATCGGAGTATTTCAGAATCGGAAGGGACTTTAGAGATTATCTAGTACAAATTAAATCTAGTACAGATCGTTTATTTTATGGATAAGGACTTCTCTGCATGCAGGTTGTTTCTGCCCAGTAGAGTGAAAGTTCCTTGAGGGAAGGGATTGTGTTATTTTGATCTTTGTGTCTGTGGCACCTAGCAGATTGTCCTGCACATTGTGAGTACTTCAGAAATGTTTGTTGAATTGAATTGAAATGGAAGTCCAAAGAGGCGACAGGTATGGCACCCAGGGAGTAATGCAGGTGGAAACTGAATCCAGTAGGAGAAAGAGAATGCTTCCAGCACTCCAAGGAGGAACTGTAGCATCTCATCTTTGCTGTTGCTGAAGGTAAATGAAATGAAGCAAGCTAGAGTGAAGGGCCAAGTTATGAAAACCCACAGCAAATTTACTTTAACACTCTTTGCCCTAGAGTTGGAAACAAAGTAGATGCCCCTGGACTCCCCAAGTCTAATGGCCAACCAAGTTGTGGTATGTGAATGCAATGGTAAGACAGACAGACAGATAGACAGAACATTTATCCAGTACTTATTACCTATCAGTCTTTGTGTTAAGCACTGAGGATACAAATATAAGCAAGCCAGACAATCCCGGCACTCATGCAGCTTACATCCTAACGAGGGAAGGCAACACATAAAGGGGTACTAGAAAGGGAGCAAGGAAGCAGTGTGGAGTCTGGATTCTGTAAAGATAAGGTAAAATCTTACCTATCAGAGTCGGGGGACCCTGGGGCAGAGTACCAGGTTGAATATGATAAAGATAATGAGAGGGCAGCTAGGTGGCACAGTGGATAAAGCATTGGCCCTGGATTCAGGAGGACCTGAGTTCAAATCTGGCCTCAGACACTTGACACTTACTAGCTGTGTGACCCTGGGCAAGTCACTTAACCCTCATTGCCCCACAAAAAAAAAAAAAGAAAAAAAAAGATAATGAGAGAAAGAGAGAATTGTAGGAAGACATATGAACAGGGAAGTGAGCAGAACTCAGAAAATAATATACATGCTGACTACAACAACATAAATGAGAAGAATGGCAATAACAAAACAGGTGAAACTGAATTCTCTAAAATTATGCCTAAATTTAGCCCTGCGGAAGATGTATGAGAAGATTCCTCTCTTCCTTCATGAGATGGAGGACTAAAGTATGGAATATCATACGTCAGACTTTCTGATGTATTGGTTAGTTTCTCTCCGATTTGTTATAAGGAAGAGTTCTGGAGGAGTGGGAAGGGAAGGGATATATCAGAAAATGTAGATGAAATGAAAACAAAAGATAGGAATAAAATTTCTTAAAGGAAAACTTTCTTTTAGAATAGATTTGGCTATGAGGCCGATCTATATCAGAATTGATTTGTAGTTTTAGTTACTCTCATCAGAAAGTGATCTCTTTGAGGACCTGAGTTCAAATCTGGTCTCAGACACTTGACACTTACTAGCTGTGTGACCCTGGGCAAGTCACTTAACCCCAATTGCCTCACCAAAAAAAAAAAAAGTGATCTCTTTAAGGACAAGGGCATTTCTTTGTATCCTCAGCACTTAGCACAGGATCTGGTACATAGTAGTTCCTTAATAAATGTTTACTGTTATTGTTTATCATTTAATAAAACAGCTTATAGTCTTAATTATTAGATAGTCCTGTCATATGAAGGACAAAGGCAGCATCATTACAAGTTTCCAGTCTATTTGCAAAATATTTGCTGTGAAACCTTGAGAATTTATTTTTTAACTGGAATTCTGGGACCCAAATTCTGAAAGAAATATAAGTCACAGAAATTCTTAAGTTTTTCACAGTTGTCCTGTGTGTAGCCAACGACACTGATTGGATTTGGTTTGAAAAATTTGGTTTTTGTAGTTGTTCATTGGTGGATAGAACTGAAAGAAACATGCAATTATTCAGGATCCTTTTTTCCATAGAATGCTACATACCAAGAAAAAATGAATTTCACAAGTCTAAAATGGGAGAGGCATGGCTAGACAGATTTTCATCTGAGAATGATCTGGGGGTAGGGATTTAGTGAATTATGAGCTCAATAGGAATCAACAGTATTATATGGCAAATAAGAAAGCTAATGTGAACTTAGATTTCAGGAACAGAGGCATAGGGTATGAAGTAACCTTCATCATCTGTAGCTCAACTGGAGGGAATCCCCAAGAACCGAAGCATATATCAGAAAGCTGCCTGTCTTGTCCTGTCAGCCAGGAACCAGTTTGATGACAAACATGGGTTCTGTAGTCTTACAGTATGGTAATTGTGACAAATTGTAGTCTAGCCTGGGAACTGGTCTGAAATGGCTGTCGTTTTAAGATGTTATCCCTGGGAAGGCTTTCAGGAAGTCATTCTGGTCAGAATTAGGATCTCCAACTGCCTTTTGGCTTCCCACTCTGGGTAAATGATGCAAAGCTGAATTCCCATGGCTCAGCATAGCTGCTGGCTTTCCTGTCAGCTGAGAGTTAAACTGTTTGTTTACAGCTTGGACCCACATGTCAATGGGTCTTCGGAAGGATAGGATGTACTTATAGCTTCACCTCTGGTCTAGGAAAAAGGAAAAAAAAGAGAGAAATTACACATCATAATGGGCTCATTTCACTAGCCTGTTAATCAGCTGTTTAGAAAGGGGCAGACATTGGGCTAGAACTAAGGAGACAAGCTGAAGTCTTGACCTAGGCTTTAACACTAACTGACCTCTTTGTGCTTAGAATGAATACCCTTGCTCCTTCCCTCTACCTTATCCCTCTCTTCCTTCACGATACAGCTTAAGCACCATTTTCTGCTTGAGACCTTTCATCATTTCCTCATTTGCTAGTGCCCTCCCTCCCAAACTACCTTGTATTTAACGACTTTGTATATATTTTTATTTAACAGCATAGTTAGCTAGCATTTATATGGCACCTTAAGGTTTTCAAAGTACTTTACGAATTTTATAGTCATAATAACCCTGGAAGGTAAGTGCTATTATTCTTCCCATTTTAAAGGTGAAGAGGTTTTGAAGTGCTTTGTATTTGGATCTTTTTATCTGCTATGCCTCCTCTCTCTGGCCTGTATCAACCCAATCTGTTTGAAAAACTAGACCTACAAGTAATAGAAAAGCATCAAGGAGAGTGACATCTTCTGCTGGCAGATAGTGGGCAGGGGGTTAAATAGAAGCAGCTAGACTTTTCCCATCAGTCTCTGGTGGTATGTTTCCTGGAAAAGGAAGTATTCCTCTCCGGTATGTGAAACAGTGGAGCACCTTGGTTTGAGTTTGCACAAAGTATTTGCTTTTCTAGTTGCTGTGGGAATGAGGCAAAGATGGAAGAGAATAGTTTTTAGGCATGTCACAGGCTTGTCATGAGCGTGAATGAAATCACGCCTCTAAAGTGAATCTCAGTCCTCAGAGAAAAGACAAGTTAATGCCAAAGTTTGGTTCTTATCTTCATCAAGGCATTTTAGAAAATAATATTGGAGCTATACTTGACTGCAAAAGTGATTTAAGGAATACTCAAGGCAAAATTGGGAAATAAACATTATGGTCAAGCTGTAGAAACTGGCCCATTGACAGATAGGTATAGTTTGAAAGACTCAGGCTTTTGTTCTAATTCTAAACTTGTATAGCTTTTTGATGCTGGGCAAAGCACTTTAAGCTTTAGGAGCCCAAGTTTTCCAGTTGCTAACATTAGAAAAAGAGTGACCATTCTTTTGGTAGCAACTGGGTTAAAAGACTTGATTTATGTTTATTATGATATTCTATTATTTTATTTTATTTGTTTGGTAAAGTAAATGTGACCAGGTTGGTGAGGGTGTCCATGTCTTTATACTCTTGATATGCAAGTTCAGGTGTGCCAACACTGCTTTATGTCAATCCTACTCTTATTTCCTAGTTGACTCTTTTTTTTTTTGGTGGGACAGTGAGGGTTAAGTGACTTGCCCAGGGTCACACAGCTAGTAAGTGTCAAGTGTCTGAGGCCAGATTTGAGCTCAGGTCCTCCTGAATCCAGGGCCAGTGCTTTATCACTGCCACCTGGCTGTCCCTTTAGTTGACTCTTTACAAAGTGCCCCATGGTAGCTGTTCAAACCTTCTATTTTCTCCTCAAGCTCCTTTATTTCAGCATATGGCTTAGATTCTAATTTAATGCATATTAAAGTATGCTCAGTCATCAGCTACTAAAGGATATGTTAATATTGTAATAGATCTATGATTCCATTGATGTGGGCCCTCCCTTTAATGGTAAAGCATTCCTGTCCCATTTATACCTTTTCATCCTAAGGAACTTTTGTCCATGTTCTTCTGGAAATCTTCTGTAGGGTGTTCATTCAATGTGCTGGGGGTGAGGGAGATTCCCTCTAGATCTATTGACATTGTCTGGTTACCAATGGATCATGAGGGCTATCAATTGGCTGTCCTTCACTCTTGTCCCATGACCAGCTTATCTTCTTTTCTGTTCTTATATCTCTCTGATGACATCCTTTATGCTGCTTCTCTTGCACAATACTCTATTGATAAAGTGTTTCAGGCTACTTCAGTCCACCATTGGTCTCCCCATTGCTCTTTGTGTGACCTTTGACTTTTATTCTTTGGAAACTTTGGAAACTTTATGATTCATAGCCATATACCATTATTGGAAGAATATATCATTTAAAAGGGGGGGTCTTTATTTTAGGGATAAGCTTGATATAATTAAAAGTTACAGTTTCTCAAAGGCAATTCAGACCTCTTTCCTCATCATGTTTAATTCTGAGACTGGGTCATTGTTTGTATATAGTGTTTAAGTACATAAGAATACTAATAAACCAATTATGTGAGTTAATACTTTTTGAATTGAAGTTTCCATGTAATGATATATCATAATTGGGATAATAGGCATTCTTTATGTACTTGGTTTTTCCTGTGGGGATAGTTATACTGAAATCTTTTGGGTGAGTATGGATCCTGTTTAGGAAGACTGCAACTTTCAGAGGTTTGATGCAATTAGCACAATGTCCTGGTTTGCATCCCAGCCTTGACCCTTGCTACTTCTTTGATATTAGGGAAGGGAACAAACATTAATTAAGTATCTCCTCTAAGCCCTTCACATGTAATTTGATCCTCACAACAACCCGATGAAGTAGGTGCTATTATGTTTCTCATTTTAAAGTTGTGGCCACCAAAGCAGATACAGATTAAGTGTCTTACTCAGGATCAAACATCTAGTATATTTATTTCTAAGGCTGGGTTTAAAATCAGTTCTTCCTGACTCTAAGCCCAGCACTCTGTCCATTGCACCCCTTAAAAAGGTGAGCAAGTCAATATCTTTGAGCTTCAATTTACTAATTTGTAGAGTGAGAGCTTTAGAAGAGTATGCTCCATCTCTATATCTAGGATTCTATGGAGGATGGATTGGAGAGGCTGGGTGCACGGAGATTAATAAGGACTAGTCTAGATGAGAGATGATAAGGCCCTGGACTAGGATCTTTTTGGTGTGAGTAGTCCAAAGGTGAAATACCTAAAAGATGTTGAGATGGAATGAATGAGGCTTGGCAATTGATTGGAAATGTAAGAATGAAGAGTCAAGGATGACGTCTAGGTTTTAAATCTAGATGACAGGAAGAATAGTGGTACCCTTGAAGAAATAGGAGGAGGGGTAGTATTCAGGAGAAGGATATGTTCAGTTGTTTATGAGATATGCAAATAGAGATATCAAGTAGGCAGTTGTAGATATGGAACTGCAACTCAGTAAAGAAATGAAGACAGGACATGTGGATTTGAGAGTTATCTGTATAAAGATGATAGGTGAATCTATGGAAGATGATGAGATGACCATTAAAGATATTGTTGAGAGAGAAGAGGACAGAGCTCAGTAGTGTGCCCATACAAAGATGGTGGGATACAGGTAATAACCCTGCAAAGGAGACAGAAGTATAGGTCCAGTAGGTAGGAAGAGAACAATAACAGGCTAGTATCACAAAAGCCTAGGGAGGTCAATAGTGCCAGAATTGTGAAAAAAAGTCAAGAAGGAAGAGAACTGAGAATGGGCCATTGTATTTATTTATTTAGTTTTTTTTTTGAGGCAATTAGGGTTAAGTGACTTTCCCAGGGTGACATAGCTAGTAAGTATTTGAGGCTGGATTTGAACTCAGGTCCTCCTGACTCCCCTGCCAATTCTCTAACCACTATGCTACCTGGCTGCCTCTAGATCATTGAATTTAGTAATAAAGAGACAGGGTTTGGTACTTAATGAAACTTTTTTCATTTGGCCTATTGATAAGACCTTAGATTCTTTCCAAGTCTTTTGAATCTTCCTCTCTTTTAGATTTCTTGAAAATACCTTTCTCCAGTTTCCTTAGATCTCTATGTCATTTGAAAATATATGGGGGTGCCTGTCTCTGTTCTAGATTTTAGGGAACTTAGCTGGGGTTTCTAATATATTGCTACTTATAAATTAGAGGCTATAGTGCCAGTTTTTGGCATTAAGCATTTATTAAAGCATATTAAATGTTAGTAAAGAGAGAGCACATTGCTCAGAATTAGAATCCCTACATACCTAGATAGAAAAGAGAGGGGGGGGGCACGTGGCTGCCTCCTCCACAAGAGAGTGTGTGAGAGAGTGTAACCTCCCTGCGGTCAGGAGGAGAGGTGGCCCTTACACACTGCTCAAAGCTAATTGGCTAGCAGCATTCAAATCTATTGGTTTACTGGACTTGAGGGTGGTCCATGTTAAAATGAGCAGTACATGCTGAGGTCAGAGTCCAGAGCACAGAACCTCTGAGAGGAAAGGCTTTCAGATAGGTGTGGTTCTAAATCTCTATTGTCTTTATTCAGAGTCCAAGCTCCAACTTTAATGACTCTGGACTGGCCTTAAAAGAGGTCAGGCAAGGCTCCCTCAAGGTGGGGGGTGCTCTGGGTCCTCCCAAACCCCATTATTTTTCTCACATCCCTCAACCTTTCTGTATACCTGGTATATTTTTTTCTTTAGTTTCATTGCTATTTACTCAAGTAGCACATCAGGGACTTTGATTTTACGATCCAATTGTATTGGTTCCACTGTTATTGATGGAGAAAAGAGAGATGGCATGATGCCATGGAGCTGATTTTGGAGTCAGACAGAGTTTGAATCCTTGGCTCTGCCACCTGGGTTACCTTGGGTCTTAACTCTCCTCATGGGTAAAATGACGGAATTGGACCCAATGAACTCTGAGATCTGTTCCAACTCTAAATTCTATTAAATTTTACCTTGTAGGACTTATTGAATCCCTTGTGTGACAGCTTTGTTGTGTTCTGGTTTTATTTTTATGTTTGTTTTACTTTCTTTGAAACAGATGTGGGTTTTTTTTTTTTGCAAATGCTTATCATGAGCACTGAAAAATGGGGTGACTGATTGTTAATTGTCCCATGAAATGATTCTTTTTGTCGCCTTTGGCAAACCACAAAACCAATTCTTCTTGTTCTTTTATTTGTTCCTCCAAGGAAAACTAGTTGAGATAGCCTTTAATGCAGCAGCAACCCAAGTTTGTATTCTGGTTTCATTTAGAGTAAGAATGTCAAGAATGATGTACGGTCCAGTTGTTCCAGTAGCCTGTACACTAGTTGGCGATTGGGCATGGAAGGAAAATAGACTAAAAAAAAAGAAACTGAAGCCCAGCACTCACATTTAGAGTATGAACAACTAAGTTACTATTCCTAAGTTGTCTAGAATCTATGTGAGTCTTGATGTTTTCTTCCCCTATCTTCCACTGTTCTGCCACCATCACTGCAGGGGTGGAAGGGGGGCATGCAAGAGGAGGCTCATTTTGTATTTTAATTCGTTCTGTCAGATGCTCTGATACTTTCTTCTGGTCATGACACTGCATTCTTACAGCTCTCCTCCTAACTGTGTTGTCTCCTTCAATGACACTTCTTCCTGCCCCCTTTAAATGTGAATATTTCCCAAGGATATGGCCTTGATCTATTTTTCTTTCTTCATGCTTTCCCTTTGTGATCTTATCTCTTTCATTGTGTGTGCCCACATGTGTGAGTGCATGTATATGTATAACTCTCTCTCTGTCTCTGTCTCCCTGTCTCTTTGTCTCTCTGTATGTCTGTCTCTCTGTCTCTGACTCTCTCTCTCTCTCTCATCTAATCTTGGAGCTTCACCTGTATGTCTACTAGTGCTTCAAATTCTACATCCTAAAAACGGAATTCATTATCTTTCCCCCCAAACTTCCTCCTCCCCTAACTTTTCTCTGGCGCCATCATCCCCCTATTCACTCAGACTTGAAACCTTAAAGTAACCTTTTATTCTTCTCTCTTTCACCCCCATATCCAATTAATGCCCAAGCTCTGTTGGTTCTATCCCTGAATCATTCCTTTTCTCTCCTCTTTTCTACCTCTTACTTGTACTAAGAGGATTGTTTTCTAACTGACCTTTCTGACTGCAATTTGTCTTTTCTCCAATCCATCTTTCAAATTGCTGTCCAAGTAATTGTCCTAATGCTCTGTTCTGAGTGCATTATTCCTCTACTTAGAAATCTTCTTTGGCTCCTGAATTCCTTTCTGAGCATAGTATACATTTCTTTTCTTCACCTTGAAGACCTTTCTGGCCTTATTTGAGGGGTGTGCTGGAGCCAGCTTAAATTGGCTCCTGAGATCTGGTTGTTAAAATTTCAGTGTGATCATTTACACCTTAGAAATTGGAAAACACTACAAATCAGGGCCTGATTTATTGTTTTGTTGATTGTCTAGTCTTCAGAAAGTGTTGGAGAAAATGTTAATAATGTGGATTAAACTCAAAAGTGTGTCCTGAGTATATATTTTTCAGAGAGTCAGTTGTTAAACACTTACCAGAACCCTATTGATTGGACCTATCTTATTTACTTATGTAACATTTTGTGTTATAGTTAGTCATAGATGTGTTGTATCTTTCCAGACTGTATGCTCCATAAGGATAGGGACCCTGTCATATGTGGTACGATGCCCTCCGTAAAGTTGATGTTTTAATAATTATTTGTTGAATTTAAATACTGGATTTATACTTATAATAGCAGACATTTATATAGCACTTTAAGGTTACAAAGAGTTTGCCTCACTTGATTGTTACAACAATGCTGCATGGTGGGTAGTATGACAATTTTTATCTCCATTTTATAGATGAGAAAAAAGCAACTCATCAAATGACATTGACCTTGGTTACATAGCTAATAACTATTGGTGGCAGGATTTGAATGTAGGTTTCTTCTTATTATAACATGCTTTCTATTGTAATACATGCCTACTATGGCACATTATAAGTTTGAGAGTAGGGTATATTTTTATTCATGTTTGTGTCTCCAGAGTTTAGCACCATTTCCTATATATAGTACATGATTAATAAATATTTTTACATTTTGTTTAATTTGAATATTAGAATAAGGACAAGTTCTGTGGCTTATTTATTTTTGTTTGTTTTTTGGTGGGGCAATGAGGGTTAAGTGACTTGCCCAGGGTCATGCAGCTGGTAAGTGTCAAGTGACTGAGGCTGGTTTTGAGCTCAGGTCCTCCAATAGAGCCTATGCTTTATCTACTGCACCACCACCTAGCTGCCCCATCTGTGGCTTATTTAAGTTTTAGAGCTACTGACCTTTGTTCACAGTTTATTGAGTTGAATTGAATGATCTATTTGGAGACCTAGAGTAATTTAAATGGGAAAATTAGTTGGTTGACTTCACTATGGTATTATATATTGGGATTGGTAGCTATTATAAAGAATCAATTTGAGTAGAAACATGATCACACATCTAATATATACAGGTCTAATCTGTTTCCATGGCTGAAGTAGAACTCCATTATAATATATTATGTCACAGTTATTATATTATGTCTTAGATATTCCATGTGGATCTGCTTATGGCCTATGGTAGGGTCTTGGATGTTATGTCTGAACAGGAAAGCCAATTTGTCTAGGAACCCAAATATGTTGTTGCCATTCAAGCTGTCATTGACGCATGAGGCCTTGCTCAGCTATAGCAATGGTTAACAGTAACCACAGGCAGGTGGCATTCAGGAAGTCTCTTCCTGACTTTAGCTAGAAAGTTGGACTTCAGGTAAAGGGGCAAGTAATAATATCTAATCCAAGGGCATGATGAAAGCCAGACTGTGAATAATGAAATTTCTCCATTGGTGATAAAGGCCCTGGTATCTCTTGTCAGCAACAGTACTCCCATTCCATTCTCTTAGGACATTAAAGGGGCTACCAAGCAGTTGGTGAGATATACAAGGAGAAAATTGGACCCCATAAAATCAAGGTTTTTCCCTTCAAGGTACCTTCCTCACCTCTCAAAAAATCTATTCACTTGGGCGTCTAAACACTGTAATGGGATTTCTTGCATTGAAGTCCCCAAATACCAGGTCATGTTCCCACGGGGAAATTACATGTTTATTTCAGCAGGTCAAGATAAGCCTCTTGCAGCCATCTATCTATTTCTTCTCCCTTGTCAATTTTTGCAATTGTAGCATTGTTCGATATAATAGCAATGTATGTATCTGCTAGTATAATGGTCTAGACACCTGTCATGCTTGAGAGAATGAAAAGATAATAGCTACCCTATTCAACTTGCTATTGCTCACCTATCTCCTTTCATACTGGTGTTAAAGAAAATTCAGGGGGAGGGGAAGTGTAAATAGATCTTTCTTCACTTGACCACCTCGAGATCAATTCTTCCACCACACAGCTAAAGGATGACCACAGGAACAGTTGCACAGCAAATGGGGCCACATCAAAGCAAGAGTTTGCCTCATTGCCAAAGGAAGAGCCCAATGTGGTAATTACTCCCCTAGCTCCATCTGTTTACTTCACCTTTCTTAGAAGGCCTGTGGTTTGTAGGTATGCAGTCACAGTGCAGGTAATTGCATCTATGACAGGGTTTAATTTAGCTGGAAGCTAGGGTTCTGGAGTCAAAAAGGAGTGGGTACATAGGAAAGGGTCATCTTCCCTATTCCACCTGGGTGGCCATTTATGGAACAGTGGCGCTAAGATGAAAACCAAAATGGTTGTAGTATATGCAGGGCTTATGGCCAACTCAAGTGGCTTGAGAATACTCCTGTTTCTTGACTTCACTTGTAACTACATGTGAAACAGCATAGACTCCCTTTCCTTCCCCAAAACACATGACAGTTCCTGCCCAGACTGATCATCTTACCACTTCCTCCCTAAAGCCAATTAAAGGTCTCTAATCCCTTCTTTTGTTTATAGAAAGGATAAATTTGATTCGGAAAGGATACATGAGTAGAGCCAAATTAAAAAAGATTTTAGAAAGGGAGATTTCTGCACCATAGGCAGTAACACACCCTTTTTACAGTGATGAGATTATTAGGAATTTTTCCATCATCTGACATACTTTACGCCCACGCTCTCTTTCATCTAATTCCCTCGACTGTGCTGTAAAAATGGGACTGTGTCTTTACCATCCAATCCTAATGTACCCATGCACTTTGATGCTCAGTTTTAAGGCTATAGAGACATCAAAGTCTGGGGTAGCTATATGTATCTGAGATCACTCATAAAGGAAGAGATAGGGTAAAGAATAGAAATGAGTCCATTTGAGACTTACTTTCTTGTTTCATCTAGAAATTTGTAGTGGATTCATTGTTCTCCAGGTGTTCTCAGGCATAGGAAGAACTGAACAAGGCCTTCCTGGTGAAATTTCTTTGTTTGGGTCCCCATCTGAGTGTAATTCCAAAATGCTTTCCTGAAGGAGGTAGAGGTAATAGCGCTACTGATTCTCTGATATCTATCCCCAGCCCTGGCCAATTAGCTAACCTTCAGTTCCACATGTATAACTATAGCGGATAATGGATCTCTAGTTTGGAAATATGATTCTTCTATTAGTTAGATCCAGTGACTAGGAATGTGAACATTGGCTCTTACAAAGATGTCCATTGGGTCATTGGATCATAGACTTGTATCTTGAACACATGATGATTCTAGTATGCTAGCATAATTGCTTTCTCTCTGTCTCAAGAAGCTATCCTTGCTTCCCACCTTGTAGAAGTGCCAGGTAAATTAAGAAAGTGGTGTTTATATACCTTGTATCCTTCATGCAAAGGGGTAAGGTTACCTAATTTAGGATAAAGAGTCTTGGCCCAACAATTGATTGGATGTCAGGAATTATTAAGGGGCAATTAGGTGGTGCAGTGGATAGAACACTGGGATTGGAACCAGAAAGACTCATCTTCATGAGTTCAAATCTGACCTTAGACACTTACTAGCTGTGTCATGCTGGGCAAGCCATTTAATCCGTTTTGCCTCAAGTTCCTCATCTGTAAAATGAGCTAGAGAAGGAAATTGCAAACCATTCTAGTATCTCTGCCAAAAGAACCCCAAATGGGGTCACAAAGAATTGGACATGATTGAAATGACTGAACAACTACAACAAGGCATTGTTAAAGAAGCCATCTAAGCTCTGACTTTGTTTCCCTATACTATGAAGATGATTATAATTGACCTCAATCCACCTCCCAGAGACTCTATGAGGATAGACAGGTGTAGCTAACTTTGCCAGACTCCTTTAAACTGAAAGAGTGAGGTTATATAAATACAAAGTTTTATTACATTGAATAAAAATTATAATTATTCACTGGTAAAGGCCATTACACCAAGAAAACCTACCACCAATTATAAAAAAAAAAAAGTCATGAACCAAAAGGGGAAAAAACTCTTGTTTTTTCAGAAAGACAGTGGTTACCCACAGCTGTGTTTTGTGGGATATAATAAGAGGATTTTTGATGACCTTTCATAGCAAGGTTAATAGCTACCTATACTTGTTCTTCCCTTAACCATGTGGTGGTGAAAATACTGAGGGATTGTTTTCCTAGCTAATTGCTAGATGTAGGAAAGGAGATTGTGTATTCTACACCTTTTTACCTGTACTGTTAACAGGGGAAAAGACACTGTAACATCTCAAAAAGAGGCATTGATTTTAAATTTGCATAGGACTAGAATCAACTGTGTTTGTGGAACATCTCATTTTTGATAGTAAATAGAAAGTTCATCTAATTCTCTGACTCTGATGAGTAGCATAGCTTGTTCAGCAGATGGGTGGCTAACACATGGATTAAAAGGCTTGCTATTTCTTATACAACTAAATAATTAAGTATGGGAGATGGAACTTTCTTTTTTGAAGTTCTTTCCTTAATATAAGGATATATGTATTTGTGGCAAGAAGGGAAGTGATATGTGAATGGCAGAAGCAGTTTGTTGTGGTTTGGATATTTTCCCCATTCTTTTTGTTCACTCCAAAATATGAAAAGGAAACAGCTACACACATATGCTTACATACAGAGGAAATCATGCATCATAAGTAAACACAACTTCAACACTAGAGGATTCCTCATCATTTTCTCCTTATTATGCAGATTTGCTGAATATAGATGTGAATTTTTAACCTGTCACAGTCCCTGAAATGTTTTAATAACACCCGTAAAATCACTCCTTCCATTTGAAGGCTTCTTGTGACCACTTAGACTTCCATTGTTTTTTTTTTTCATACTAAAATATTTTAAGCATGAAACATTTCTCTACCTCTCAACCTTCTTTGTGCTTTGTTTTTTATATATTACCAATATGGCCCTATGTAATGTATTTATATATTTCTGTGTAAGCACACTGAACTAATAATAAGGCAGTCTCACTCTTGTTTTACTTCTATTGGAAAGTACTATTCACATACTTTGTTTTTTATATATTACCAATATGGCCCTATGTAATGCACTAATGTATTTATATATTTCTATGTAAGCACACTGAACTAATAATAAGGCAGTCTCACTCTTATTCTTTTACTTCTATTGGAAAGTACTATTCACATATAATCAGAATTTGTACTTTACTTCCTAATGTTTGCTTGGAAAAATGAAGCAGGTGAAAGGTGAATATGTATCTCCTCTAAATACCTTGAAGCAAGCAATAATTCATAAACATATTAGGAGGTCATGTAATTCATAAACATACCAGTGAGGCTAGCCTTGTGTCTGTCTGAAAAATAGAACTAATGGAAAAGCATGGTGCAAAAGGGATCTAGCAGCTTCCACACCTATTTCAGGTTGAATTTTACATGTCAATTGAAGATCCTGAATAGGGGCGCTTTATCCCTGTTGTTAAAAATTTCTAACTAAGAAGTGAATGTAACCTGAGTTGTTATGGTATCTCAAATATGTCCCCGGGCTTCCCCAATGTATGTAGGACAAAAGAGCTAATGAGTAGATCTGGGGGTTCTGATAAGTTGAAGCAGCTCCCAAGAGCTAGCTTAAACTGTTTTAATCTGATTGAATCTTATCACAGTATTAACACCATCTTTCATTATAGCTGGTGGGGGTAAAATAGAGGGCAGATAAGGTGCCTTGGTGGTTGTGGTTTTGTTTTTGCTTCCCAGGAAGAGACCCTTTGAAAGACATTAGCACAAATCCAATTGAATCTTCTCAGAGATTGATTGACCAGACCAAATCACTCTTGATCTCCAAAATCAACAAATGAAAAAGGATACTTTTGAAGGTAAATTAAAAGAGGAAAAGGATCTAGTCAACCCGTGTTGCATTTTGTAGTCTTATTTGGCTTCCAAATATGTCAGTTAATAAAGTTTCTAAAATATTTAAGGAAAATAATAAGGCACTCCCACAATTTCTCTTTGGAAGTCATTATTTTCTTCATACTGACCTAAAACCACTTAAGTGGGTTGAAGGAAACCATCATTGGCCTCTTTAGTAGGATCTGAGAATTGGAGCTAATGGACTGTTCAGTGAATCCATGACAGAGGGATCAGAGATGAACAAGAGAGATGATTAAAGGGTGGGGAAAATAAGACCTGTGAGGTAAGCATTAATGAAACTTCAGAAGAAGACCAAACAACTTGAAGATTACTCTTTCAGAAGATAATGATACTCTGTTTGCCATTGATACCCATGGTCAAACAAGAAGGGATGGCTTTATATTTAAATTTGGGAGAGATTAGATTGATAAATGGAAGGGGAAAAAGACTCCCCCCCCCCAACTCTTAGCATTGAATTGGTAAATGAGTTCATTTCTTCTACTAGGAAGTTATTAACTAGAAGGATTTGACTGAAATACTTTGCCTCTTGCCTTCCTAATTATCTGAAAGAATTATTATTCCCTCTAGCTCAAGAATTCATTCATTTTCTCCGCTCAATTCAGATGGTGCTTGTTACATGATTCAAACCACTCATTGGACACCATCTATCTGCCCAGGAATAATTAATAACAATATTAGATGAAACTTTATTTAGTGTATTAAGGTGTACAAAGTACTCCATATACCTAATCTCAAGTGATGCCCAAAACCCTATGAAGTAAGTACCATTACTATCCTATTTGAGAAGTTAAGTGACTTGTCCTGGGTAAGTATGAGAGGTGGGATTCTAATCCCATATCTTCCTCACTCCAAGGCCAGCATGCTATTTACCATCCTGTGCTATTTTTTATTTTTTTTGGGGGGGCAATGAGGGTTAAGTGACTTGCCCAGGGTCACACAGTTAGTAAGTGTCTGAGGCTGGATTTGAACTCAGGTCCTCCTGAATCCAGGGCCAGTGCTTTATCCACTGTACCACCTAGGTGCCCCCTACTTTTAATTTGATCATTCATTCATTTCTTCCTTTCCCCTTGGGTAGTATTTATTACATTACACATACAACTCAGAGGGCACTTCAAAATTGTCTGGAATTGTTATCTTGGTACATTTACATGGCCTATCTCTTTGGCTAAATTGTGAGCATCTTAAGTTCAGGAATCTGGCCTCCTGTTTATTCCACAGTACCTGACACTTATGGTAGGTGCCTATTACATCAAAGAATTAGGTATAGAATCAAATTAATCACAGACTCACTAAAGGGCCTCATTGGCCATCTGTTCTAACTTATACATAGAAGGAATCCTCACCATAATGTAACTGATAAAGGACTGTGCAGGGGGTGCTGTGGATAGGGTACTAGGCCTAGAAACAGGCAGACTCATTTTCCAGAGTTCAAATCTGGCCTCAGACACTTACTAACTGAGACTCTGGGCAAGTCACTTTAACCTTGTTTGCCTCAGTTTCCTCATCTGTAAAATAAAGCAGAGAAGGAAATGGCAAACCACTCCAGTATCTTTGCCAGGAAAACCCCAAATGCAAAGAGTTGGATACAACTGAAAATGACTGAACAGCAACAAAGCCAATGCACACATTTATGGATTATATTAACTCAGTGAATATATTTATTACATATTTATAATGTACAAAGACTAAAAGGCAGTTTTATATGGTTGGAGGATTTAGCCAATAATAAAGTATTCCTTCATAACAGAGTACCTGAAATGTGAAGGAAAATAGGTTCCTTCCAAGAAGAATGGGCTAGCTGTAGTAGGATGACTCAGTTAAACAATAGGCCGAGACATTATCTTAAAATGTAAGTATACAGAGATTTATAAGATGATTCTAGAAAGATGATTCATCCATGAATACTCTCATTCAATTCAGTTTAGCAAATATTCATAAAATTAAATATATAGTCTCTGTAAGTCAGTAGGGCACAGTAGACTGTCCTTGAGGTGAGGAAGATCTGGATTCTAGTTCTTATCCCTCATAACTGCATGGACTTTTTTTTTTTTTTTTGCAGGGCAATGGGGGTTAAGTGACTTGCCCAGGGTCACACAGCTAGTAAGTATCAAGTGTTTGAGGCCAGATTTGAACTCAGGTCCTCCTGAATCCAGGGCCAATGCTTTATCCACTGTGCCACCTAGCTGCCCCCACTGCATGGCCTCTTTTGAGTCATTTAATATTTCAAAGCCTCAGGTACTGCTTAAGACAATGAATTTCAGAGAAGTTAATGATCTGCATTCATTAAGTAATCTCAATAGCAGAATTTCCCTACACAGAAAAATGTCACAGGTTCAGACCTCTCACTCTCAAAGTATATAATGTATTTTGCTAAATGCAGGGTTCTACAAAGACAAATATGATACAGTTCTGGTCTTCCCAGAATCTTATAGTCTCCTGGTAAATAGAACATGGACACAAGAAATATGATAGAAGATAATGAGTGATGGAGGGCAAGAAGAAATACATCTGGGGGGGATCAGGGAAGGGAGCTGAGGAAGAATAGAATTCTGAGAGGAGGAGATGAGACGGTAATGCATTTGGGCATGGTAATGTCCACATTTCCAAACACATGGAGGTGGGAGGCAGCATTTCAAGTTCAGAAAATAGCTAGTAATCCAGTTTCACTAAAAGACAGAATGGGTGAAGAGGAGTGATGAGAAATAAAGTCAGAAAAATAAACTGGTGATTGATTGTGTAGGATCTTAAATGCCAGTGGGGATGTTTGGATATTTTTTTACCTTTTCTATAAGGTTCACTTAATTTCTAAGAGTCATTTAAATTATATAATTATAATAATGGTAAAGGGAAAAGTGAAACAAATGAAAAACCCCAAGAGACAGTTTTTGAGTAATTAATAATCAATTTATTAATTAGCACAGCTGGCAAGTGAAAAACCAACCTTGATTGGTGGACATTTAATGAGGAGGTGGGCTAAAAATCTTCAGCTCCTCCTACTGAGAACATGGCTTGATCATGAGATTCAGAAGCCTGTAGCAATCTGGGCAGAGGATTCCATCTCCATCTGGACCTCTCTGGCTGGTTTTCTCCTTCATGATCTGGGTCACCCTAAACAGTAATAGAGGGGAACAAGGACAGGGGTTCCTTCCCTTAGGGTAAGGGCTCACTCAGACTGGATTTTGTTTATACTCTAAATAGAAATTAGGTTTCCTTGTTGGGTGGGTTCCCTCCTAAGATTGACAGAGCATGTTCCTTGAGGGCTAGAAGCAATCTCATCAGTTAGCCATGCCCTTCAGAAACAGACTGACCTTAACAAGAACTGGGACTCTAAACAGAAATTAGAAGGAGAAAAGCCTGGATCCCAATTTATTAATTAATTACTAACATAATAGTATAATAGTAATTCTCTCAAAGGGATATTGTGAATGATAAGAAAGAGCTATAGATTATGGAATTCTAGTGTTGGAAAGGAACTCTTAGTGCCAACATCTAATTGGCCATGTAGGCCAATCCATACATACCTAAAGAGAATGTCCTTTATGATATCATAAAGATAACTGAATATCTGAAAGATATCTGAAAGATCTCTGAAAGAATTCCAGTGAGATTCTTTATCCACTACTTCCCGAGGGCACATTTTCCCCTTTTAAATAGCTCTAATTGTTAGGAACTTTTCCCTTGATTTCCAAACTGAAAATCGCCATTTTCTTTCTTTCTTTCTTTCTTTCTTTCTTTCTTTCTTTCTTTCTTTCTTTCTTTCTTTCTTTCTTTCTTTCTTTCTTTCTTTCTTTCTTTCTTTCTTTCTTTCTTTCTTTCTTTCTTTCTTCCTTCCTTCCTTCCTTCCTTCCTTCCTTCCTTCCTTCCTTCCTTCCTTCCTTCCTTCCTTTCTTTCTTTTTTTGTGAGGGAATTGGGGTTAAGTGACTTGCCCAGGGTCACACAGCTATTAAGTATCAAGTGTCTGAGGCCAGATTTGATCTCAGGTCCTCCTGACTCTAGGGCTGGTGCTCTATCCACTGCCACCTAGCTGTCCCAGAAAAACACTATTCTGCAACTCACACCCATTGTTCTTATTTCTGTCCTCTAAGCATAACAGAAGAATGCTAATTTCTTTCCCATACCTCTTCAAATACTTAATGACAGTTATGTTCTTTCCTAGGCCTCTTCTTTACTCTAAATAACCCTTGTTGTTCAGCTGTTTCAGTCATGTCTGAATCTTTTCTTGGTGAAGATACTAGAGTGGTTTGCCATTTCCTTTTTCAGCTTATTTTTCAAATAAGGAAACTGAGTCAAATAGGGTTAAGTAACTTGTCCAACGTCACACAGCTAGTACGTATGTGAGTCTGGATTTGAGCTCAGGTCTTCCTGACTCTATGCCTGACACTCTATTCACTATGCCACCTAGCTGCCCTCCCAAATAGCCTTAGTCCCTTCTAATAATTCTCATAAGTATGGTCTTGAGAACCTTGACCATTCTGGTTGTACCCTGGCTTATTAAAAAAAAATAAAAGATAGCTCACATTTATATGGCACTTCAAGTTAGCAAAGTGCTTTGTATACATTATCTTGCTGGATCTTCACATCAAACATAGGATGCTATTATTACCCTTATTTTAGAGATGAAGAAACTGAGGCTTAGAGAGTTGTTCATTTTATAGAAATTTTATGAGGATCAAATGATATGATGTATATAAAGTATTTTGCAAACCTCAAGGTGCTATGTGAAATCAGTTTTTGTGAAGTTAATTTTTTTTTTTGGGGGGGGAAATTCCAGTTTAAGACTTTATATTCGTCTCTATTAAATTTCATCTCATTAGATTCAGCTTGATGCCAATGACTGTCAAGATCTTTTGAATCCTGACTCTGTCACACTATTATTCCTTCTAGCTTTAAGTCATCTGAAAATTTTCTGGCTATACTTTTTTTTTTTGTGGGGCAATTGGGGTTAAGTGACTTGCCCAGGGTCACACAGCTAGTAAGTGTCAAGTGTCTGAGGCTGGATTTGAACTCAGGTACTCCTAAATCCAGGGCCAGTGCTTTATCCACTGTGCCACCTACCCACCCACTCTGGCTATACTTTTATCCAAGTCATTGATAAAATGTTAAACAGTATAGAATCAATCCGGGCAGAGATCCCAGGGTACTCCGTTAGATAGTTCTTTCCAAGTTTGTATCAGTCAGTCAATAAACTTTATCAAGCCCCCACTACATTCCAGGCATTGTGCTAAATGCTGGGAATGCAACAAAGGGGGAAAAAGACAGTTCTTGTCCTCATGGACTTTATGATCTCATGGAGGAGATGACAATATCAAACCTTTAATGAAAATTGATTGGGTCTGCTTATAAAATCAGTTCAATAGTTTTGTCTTTCTTTTTCACAAGAATAGCACGAAAGACTGTCCCACTGCTTTGCTGAGCACTACATATACCATATCTAATGGCTTCCCTTCTAGGGTTACCCTCCATTGACTCTGTATGTATCTTGTATGTACTGATTTATGTATATTTCCTCTCTCATTAGAGGATAAGCTCCTCAGGGACAGGGACTATTTTTCTTTTTCTTTGAACTATCCTCACCATTTAACCTGGTGCCATAGAGTAAGTTTGTTGATTGATTGATATGCCTCTGGTTTCTCTCTGATGTCCCGGTTTATAACCCTGGCAAAAAGAAGGTTTAGTTTGGCATAACTCTTTAATTAATCCATGTTGGTTGGCTTTTACTAATTACCACTTCCTTTTCATAGATTGTCACTAACCATAAATTTAATAATATTCTGTTTTTTTTTTTGACAAGAATTGAAGTAACACCCATTGTCCTATTGTTTGCAGACTCCAATTTCTTCTCTTTTTTTTTTTAGGACTCAGGACCTTTGTCCTTTTCCAAGTCTGTGGTGCCTTTTCCTGTTCTTCATAATTTTTCAAAAAATCACACCAGTAGTTCAGCCTTCACATAGGACTATTGATTTAGAGCTAGAAGGGGTCTTAGAGATTATCTAGTATAGGTCCCCATTTTACAGATGAGAAAACTGGAGTCTAGAGAGATTAAGTGATTTGTTCAATATCAGACAGAACTAGGATTTGGACCTGCATCTTCTGCCTTCAAAACCAGTTCCCTTTTTTACTTTCCCACATTGCTTCTACATGTTATTTCTTTCAGCACTAGGGTAATCTAAAGTCAGAAATCTAGTCAATTAGGATGAAAGGTTTACCTGTCACATCATTGCAAAAATTTCTCTCTTTCCACAAAACATACTGCTATGACCTGTAAAAGAGTTTGGCCAAGGACAGATCTGAGGGGATAGAATAGTTTGGAATCCATATCTCAGATGACCATTTGTAAGATTTTGTGGTTACCATTACTCAAATTTGAAATATGTGTACAACATAGACATGAAAGTAAAATGAAATAGGGGTGGGAGGGTGACCTGGTTCCCAATTCTTTCCGGTGGTTTCTCATATCCATTGTGCTTTTTCTGTGGCTCTAATGTTTATTTCCTTTGCCCTTGGTCTAGCCAACAGAATAGAGCCATGGGAATCCCCAACGGATATGTAAAACAAAAGTCCACTTTCCACTGGACCACAGTGACTTTCCCACTGCGTGAGAGGTGACCAAGCTGCCTGCCCTTCTCACCAGTCCCTCCCTGGTGCCCAGCCCATATGCTACAATGTGCACGTACACCTACATTCATGTGTGCGTGCACACAGGCACTCATATGCACACTATCACATGCTCACACACACACTCACCCACCCAGAGATTCTTGCCATGCTCAGTTTCAATTAACTTTTAATTTTAAGGATTTCTGTTGGCCATGTAGGATTCCTCTATTTACCCTTCTCTGAATCATCCAAACTGGCTAAACACTGTTAGTTTTGTGATCCAGCTTTGCTGTCGGACCTTTGAATAAATCAAAGAGTATAATTCTGGCCTATGCATCATAAGACATAAAAGAAATAAAAGGTCTAGAGGACAAATGGTCTCTCAGATTAGTCAAGTATGAGGGAATCATCTTTAGGTTGTTTTTAGTTACTTTGATTCTTCAAGGATCTGTGGTTTCATTGGTGTTGATACTCTCAGTAACAATATAGATCCTAACCTGTTCTATACATTATTAGATGGTTGGCATGGGTTACTAGGAGTTAAAAGAATCCTTGTCTGGTGGTAAACCTTCTGGTTATGAGTTTCTTCAAACACAGGTAGTCATAGGCCTAGGGCCATAGACACGATACTTGGCTGGGCTGCGACCTGAAGTCATTCGAGCTCATTAGGATTTGTGGGAGCTTGTGTTCTGGAGAACCTGTGGTCACTTCTATGCTATAAGGAGGCTTTGGAGGAGGTCTGAAGTGGGAAGCAAGGCATGTATTGCGGTTCTTAGTGTCATGATTAACTTGATCTTATAAGATGGAGTATGAGCCAAGATGGATACCATGATAGAAAGGGTTTTGTTATGTTTCTTCATTTATGCATTCATTCATTCACTTGTTCATTTATTCATTCTTTTTTTCCTTTTCTTAATTGTTCTTAATTGTTCATTATCAAAAAAGTACTTTCTAGAGATCTAAGCTTATATATCATAGTTTGTATTTAAATTGTGCTTTTCATCCTCAGGCAATAATTTGTTTGTGAATATAATTTCATCTGTTTTTGCATCACTCTCAGTAGTTAATTATGGGGCCAGCCACTTACTTGGTATACTCTCTTATCTGCTGTGGTTGGTAAGTGGGATGTTCTGGCTAATCAAATATCCAGGTTAATAAGGAGTTGCCTTGTAGACCATACCTAGATCACCCATTTTCAAAGAAATCTAGTTCAATAAACCCCAAATCATGATTATAGCTTATATTTCCATTGCACTTTATGGTGTACAAGGCAATTTTCTCATAACAACCCTGTGAGGCAGGTAGTACAAGTATTATTATCTGCATTTCACAGATGAGGAAACTGAGCTCAGAAAGGTTAAGTCACATGGCTAATAAGAGGCAGTAACACTCAAATTACATGGAACATAATTAAAACTTTGATGATTCAGAAGTCACTTCAAGATCTTATAGGGCCTCTAGGTCATCATTATGAACATTAATTATCATGGTTCCGTAGGTGTGTGAAAGTACTTATAATAAAATGCCAAATAAACCAGTTTCCCCTGTGTGTTGGGTGCACAAGGCCCCCAACTCTTTGGCTCTAATCACAGAACTGCTTCCTCTTTGTATTTAATAATCTTAATGGTCTCTACTTCCTATTATATCACATACATAGATAAGAAACCCATCAATTGGAAATGGACTTAGCAATGTCAGTCCTAACACATACATTACACAGTTTACAGGCTTAATCCCTTGGAGATAACTAAGGAGTGGATATTATTATTTGCTAGATTTCTCACAGTTTTACCTGAAAACCTTCATTTAAAGAAATAGAGTGCCCAGTTCCAAGTGTTAATTATGCTCAATGATTAATTCATTAAAGTCTAGAAGTGAGAAAGTTGCCAGTAAATATATAAACTTTGGCATAAAATTGGGCCCCATTCAACTTGAAGTTGGCAAGTTTTTAATTGTTTGGGAGTGAAGCCAGTGTACATTCCCTTTCCCAGCATTGCTATATATATATATATATATACAGAAGAGGCAGCATGTTCTGTGAGTTTCTACATTTTGTCAGCTATACTACTCAAAAACTGCTATTGTCATGTCATGTCAACCACAAGGCTGAGAAATTCATTCGCAACCGTTCTCTCAGTTTTAATGGAGCTATTCTGATTTCCTTCCCCAATACCTGTAATCCATTTTCTTTTTTTTCTTCTCCAAACATGAGATCAAAACTTTCAGCCCTTTATAACCCTAATTCAAACATCACTTCAGAGGTTAACACATTTAAACTCCCAATGCAATGCTTTTAACTTCTATCCTGTGGTCAATAAGAGGCTAAATCTATCTATAAACAGTGTCAGATGGTGACTCACACATGGCACTTAAGAAACCTTATTCCTGATAGTGTCTTGACCTTGGTGGCCTTTCAGATTCGACAGCTTCAGTGACACTGAACAGGAAACCATCAAAGGACTCACATGCTCATACTGTAACATTGACAGCAAACCAGCAGCAATGGTGAGGGAATGGGGACTGGGAAGGGGTGGTATATGAGGTAGGTGCTAGACAAGTAGAGAGAGTAATTGAAGAGAAGTAACTTAGCAGGACTTAGTGAAATTGGACACATATCTGAGGTTGTCGAGGTAGAGGCTCATTTTTCTTCTATTTTCCTTCCTCTGCAATGGACAATCCATTGAGTTAATCCAATCGTATGTATATTTGGGAAAGGCACTTCAGATGGACAATGAATTGGACCTAGAATGGAACAGGAGAAAGAGAGAAGCCTGGGTTGCATTTGGAAAATGGTGCAATTATTTTAGTAATTCCAAGTTATGCTCCCTGGTGCAAAGACCCATTTTTCTTTTTTCACCACAAATATTCTCATGGCAGTTACATATTGTTGAGAATCTTGAAATTAATCAGTCAACAGTTATTTATTAAACACCTACACTATTCAAAACATGCTAAGGATACAAATCCAATGAATGAAATAACCCCTCCTCAAAGTAGAGACACCAAATATGTATCTATGTCTACATAGGCACACAGAATAAATACAAAATGGCAAAATTCAAGGTGATTTGAGAGAGAGGGTACTAGAAGATATGTGTGTTTGTGTGAGCTTGAGCTGAAGTTTGTAGTAAGAGAGGATTTCAATAAGGTGGAGGTGATTGTGGAAGGAATGCTTTATGGGATCTAGGTTGCAAAGTGGATAGAGTACTTGATCTGGAGTCAGGAAAATATGAATTCAAATCTGCTGTCAGATACTACCTGTGTGACTCTGCAAATCACTTAAGTGCTATCTGCCTCAGTTTCCTCATCTATAAAATGGTGATAATAGTAGCACCTACCTCCCAGAGTTGTTGTGAGGATCTGATGAGATTATATTTGTAAAGTACTTTGAAAATCTTAAAGTTTACAAAGCTATATACATTTTAGCTATTATTATTATCAGTATTATTATTATTTATTATTATTTCAGATATAGGGAATGGCCAGTGCAAAAGGCATAGAGATATGAGATAGAGTATTGTGTGTGAGAAACAGAGAGAAGGCTAGCCTGTGTATATCACAGAGGATGGGAGAGGAATCTGTGAAGAATCAAGTTGTGAGTTACAATAGAACAATGGAGAGATCCAGGAGATGTCTAAGCATATTTCCTTGATGTTCTACATACAAGAATTGGCACAAAGGGCATCATAGAGAAAATATGTACTTGGAAAAAGAGATAGGATGATCATGTGGTAAAAGGGAGAGATAATATATTCTACAAATAGCCATAAAATATAAAAAGTCCTACAATGGTGTTTTTCAAACTTTTTGGTCTCAGGATCTCTTTATACTCTTGAAAATTCTTGAGGATACCCTCCCCCATGAATGTTTTCTTTATATTGGTTATAGCTATTGATATTTGCTGAACTAGAAATTTATTCTAGCGCCTTCTTTCTGTTGTTCCCAATTTATGCCATATAGAGCTTGTTTGTGCCCGTTTTTTTTTTTAAAGATGTTGTCTCCCCATTAGACTGTGAGCTCCTTTAGACCAGGTACTCTGTTGTTGTTATTATTGTTATTGTTGTTTTTTGTTTGTTTTGCATGTAGTACAGTGCCTGGTACACATTGAATAATTATGAAAATGAGTTTGACCTCATGTACTCTTTGAAAGGTTCTTGGGGACTTGTAGGGATTCCTGGACCATACTTTGAGAACTGCTATCATGAAGCAAAGACTAAAACACACTGGGCTGATCCTCTGTGAAGGGTTTATGTTAGAGGGTGATAATGAATCACATAGCATGACAAAGTCCAGTGAGACTATGATCTGTACAAGTGGAAAGCATAGCCACATGGATGCAATCCATTGAAGCATTAGAGGTTTTGTCCTCTATTACCTTCACTCTCTCAGTCTGATAATGAGACAGTGTTGGGGAATGATTGTACTTAGGGGCATCTTTCAAAGAACAGATTCTTTGTCATGTGAAAGAGAGACAGGGGTTTTCATGTATTTCAGGCTTAATATGAGTCAATGGTGTGAGATAGTAGCCTCCCCCCATCCTCCACCAAAAACCACCCCACAAAAAAACCTATAAGGTGAACATGGTGTTCAAGATGAGGGAGGTAATAGTTCCACTGTTCTTTGCCCATCTAGAGAATTATGTCCAGTTCTTCTGGAGGCCATGCAGAGGTGGATGCCCCAGGTAGTGAGGCGAATGGAAACCATACTATTTATGCATCAACTGAAGAGACAGGGGGTGATATTTTCCTAGGAGAACAGAAGGGTTAGGGGAGACATGATGATTGCCAAGTTCTTGGATAGCTGTCATGGGGAAGAGGAAATCATATTTTTTGCTTGATGCAAGAGCACAGAATTAAGATGAATGGGTAGAGATGGCAGAGATACAGTTTCTGGTTCTGGAAAAAGAAACATTTTCTAAAAATTCGAGCCATCCCCAAACAGAAAAGGCTGCTTCAAGAAACAATGACGCTCAGGGCAGCTAGGTGGCACAGTGGATAAAGCACTGGCCTTGGATTCAGGAGGACCTGAATTCAAATCCAGCCTCAGACACTTGACATTTACTAGCTGTGTGACCCTTGACAAGTCAATTAACCCCAATTGCCTCACTCCCCCCTCCAAAAAAAAAAAAAGAAAAAGAAAAGAAAAGAAACAATGACACTCCCATCACTGGAGGTCTTCAAGTGGAGACTTGATTACTCCTTTTCAGGGATGCTAATAGAGGTTCTTTTCAGGCATGGTAGTCCCTCCAGCTCTGAGATTCTATGATTTTATGAATAATGGTTCTCAGTTATCTATTCTGCTATTATTTATGCCCGAATTAAAAATCCAATTGCTTCTTATTCACCTGCTTCTCTTGGACAGCCAACAAGACTGGTAAAGAAATAGAACAAGGCTTCATCTTGAGATCTCTGCCATGGGCTTCAGTGCATTCTATCATCTTCCTGCCCTGGTCAGAGGAGTTCGTTCATCAATAGTTACCTGGAGATCATTTATACATTTATCACTTGTCAAAGGCAGGCAAGCTTCTCATTTAACAAGACGTGATTTACTCCTTAGTGCAATGATGCTGGTACCTTAGTATACGAGATTAGAAGAAGAATGGATTGTTTAAATCATAAACAAGAAGATGCTTTTTGTAACTGCCTATTTTGGATGATGGTCTCGATCATTTCAAAATTAATGAAGGTCTTATATGTCCTTGCCATCAGAAAGGCAAGACAATTTATCTGTGGGATAAGGAGCAAGGAGCTATTGTCAATAGTCTTAATAAGGGCGCCAGCTTCTTCTCCGCTCTGGAGATATTTGTGTGCAGCAGATTTAAAAAAGCAAGGAGAGGGGGCGGCTAGGTGGCACAGTGGATAAAGCACCGGCCCTGGATTCAGGAGGACCTGAGTTCAAATCCGGCCTCAGACACTTGACACTTACTAGCTGTGTGACCCTGGGCAAGTCACTTAACCACCATTGCCCCGCAAAAAAAAAAAAAAAAAAAAAAAAAAAAAAAAAAAAAAAAAGCAAGGAGAACTTGACCACAGGGCTGGTGGTTTTGCTGAGTGTTTGGTAAGGAGGGAGATGAAGAAGTTAGGCAAGAGCTCTATGTGGCTAATGCCTCTATAGAGTAGAGTTAGGTAGGTGGCTTTCCTAATGAGTCCATATTTGTTCCCCTGTATCATATGTATATGTGCCTCTTATACATTAGGGTGTGTGGCAAAGGGTTTGAGAACTCAGGTACAGTTGTTCTAAGGGTTTGCACAAGGATCCTTAACATCTGATTTCTTTTCTTAGGTGTACATGTGTCAAATGTAATTATAGTGATAACAACAACAATAACAACAAACAACTGACATTTGTATAGGATTTAAGGTTTGCAAAGTGCTTTACAAATATTATCTCATTTTAACCTCACAACAACCCTGGGAGGTAGGTACTATTATTATCTCCATTTTATAGATGGGAAAACTAAGGCAGGGAGATGTTGGTATGTGACTTGCCCAGGTTCACACATCTAATAAGTGTCTGAGGTTAGATTTGAATTCATATCTCCCTGATTTCAAATCCAACATGCTATTCACTCTTGCACTTAGCTGCCTGCACAAGATATCTTAGAAATCTGGTCGTTACCTATCATGGGATACTGACGTGTTATTACCATAGGTACAGTTCCTAAAAGGCAATGGTAGAATAGCCAAAAGAGGCTCAGACTGAGAATCAATAGATTTAGTCTTGGTTTTGCCACTAACTAGGTGTATAGCTTTGGGTAAACCACTTTCGCTTTTGTGTGTCTCATTTTTCTTTTCTTCTTTTTTTGTGAGGCAATGAGGGTTAAGTGACTTGCCCAGGGTCACACAACTAGTAAGTATCAAGTATCTGAGGCTGGATTTGAACTTAGATCCTCCTGAATCCAGGGCTGGTGCTTTATCCACTGTGCAACCTAGCTGCCCCCTCATTTTTCTCATATGCCTTTCCTAAGTCCCTGTTTCTCTAGACTAAATATCCTCCTTTTCTTTAGCCTCCTAAGACACAGTCCCTTCACTAGTCTAGTTATTTACCCCTGGACATGCTCCAGCTTTGTCAATGTCCTTCCCAAAAGAGGGGGAGTTTGACTTGATGGTTTTTAAATTCCCTCTTCTTAACTTGAACGTTCTATGTCTGCGGATCACTTAGAAGGTTTGTGAATGAACAACAAAGTTAGCATATATTGAGGTCCCTTTCAACTTGAAAATTCTATGCTTCTATGTAAGTTTTCTTGAAAATGAAAGAATGGTCTTTTCAAAAAACCATAGAGTAGATACCGGTAGCTTTGGATTCTCACAAATGCCATTCTACTAATTTGGTTTCATGTGTCATGGGACAGGGTGATAGCTCCATCAATAGTAATTACAGTTTTAAACATGCTTATAAAATGGAGAAGATAGACCAAACAATCTGATAAGGGGTCTAGCTTGTATATACTGTGTGTCTCATGATGAGTGACTGTGTTGGAAGACACTCGCTGCATTATCTGGCCCCACAGTGGTACATATTGGAGATGGACTGGGGCTGGGAGACTGGAACTGGGAGGATAGTAACAGAAATAATTCTTAAAAGAAAAGCTTTCAATATTTATTAAGTATCAACTTGTGTGTGGACACATCTCTAGGTATTAGAAAACATACAATTATAAATAATTTTCTTTGAATTTTAAGCTTCGAATATAAATGTACTTAGATATTTGTAATATGGATTTGATGTCATCTGCTAATTCCCTCCATTCATTGAAGTATTGGGATCGTAGGGAGAATTGGGGACTTTTGTCCCTTTGGAATATGAAGATATTTAACATGGGGCAGAAGACTTGCTTCTAACTGACAGGTGGTATTGCATTTCCTTAAGAAAAAGTGCATTGCAGCATTTTTTTTTTGTTTTGGCTTTTTTTTTCCCTTCCCAACTAGCCATAAGCTCTTGGGAAACACAATATTTCTGAGCTGTAAAATAAAGGGTTTCATCAGTAACTCTCTAAGGTTCCAAGAACTGGCTCAAAGATTCTTTGATTTATGAAAAACCTTTGGAGGTAGGGATGAGTTCCAGGGTAGTTCGGGGGCATATACCATTCATTCTCAGCCATATCCTAAGAATGACCACAGAATTGTTGTAAGAAATGTGCTTTTTAAATCTTCAAATGTTATATAAATGTGTTATTATCTTTCTCACTACTTATTTAGATATTTAGATAGATCCATGATCTTATTGACAGGGGTACTTCCTTTACTAAGTCAATTCTTAAACTGTTCATTCCTTCTAATGTACTTTTTGTTTTTCCATTAAGTTGTTTCTCAAGGATCAATAATATGCAATGGATAACAGTTCCTTTAATATTTTGTAGCTATCATTATAGCAATACCCAGGCTGTCTGCCCATCTTTCCCCCCTTCCCACTTATACCTTTTTGTGATTTCATTGGTAGACGGAGCCCCAGTGAGGGATGCCCTCCACTGATGCAAATCAGCACCCATGCTGCAAGTGATAGTTTTAGAAAGTTTTGGTTGCACTAAGAAGTTGTGACCTGCCCAAGTCTTTACAGTCAACATGAGCCACAAATGGGCCTTGAAACCTGTGTGTTCTTGAATTCAGAAGGCAGATTTCTTTCAGTTTCATTAATCTGTCTTTCATCCATTCATTGCCCTTCATTTTTCCTATATTCCCAACCAACTTTCTCTTTTGGTCATATATATCCTTGATGATATCTTTTCTGTATTGTACAGTAATTTTTGTTATTAGTAATAATAAACATGTTATGTCTTAGAACTTATAGTCCAAAGATCTGGACTGAGCTAAAAGAGTATGAGTCCTTGTCCCAGTGCTGTCACTAACTGCCCCCTCCTCCCGGCAACGGTACTACCTCAAACAATTCATTTTAATTCCTTTAATTAATTAAATTTAATTTTAATTCAGTCTCCTTATCTGTAAGACACCAAGGATTCTAGCTTGAACATTCTCTTCTTCTGTTTTTGCTGCCCATATGAATAACCCTTATGCAGGTACTCCATTTTAGCAAGGGGAGAGTGTTATCCTGTGCTGTCTCTCCGACCATCATGCTGAAGTCTCCCAGCTTAATGCATTTTGTTTTCCATGGGTTTTTGGCAGCATTGAAAGAAATGAAGTAGATCAGTTCTGCCAAGACAAATTTTAAAATGTGCACTATCAGAAAATGACGCACATTTTGGTGCCAATATATTTAGGTCTTTTATATTGTACATCTGAATAAAAGCTTCAAGGCTTGATATTTGTATATGTGTGTGATTAGTACTGTACCACATGCTCTGTAAAATATAAGGATTGCATGAAATAGATTATTTTCCTGTTTAATGCAAAATGGAAGGGAAACTGTCCAGCTTAAATAGGCAGTACTCAAGGAAGAGCTGAATGTAATTCCCATAATGAATGCAACTACTCTATGCTTATCTCATTACTGTAAACTCTGATTGAGATGGCATTCAACCCAATACATCCAGCTTTGAATGAACACCTACTTTGCATGCTTTAATGAATTAATGTATGACTAGTGATCATTATTTATGACAGTCGTAATTGCCAAGAGATTCACTAGGCATGTTTTTGAGTGCAGTTGTGAATGAATCCTTTCTTGGCGTGTGAATACCATTGGATCAGAGATCAAAGAGAATTTTTCCAAGTCATCTAATCCATTCCCCTGTCTCCAGGCAAATCTGTAGCCTCAACCCTCCCAAAGATCAATTTTGTTTGTTTCTGGAGGGCAGTTATCAAATTTTATTGTTTCAGACTCTGCTGAGTTTGTGAAAAGCACTGAAATCTGCATTTGGACTATCTGTAAAGAAAAGGTTTGTTAAATTTCAAATATTAAACAGAAACTTTCCAGTGAGTCTTTAGATTATGGAAGAAGATAAACTCTTGGAATACACATGAAGATGTTAGAAGCCTCCATTACTTTCGTACATCTGTGATCTTTTTCATATGGGTATTCCTTCTAATAATGCAGACTACAACATACCCATGTCTGCCCAGCCTGTGGGACTTTTGTCTATGTCTTCCTATAAATTTACCATAAGGGGTTCACTTAATGTGCTGAGGGTCCTTTTTTCTTTCTGTAGAAATCATGAGGCACCAGGGAAGCACATGGATGGTTGATTGGTCAACTGCTCTTGCCACAAGGCCAGTCGATTATTTCTGTTCCATTTCAGTTCACCATCTTTAGTAATCCCTTGGTTACAACATGTTCCAATTTGCTCAGTCTCATCACTTTCTTCTCCATTGGCCTCAGATGATTGATGACTTCAATTTTTTGAAGACTGGACTTTTCTATCACTCACAGTCATATAACCCCTAAGAACATGGACCTTACTTCACTCTCTGTTTCAGAGAGAAGCTAGTGGGGTGTCATTAAAATAACTTTGCGATTTGCCCAAGTCAAACTCAATTCTAGACCTAACTCAAATGTCCATTTTCAGAGCTATCATATATATATTTCAGTGAACCAGCTCTGTAAAGCTGTTCATCCAACCTCATGCCCAAGTCTGGACAATAATCATTTTTCATGAGCTTTATTTTTCTTATGTGGATAGTTAGACCAAACTTCTCTGAGTAGTTATGGAACTCATCCAGAAGACTCTGTAGTAGTCCGTGACTTGATGCAATTAACATAAATGTCACTTGCAAACAGGAGCATCTGAACAGCATGGAAGCACTCATTATAAACCCCAGGCCATGGATGTTGAGCTAAAAGAGACTTCAGAGCCAGCCCACCTTTTATTTTAGAGACGAAGAAGCTGAAACTCAGAAAAAATGGTGACTTCAGTCACATAGTAGTAGAGCTAAAATTCAAACCCAGGGACTCTGACTCTAAATTCAGCAATTTCTACTCTACCACATGGCCCCCAGTTGTTCTTGTATAACCATTAAAATTCGTTAAACTTAGGACCACCTGGAATTTGGTTCATAGTAATCATGGGCAGCCCATGCCCAGGGCTGGAGCCTCAAGAGACTAGGAACAGGCCTAGGACAATGTTGAGCAGGGGCTCCTGACTTCTTCCTATGGTAAGGACCCCTTTATCAGTCTGGTGAAGCCTATGGACCCCTTCTCAGAATAACATTTTTAAATGCATGGAATAAAATACAAAGGAAAGCAATTATTTTAAAATAAAGTTATCAACATATTTTTAAGAAAAGTTCCCGGACCCCATGTTGTCTAAGAGAGTGGCAGGAACATTCAAGAATGCCCACTCTTGGCCTTCCTCCAGTGCCCTTCCCTGTTATACCTACCCGGACACATGAGGCCCACTTATTTTTTGGGGTCTGCCTCTGCCCCTGAGTCCCAGTTCCTGGATCACCAGGCCTATATATATCCTGTCTCTTAAGAATATTTTCTGCCCTGGCAAAGTTAGGGTAGTCTGCAGATTTCCCTCTGTCTAAGAGTCTGTGTGTTATTGGGGTCCTGCTTCTAATACAAATTTAACACCTAACTGTACACCTTTACCCCCCACCCCCAACCCCAAACTCCTCTCACAGTCTGTGTCTATAGGTCCTCTGCCTTTCTAATCTATTATCTATTACCTAATTTACAATCTAATCCTATTAGATTGAAAATGCCTTAATTTCAGGGAATGTCTTTGGCCATTTTTGTGTATCTCTGGGGTTTAGCACAGTACTTGATTCATAATAGTTATTTGTTCCTTGTTATTCAGTCCTATCTGACTCTTTGAGCTAAGATACCTGAGTGGTTTGCCATTTCCTTCTTCTGTGGATTAAGGCAGAGGTTAAGTGACTTGCCCAGGGTCACACAGCTAGTGAGTTTGAGACCAGGTTTGAACTTAGATCTTCCTGACCCAGTGCTCTATCCACCAGGCCACCCAGCTGTCTCCAAGTAGGCACTTAAATATTTGATTGATTTGTTTTTCTTTCTTTCTTTCTTTCTTTCTTTCTTTCTTTCTTTCTTTCTTTCTTTCTTTCTTTCTTTCTTTCTTTCTTTCAGTGAGGCAATTGGGGTTAGTTAAGTGACTTGCCCAGGGTCACACAGCTAGCAAGTGTCAAGTGTCTGAGGGTAAGATTTGAACTCAGGTCCTCCTAAATCCAGGGCCGGTACTTTATCCACTGTACCACCTAGCTGCCCCTGATTGATTTGTTTCTAAAAAGACAACTATAGCTACTCTTTCCCTAGGGGTTGATATGTTTATAAGTCACCTGCCAGTTGGCTTCCCAAGTCTCCTATAGTTTTTCACTGTCCAGAGGTATTTAGGCCTTACTGGTCCAAACTCCCTAAGCTCTTCATGTGCTTTCCCTGTGAGTATCCCCACAAATTTCTAAGGGAGATTGTGAGACAACTGCCTATGCCTTCCTGATTGTATTTTTGGTACCCATTATAACCAGCCATTCATTCTCAGACCAGTGCTTCATATTGAATGATCCATCTACCAGGAAACAAGGACCTACACAGGCATCTTTTCACCTACCCTACTACTGCACCCCTCTCCTCCAACTGCTACCAATTTGAGACCATGAAGTTCTTTACCAGAGAGCAGAGCTTACAAAATGAACTGAGTTGATTGGGGATTCCTTGGGGGAATTAACACATTCAGCTTTGGGATTCCTCCCTGGGACTGAGCTGCTCTGATTTGTGAGTGAATGAAGGTAAATGCATCCAAACCACTATATCTACCTCACTTCACACTATGCTTCATATCCCTTTCATTTTTATGTATTCATTCATTCATTTATTTATTCATTCATTAATTTATCCATTTATTTATTTGTTTGTCTGTTTATTTATTTATTGTGGGGCAGTGAGGATTAAGTGACTTGCCCAGGGTCACACAGCTAGTAAGTGTCAAATGTCTGAGGCCAGATTTGAACTCAGGTCCTCCTGAATCCAGGGCCAATACTCTATCCACTGCACCACCTAGCTGACCCCTCATATCCCTTTCAGTCATCCACCATGAAACCAGAGACTACTTAGTCTTCTTGTTTGCCCTACTGCTCCAAGCATACTGCCTCCTTCCCATATTATCACTTCCTACTTTGGGAACAGTAATAGGATCAATACCACCATGGTTACTGGAAATGCATGACAATCCATCGCCTAATGACCTCACTCACAACTCCTGACACCCCAATCTCAAACTCCCTTCCCAGGCTGCCACCACACCCCTATCTGTATGTGTCATCTCCACCTGTTGGAATGTGAGCTCCTAGAGAAGAGAGATTTTTTTACTTTTGTATCTGTATTCTTAATACCTAGTACTGTGCCTGAAACTTAGCAGGTGCTTAACACATGTTTTTCTTCCTTTATTCCTAGCTACCCTTTTATAAATATACATAGCTACTGAATCACAGAAATCCAGAGATAAAATGGACCTCACTGGTCATCTGTTTCTACCATAACTAAAGTAAACCCAAACAATTGATCAACTAGTCTTTGCTACACTGTCAAGGATTTTTTCCTGATATTTTTTTTTGGTATGTTTTTTGTTGGGCAATGAGGGTTAAGTGACTTGCTCAGGGTCACACAGCTGGTAAGTGTCAAGTGTCTGAGGCTGGATTTGAACTCAGGTCCTCCTGAATCCAGGGCTGGTGCTTTATCCACTGTGCCACCTAGCTGCTCCAGTTTTTCCTGATATTAAGCCTAAATGTGCCTCTTTACAACTTCTACCCATCACCCTGGGGCTAAACAAAATAGATCAATACCTCTTCCAGATGACAGCCCTTCAGACACTGGAAGACAATTATCATGTATCAGCTAAATCTCCTTTTTTCTGGGCTAAATGTTCTTAATTTCTTTAACCAGTCCTCTCATAGCACAATCTTGAGGACGTTTCTTATCCTGGTTGATTTCATTTGGGTATTATACAGCTTATCGATGTCTTTCTTAAAATGTGTCACCCCCAAACAGAGCACAATGTGCTAGATGTAGTCTGTCCAAGGCAGTACCTAGCACCTCCCCAGTTCTGGACACCATGTAACCTGATCTTGGATTTAAGGTAGCTTTAGAACAAAGAAGGAAGGTGTCTGGATTTTTTTATTTTTAGGGTGCCTAGAACCAAGATAGATTGCACCATCTTAAAAGGGAAAGGCACATGGGCGGGGGGTGAAGACACGGTGCCAGAGCACAGTTCTGTGTACAGATCCATTGGTACATGCCTCAGGCCAAATCAGGGATAAAGTAAAAGGCAAATATTCTTACATGACAAGTAAGTCTCTTGTCTAGTTGATTCTATTAATATTCTAGGACAGTCTTGTCTCTTTGAACAGGGATCTATTAAAATAGCCACTGACTCTGTGATTAAAGAACCCATTCAGTATGGAAGGATGAAGATAATGATGTGGAAATAATAATGCATACTGCCATTACCATATTCAACACTTTCCTTATACCTTCTGAGTTAGTGAAAGTATTTTTTTATCCCCATTTTGCAGATGTGAAAACTGAGACCCAGAGGAATAGATTATCTTGCCCAGAGTCATATAACCAGAAAGTGTCAGAATTGGGACTAGAACCAAGGTTTCCCAGTTTTAGGTCTGGTATTGCTTTATATTGTGTAATAGCTTTCATCATCTTCATCATCACAACCACTCCCTTTACCGGGGAATCAACATGGCCCCTAGTAGAGCATAATCTGTTTATCTTGAATGGCTATGTAGCTACAATACAGAATAATGTACCCCTCAGGGCTACATTTTTTTTTGAAAAGGTCTCAGTACCTAATTTGCACCCTCAAATTATGCAGCTGCATGTGTGGTCAAGGAATGCTGTGCTCAGAACATGCATTCTTGTGTGACCCGTAGGGAACTGCATAGGCAGAGAGGACACAGGGTACAGTATAAGTCCAACTCCCTGTCTCTGCCCCAGCTAGCCAAGGCACTGTGTGTGTATGCGTACGTGTGTGTGTGTGTATGTGCACACGCGCACGCGAGTATGTGTTTGTGCTCATGTGCTGCACCTTGTCCATTTAATTAAGGTTTTAAAGACTTCTGCTAAGAGAAAGGTAAGACAGACCTGTTGGGCCCTAGCTTTTTGAATATAATTTTCCTCCTGTCAATAGCTCCTTAAAGCATTATAGATTCCACATAAGATGTAGTTTTTTCTTATAAAGGGATTCAAATTTAAAAAAACAACCCACACCTCTTTTATAATGTTATGATGGAATTTGGAGAGAGACCAGTTCTAAGGACTTCTGCTGGGTCTAGAGAGGTAGTGAATGAGTATGATTCTGTGCATGGACTCTCTTTGACTTTAGTTCCAATGAACGAGTGGGCTTTTTCTCTCTGACTATAATACCTGAATTAACCTTCATTGGTTCATTCATTCATTAGATATTCATTGGACACCTGTCACATGCAAGGTATCATGTATAAGTACAGTAACAAGAAACATACAAAATAAAATTTGGCAACTTCATTCATTTTCTTCATGCAGTTCCTGCTTCTCTAGGAACTTGCTCATGTCACTGAGATTATCAAGACATGCTTTACGATACCTAGGTCAAAGATGAGAAAGTAATAAGGATGACTAGCAGTACTCTGTGCCTGACAGAGACCATGAAAGTAATACCCTAGTATTAACCTATTGGGGTTAAAACCCTATTGGGGTTTTACTTCCAGGTGCTATAATTTAATGGGTACTGACTGCACTCAGACTTCTGCAGAGAAGAGACAACTGGATTGAAGACTAGTTAGCCATTAATTTAAATAGGGATCTACTAAGTAGCGTGATTCCTTTCCCAATGAGGCCAAATCCCAAGTAAATTCTCCCTTGGTTATCCTGCCCTGTATTTCATTCTATTCCATTCCTTCCCCCCACCCCCTTCAATTTCTCCTCTGCCCAAATGAATTGCCCAGGCACCAAAATGTCTAGTTATTGCTCTTCTGTGGGGAAAAAAAAATCTAAGTAATACTTGCCAGCCAATTGTGAGTGTTTTAATTTTTCAGCTTCCCAGGTCAAATCTTACCCTGACACAGGCAGACACGCAGATAGGAGCTGACAGAGTTTGGGCGAGACTGTTCAGATTTTCTCATGACTTGAGTCTCATGATTTTATGAAGACATCTCTGTAGTAAGAATCTCAAAGCGTGCCCATGTAGGAAAAAAATAATAAATGAGAGACTTTGGAAAGAGCTGTTTCTCAAATGTCTGTAGTGTTATTATCTACAGCTCCCTTAGAGCAAGTAACATGGTTACTATGAATGTCATTTTTGTGATAATTAATCTGAGGGCTGCATCTTATCTTGGCTTTCTTTTTTTTTCTCTCCCCTGCCCCCACCCCTCCATCAGAAAGGTTGAAAAATCTCTGATGGCTCTAATCCAATGTGTGGTTAATTGATAACATCCACAGCAAGTAAAATCTCCTAGTGTAAGTATAAGCTATTAAATAGCTGATGATTATTTTTAAACAAGGTAATAATAGCTCGAATTTAAACAGTGCTTGTTTTTTTTTTTTCATAACCCCAGGGTAGTGTAAATATTGCCCCCATTTACAGATAAGAAAATAGAAGTTCAGAGCAGAGCAGTTAAGTGATTTGCCCTCCCCCAAAGCATTTGGCTTCTAAGTGACAGAAGCAAACCCAGATCTTTTGAGTCCAAGTACAATGCTTTTTCAACTAAGCCACAAAGATCTTCATCTTTATAGGTAACTTTGGAGTAAATCACAGGATTATAGATTCAGAGCTGGGACTTTCGAAGTCATGTCATCCAGCTCTCTTATTTTATAGATGAAGAAACTGTGGCCTCAGGGGTGGGGTGGGGGGTAAAGTTGTTTGTCCAAGGTTATACAGGTAGTAAAGCATCCTCACTGGGATTTGAATGTAGCTCCTGTCCCTTCAAATCCAATCCTCTTTCAATACCATCATTTTGGATGGCTCGTGATCAGTTATACCATCCTGTAAGTGGCATTACATAAGTTTGCTTGTAGTAGCTAAGGGGTTTTCTGTTTTCCCATCTGCCACCCTTCTTCCCTAGCTTGATCCTAAAGTTCAGTTGGAATGCTCTTTGAAGTTAGTGCAGCAATGGTCCACAGAGGGAGCTGGGATTCCTGGGGGGATAAGATGGACGTCCAACCCTCCAACCCTTTCACCTAGAGATCCCAGACGAGTTGAATGGAGTGACACTGGGGGAGCAGGACAGGGCCAGATTCCTTTGGTTTCACAGTCTGCCTTCTGCATTGCAGATGGTGAGGGATGAGGGGAAATCCCAAAGGTGTGACCCCCCCCCCTCCCCATATGCCTCCAGTGGGTCTGCCAGGCTCCTACACAGTCCTGTGCCACAGTACCTCTTTAAAAACTGATTATGAAGCTGGTCCCCTTTGTGAATGCTCTCATTATCATTTCATTGTGTTGTGGGCAATTCTTGTCCTGGGCAATGAATATTGACTCCATGCTTGCCTTTCTAATTGAATTAGAGGGGGAGCTGCCTGAGTGACGGGCTTCCTGCCTGAAGTCCTGCTTCCCTGGCAGCAGCTTGAATAGTCCCAAAGAAAAGCTGTTTGCTTGAGCATTTAAGGATAACAGAGACCTGTCACAGAGCTGCTACAATGATTTATTAAAAGACAGAGGGAAAGGGGAGAAAAAAGTTCTTGCTCACTTCTAGCACCAGCTGCCTACTTTTCTCTCTCTCTCTCTCTCTCTCTCTCTCTCTCTCTCTCTCTCTCTCTCTCTCTCTCTCTCTCTCTCTCTCTCTCTTCCTTCCTTCCTTCCTTCCTTCCTTCCTTCCTTCCTTCCTTCCTTCCTTCCTTCCTTCCTTCCTTCCTTCCTTCCTTCCTTCCTTTCCTTCCTTCCTTCCCTCTTGCTTCCTTTCTTTCCCCCTTTCCTCCCTCCTTCCTTCCTTTCATCTTTCCTTCCTTCCTCCCTCCCTCCCTTCCTTCCTCCCTCCCTCCCTCCCTCCCTTCCTTCCTTCCTTCCTTCCTTCCTTCCTTCCTTCCTTCCTTCCTTCCTTCCTTCCTTCCTTCCTTCCTTCCTTCCTTCCTTCCTTCCTTCCTTCCTTCCCTCCCTCCTTCCCTCCTTCCCTCCTTCCTTCCTTCCTTCCTTCCTTCCTTCCTTCCTTCCTTCCTTCCTTCCTTCCTTCCTTCCTTCCTTCCTTCCTTCCTTCCTTCCTTCCTTCCTTCCTTCCTTCCTTCCTTCCTTCCTTCCTTCCATGAGAAGGAGAGGGAAGGGAAGACAGTCATACTTTAAGTAGATGCTTGAGGAGCTTTGGGTCTGTTTCTAACACCCACACTTCCCATCCCAATAAAGATAGCTGGGTTTATCATTGGTGGGAGTTAGCAGATAAGAAGACATTAACCACTTGTGTAACTTCTGTGGTGCTAAAACTGTAAACAGCTCACAGCTATTCTTGAAAGAGGAAATTTCTACTCACCAGATAAAACCCTGTGGGGACCTTTTCTCCTGCCTCACACCTCTTTCTCCCCCCCTCCCCCCCAGGAACTAAGCTGAATTTAGATTCCAGGCCCTAGAATTCTTAGGGGGGTGTACTTGTGAAGCAAATGAACGAATGAATGATTGATTGATCATCTGGACAACTAGTTCCCTGTCAGGCTTTATCCAAGTTACACTGGGAAGCTCAGATGGTCCACTCACATTTAAATTCTTCCTGATCTCATGAAAATGGTTCATAATCCTATGCTTAAAGATGGATCTAGTGAAATTGATAATAGTTCTGCCTGACAGATAACTTCAGTGATATATGTATGAGTAGGGAAAATTTTGGGAGAAGTAGTGAATCTTGGGAAGGAAGACTGAGATCAACTTCTAGCTGACAGTAATTTCTTTCTCCTACAATTTCTCAAAATATATTGTCTTGCTGATCCTTTCCCTTCTGCTTTTCATATTCTTGCTTGTGTCTGATTATTTTTGCATCCTACATCTGTCATCATCCTGTGCCCCCCCATTAGATTTGGGTTTTTTTGGTGAGGCAATTGGGGTTAAGTGACTTGCTCAGGGTCACACAGCTAGTAAATATCAAGTGCCTGAGGCTGGATTTGAACTCAGGTCCTCCTGGCTCCAGGACCAGTGCTCTATCCACTGTACCACCTAGCTGCCCCTCCCCTCATTGGATTTTAAGCTCCTTGAGGGCATAGTCTGTGACACACACACACACACACACACACACACACACACACACACACACACACACACACACACACATTTGTATTCCTGGTGGCAAGCATAGATCTGATGGGGAATACAGCCCATTCATCTTATAATTGAGTAAATTGAGGCCCAGAAATATCAAATGACTTGAAGATCACAGATAGTAAGGGCAGAGCTAAGATATGAATCTATGATCTTTGCCTCCCAAACCAGACTGTTCTACTTCATTAAAACAAACAAACAAACAAAAACAAAACCTAAATTGACCCCACTTGGGTTTGCAGAGAATGACACTCACCTAGTTAGTAAATCACTCTGGGCCTGTTTCCCAATCTGTAAAATGGGATAACAAGCCTCATTCTTTCCTGGTTTCTCAGGCATCCCGATGTACTCAGCCAAACATTCTGAGCTAACATAGGTGGTATTGTTACAGCGGGAACACTGTTCCTTTTTCCTCTTTGGAAACAAAACAAAACAAAACAAAAAATAGATGTTCAAAAATGAGCAACAAAGAATTTTGTCTTCTGCTTTATCTGATCTGTTGAGGACATGGGCCTTTTCTTCCTGTTCCCTGGTGGTTTTCCAAATGTGTCGCTGACTCGGAATCCACACATTGTTTCTGCTTTTCTTCCTTTCCTTTTCTCTAGCCCTCCTGTGTAGGCTGGCTCAGGCTCCTCTCTCCCTTTCATTTTTTCCTCCCTTCTTGGCCAGCCTAAGTTCCTACCTTGCATTATGTTTTTCACAAGCCCCATTTGGTGGCCCCTTATCTTCCTTTGAGCAGCTCTAATTAGTCACCTCCCAAGCACATAAATCAGCTGCCGCACCTCCTCACTCTTTGCTGCTGGTCTGTTGCTGAATGTAGATCTCACCTTTCCCAAATGATAAATCTGTAATTAATCTTGGTTGGAAAATACTTTCATTGGCCAGGCTTCTCTTCAGTAGCTTCTAAACTGAATGCAAACAAAGAAGAGGGATTTTAGTGACCTCAGGAGAGATAGGAGCACACAGGTGGATTTATTCTCAGGTTTGCAGGCCTTTTTTTCCCCCCTCCTTAAAGTGGTAAGAACAAGTATGCAACTGGAACTCCTTTGCTGCTTTGCCATTTTCTTTTTCTCTCTGACCCTTGAGCTACTTATTCCTTCCTTTTGTTTATTTTTAGGCTAGGCTTGTTTGTTGCTATGGGCTAAGTTGGGCTGACCCTTGGAAGTAATGAAAGAGGTCAGTTGAGCTTAGTGACTATGCAGCTCAAATGGGGCCACTACCAAGATATGTTTAGGAGCAACTGAGGAGAACAGAAGCTGATTTCCTTAGAGTTTTGCAACACATAAACCGGAAGGTTTGAAGTCTCTGTTGTTTGGAGGTCAGGGACATCTCTTGCATGCTCCCATTCAGGGGGACAAACTGACAAACTTGGAGATATTCCTTGCTGGTTCTTCTATGTTGTTGGCATTCCAGGGTTTGGTCTCCCCCCCCCCATAATTTTCTCATAATTTTGAAAGCTAGAATTTATATAGCTCTTTAAGGTTTGCAAAACATTTTAGTGCTTGGGAGTGTTGGGTGTAGGATGGAACCCTTCTCTGGGCAGCCTTGTAGTTGTAATTGTCATGAATGGGAGAGCGGATTACTATTTAACTTGATGCCTGTGGGCTGTTGGGGCCTTCCAAATTTCTGAAAGGGGAGAATAATAAAAAGCAGAGTTGGGGAATTGGAAATCATACTTGGATTCCAGCTGCTATAGAATCAATCTGAGGAAATATTGTCCAAAAAAGGAATGTTTATTTTGCGCTCTCTTCTTCTTCTTTTTTTAAAAAAAAACACATTTAGAAAAATCTTTAAAAAGTACAAAGCACTTTCATTCCAATGTCTATCTAATTCAACAGGTAGCTAGGCAGCACAGTGGATAGTCACTGGGCCTGGAGTCAGGAAGATAGGAGTTCAAATCTGGCCTCAGGTACTAACTAGCTGTGTGACACTGGGCAAGTTACTTAACCCTGTTTGCCTCAGTTTCCTCATTTGTAAAATGAACTAGAGAAGGAAATGGCAAACCACTCCGATATATTTGTGAAGAGAACCCCAATGGGGTCACAAAGAGTTGGACATGACTGAAACAACTGAACTACAACAAAATCTAATTCAACAACATTTATTGAACACCTACTATGTGTAAGGCCCTATGCCAGGTACTTGTAGAAGAAAAAGAAAATGTAAGTAAGTATTTTCAATCTGTCTTCAATGAACTTATATTTGAGTAGATAGATAAGACCTACTGATATCTCTTATAAAAAATTGTATGAAAGATACAAACTCAGGTTTTCTTGACTCTAGGCCCTGTTCTTAGTTCACTGTGCTGCTTAGCCACTTAGGAAAAATAAAAGACAGGAAAAGCTGTTAAGAGGTTATTTCAATAGTTTGAGTGAGAATTGATGAGAGTCTATACTAGGATGATCAAAGTAGGAATAGGCAGATTTCCAGAAACTTGTAGAAGTAGATTCCATAGAGTGACAAATGATCAGAAGAGGGTAAAGGCAAGGGTGATCATCGATCATAGGAGCATATATTCTAAACAACTTTAGTTTTCATCATGGCTAACCCCCCTCATTTTATAGATACAATAAGTGAGGCCAAGAAAGATTATAACTTAAGTGTGGTCATATAGATAATAAACAGCAAAGCTTGGATAATGACTGAAATCCTCCTCCATCTCTAAATCGAATACTATTTCCGTAGTGCCATGCTGACTTCTAGGTCAGTTGACTTATGAAGAAATTTAATTTACTTAAATTTTTTTTCAAATAAAAATCCACATTTTCTCCCTCCTTTCCTATTGAGAAAACAAATTTCCTTACTGGCTATTAAAAAATTACTATCTATACTCTGAGTCCATCATTTCTTTATAAGGAGGTAGATGGTAGTAATTTTCATTATAAATCATTCATCACCTCTTTATTTGATATTGTATTAGAAATGTTAGCTATAGCAATAAGAGAAGAAAAAGGAATTAAAGGAATTAGAATAGTTACTGAGGAAAAAAACTATCACTCTGAAGATGATATGATGTTATACTTAGAAAAAACTAGAGAATCAACTAAAAAGCTAGTTGAAATTATTAACAACTTAAGCAGACTTGCAGGATACAAAATAAATCCACATAAATCATCGGTATTTCTATATATTACTAATAAAGCCCAGCAGCAACAGATAAAAAGAGAAATTCCATTTAAAATAACTGTGGCCAATATAAAATCCTTGGGAGTCTACCTCCCAAGACAAACACAGCAACTATATGACCAGAACTACAAAATACTTTTCACAAAAATAAAGTCAGATCTAAATAATTGGGAAAATATTAATTGCTCATGGATAGGCAGAGTCAATATAATAAAAATGACAATCCTACCTAAGTTAATTAATTTATTTAGTGTTATACCAAACTATCAAAAATATTTTATAGAGCTAGAAAAAATAATAACAAAGTTCATCTGAAAAAAAAAAGTTCAAGGATATCATGGGAATCAAGGAAAAAATACAAAAGAAGGTGGTCTAGCAGTATCAGATCTCAAACTGTACTATAAAGTGGTAATTATCAAAACAATCTGGTACTGGCTAAGAAATAGAGAGGTAGATTAGTGGAATAGAATAGATAGAAACAACACTATAGTAAATTACTATAGTAATCTAGTATACGATAAACCCAAAGATCCAAGCTTTTAGAACAAAAACTCATTATTTAACAAAAACTGCTGGGAAAACTGGAAAAACAGTATGGCAGAAATTGGGTATAGACCAACATCTTACACTGTATACTAAAATAAAGTCAAAATGGGTACATGATTTACAAATAAAGGATGATATTGTAAGAAAATTAAAGGAGTATGGAATTGTCTATCTGTCAGATTTATGGACAGGGGAAGAATTTAGAACCAAAGAAAATATAAAAAATAAAATTAAATGTAAAAAAGATCATTTTGATTATATAAAATTAAAAAGCTTTTGCAAAAACAAAATTAATGTAATGAAGATTATAAGGCAAGTAGAAAACTGGGAAAAATTTTTTTGAAACAAATATCTCTGATAAAGGCCTTATTTCTCAAATATATAAAGAACTGCATCAAATAAAAAAAAAATACAAGTCATTCCCCAATTGATAAATGGTCAAATGATTTGAACAGGCAATTTTCAGACAAAGAAATCAAAGTTATCAATAATCATACAAAAAGATGCTCTAGATCATTATTGATCAGAGAAATGCAAATTAAAACAACTGAAATATCACCTTACACCTATTAGAATGGCAAATATATAAAAATATTGGTTGTTGGAGGGATTGTGGGAAAACTGGGATGCTAATCCACTGTTGGTGGAGTTGTGAAAAGATTCAACCATTCTGGAGAGCAATTTGGAACTATGCCTAAAGGGCTATAGAATTGTGCATACCTTTTGATCCAGCAATACCCACTACTTGGTTTATATCCCAAAGACATTCCCCAAAAGAGAAAAAGACCTATTTGTACAAAAAATATAGCAGTTCTTTTTGTGGTGGCAAAAAATTGGAAATCAAAGGAATGCCCATCAATTGGGGAATGGCTAAACAAACTGTGGTATATGATAGTAATGGAATATTACTGTGCAATAAGAAATGACAAACAGGATGACTTCAGAAAAACTTGGAAAGACATGTATGAAATGATATACTGGGAGATGAGCCAGACCAAGAGAACACTGTATACAGAAATAGCAATATTGTTCGATGAAGAACTGTAAATGACTTGACTATTTTCAACAATACAATAATCCAAGACAGTCCTGAAGGACTATTGATGAAAATACTATCCACCTCCAAAGAAAGAACTGATATTGATTGAAAACAAACTGAAGCATGCTGTTTTTCACATTCTTTCACTGTGACAAATATATATATGATCATATATGTATAACCCATATCGGATTTTTTCTGCCTTGGGAAGGGGAAAGAAGGAAGGAGGGATAGAGACTGGAACAACAACAACAAAAAATGTTTAACCTGAAAAAAAAAAAGAAGGTGGGGGAGGGGTGTTCTGGGAAGGGTACAGGATGTACACATGTATCTATATACACACACATAAATATATATGTTGTGCATATATGAGTTATTTGGTCTTATTTATATAGTAATTATATTTAAACAAATTTGTCATATATATTATTTATATAAATTATTATGTACACATTATTTACCTGTATAAAAAAAAGAAAAAAAAAAGAAAACTGCCTGTTTATTAAAAAAAAAAGGAAGAGGAAGGATTTAAAATACTAAGTTATATGTACTAGAATAAATCTAGGTATATCAAAATGTAATAATGTGAAAATATACATTATATATGTCATAAATGTGTGTATGTGTATATCTATGTTTGACATATGTATAAAATTTAATTATATATCACAAATAAAAAAATAAATCCTGGGGCATTTTGGTTGGTCATTGAATTGCCTAATGTGATGAAATAATGAGATTTAACAGATACTCAAAGACCCACCTGGAGATTAATCTACACTGAATGAATCAAGTGAGAGTGATTGACTGTTGATTATCCTACTTCAAGTTAACTGGATTGTAATCACACCTGGCTATCCCTCTAGAAGGTATTGTTCTCAGACGCTAGACTATGAACTCAACTTGAGAACACTTTCAAAACCAATGGATTTGGATGATGCCAACCAATCAGCTTGAAGCAGTGTGTAAGGACCGCCTCTGTTCCAGACCTATAAAAAGCTTCCACAATCTGCTTGCTAGAGAGTTCCTGATTAAAGCAGGCTCCTGGAGGAGGACTTGAGGAAGAACCCAACCAGGCTGGAACTCTAGGCTAGGTAGGACTTCTTTTTCTTATCTTTCTGAACTCCTTGTAAATATCTGTATGCTTTAATAAATGTTTAATGCCCAAAGACTGGTGCTGAAGCTTTTTTTATTTAAGGCGATCACACAATATAGATTTTAAACATCACACTAATATTCCTAAATCTTCTAAAAGTATTTATCTTTACAGTATTGTTGTTGTATCCATTGCTTTCCTTTTCTGCTCATTTCATTGTACATCAGTTCATACCAGTCTTCCCAAGTTTATCTGAAAACTTATCCTTCATTTCTTCAAAACAATACTATTCATCATATTCATTTATTTTAACTTGTTTAGCCATCTCCCAGTTAATGGGCATCCTCCAAGTTTCTAATTCTTTGCTACTACAAAAGAGCTAATGTAAATATTTTTGTACATATGCATCCTTCTCTTTCTTTGATCTCCTTGGGGGTACAGACCAAGTAGCAGCATCACTGGTTCAGAGGATATAAACAATTTAATAGCTTTGCTTTTTAAAATGTCTGGACTGGGGGGCAGCTAGGTGGCGCAGTGGATAAAGCACCGGCCCTGGATTCAGGAGTTCCTGAGTTCAAATCCGGCCTCAGACACTTGATACTTACTAGCTGTGTGACCCTGGGCAAGTCACTTAACCCCCATTGCCCCGCAAAAAAAAAAAAAAAAAAAAAAAAACCAAAAACAAAATGTCTGGACTGGGGGCCGCAGGGTGGCAAAGTGGATAAAGCACTGGTCCTGGATTCAGGAGGAGTTCTGGTCTCAGACACTTGACACTTACTACCTGTGTGACCCTGGGCAAGTCACTTAACTCTCATTGCCCCGAAAAAAAGTCATTAAAAAAAATGTCTGGACCAGTGACTACTATGTACCAGGTACTGTGCGAAACACTTTACATATAAAAGAGGAAAAAGCCAGTCTTCACCTTCAAAAAGTTCACAATTTAATGGGGGAGACAATAAGCAAACAAATATATGCAAATAAATTACATATATAAGTAGGATAAAAAGAAAATAATTAACAGAGGGAAGGCACTGGAATTAAGAGGAGTTGGAGGGGGCAGCTAGGTGGCACACCAGCCCTGGATTCAGGAGGATTTGAGTTCAAATTTGACCTCAGACACTTGACACTTACTAGCTGTGCGACCTTGGGAAAGTCACTTAACCCTCATTGCCCTGGAAAAAAAAAAGGAGTTGGGAAAGTCTTCTTTTAGAAAATGGGATTTTAGTTGGAACTTAAAGGAAATCAGTAGGTAGAGATGGGAGATGGAAAGGGAGGTCATTCCAGGCATGGAGTACCACTAGAAAAAGTATTGAGAGCTGAAAGTTTGAGCGTCTTGTTTATGGAACTATAAGGAGGCCAGTGTCATTGGACTGAAGAGTCTGTGCTGGGGAGAAAGGTGTAAGAAGACTGGAAAGGTAGGAGGGGGCTAGGTTATGAAGGGCTTCGAATGCCAAACAGAGCATTTTGTATTTCTTCCTGGAGGCAACAGGAAGCCAGTGGAATTTGTTGAGTAAGGGGGTGACATGATCAGACCTGCACATTAGGAAAATTTCTTTAGTGGCTAAATGGAGGATAGATTGGAGTGGGGAGAGACTTGAGGCATGCAGACCCTTCAGCAGCCTATTGTAATAGTCCAGGTTTGAGGTGACAAGGGGCCTGTACTAGACTGGTAACAAAGTCAGAGGAAAGAAGGGGGCATATTTGAGAGATATTGCAAAAGTGCAAGTGATAGGCTTTGGCAACAGATTGGGTATGGTGACCAGTTTACAACCCCCAAAACAGTGCATTAAAGTAAATATTTCCCCAAATCCCCTCCAGCTTTTGTTATTTTTCTTTCTTTTGTCAACTTTGCCCATCTGATGGGCGTGAAATACAATCTCAGAGTTGTTTTAATTTGTATTTATCTAATAATTAGTGATATAATACTATTTCTCTAATGATTAGTGATGTATTTCTCTTATTAGTGATCTAAAGCATTTTTAAGATGACTATTAATAGTTTGAATTTGTTTTTCTGAAAACTGCTTGTATATATTCTTTAGCCACTTATCAATGGGGGAATGGCTCTTATGTGTTTGAAATCATTCCTTTATGTACCTTAAAAATGAGATATTTATCTGCTGCAAAGAGTTTTTCCTCATTTTAGAGCATTGATTTGGATTGAAGAAAACCTTTTTAATGTTATGTAATCAAACATGATTTTTACACACTGTGATCCTTTCTACCTCTTGTTTCATCATTATTTCTTTTGCTATCTCAAAGGCAACTTCTTCCTTGCTCCACTATTTGTTTATAATGTCACTCTTAATGTCTAAGTTAGATATCCACTTGGACCTTATTTTGGTTAGATGTTGGGCTATACCTAGTTTCTCTTGGACTGCTTTGATTTTTTCCCAGAAATGTTTAATGAATAATGATTTCTTCTCTCAATAGCTGGGATCTTTGAGTTTGTTTTTAAACACTAGACTACCATGCTCATTTTCTTCTGTGTATTATGTACTTTTTCTGCTCCAATGATCAACTTTTCTATTTTTTAACTAATAAGAGTGATTTTTGATGATTTATAGTATAGTTTGAGACCTTATAGTGCTAGGATTCCTTTCTTCCCATACTTTTTCTTATTTCCCTTGAGATTCTTGAACTTTTGTTCCTTCAGATGAATTCTATTTTTTTTTCTGGTTCTATGAAGAAATTTTTGGTAGTTCAATTGGTATGGCATTGAATAAGTAAATTCATTTAGGCAATATTATAAATTTTACATATTGGCTTAGCCCATGCATGAGCAATTAATATTTTCCCAATTATTTAGATCTGCATTTTTTTGTGTAAAGATTTTTTTATAGTTCTATTCATATAGTTACTGTGTGTATTGGCAGGTAGACTCCCAAATATTTTGTACTTTCTGTTATTTATTTTTTTTTGGGGGGAAGGGCAATGAGGGTTAAGTGACTTGCCCAGGGTCACACAGCTAGTAAGTGTCAAGTGTTTGAGGCTGGATTTGAACTCAGGTCCTCCTGAATCCAGGGCTGGTGCTTTATCCACTGCGCCACCTAGCTGCCCCCTACTTTCTGTTATTTTTAAAGGAATTCCTCTTTTTATCTTTTCCTGCTGGATTTTGTTGGTAATATACAAAAATACCCATGATTTATGTTAGTTGATTTTATATCCTGCAACTTTGATAAAGTTGATGATTCCCTCTGTTTTTTTGTTGACTCTCTAGGGTCCTATAAGTAAACAATCATAATCATGTACAAAAAGTGATCATTTTTATTCCTCTCATCTTATGCTTATTTCTTCAATATCTTTTTATCATCTTATTGTTACAGCTAGCATTCTGGCACTATTTTGAACAGTAATGATGATAATGGACATCTTTGATCTTATTGAAAAAGACAGTAGTTTATCTCCATTACAGATAATTTTAGATAGATGCTACTTTTTTTTTTGTTTTTGTTTTTTAGTGAGGCAATTGGGGTTAAGTGACTTGCCCAGGGTCACACAGCTAGTAAGTGTGTTATGTGTCTGAGGCCAGATTTGAACTCAGGTACTCCTGACTAGATGCTACTTTTAAGGAAAATTTTTATTCCCATGTTTTCTAGTATTACTTTTTTTAAAGGTAGGAATGGGGATTTTATCTTGTCAAGAGTGTCCTTTGAATCTATTTTATATCATTCTATGCTTTTTATGGTCAATTACATTTATAGTTTTACTAATATTGAGCCAGCTTTGCATTTTTGGTATAAATATAACCTGATCATAGTGTATACAATATATGTCATCTGTTACTATAGTCCCCTTGCTCATATTTTATTTAAATTTTTTCCATCAATATTCACCAGGAATACTGACCTATATTTCTCTTTCTCTGTTATAATTCTCCATGGTTTGAGTATCAAGACCATGTTTGCATCATAGAAGGAATTTGATAGGATTTCTTTTTCTATTTTTCAAATAGTTTATGTAATATTGGAATTAGTTGTTCTTTGAAGAGTTGAAGAATTTGTTTTAAAATCCATTTGGTCTGTTCCCCCTCCCTTTGGGGAATTAATTTATGGCTTGTTCTATTTCTTTCTTTCTTTCTTTCTTTTTTTTTGAGATTCAGTTATTCAAGCTCTCTCTTGTTTTATTAATCTGGGCATTTCATATATTTATAAATATTCACCCATTTCATCTAGATTGTCAGCTTAATTGACATAGAATTGGCTGAAATACATAAGATTATTGTGTTTCTCTTCATCCTGTTCTCTCATACTCTTCCTTCTCTTTCCCCCCACCCCTCTTTATTTTTAATTTTTTTTGTGTATGTGTTTTTTGTTTTTGTTTGTTTGTTTTTTTGTGGGAAAATGGGGGTTAAATGACTTGCCCATGGTCACACAGCTAGTAAGTGTCAAGTGTCTGAGGCCGGATTTGAACTCAGGTACTCCTGAATCCAGGGCCAGTGCTTTATCCACTGCACCACCTAGCTGCCTCCAACACCCCTTCTTTATAGAGAAAAGAAGGGTAGTGAGAAAGGAATGAGCTCAACACCAATCCCCTAGGTTTAGTATAATTTGTTTTTGCTCCCCAGCCCCTTTTCTTTTTTCCTTACCCAGAGCCCAATAACATGTTTTTAATCCTTTTCTCCCTTTCTTTTAAGCCTTTCTTCAAAATCCTTCCTCCATAGTTAGTTTATATTGCTTAAGATATACTGTCTTTGGGGGCAGCTAGGTGGCGCAGTGGATAAAGCACCTACCCTGGATTCGGGAGGACCTGACTTCAAATCCAGCCTCAGACACTTGACACTTACTACTGTGTGACCCTGGGCAAGTCACTTAACCCTCATTGCCCTGCAAAAACCAAAACAAAACAAAACAAAAACAAACAACAAAAACCCCAAACCCAACCAACCAGCCAACCAACCAACCAAATAAAAAACCAAACAAAGATATACTGTCTTCTATAAATAGCTATTACTTTGCATTTATACAATGCTTTAAGGTTTGAAAAGCACTTTACAAATATTCTATCATTGCAATAACCCTGGGAGATAGGTGTCCATTCTGTACTCTTCATATGTGTAAGCTTCTACTTGTGCACCTTAATTGGGTGACATATATTCCCAACCCTTCTTTTTCCTTTGTCCTTACCCCAGTGTAACTCTCCTTTTCTATTCTTCATTTAAAATCTTCAAAACATAATAGAAGCACTCCTAGGCTCTCTGTCCAATTAAACTCCCTCCATGATCCCTGATAGATTTCTAAGACAATATATGTGTGTGCTTGTGTAATGTGTATATATATATATATATATATATCTGTATTATAATATAAACAATTTTTCTTTTATTAGTCTCTTATGCTTGCTTAATTATGCTTACCTTTTTATGATTTTCTTGACTCCTATGTTTGTATTTCAAAGTTTCTAAACAGCTCTAGTCTATTCTGCAGAAGTGCTTAAAAGTTCTCTTTTTTATTAAAGATTAATTTCCCCTTCTATTGATTATATTTAGTTTTTCTGAATAATTTACTCTTGGTTATAAATCTATATACTGTGCCTTCTGGAATATAGTATTCTAAGTTCACCACTTCTTTATAGTTATGGTTGCCAAATTATGTATGATCCCTACTGTGGCTCTTTAGTACTTCAATTCTTTCTTTTTGCCTTTTTACAGTAGTATTTTTATTTGATTTGTAATCTTTGGATTTTGGTTATACTATTCTAGTGAGTTTTCATTTTGTGGTTCCTTTTAGGAGGTGACTTCTGAATTCTTTCTATGTTCATCTTGCCCTCTGGTTTTAAGAGCTCTGAGCAGTTTTCCATTATGATATCTTGAAATATGATGTCCATAATCTTTAATCAGTTAATTTATTTATTTAGGTCATAGCTTTGAGGTAGTCCAATGATTTTTTTTTTTTTTAGTGAGGCATTTGGGGTTAAGTGACTTGCCCATGGTCACACAGCTAGTTAAGTGTTAAGTGTCTGAGGCCAGATTTGAACTCAGGTACTCCTGACTCCAGGGCGGGTGCTCTAGCCACTGCGCCATCTAGCTGCCCCTAGTCCAATGATTCTTAAATAATTTCTCCTCAATTTGCTTGCTAGCTAATTTATTTTTGCTGTGAGATACCTTACATTTTTTTCTATTTTTTCAGTCTTTTGATTTAAAAATATTTTTTCCTTTTCTCATTAGCTTTTATTTGGTCCATCCTAACTTTGAGACTTTGTTTCTTTAATAAGGTTTAATCTACCTTGTTCCAAGCTGTTAAATCTTTCTAAACCTAGTTTTCCATTGCTCTCATTTATTTTTCATTTTTTCTTTTAGTCCTCTCACTTGATTTTAAAAATCATTTTAGCCACTTATCAAAAAAAGGAAAAATAATCTTTATCTCTTTCACTAATTTTAGTTGATTTTATATCCAAGCTGTGTTTTTCTTTGAGGCTTTGCTTTTAGATATTTTGAAGTCATTCTCTTCTGAGTTTGTGTCTTGAGTGTCTCTGTTCCCATAATAGCTCTTTACGATAGTTTTTTATTTCTTTTGAATTTTTCTGTCTAATCCTTGCTATGCACAGTTCTGGAGGGAATGTCTAGGTTGACTTTATATTCTCTTGGGTTCTTCTGCTGCTTTCTTGGATATTGAGTATTATGTTTTTCTAGGTTCTCAGTGATAGCTCTGGCCAGGGACCTACAAATTTTCAGTCCTCCCTAAGTTGTCTCATCCAGGGTAAAGTCTTGTTATTTCTTTCCTGGTTTGAGCTCTGAAAATTCCTGACCTGGATTTTGGTCTGAACAACGCATCTGCAGGTTTAGCCCTAGTTGGTACTCCAGTCAACTGCTGCTCTACTTATCAAGATGGAAAACTGAAGATTCAGAGTGACAACTGTAAGCTTTCTTTTGATCTGGGATTTCTGCCCCTGTTTTTCTATGTAGGCTTCAGACTGGGCTGGAGTAACCCTGCTATATTCCTGAAGTTATAACTATACAGTTAATGTTTGCTTCTTAACTTGCTCCTTACTCAGAATGAAGACTAGGGCCCCTATCTTTGGAATGCCACCCCTGGGTCCTAGTCCCCACCTCAATCTGCCCTGGATATATGACTCAGAAATGGATAACGAATGATGAAGCTGCCAGTTGGCACCTGTTCCTGCATCCTGCATAAGATCAAGGCTGCCCTGTGGATATCAGGATCATCACTTTTTGCCCTGTGCACTGTCTCAGTCCTCTTTGATTTAATGAGTATTATAAGAATGCTTTTTTTGTGGCACCCTTCTGACCAGACCCTGCCTGTAGGGTATGCAGACCTCTGTCTTCTTATGCTGCTCTAGATGGGAAATGTGTGATTTAAAAAAATTTCCTAATCAGGACTTATTCTAGTACATTTTCTAAATCTTTGTGGAGGAGTTTTATTGGGGGGTGGGGTGCTCTGTTATACTTCCTTAGACTCTACTATCTTGATGCTTTCCTTAAAATTTCTCTCTCTCTCTCTCTTCCTAATTCTATTTCCTCTAAGAATCCATTACCTTTATTTTGCCCTCTGGCTAACCAGAGTTCCACATGACTGGAGGAAATATCCATATCAGACCTGTTGGTCTTCCTGTTCTTTTTTGCTTCCTAATAAGATGCTACTTTTCAGTTCTTTGTTCCCTCAAAACTGATTTTCTATTATGGCTATCAAGAACAATAAATTACTCCTAAGATATGTAATATCTTAGGATATTATATTTAGGATTATAATTAGGATATTATATAGATATAATTATATTATATACAATTATAATTAGGATGTTATATAGATATAATTATATTATATATAATTATAATTAGGACATTATATAGATAAATATTAGGAGTATATGTAATAATGGAGTTTACATAATAATTTAGGAGTATACATAATAATTCATATAATAATATATGCAGTTATAACCAAGACCCTCAAGCATATTAACCCATAGCAAGGTATAATGTGGCAATGATACGTATCATGTTAGTTGAATGGGAGAAGTGCTTTCCAGGACCTTTTACATAACACTAGCAAAGTTACTGATGACTTTGCCAATATATAAGACCACCTCTGCTCATATACATCAGTGATGAGAGTGTTTCTTGAACATGCCATTTAATTACAGGGCTTTTTTTGTTTTTTGTGATCCTCCGAGGGACTTTGTGCTATCCAAAATTTTTATCAGTGATTTAGATTCTATAATATAATAATAATCAAAACTATGTGTTACTGGATAAAGAATAGAAAAGTAGATCAGTAGAATAGATTAGATAAAGAAAAACAGAAACAACTGACCTCAATAACTCAGTGATAAATTAATTTGAGAATATAAATTACTTGGAGAAGAACTCAGTTACTCTTATAGGAACTTCAGGGAGAACTGGAAAACAGTCTGGAAGAAATGAAGTTAAGTCCAACATCTGATACCATTTAGTACATTAAGTTCAAAGTAGATATGCAACTTGGAAATGAAAGATCATACAATTAAAAAAATTAGAAGAGAACCAGCTTCTTTAATAGCTATAGTTAGAGGGAGAATTCTTAATTTAAAGGGGATAGAAGAGATTATGGAAGATAAAATCTATAACTTCAATCACATGAAATTTAAACAAAAACCTAGTACATGAACAAAATCAATGCATCTAGGCTAAGAAGAGAAGCTATAGAATGAGGAAAATCCCTGTATCTAATATTTTTGATAAAGACCTGATATCCAAGATGTGTAGAGAACTATCACAAATATATAAAATCAACAGTTATTTCCAAATAGATGAGTGTTCAGAGGATATGAACACATGGATCTGAAAAGAAGAATTGGAAACTGTTAGCAACCATATGAAATATTGTTTTAAATCACTAATAAGATAAATATAAATCAACAGGACCCTGAATTTCGACTTCACATCCTCAGAAGATGAGAATAGTATATGTTTGAGGGGCTTTGTAAAGAAAGATTCACTGTTAAAAGAGCTGTGAATTGGTTCAGTCACTCTAGAAAGCATATAACTGGTTTAACAATGACCAAAAAAATAGCAATGTCCAATATGTATCAAAATTCTTATAGCAACACCTTTTGTACTAACATGAAGTGGAAATAAAGTGAACATCCATTGATTGGGAAAGTTAAATACATTGTGGTATAGGAATGTAATGGAATATTGTTATCCTTATAAGAAATGATGGGTAAGCAATAACTATGATATCTACAATAATGTAAATGGAAATAGCTACAACAACAACAAAACACCCAAATGCTATATTCAGATTGTATCTCCCAAATGAATGTAAGCTACTTGAGCTTTTCCATTTTTGTGTTCCCAGATCATTGTGCATTCCTAATGCTCATGGAAAATAGGAGGTTTGGGTTAAATGTAATTATAATCACAAACCTTGGTCCTAAAAGAGAGTTAAGAAAATGTACTTTCCTCAGCTTTTGAAGAGGTGGGGTACTTTGTGTGCAAAATATTGCATATCCTGTTAGACTCAGTTGATGTGTTGGCTACTTTTGCTGAATCACCTTTCCTCCTTTATTAGTCTTTGTTACAGGGGATGGTCCTTTGGATTAGGGAGTAAATTTGGATATATTTGGAAATGAAGGTTACATGGAAAGGCAACAAGCATTGATTAAGGATTTACTATGTACCAGGCACTGTGCTAAGAACTAGGAATATAAATATAAGCAGAAAGACTTAGCACAGTGCTTGGCACATAGTAGATGCTTAATAAATGTTTACTGACAGTCTCTGCCCTTGAGGGGCATATATTCTTTTTTTTTTTTTTGGTAACAGTATTTTCTTTTTCTTTTTTTGTTTGTTTTGTTTTTGGTGAGGCAATTGGGGTTAAGTGACTTGACCAGGGTCACACAGCTAGTAAGTGTTAAGTGTCTGAGGCCGGATTTGAAATCAGATCCTCCTGAATCCAGGGCTGGTACTCTATCCACTACACCACCTAGCTGCCCCTTCTTTTTATTTTTTCCAATTACATGTAAAGGTAATTTTCAACATTCATTTTTGTAATATTTTGAGTTCCAAATTTTTCTCCCTTCCTCCCTTCCCTCCCCTCTCCCGAAGTCAACAAGCAATCTGATATAGGTTATACATTATAATCATGTTAAACATAATTCCACATTAGTCATGTTGGGAGAGAAGAATCAGAACAAAAGGAAAAAAATACAAGAATTAAGAAACAACCCCCCCCCCCAAAAAAAAAGTGAAAATAGTAGACTTCAATCTTCATTCAGACGCCATAGTTCTTTTTCTGGATATGGAGAGCATTTTCCATCATAAGATCTTGGATCATTGTATTGCTGAGAAGAGCTAAGTCTATCACAGTTAATAATCACACAATGTTGTTATTGCCGAGTACAATGTTCTCTTGGTTCTGCTTATTTCACTCATCAGTTCATGTAAGCCTTTACAGGTTTTTCTGAAATCTGCCTATTCATCATTTCTTAAAGCACAATAGTATTCCATTACATTCATATACCACAACTTATTCAGCCATTCTCTAATTGATGGGCATCCCCTCAATTTCCAATTCTTTGGAGGTGTATACATTCTACTGGGAGAAGACAACATACAAAAAAGGGCTGAAAAAACAGAGGCATGGGGGAAGAGGATATATATGTGTATAGGGATAATGAAGATACTCATGCAGGGCAGGTTGAAGTCCAGAAAGTAAGAAGCACATCTAGGAGGGGAATGAAGGTGGGCTTGCCTGGGTTCCACCCTAAAATGGAGGTCCCAGGAGGAATTCACCAACTTGAAAAGTAAGGTGGATGGCAAAACAGAGGGGTATTCCACTGTGAAAAGGTTGCAGGGGTGAATGGATGTTCCAGATTTGGGAGGCCCCAAGTACTGAGAGGGGTTTCAGGGTAAGACTGCAGGGTACATATACATATACACATAATACACACGCAATACATACACACACAAACATACATACATGTACAACACATACATATCAATGTGTATATATGTATATGAACACATACATGAGTGTCTTTAATATATGTAAATATGTGGAGTTTTTGTTTGTTGTTAGTACTTTGTTTTAGTTTTAGTTTTGTTTTGTAAGGGCAATGAGGGTTAAGTGACTTGCCCAGGGTCACACAGCTAGTTAAGTGTCAAGTGTCTGAGGCTGGATTTGAACTCAGGTCCTCCTGAATCCAGGACTGGTGCTTTATCCACTGCGCCACCTAGCTGCCCCAGTACTTTGTCTTTGAAAAGAACCAACGACATTACGGATGATGTCTTGACTTCTGTGTGAAATTAGATTTAAGTGAGGCAGAGTTGCACACAATCGTCTGCCTCATTCTCTCTTCCTGAGTCATAGAAATCCAGTGGCAGGAAAAACTGGTGATGAAACTGGCCAGAAAACTGGCGATGGCCTGGGATGCATTGGATGACCTTGGCATCTTCAATGTCTGGCCAAGCTCTAAGGGCTCCACAATGCCTGCTTCAGCCACCTTTCTGGCTCTTCAAATAAACTGTCCTCATCCACCCATTCTGCCAGGGAAAGCCTTTACATACTTGGGGGTGGGGGTAGACATCCTCCTAATTCACACCTGTTGGTTACTCTCAACCTGGTTTAGCCTGTCTGCCAAAATATATGTGTAGATAGAGATATATGTAATTTTGTTTTGCTTTGTTTTTGTGTTTGTTTTTTGTGGGGCAATGAGGGTTCAGTGACTTGCCCAGGGTCACACACCTAGCAAGTGTCAAGAGTCTGACGCTGGATTTGAACTCAGGTTCTCCTGAATCTAGGGCTGGTGCTTTATCCACTGTGCTACCTAGCTACTCCAACATATTTGTAATGTTAATAATTTTTGTTAATCCTGAGTTTTCTTCAAAGCCAAGGCACCCAAGCACTACCTTCTACACGAGGTTTTTCCTGATCCCTCAGATGCTAGTGCGTCCTCCCCAAATGATCCTTTTTAAAAAATATATAAATATACACGTACATGTTGTGCCTCCCTCCTTGAGGTAAAGGATTGTTTTGGTTTTGAGCTTTGTGCTCCCAGAGCATAGCACAGCCCCTAGAATATTTGTAAAATGAGAGGGTTGAACTAAATGTTCTCTGATGTCCCTTTCGGTTCTAGCCCTAATACCCAAGTACATAGTAGACACCTAACAGATGTCTGTTGAATGATTAATAAGAAAGCATTTAATAAGAATCAATGTAATCTTCTACTTTTAGGTTAAAGAATCATTTTCATATGTGTGGTGTGTGGCAGAATGGCGAGGTGGCAAATCTTAAAAATAATCACTATAGCTGGCACTATTTACATGCTTGCAGGGTTATTGTGAGGATCACAAGATAAGAAAGCACAATGCCTGGCACTTAGTATATGCCACCTAAAGACTTATTCCCTTCCCCCCTTAAGTGATTTGCTTAGGGTCATACATGGAGTATGTCTAAGGGGAAGGGCTTGAGCCCAGGTTTTCCTGACTCTGTAGCTACATTTCTAACCATTCTACTATATATATATATATATATATATATATAAAAGAATGTATACTATATATACATATATGTGTGTGTGTGCGTATTTAAAAATTTACTTATCTGCATATATATTGTATACAGTAGAATATAAACTCTTTGATAGTAGGGCTAGTTTTCTTTCTCTTTGTATCCTTAGCAGCTAGTGCAGATCCTGGCACATAATAGGTCTTTGATAAATGATTGTCTGCCTGAAGTTAGTTCATCTAATAAGATCTGGCATTTATGTGGCACTTTGAAGTTTGCCAAATACCCTGTGACTTGCCCAGGGTCAGTCAGCTAGTAGGCACCCAAAGCCTAGGACTTGGAGCTTCAACTCTTATATTCTTTTACAATGTAACATATAGACTCCCTCCCCTTCCTTTGACCTGAGCAGCTTCTTTTTATCTAGCCTTCTTCTGTGGCCAGTGGTAGGGATAGGGCTGGGGTGCCCTCAATGAAGTTTCCACCCAGAGCTATTGCCTAGGGGACTTGCACCTTTGTTATAGCTATACTATAACCCTGGTGCCTTATCACTTTTCCAGGGGCTATAGAGTTAATTATTAATGTACTGTCCTTCAAAAGAAAAAAAGTTTTCTTTATAATACTACTTCAAAGTATTCTTTATAATACTACTGATAAAGGTATTTTTTTTTTTAAGATTCTTCCCACCCCACCCAACCCCAACACAAGATTGGAGATGGCTTTGTGCTGAGTTATATTGGCCTTCTCAAGAGGTTTCATGGAGTCATCAACTTTTAAAGTTGAAAGGGGCCTAAGGGATCATCTGCTAGGGCAGCTAGGTGGCATAGTGGATGGGGCATTGGCTCTGGAGTCAGGGAGACTCATCTTCCTAAGTTAAAATCCAGCTGTGTGACCCTGGGCAAGTCACTTAACCCCCCCTTCCTTCAGTTTCCTCATATGTAAAATGAGCTGGAGAAGGAAATGGCAAACCACTCCAGTATCTTTGCCAAGAAAGCCCAAAATGGGGTCACAAAGAGTCAGACAGCACTGAAAAAAACAACTGAACAACAGCAAGGGATCAGTGATTACAATCTCTTTTTCTTTTATAGAAGAAGAAATCAAGTTCAAGGAGTTGACATAATGAATGCCTAAAATCACACAATTCTTAGTGGGAGAGCTGAGACCAGAAATCAGACCTTTTGATTCTTAGTTCTATGTTCTTTTCTCTCTACTAAACTCCTTTTCAGTGATAGTTGTGTGATGTCTGTCAATGGTTAGGGGGCACAGTCTCTGGCCATGGAATGAGAGTCAGGTAACTGACCCATGAACTGATGGAAGAGGTGATGCCAAATAAGCATGAAACAACAATCCTAGAAAAGTCTTTTTTTTGGCCTCACTCTTATATACCTCCAGGAACCCTGAGAGGATCAGGTGTGATAAAGTAGGTAAGTGCTTTATAACCCTATCCCTTAAATACTAATGCTTACTTTTGAGCTACTATTATTATTATTGTTTATTCACATGTTATGTATTAAGAAGAGTGTCAGATTTGGAGTCAGTATCTGGGTTCCAGTTTTAACTGCCATTTACTCTTGTGACCTTGGGCAATTAACTTCACTTTTCAGGGCCTCAGTTTCATCATATGTCAAGGAAGAGTTGGATTTGCCAACCTTTAAAGTCCCTTCTAGCTCAAAATTTTTGGTCCTAAGATTGCATGGCTATGAGACCTATAAGATTACATCCAACTCTAAATAGATGGGTAAGATTATGGAAATATATGTATAATGTAAGACAGAGGTGATGGTTTAAATGAAAAAGACCAAGTTCGTATCAGTCAGTCAATAAACATTTATTAAGTACCTACTATGTGCCATATGCTGTGCTAAGCACTAAGGATACAGAAAGAGGCAAAAGACAGTCCCTGCTCTGGAGGAGTTGACAATCTAATTGGTGAGACAACAAGCAAACAAATATGTACAAACTATATACAGGATAAATAGGCAATAGTTAAATGAAGCAAGGCTTCCAAAAAAATAAGGCTTTAGTTGATACTTTGTTGTTGTTCAGCCACTTTCAGTTGTGTCCCATTCTTTGTGACCCCATTTGGGGTTTTCTTGGCAACAAAAGTAGAGTAGTTTGCTATATTCTTCTCCAGCTCATTTTACAGATGAGGAAACTGAGGCAAACAGGGTAAAGTGAATTGCCTAGACAGATAGTAAGTGTCTGAAGCCAGATTTGAACTCTGGAAGATGAATTTTCCTGACTCTAGGCACTTTATCCACTGTACCACCTAGGTGCCTCAAAGCTGGCACTTAAAGGAAGCCTATTTGAGAGATGTTGCAAAGGTAAGTGCCTTGGCAACTGTTTTGATGGGCAGGGGGTGAAAGAGAGTGAGGAAGGTCCACTTCTAATCTGAGGCTGGAGATCAGGCAAGTATAGTAGGAAGTAGAAGTGCCCTTGTACAGGTGCAAGAGGAAGTCAGTTTGGGGCATATGGAAGTTGGCCTGACCCTGGCCTGCCTCCCTCAGGGGACATGAGGAGCAGGAGATGGGACGTCTTTGTTTAGAGTAGATACAGTTCTAGGCTTGGAGGCAGGAAGACCTAAGTTTAAATCAGACTTCAGACTCTTACAAATTGTATATTCCTGGGCAAGTCATTTAACCCCTATTTGCTCTAATTTCCCCAAATATAACATGGAATAATAATAGCCCCCACCTCCCCAAGTATAGTGAGAATCAAATGAGATAATATTTTAAAAAATTGCTTAGCAAAGTTCCTGGCACATAGTAGGTACTTGTTTCTTCCCTTTCTTCCCTACACAGAACCACTTGACTAAAATGTTTTAGCATTATTGAAATTTTGTGACAGATAATTTGAGAAATTAATTCACATTTTAGGCTGTCATAGCAATACTATTTACATTTTGTGCTTTAGTATTTCAGGAGCTCTTTAATGTTTAATCCTAAAATAGCATTAGGGGTGAAACATTCTCTAAACCCGTTCTGTCTTGAGAGTCTCCAAATCCCTTCATTTGGATGTCTGTGAGAGCCAAATACATAAATCTTAGGGAAGGATTTGACTTTCAGAATTATGGACTCGCTAGTTGGAGCCCTGTGATGGCTTTCGGCAGGAAAGGGAATTTAAAAAGCTGTCTCACCAACATGCAGAAGGCTGGTGTTTCCAAAGTGTTGAATGTAGTGTGTGAATCCACAATAATGAGTTTCATTGCATTTCTCTGCTCTGTGGCTGACTCCATGTGCTTCCAACATTGCTAGACTGTGGGCTACAGCCACAATTGAGTCTTTGAAGCAACAGGATTCATTCTGATCTTTTGCTTAGATTGGGGGTCAAAACAGAAAGGAAGTTTTCTATAAATCACCTACATGCTGTTTCTGTCCAAAGTTGGAGTCTTTGATTAAGAAGTCATTCACATCCATGAACTGGGTGAACAGGCTGAATGTAAGTCACAAACAGGAAAGACGAGCTCCTGTGAACTTGCAACCCAATCCCATGACTTATTGTGCTCAATCAAAAATATGGCAGAAGATGTGAAATATTTAACCCTTGCTTCATTCTCTTGAGTATAGTTCTAGTCATATTGCATCCATATTGTGCTTATCCAAATTCTTGTATTTTTTAAAGGGGAGGAATAGAAGCTGATATTTGAATATAGTTTTAAAAGAAGTTTTATAGCATATATGCCAAAATAAATTATAAAGTGCCTAAATGCAAATGGTATTATAAAATGTAGGCAGTTGGTGGTACAGTGGATAGAGCACTGGGACTGGAGGCAAAAAGACCTGAGTTCAAATCTGGCCACAGACACTAGCTATACGTGGCACAAGAATCCAGGTAACTGACTTACAGGCTGGATTACTTTCCCATGTACCTGACAAATTTCCCCTATGTGACTAATGTACAGCTCACCAGGTGCATTTAAATATAAGTAGGGTAGTAACATCTTTATATCAAGACCAGTACTAGGCAACATTTGAAGTAGGCAGAGTTTGGTTTTGATGCTCTTCCATCTTTTATCTCAAATTGTTCTCTCTTTCCATGCTTTTCTCCTTTCCTCTCCAACCAGTGTGCTCCACTTTTGTTATCTCCTGGACCCATCTGCTCTGGTGGTGACAGCTCCCTATCCCCAAATACTCCAGCTCTTTGAAGACCTCTTCTACCCATTAAAATGTACTTTTCAGAATTTGAGAGTTGGAAGGAATATTATGGCCAACCCATACAGGACAGGAATTCCCTACTTTTCCATACCCCATACCCTACTTCCCAAAAGTAGTCCCCTAACCTCTTCTCAAAGACTTTCAGTGATATAGAATCTATTTTGTCTTGAAGCAGGTCATTCTACTTGGGATAGCTCTATTTTTTCAGTTTTTAAATATTTAAACAGGGCTAAATGACTTGTCCAGAGTCACACAACTAGTAAGTATATGAAGCTAGATTTGAACTCATGGAGAGTCTTTCTGATTCCAGACTTGGCTCTCTAACCACCATGCCACCTAGCTACCCCTTCCTCCATTATCATAGCTCTTCAAATACTTGGACACAAGTCTCCCCTTGGAGTATTCTCTTTTTCATGCTAAACAAGCCCTGTTCCTTTAACCAATCCTTATATGACATGGACTCAAGGCTCTTCATTATCTGCATTCATTATCTCCTCTGGACACTCTGGTTTATCAGTGTCCTTGTTAAGCTGGTTTCCAGAACTGAATGCAATCCTCTGGATAGAACCTGATGAAGGCAGAGTACAGTGGCACTATTACCTCCCTATTCCTGGAAGCTGTGCCTCTCTTAATGTAGCCCAAGATTGCATTAGCTTTTTTGCCTACCACATCACACCACTGGCTTAGTTTAAGCTCAAAAGCTACTAAAATGAGACCCTTTTCAGAACAATGGATGTCTAACCATGTCTCCCCCATCTTGTACTTGTGAAGTAGATTTTCTTATACCTAAGTGTAGCATTGTACTTTTTCTGTGGCTCATTTCTTAAGGGATCTGCTGGTTAAGGTGTTAATGGTTAATAATGGTTATTCTTTCCAGACAAGTGAGACCTTCAGATCCTTAGTTCAAAGGAAAATGTAATATGGGAATTTTAAGGAACTTCAAAGAACCTCTTGAGGGATATAGGTTTGAGGAATTGGACCTTTCCTGTACTCCTTATACCACATTAGACAAGTTGACTGAATCTTTGTATAAAGTTCATTTCATGTCCACATTGAGTATAACAGCCATTATGAATTGGGGAGGCAGGTAGGAGAGCATATATGGGAATTCTAGATCCTGACAGGGGAAAAGGAATAGATACTTATATAGAAGACTTAAGATTCCATTCAAAGATCAATTATAAGGTACTTCCACATGGAAAGGTCCTGGTGTTCTGCCTTCCTCGATCACCCTGGCTCCCCTTCCTCTACCTTTAACCCTTCTTTTCTGTCAAAGCATATTCTAGGTAATCAAGTTAGAGGTACCCAAATGAAGTTCTGATAGCCCCACCACCACTTCCTCCCATCCTAGTCCCCTAGAACTAAAGGTCTCCACTCACTTCTTTCTTACAGTTCCAATTAAGTGTGTGGAGACTGAAGATAATGTTCATTTTCATGGAAACTGGCAAATGCTACAAATTAGGACTCGATTTACTGTTTTGTTGATTGTCTATACCTAAGAAAACAATGGAGAAAATGTTAAAAATGCAAATTAAACTTTAAAATGCCTTGTCCATACGTTTTCCCCCATGGAGAGCTGATTGTTAAACATTTAAGCACATTACTAGAAGAGACATAGGTTTTCAAATGCTCTGCCTATAGAGAATAAGTTTTTCCAGGTCCTAGAAAGTTGTAAGGGCTTTTGGACGTAGCTCAAGTAACAAACTGTGTGTCTATTATCTGAGGAATGACCTTAACAAATAGGGAAAGGTTCATCACTGGAAGGCTGGACAACAGTTACTGACATTTTTTGGCCACAGAGAAACTCATGAAGACCATTTACTAAGAAATGGAAGGATTGCTATTAATATTAGTGGAGGGAATATCTAGTGACACAATCATTGTTTTTATGAAGTGTTTGAAGTATAGTGATATTTACAAATCTTAAAAAATAATGATCAATACTTATATAACATTCTCAAGACTTTGGTCTTTTAATTTTTTCTGAAGTCTCTAAGTAATTTCCTACCTTTAATTTGAATCTGTGAGCTTTCTCCTACTTTTTTTAGTGACATTCATTCATTAATTTAAGAATCCTACTCTATCACACTGTACACGTAACGGTACTGTTCTGCTCTCTGGCAGAATTCTATCAGAGCACCCGTTACTTAATCAAGACTAAATTTCCTTGTAAATGTCATCCCTGAAGTGAACACTGTGTTCTTGTCTGATAAGAAAGAAGCAGAGAAGTAGAAAGAAATGAATAATTTAGGCTCATAATTAGCCCTTCATTTTGAAATAAAGTTTGTCTCTTGTTGTTCACCTCTCTACCACTGTAGCCACCATCTTGGTTCAGGTCTTTATTACCTCTTTTTTTTTGGCCCGGCAATGAGGGTTAAGTGACTTGCCCAGGATCATATAGCTAGTGAATGTCAAGTGTTTGAGGCAGGATTTGAACTCAGGTCCTCCTGAATCCAGGACCAGTGTTTTATTCACTGCACCCACCTAGCTGCCCCCTTTATTACCTCTTGTTTAGACTATTGCAACAGCTGACTATTTTCTCTACCTACTTCAAGCTTCTCCCTGTGACAATTTATCTTCCACATAGCCAGTCATCAAAGTGGTTTTCCTGAAGCCCATGTATAACTATGCCACCTCTCAATTCAAGAAATTCCAGTGGTTCTCTATTGCCTCTGGGATCAAATATAAACCCCCCACTTTGGCAATTTAAATCTCAAAACCTGGCCCCTTCCTACTTCTACCATCTTCTTTTGTTACTCTTCCCTAAAACTCTATATTTCAACAGTGCTGGCCTGCTGTTCCACACACATGCCACTCCATCTTTTGTCTCTCTGCCTCTGCATATTCCTGGAAAATACCCTCTCTTCAGCTTGACTTTTCATAGTGTCTGGTATCCTTGAAGATTCAGCTCAAGCAGTACTTTCTACATGAAGCTTTTTCTGATATCCCCCAGATGTTAGTACACTCCCTACCCAAACTACCTTGCATTTATTTTGTATACCAAAATGGGATGCCCTGGCCCTCTCTTTTTGTTTCGTTTTTTTTTGTTTGTTTGTTTTGCAGAGCAATGAGGGTTAAGTGACTTGCCCAGGGTCACACAGCTAGTAAGTGTCTGAGGCCGGATTTGAACTCAGGTCCTCCTGAATTCAGGTCCGGTGCTTTATCCACTGTGCCACCTAGCTGCCCCACAACATAGTCTTTCACTGGATGCCATGAGTGAAGGTGTCACCTCAGTGCTCCAGACATGAATGCAGCAAAGAGGGTTAAAGCCGACCCAGGCATTTCATGGTCTACTCCAAAAATAGTCTCTTTCAGGGCATCCTTGTTCTTGTCGAGCCATTCTGAATGTTACTGTAGTCCTTAGGGGCAGAAGAATGCACCAGGGGTAGGCAAGTCTCAGCCTTCCCTATAGCATGCCTAGGTTTCTGCAAATTTTTAGACTTGCCTTGACCCATGTCATACAACTTGTTCTCGGAAGAAGAGTCCGTCATTTCAGGGAACATGCCCTCCTCTTTAAAGATGGAGAAAATGCTTTTCGGCTTCTCGGGGAGTTTGGTGAAGGGAATCAGTTCTTTTTCAGAGTTAGTAAACTCCTCTTTCCACCCCATCTTTCCTGGACTCCCCCTGCTAAAAGCATGGACATGTGGTAAATTTTTTTTTTTAGTTTTTCTTTGGTAAAGTTGATGCTGTTGAAGTCAGATGACCTAGTTTCTAGGGCTTGGGTGGGTGGGTGGAGTCTAGGGTGCTTACTATGTCTACTGTATATTTTGACATTTGTTTTCACTGAATTTAGTACTTTAATAGTCTTATGTTACTTTCATTGCTGTAGGGGAGTTTGTCTTGTATAACTCATGGGTCCAGAGGCCATGTCTTCTACTACTTTGTTATCTTCTCAGTATCCCCAGTATCTAATGTAGTCATATATCATATATTGTAGCAGGGGCAAGGGTGTATGTATGAAGTGCTCAGGGAGGATTAGCACCTCTGGTGTAAGGACTTACTGAGCACTTTTTAGGGCTTTGGTGTTCACCTGGCATTCAACTCTCACCTGTGGCTCCAAGAGCTATAGTATGTGCAGCAACTACACTTTGGTAAAACCATCTCAGCAGATGGTTGAGGGTAACCCAGGAGTCTCAAACCCATCAGTGAGTTAGTGTGTCGACTGTAAGCACATGAAGCCTTCCTCCTGGGCAGAATGAGTAGATGAGGATATTTTGTTCCAAAAGCCATGAAGGCAGCTGAAGCAGGTGCTATAGAACCTTAGAGGTTGGTCAGAAATCAAAGGTACCAAGATCATTCACTGTATCTTAGGCATTCGCCAATTGTGTTTACCTGTGTCTTGTCAAAGGACTTGGATGACTCCGGAAGAGAAAGTGAAGGCAACAACTGTGTAATTTTGCCTCCTTTGAATCAATTCATGCACAAGTCAAGACATCACCTGGGATATCCTTGGTCCTTTTCCAAAACGAAGGATAAACAACAACATCATAACATAGTGCATTAGAAGGTGCTCAGTGCATACTTATTAAATTGAATTGAACTTCTGGATAGAAAATTAGAGTCAAAAAATAAAAAAAAACATTTATTTAGTGTCTATTGTGTGCCAGATACTGTATTAGATATTGTCAGGCTACCAAAGAAGCAGAAGTGGTAGGGATACAAAACCAAGGCAAAAAGGAAGGGAAGGGAAGAATCTTGTATCCTATAGACAACATGTGTACTTATGAGTATATACAAAACATACATAAAGTAATTTTAGGTTGAGGTATTAATAGTTGGCCTCCTATAGGAGGTGCCATTTGGGCTGAGCTTTGAAGGAAAAAAAATTCATTCATTCAATAAGCATTTAAGGAGTACTTACTCTAGTATTTACAAGGCATTCATTGGGCAGGACCCTGATGATACAAAGATTACAAAAAAGTACTTGCCTTCAGGGAGTTTACATTTTACTGGGGGTGGGGTGGGGAATATACACAGATAATGCAATGCAAAATATATACAAAGTAAATATGAAAGTCATTTCAGGGAGGGCACTAATGACTTCGGGGATCAGATCAAGATTGGTAGCAGAGATTTCAACCATCTGTGGACTGCTGAAAACTTGTTTCATTTTCAGCCAAGATAAATAAATATTTTTAAGTGTAAGGAAATTTATCATTTCTGTGCCTTATATAAAGCTCCTACTTCGCAGGTTTCTGACTGCCAGCAGCCCTTAATGAACTTGGTGACCTCCCAGAGATGATGGCTTTATTTCTGGGAAAGGGTTTGGATGTGCCTTGCAATAGGAACCCACTCTTTCCTTCTCTCTTCTCCTTTCTCTCTTCTCTTTCTTCTTCTTCCTTCCCTCTCTCTCTTTCTCTCCTTCCTCCCCTTCCTTCTCTTTTCCCTTCCCTTCCCTTCCCTTCCCTTCCCTTCCCTTCCCTTCCCTTCCCTTCCCTTCCCTTCCCTTCCCTTCCCTTCCCTTCCCTTCCCTTCCCTTCCCTTCCCTTCCCTTCCCTTCCCTTCCCTTCCCTTCCCTTCCCTTCCCTTCCCTTCCCTTCCCTTCCCTTCCCTTCCCTTCCCTTCCCTTCCCTTCCCTTCCCTTCCCTTCCCTTCCCTTCCCTTCCCTTCCCTTCCCTTCCCTTCCTTCCTTCCCTTCCCTTCCCTTCCCTTCCCTTCCCTTCCCTTCCCTTCCCTTCCCTTCCCTTCCCTTCCCTTCCCTTCCCTTCCCTTCCCTTCCCTTCCCTTCCCTTCCCTTCCCTTCCCTTCCCTTCCCTTCCCTTCCCTTCCCTTCCCTTCCCTTCCCTTCCCTTCCCTTCCCTTCCCTTCCCTTCCCTTCCCTTCCCTTCCCTTCCCTTCCCTTCCCTTCCCTTCCCTTCCCTTCCCTTCCCTTCCCTTCCCTTCCCTTCCCTTCCCTTCCCTTCCCTTCCCTTCCCTTCCCTTCCCTTCCCTTCCCTTCCCTTCCCTTCCCTTCCCTTCCCTTCCCTTCCCTTCCCTTCCCTTCCCTTCCCTTCCCTTCCCTTCCCTTCCCTTCCCTTCCCTTCCCTTCCCTTCCCTTCCCTTCCCTTCCCTTCCCTTCCCTTCCCTTCCCTTCCCTTCCCTTCCCTTCCCTTCCCTTCCCTTCCCTTCCCTTCCCTTCCCTTCCCTTCCCTTCCCTTCCCTTCCCTTCCCTTCCCTTCCCTTCCCTTCCCTTCCCTTCCCTTCCCTTCCCTTCCCTTCCCTTCCCTTCCCTTCCCTTCCCTTCCCTTCCCTTCCCTTCCCTTCCCTTCCCTTCCCTTCCCTTCCCTTCCCTTCCCTTCCCTTCCCTTCCCTTCCCTTCCCTTCCCTTCCCTTCCCTTCCCTTCCCTTCCCTTCCCTTCCCTTCCCTTCCCTTCCCTTCCCTTCCCTTCCCTTCCCTTCCCTTCCCTTCCCTTCCCTTCCCTTCCCTTCCCTTCCCTTCCCTTCCCTTCCCTTCCCTTCCCTTCCCTTCCCTTCCCTTCCCTTCCCTTCCTTCCTGCTTGTTTAAATGAAAACCCGAGGAACAAATCTGTTATTCTAGTATTGTTTCTTCCGGTTTGAATAGTACAGTTTTCATATTAACTTAATCTCTCTTGTAGCAACAAAGTAACTAGAGATAATCTTGAAGTGATCACTCACTACCTTTCAGGAGCCCAGCCCAGGGGAAGCCCCAGAAGCTGTAGATGTTGTGATGTGAAGGTAACAGGTATTTCCTCCTCCTGTATTGTTTTTAGGACATTGTTATATTATCAAATGAAGTTTCCTGGGGAGGAGCTGGACAGGGCTTTAGAAGCTATGAAGTCTAAATCCCTTATTTTCTAGGTAAGAAAACCGAGGCCTAAAGAATTAAATGATTCAAGCAAGATCACACAGCTGTTAAAGAGTAAAGGCAGTATTTGCAGTCAGTTCTCCTGCTTCCAAACCCAGGGTCCTTCTGACTCAACCATAGTGTTCTTCTGCAACTGGATCCTCTAGTTTTCTCTCTTTTTCTTTTCTTTTCTTTTCTTTTCTTTTCTTTTCTTTTCTTTTCTTTTCTTTTCTTTTCTTTTCTTTTCTTTTCTTTTCTTTTCTTTTCTTTTCTTTTCTTTTCTTTTCTTTTCTTTTCTTTTCTTTTCTTTCTTTCCCTTCCTTCCTTCCTTCCTTCCTTCCTTCCTTCCTTCCTTCCTTCCTTCCTTCCTTCCTTCCTTCCTTCCTTCCTTCCTTTCCTTTCCTTTTATTTTATTATTTTTTTTTTGCGGGGCAATGAGGGTTAAGTGACTTGCCCAATGTCAAGTGTCTGAGGCTGGATTTGAACTGAGGTCCTCTTGAATTCAGTACCAGTGCTTTATATGCTGTGCCACCTAGCTGCCCCCAAACTTCTAGTTTTCATCTCATGAAGCAAGGTGTCTTGAAGTAAGGCAAAGAAAAATGTCTATTTTTCTTGGTCTAACCATTAACTTTTCCATTTTAAGCCAATACATAAAACAAGGTCAGTGGCACTCAGTCCAAAGCCATCATTTTACAGATAAAGAAACTGAGGTTCAGCGAAACCCAGGTCAAGGTCAGAATGAATGGTGGAGGTTTCCTGGTTTTCTATCAAAGGCTACAAGTAGCAGTTATAACTGCAAAATAGTATAGAGAGGATTATTGGTCTTTGGAACTCAAATTTTGAAGGTAAATAAATATATGTAACTCGACTTATATAATGACCCCTTCCCTGGAGATCATCAGGCAAAGGCACTGGATGGCCACTTGTGGGTATGTTTTAGAGGTTATTTTTGTTTGTTTATGGGTTGGATAAGAAGACAACCCCTAAAGCCCCTTCCAACTCTGTGAGTCTGTGACATCCTGGTTGGGGGTGGGGGAATTCTTTTTGCTTTTATGCTCTTGCAGAACCCTGAAAAGTATTATTAGCTACTTGTAAACCAGAGGCAGTATTCTAGGTGAGTAGAAAGAGTATTGAAACAGGAACCAAGAAATCTGAGTTCTAGTCTCAGAGCATTGTGTGACCTTCCACAAGCCTCAGCAATTCTGGGTCTCACTTTGCTCATCTATTTAATGAGTGGATTGATTAGATGATCTCTAAGGTCCTTTCCCATTATCACATCCTGTGATGTTCTCTAAAACTTTCAGATTATTCCCAATTTCCTCTTTCTTTTTTTTTTCCTGACTGCCCTTTGGCTATTTATATACTTTTTACTGCTTCTGTAACAGTGACTACTCTGACCCTCTGCTGCCTGGGAGCCAGGTATATTACATTCCCACCCCTTTCCCAGGGTTCTCTTGTATCCTTAGGTGGATGGTGAGGGGTGTCTAGTATCTACAGTTGGTTGAAGCACCCACTAACTGCATTTTCCCAATGTAAGGGGGGGCATGCACTCCAGTGCCATTGAACAATTTAAGTCTGATTAGCTTTTACAATGGAATATTTATTTCAAAGGTATAACAAGAACAAACATGTAAACTTTCCTCCTCAATACCTGGAAGGCATAATTCTCACTCTCTGGGGAGGGGTGGGAAGGGAGGTTCACAGCTTAATTTAGTTGCTAAATAGCATTAGTCTCACCACATTCCAAGTCCAGAGTTTCCCTGGGCTTGTGTCCCAGGCTTCTGACTTCTTAGGCCTTCTCTGCTGGGCTGATAGCAACACACAGCCTGGAATCTTGGCTCTGAGGTCACCGTGGCTCAAGCTTCTGGGTCAGGGACTTTACTCCCTGTGCCTAGAACTGAAAAAGGACAAACAAAACCAAACCAAAATGTCAAGCCCGTTTCTTGGTGCCACAGGGCGTAAGGCAAAGGAGAAAGTAGCCCTTCCCCCTCCTATCTCTGTGCATGCTTCCCATGCAGAGGGTGAACTAGACCTTCCCCCCTGGATGCCACTGGAAAGAGGGTGAGACTCTCTCAGTCTGTTAGTATGACAGAAGGGGCCAGTAATGCAGCCAGTGGAAAGAAGCCACCCAGGTGGTAGGGGAACTCAGAATATCTTCTTCCTGAAGAATGTCCTTCTGCCTCCCATGGATGCCTCTATCATAGATGATTTGGACACATGCCAAAGCCTAGTTAGAACCCTGATACTGATGAGATGGGATCCAGAAGAAAAGGAAAAAACTCAAATCATTCATTTTTCCTACTTGTTAGAAGTTCTGTTAATAGTTTTGATTCAGGAAGAACTTGAATTCGTGGTTCAAATGAAGTTTCTGTATTATTTCTGGATTTCAGTCATCTTTGACCCTGCATTTCCCAAAAGAACAGAGCTGGTTTTAACTAGATGTGCATATGCTCATTCCCATATCAAGCATACACAGGGGTACATAGAAGTTAAAATGTCAATCACTCAACAAGCAGGAAACATATGGAGGGGAATAAAATGTAAGAAGATTGAAAAGAATGAGCTAAGAACCACCTGAGTTATTAATTCAATTCAATTAACCATTTATTAAGCACCTGATATATACATCTATCTATCTATCTATCTATCTATCTATCTATCTATCTATCTATCTATCTATCTATCTATCTATCTATCTATCTATCTATCTATGAGACTGAAGATGCAGAGGTGAAAAATGATAGTCATAGAATCTACCATGTATTTGGGGGAGGGGGCTATGCCATATCCATAATTACAATACAAGGTAAAATGTGACAAGGGCAAAGGAGGGATCATGAAAATGTTAGTCAGTCAATAAATGTTTATTAAGCACCTACTATATGTCAGGCACTGTGTTAAGTGCTGGGGATACAAATACAAAAAAGAAAGACAGTCTCTGCCCTCAAGGAGCTTACAATCTAATGGGGGAAGACAATACACAAAAGGAAGCTGAAAGTGAGGGAGGTAAGGAAAGGTATTTGTTTTTTTTTTAAATTAATTTTCCTTTTTTTTTGGTGAGACAATTAGGGTTAAGTGACTTGCCCAGGGTCACACAGCTAGTGTCAAGCATCTGAGGCTGGATTTGAACTCAGGTCCTGACTCCAGGGCCAGTGCTCTATCCACTGTGCCACCTAGCTGCCCCTAAGGAAAGTTATTTGGCAAGGAGACAAGGTAAAGTTCAAAGGATTTGCCAAAACAGTAATGGCTTACTACTTCAGGAAACTGATAAAAAGACAAGCTTCTTGACTCATTGCAGAGGAGTGGTAGATTAAAGGTACAGATGAAGCATGCATTTTTGGATATGGTTAATGTGGTGATTTGTTTTGCATTGTTGTACTTATTTATTATAAAGGAGGGGCTGGGGGCAGCTAGGTGGCACAGTGAATAAAGCACCAGCCCTGGGTTCAGGAGTACCTGAGTTCAAATCTGGCCTCAGACACTTAACACTTACTAGCTGTGTGACCCTGGGCAAGTCACTTAACCCCAATTGCCTCACCAAAAAAAAAAAAAAAAAGGAGGGGCTGCTGGGTGAGGGAGTAAGTAGGAAGTGACAGTGATTTAAGGAGGGGGGAAGAGCATCAGTTGACCAGTACAGATAAAAGTAGTCCATGCAAGAGAAGACAAAGGCTCAAAGTAGGTTATTTCATTATGGTTGAAAAAGGTATGAACTATACAATGTAGTTAGAATAGATAATTCTTAGTGACTGGATGTTAAAAGTGAGGAAAGAAGGAAGGGTTAATGATAATGACTCCTAAGTTTTGATCCTGGATACCTGGGAAGATGGGGGTCCTATCAACAGAAATAGAAAAGTTGGGAGGAAGGCCAAGTTTAGGCAATGGGAGAGGATGAGATTAATTTTGGAGATGTTGGCTTTGAGGCTGGATGTCCATTTGGAGATGTCTAACAGGCAGTTTGAGATGCAGTACTATAGCGTGGGGAACACATTGCATTCAAATAGCACCTGCATAGATATGATCATTGTAATCAGGAAGATGGAGGGACATATTTGGGGAAAGAGTATATGAGAGAAGAGGGATGAGGATCAAACCTTAAGGGAGGCTCCTTCCCCTTGAGAGGGTCAGCTGGATGTGGACAGTTAGTTTCTTTCACACTACTGGAAAGAATTCCCCAAATGTCAAGTTCATAATGAACAAGTTTCAACTTTTAACATGATTATTTTTGGTTTAGAACAAGATATTATGTATATCAATGGAAGAAAGGAAGAAATAAACATTTATTGAGCAGCTACTGTGTGAGGCATTGTGCCCAGCATTTTACAAATATCTCATTTGATCTAAAGAGAAATTTAACTCTATGTGATGGCAAAAAAGAGACAGAGAAGAAGTGGTCAGACAGGGAGGAAGAGAACCCTGGCAGAGCAGTTTCATGGGACCTAAGAGAAGAAAAGATATCCAGAAGGTGGTCAAGAGTGTCAAATAAATCTAAATGAAATTTATTCTTCCAATGACCTTCTTAACACATCTATTGCAGCACATTGTGTAGTTAGTTACCCTTGACATAACACAGAATTAATTTGATCATTGTTATAGGTAATGTCATTGTTCCCAAACCAAAGCAATGTGGGAGGTAGGTGGGTCACTTTCTTCCTCATGTTACACTATACCTTATAGGCTAAATGGCAGTAACACGAATCAGAACCCTGAATGGTTTAGTCATGGATACTGTCAAATTTGTGTGGAACAAGCTCCCTACTGGCTAGTTGAAATGGAATAAAAAAAATTGTAGGAAAGATCAGTGTGGGGGAAGTTTGGATACTCCAAAATTCCATAAAGTTTCTTTTTTCTTGTGTCACCTGCTTTAATGGTTTTTAATTGTCGTGAGTTACTTTTAATAACAGCTGACATTTATATAGGGCTTTAAAGTTGCCAAGCACTTTACAAGACATTATTTGATCCTTACAACAATCTGATGAGGTAACTACTCGATCCTGGGGGTGTTATTATCCCCATTTTACAGATGAGAAAATTAGCCTGAGAATTTGTAATTTTTCCCATGGTCACATATTTATCACATAGCAGAGTCAGGACTGTTCATTCCAATGCCTCATTACTTCTCAAGAATACATGATTTCATTAGTGTGGGAATACCCTTCACTAATAGATTGCCACCTATCTTTAACTTAAAAGGTATATCTGAGTTGTCTGAGGCTCAGGAAGTGAAATGACCTCTCTAGTGATGGGATGGGAATGCAGGTCTTCTTGATTATAATTCTGATACTTTATCCATTATAGATGTGATGGCTGTTCTTTTATATATAATAATTATTATTATAGTTTTTGGGGGGATCCAGATTTGTGACTTTATCTCTTCCCACATTGATAGTTTCTCCACAGGTATAACTGTCTGTCTTACAGAGTAGCCTGGAACACAGAGATCCTGTGATATGCCCGTGGTCCAAAAGCCAGTGTGTGTCAGGGGCAGGACTTTAACCTAGGTCTTCCTGACTACAAGGCCAACTTGACTATCTCGTAGGCCACATTGCCTTTCCCTAGCATTGTTGTTATAATGATAATGAGGCTACAGCAAATCATCTTGTAAAGTGATTGGTTAACTCGAGGAAGGAGATGAAAGCACTTGGCCTACAAATAACATCACGAATGCTCTGTCCTGTTGCCATTCCAACCACATTGCATAGACGTGTTTTCCAATTGAAGTGGGAATGAACTTCAATCACAGTTCTATTTCCACGCACGGGGCACACTACTTGCTTGATACTGGCATCGACTTGCTTAGTACTTCAACCACTTATTAAAGTCTAGACGCAACATAAAAGCACGCAAATTGGTTCCAGTCATTGCTAGTAAAAACCTCAGCTTGAGCTGGAGAGGGATCGGTGCATCTTTCGCTGTAATTAAAATGGACTGTTAAAGTTTCTCTAGTTTAATTGGTAACACTTTCTTTGGAAGTCAGTGCATCTTGCTGGGGAGCTTAAATGCATTTCTGTATATAAGATCAGAATTCAAATATAGTTTTATGGGCAGATTTACAGTTATGTTCTACCCGGGTGGTCTTCTTTTGCCTCTATCTTTCCTATTTAAGATTTATGCTGTCATTCACCACAGTCTAATTGTGTTTTGATAAAAAAGAAAAAAAAAGACCCATTGCTGACGCATTTCATACGGAAAACTGGGAATATTCTGAAACTTTCAGTAAATTTGCCTGAAGTTTGGCCCAGCCCAAACCTCTTCTGTCTAGAGCCTCTTTTTGGGATCCCAGTACTGGAGCTTTCCTTGTTATCTCTGAAATGAGAGAGTATCACCAATAATCAGTTCAGGCCCAAGATCACCGTGAGGTGACAAGGTGACAATGCATTTGTTCTGGTCCAACACATTTGATCCCCTTCAGGTAATAAGGTGGACACACACACACACACACACACACACACACACACACACACACACACACACACACATATATATATATACACATATACATATACATACACACACACGTGCACGCACACACACACACATATATATACACATATACATATACATATACACACACACACACACACACATATATATACATATATATATATATAGGGATTCCCTCCCATACCTCACCTTTGCTTTCCCAAGGCACCATTGGCACAAGTTATCCTGATATCCCTAATGCAAATATAGGAAAGGATTTTTGTTATCATTTAGTCCAACTCCTTCATTTTATTGATGAAGCAGCTGAAATTCTGTCCAGGCTGTCCTCTGGACTTTCTATATTCTGGAAGTTCACTCAAGCTCTGGAATTCACATATTGGAAGTACCTTTTCCTGTGGCCTCTGCCTCTGATTGTATGGCTCCTCCCAGAAACTCTGTTTAAGGAGGGTGCAAGCCAACCTTGTCTTCATTCCTCTCCAGGCTGTATTCCAGACTTTTGTTACCAAGTCAGGTATCCCTGCCCTGCTTTTGTGTGTTGTCTTCCCCCCTTAGAATATGGGCACTTTGAGGGCAAGGGCTATCTTTCTGCTTTTATTTATTTTCCCAGCACTGAATGCACTGATAGGCCGACTAACCTACAGACAGGCAAAGTGACTTGCTTAACGTCACACAGCCAGTTAGGAGCAGAGCTAGTATTTGTACTTTGGTCTCTTGATTATTGGTCCAATTCCCTTTCATATTATGCCAAGCCAATATAGCATCATAGAAAGGGAATTGAACTGTGATATAGCATATATGCATATGTAAGCATTCATGCATGTTTGCATATATATAATTTGTATTTATTAGACACTAATAAAGGATTGTTAGTTGATAAATACACATGCATATTTGGTAGGTCTTACCAAGGAGGAAGATTTCCATTATGGGCCTGGTGACAGACCGTATACGTGTCTGGGGAGCAGACTAGTAAGATTTGGAAAGGATCATCACCAGAAGTTTGGCCAGTAAGAAATTATTTTTTCCAGCCATGGTAACTTTTTTTTTTTTTTTAGTGAGGCAATTGGGGTTAAGTGACTTGCCCAGGGTCACACAGCTAGTAAGTGTTAAGTGTCTGAGGCCGGATTTGAACTCAGGTACTCCTGACTCCAGGGCCGGTGCTCTATCCACTGCGCCACCTAGCTGCCCCAGCCATGGTAACTTTTAAGCTATTTCAGTCTGTGTTAGTACAGGGGGATTCCCAATGATGAAATCTCTTTTGAAGTATCAGATATGCATATATATGTTTAAGTATGTATATATGTATATATACATATGTATGTGTGCAAAAGTGCCCAGGGCAGTGTGGTGCAGTGTCAAGAGCTCTGGATTTGGAGTCAGTAGATCTGGGTTTAAATTATGTTTCTGATATTTGTGTGAATGTGGGCAAGCTACCTGCTTTAGGCCTCAGACTTGCCATTTGTCAAATGGGCACAATGTTACTTGTTCTAATTTCCTCACAGTGCTGAGGAGAGTCAATCCCCCAAAATGGTAAAAATGGTATGTATGGGTGATGTTTTTTGACTCATATGTAAATTGGTTTAAGTGAGACACAGTTGTGTGAAAAAGTCATCAGCCTCACTCTCTCTTCCAGTCATTAATATCCAGTGGCAAGACAAGAGTCAGGGCCACTGGCCATGGCTCAGGATGCAGTGGGTGACCTTGGCGTCTTCCATGCTAACCAAGCTTAAAGAGCTCCATAGTACCTGTTTCAACAGCTTTCATGGCCATTGGAACAAATTGTTCTCATCTATCTATTCCACTGGGGGAATTGCTTGGGGTAGACATCCCCATAATTCACCAGTAAGTTTGAGGCTCCTTGGCTATCCTCATCCTTATTTAGCTTGTCTGCCAAAATGCTTTACCAGGATGTGGCTACTGTGCGTGCTACAACTTCTTAGAGCCACAGGTGAGAGTGGGGTGGCAAGTGGACACCTAAGGTGGAAAGTAGCCCTGCAAAGGGCTTGGCAGCTCTTCCACTAGAGGTACTACTCTTCCCTGAACACCAAGCATTGATTAAATGCCTTCTATGTGCCAGGCACTGTGTTAAGGGCAGGGAACAGAAATACAAGCAAAAAAGAAAAACAGTCTCTGTCCTCAGTGTGCTTCCATTCTAATGGTACAATGGATAGACTGTCAAGCTTGGAGTCAAGAACTATCTTCAAATCTAGCCGCAGATACTTACTAGCTGTGTGAACTTGGACAAGTCATCTAACTGCAGTCTGTCCCAGTGTCCTCAGCTGTAAAATGGGGATAATAATATCATCTAACTTTCAAGGTTGTTGTGAGACTCAAACAAGAAAATATCTGTCAAAAGTGCTTAGCACAGTGCCTGGCACACAATAGGCTCTATATCAGTGCTTATTTTCTCTTCCTATAACTTCTAGATATTTGTTCTAGCCCCATAGGATAAAAAGACAATGCCTTCCTAGATATATTCCTACCAGGCTGAATTGTGGCAGGGACACTGGAGGCAATGAGTCTTGATTTTGTTGGATCTGTGCATATCGATGTCCTTCAGGTCTCCCCAGGCAATGTCCTTTATCTCTTTGTCCCACAATAAATGCAATAACAACAAATATAAAATTGAATTTCAGCATGTCTTTCAGTCACATCAGTCTCCCAGGATCTTTCTAAGGACCAAGATTTTCTATTGAAAAACAACATCTGTTAAGTGCTTACCATGTTCCAAACACTATGCTAAGGGTTGGGAATACAAATAGCAAAGCAAGAGAGTCCTTAGGGTCCATCTGAAAAAGCAGATGGTAATGCATCTTCTTCAATGTCATTTCCATTAACAAAACCATAAGAGTTTCCGATACTGTACCATTTGACAGTGTCAAGGACTTTGGTGACAGGAACTTTGCTTTCCTTCAGTAGCTGTACTGGCTGAGGAGACAGGGGCAGCAGCACATGTGGGGACAGTTGCCAGCTTACATTTCCACAAGGGATGATTTCTCAGACCGTGGCTGTTGGGAAGAGGCAGGGATGCTGGTCTAGGGGGTACTACTATTCTTGGGGCTGTTGAGAAAAGGATCCTGGGCTGTCTTCAGAGAGGGACAGTGGTGGAACTGGCTTGACTGGCCTTGTACATGCTGTCCATTTTTTTTCCCTCAGGGTGCTTTGCTGCTTCAGCTAGCCTGGCTTGTTTGCCTCCTTAGTGGCAGTTGATCAATAATCAGTAGATCGGATCACTTTGCTCTTTGTTTTCTTCCCTGTGGAAGTCCCCCTTTTGTATCTGGGATCTATTACCATGATCTATTATATAATTTAACAAACAACAGACATTTATTAAGCACCTATTTTTTTCTAGGTACTGGGATTACAAAGACAAAAATAAAATCATTCCTGCCTTCAAGGAGTTTACATTTTACTGTAGCAAAAGAAATGAAATGTATGCAGATGAGCAAATACAAATGTGATAGATCAGGATTCTCCTGCCCTTCTTAGTCCTAGTCCCATCCCCCTACTCCCAATCCCCAACATATGGATAAAGCTAGTTCTTTTCCTGAAAGACAAAGAAACCGTACCAAGATTTGTTCTTCAGACTTTATAGATGTGCCAAGGCCATGTAAGTCACCAACACCTGGTCAGGAGGCCCAGCCTACCCACAAGAAAGAATACATGCAGTTCTACAGTTATTTCAAGAAAAAGGTGGCACTAATATCTGGATGGGGCAAGTCCAAGAAAAGTCTAATGTAGGAAGTGCCTGAGCTGTGATGCCTTGGAAGAAGTCAGGGATTCTCCAAAGGGTGGAGGTGAGGAGAGAGCACACTCCAGATATGGAAAGCCACCTGTACAAAGGTGTGGGGGAGGAGGGGTGTCATTGTGATTTCTTACCTTGTCCTTTCATGTGCTTTTTTTTGCTTTCAGAGAAGAAACTCATCTAAGGAAGCACTTTTCTTTTTTTAAGCTTTTTGTTTTTGTTTTTGGTGGGGCAAGGAGGGTTAAGTGACTTGTCCAGAGTCACACACAGCTAGTAAGTGTTAAATATCAAGTGTCTGAGGCCAGATTTGAGTTGAGGTCCTCTGTATGCAGGGCCAGTGCTTTATCCATTGCGCCACCTAGCTGCCCCCTCTTTTATTTTTTGGTGGAAGAGCTCACTTTGGCACTGGAAAGCTGGTGGCTCTCTATTGGGACTCGTGACACCTGTCCTCAGATACTCAACAGATCCTACATACTCCCTTTTCTAGTGGTCAGAGTGTTTGGTGCTTTGAGTTAGATGAAAGACCTGAATTCAAGAAATACCTTAGACACTTACTAGCTTTGTAACCTTCAGCAAATCATCTTCTCTTGGCACTGGTTTCCTTATCTGTAAATGATAATTACCCCTACTTCATAGACTTGTTGTGAGGAACAAATGAGAGATCATCTGGAAAGTGCTTTGCAGCCTTTAAAGTGCCACGCAAATGGAAAGTATGATTATTATTCTAGGCAGTTCCCATTGTTTGATTTCCCCCCTTCTTTGGGAATTAACAGATCTTCTGTTGATTAATAGCCTGTCTTCCCCCAAAACAACAACAACAACCACCACCAACCAACCAACCAACCCCTACCACCACCACTACCAACAACAACAATGTCATATGCTTGTGTAGTCCTTTATATTTTTCCTAGTGTGTTTACATTCATTTACTATCACTTTGGGCAAGTGCTTAAGCTCTCTGAGATTCAGTCTATTTATCTATACAATGAACTACTTGGCCTAGGTAGTTTGTAAGATTCTTTTAGCTCTCACTCTATTTGATTCTCTAAGAAGGGCAGCACGGTGTCTCTCAGAGGCAAGAACACGGGACTCTAAGTCAGAATACTTGGCTCTGGTTCTATTTCTATTATGTTTGTACCCTTAGACAGATCCTTTAGCCTCTTTGATAATATTTCCTGATGTGTAGAATGAAGAAAGTAATACTTGCACTACCTATTCTGTGGGTTGTGGTGAGGGTCAAATGACATCCATGTGCAGTGCTTTGTAAGTTATAAAACACTATATAAGCATAAACTGTAAGTTTAAATTATTTGATTTTCAAAATAATCCTGTGAGATAGGTTGAATGGGTTCTTTCTAACCCAATTCAACAGATGAGAAAATTAAGGCACATAGAGATTAAGTGATTTGCCTAATTCAGTGCCAGAACCAGGTCTAACATCCAAATTTCTAGATTCCTCTAGAGTATACACTGTTGTCAGGGTTCTAGGTAACACTTCTCATTCTGCTCTATGAAATAGCAGAGGACTCTACTCAGGGACAAGTGACCCCCTGCTCTCCATCCCCATAAATGTGGCCCACTGTTTGCCTGCCCTATAAAACACCTATGTACAAGTTTCCATGGTCCCAAGCTGACCCAAAGGACCAACCAAGTGCCAATCAGGGCAGTTTGGTATAGTGGAAAGAGTAATGACTTGGAAATCAGGAGACCTGAGTTCTAGCTCCAGTTCTGCCCCTACCTTTTGTTCTTGACAGGGGTGTGCTGGAGCTAGTTCTAACATACTCCTAAAAGCTGATTGTTAAATTTTTCAGTGTGAGCATTTATACCTCAGAAATCAGCAAACTTCAAATCAAGGCTTTACTTATTGTTTTCATTATCTAGACTTAAGAGAATGTTAATGCTATAGATTAAGCTTAAAAGTATATCATGTATACATTTCCTCCCCAGGAAAGCTGGTTATTAAACATTTACCAGTATATCCCTGGATCTGGTGCACATCATTTTGTCTTCCTTAGGTTAATTTGATTATGCTCATTTTATACCAGGGGAATGGGGGCTTGAGCTCAGTTGTAGAGAATGAGAATATGTAGCTCTAGTCCAGACCTGTAGGATATGTTATGAAGAATTCATTGCTATACTCTGTGTCTTGGCTCAAGAGTAGTGTAGGATTCAATTTCAGATTCTGAGATGCTTGCAAACACTTGGGGTACATAGACATAGTGCAGAGATCCTGACAGTTTCTCTCCAGGGCTAAGAATTCAGGGATACCCAGAACAAATATTGAGGAAATTGAGAAGAAACAACAAACTACCATATTTGTACCACTGCCAGATTTCTGAAGCATAACCAGGCTGTTTACTCATACTTTTAAACACAATATACTGTAAACGTCGAGAAAGTTGGCCAGGCTTGACAATCAGATACCGGTGTTAGACCCAGCCTAGACCTTGCTTAAATCCTTTTTCTTCTCTAACTTGGGCATAAGCAAAGACTTTGGGCTTCCCTTCAGGTTTTTTCCCCCATTGTTAATGCTCAGTTTTCTCATGTTAGGAGGAAGATAACATGGCCTAGTTGAAAGTCCAAAAGAACTGGAGTCAGAGAGCCTGGGTTCCAATCCCATCTATGTTTTTCCCTGGTTGGCTTTGGGCAGTCACTCACCTTTTGTCCTCAGTTTCCCCCTTTAATGAAGAATCTGAACCTCAAAAAGTTCCCTTCTTCCTGGAGTTGTGCTTTGCTTGCTAGAGCTGATTGCTAAAATTTCAGTGCCAGCATTTACACTTCTAAACCCAGAAAACAACAAATCTGGGCTTAGTTTTATTGTTTTGTTAATTGTCTCTAGTGATAAGAAAGTGACTGAGAAATTGTTCATAACAGAGATTAAATTTAAAAGTGTGTAGTGGATTTATTCCCTTCCAACCTTCCCCCCACCCCCACCCCAAGCTGGTCATTAAACATCTACCAGCAGACCTCTGCTTCTACCTCTAAATCTGTGTCTGTCATTGTTTGTCTTTTGTTCTACAAGAAGACCAGTTGCATCATAAGGGACATGGCTTGACTTGCACACAAAATCTGTGTTCTGACAATGTGCTGCAGGCCTTCTTAGAGGTCTTTTAATATTTCATGGATATAAGAGCACTACTTGATCAGACAGTCTGTTATTCCTCAATCTTATTATATGACCAGTTCACTTCCTATTTTTACTATGAATATAGCTTTGATGACAATTTTAAAGTCACATGAAAAGAATTTGAACAGGGGCACAATCATAGAATTGTAGATAAAGAGAAGGGCAATAAATGGGCCAGCTAGATGGAGCAGTAGATAGAGCATCAGATTTGGAGTCAGGAAGACCTGAGTTCAAATCCAGCCTCAGACATGTACTAGCTGTGTGATCTTGGACAAGTTGCTTAACTCTGCCTCAGTTGCTGGAAAAGGAAATGGCAAACCACTCCAAAATCTTTGTCAAGAAATCCCAAATGGAGTCATGAAGAGTTAGACAAGACTGAACAACAACAAATGAGGTGAGCATAATGGACTGATTAATGATAATCATTCTATTACCCTCACTAAAATAAAACACTTTTTTTTACAACCTTAGCAACAACTAAATGGATGTTAACCTCATCATTTATTGAGATTCTGTATTCCTTATTGTTTTAATTTTTATTTTTCATTAGAGCATGTTTAAAGTCTCAGAGACTTTTAGAAATACATTCTGTAGGTTTTTTTAATCAAGGTAAAATTGTCTTTAAGTTATGAAACCAAAAATTATTTCATTAGGATATTTTCTTATTTTCAACTTCTTTGGTTGTGTTGTTCCTTGGGGAAAGGGCTTTTGAGACTTTTTAAAAAAGTAAAACGTTAGTACGGAAGCACTTAAGTTTAATATATAGAAAGACTGTTTTTTTAAATGTAAAAAGTTGGCCCAGAAGGAGAAGCAGAAAACATTTCTAATTGTGAGGCATTAAAGTTCTTGGCACTGTCCCTTTAAAGGGTGGTTGTTTGGGACAATGAGATCTTTCCTTTGAAAGATGTGCTTCTGGTGTGTGAAAAGATGAGGGCTTCTTAGTTTGTTCTTTAAATCTCCTCTTAGCCAAGAACAGTGGGAGAGGAATGATGATGAGCGTGCTAAAAGCGATTGCTTTAAGCATATTGGGTTTTCTTTTCATATCTGCAACACGATCCCATTATTTTGAAGCAATGAGGTCATTTAAGTGTGCCAGGCCAGAGGTTTGCTGTTTTTCCTCTATTCTTTCTCTTAAATCTTATTGTCAACCATATTCTCCTTGACTAGCTGAGCAGCTGCCTGGGTAGTTATAATCCCATTAAAAAGGCCTCTATTATGTCAATAATATATTTATAGATAAATTAGTCACCTGGGGTTATTGGGCGATTCTCCTACTTAGGCGTACTGTACCCAAGGAGAAGCAGGGCTGATCCCCTCCTTGTTAGACATGGCTGGCTGCTTTTGTCAGAGTTCCATATTGGCTGAAACAGATTAGCAATTAACGCGGAACATGCCTTCCTCTGTTTGCAAAGTCTCTGTAATCTTTGCCACTGATCATATTCCCATCAAGCTTTTCTGATAATGCTGAGATTGCAGATGTGTCGGAGCTTATGAAGCTTATGGTATTAAGTGAAAATATGACAGGCATTAAACGAACATCCTGGCAGGAGAGGTGAGGAATCTGGCCAAGTGGACTCTTTCTAAACATGTTCAAGTGTGTTAGACCAGTGTCCTAAAATTAGAAGTGGGTCTTCCTCACCAGACTCCATCCAGGGAACAAAATACTTTTTTTAAAAAAGAGATTTACATACTTGCCATCTGAGTCCAAACTTAATTATAATCTAACAGGAGACCAGGAAGGAAATCAAGGAGAAGCACCGTGCTAGTAGAAAGAGAATTGTATTTGAAGTCAGGGGACTTGGGTTCAAATATTGTTTCTGTTATTCTCTACTTGTATGACCTTAGGCAAGTCAGTGAACCTGTTTGGGCCTCAGTTTCCTCATCTGTAAGGATGTTGGATTAGTTTGTCTCCTAAGTGTCTTTCTTTTTTTCTTTTCTTTTCTTTTCTTTTCTTTTCTTTTTTTCTTGTGCAATGAGGGTTAAGTGACTTGCCCAGGGTCACACAGCTGGTAAATGTCAGGTGTCTGAGGTTGGATTTGAACTCAGGTCCTCCTGAATCCAGGGCCAGTGCTTTATCCCCTGCGCCACCTAGCTGTGCCCCCGAGTGTCTTTCACCTTTAAATCTATGATCCTATGGACTTGTTCAGTAGCAAAGGATTTAAGTTACAATATAGGAATATACTAGAATATTAAATAGTCTGCTATTTGTGGCTTGAGGTTTGCCTTTTGGAAATATTTAGATTTGGCAAACCACAAGACACAAGGCAATTTCAGTTCCCCTCTTTTTGGAGGGGGAGGCAGAAATAGGTCTAGTAGGTCTAGAAGGCAGAGGCAGAAGAATTAGGTTTTAATCCTAGCCCTGTAACTTTTTTGTTCTCTGACTATAGGAGAGCCACTTAAGTTCTGAGTCACCATTTCCTCATCTGTAAAATGGGGAAAATAAGACTTGTACCAGCTACTTAACAGGGTGATGAAGATGCTTTGCAAACTTTAAAGTGATATCACTTATAATAATACTATAATAATATTATAATAATACTAGCTAACATTTAAATGGCACTTAGGATTTGCTAGACACTGTGCTAAGCACTTTACAATTATTATCTCATTTGATCCTTACAACAATCCTGGGAGGTAGGTGCTATTTTTATCCCTGTATTGTTCGGTCCTTTTTCTGTTTTTTTTGACTATTCATGGCCCCGTTTGGGTTTTTCTTGACAAAAATACTAGAGTAATTTGCCATTTCTTTCTCCAGCTTATTTTACAGATGAGGAAACTGAAACAACCAGGGTTAAATGACTTACCCGGGGTCACATAGATAGTAAATATCTGAGGCCAGATTTGGACCCAGGTCTTCCTGACTCCAGGCCTGGCAATCTATCTACTGTGCCATCTACCTGCTTCATCCCTTTATTACAGGTGAAGAAACTGAGGCAAACAGAGGTTAAGCGACTTGCCAAAGTCACAAGGACAAGTGACTTGTCTGAATACTCAATGACTGGATTAGAATTTAGATCTTTCTAAGAACCATTCCTGGACTGTTTTTATTCTACTCCATGGTCAGAACACAGAATCATAGGATTTTAGAAATAGAAGAGACCTCAGTGGACATGTAGGACAACTCAGAACCAACATTCCCTTTCCCTACCCTCCCCCAACCAAAATAATCCCTTCTACAACATACCTGACAAGTGATCACCTTAAATTTATTTAAAGACCTCCAATGAGGGGCACCTTGTACTTCACAAGTCAGCTCACTTTTGTATAACTTTACATGTTAGGACATTTCTCCTTATTTCATGCCTAAATCTGCCTCTACAACTTGTACCCATCATTATAAGTTCTTTCCTCAAGTGCCAAGAATAAAAGTTGAAATCTTCTATGTGACAGCCCTTCAAATGCTTGAAGCCAGTTGCCACATTCTTTTTTTTTTTTTAATCTTTTTTTTTTTTTTTTTTGGTGAGGCAATTGGGGTTAAGTGACTCAACCAGGGTCACACAGCTAGTAAATTGTCAAGTGTCTGAGGCCGGATTTGAACTCAGGTCCTCCTGACTCCAGGGCTGGTGCTCTATCCACTGCGCCACCTAGCTGCCCCAGTCTCCACATTCTTACTAAATCTTCACTTCTCTGGGTTTAAACATTCTTAGTCCCCTCAATTGATTCCCATGGGACACGGAAGCCCTTTGCCTTTACAATGGCCATTTCCTGTATGCTCCGTAGCTTCTCAGGGTCCCTCCCTCACTGTGGTGTCTGGAGCTAAAGATGGTACATGATATGCAGCCTCACAGAACATCAGCACGGAGGGGCTAATTCTTGAGACAAGGGGCCATCTCTCCTTAGACAAATAGAGGAGTTTCTTTAGGTCTGAATGAATCTTGCCTAACTGTTCATTTCTCAGTTACTCAGGAGACATTGAAGACCCCAGTGCAGAACAGCTTAGAATACTCTAAGGGTCTCTTTATTCTTTGATCTCTGAATGTTTATAAGACATTTGAAGAAGTTCCAAATGGAAGATGAAGCTGAGCAATATTCTTCTTGTTTGAGGTGTCATCATAAATCCCCAAAACCATGTCAGCCTTCTGGGGAAGCCTTGATTGGATTTCAGAGCAGATCTCCAAGTTTTTCTTTCTGGGGTGAAAAGAAACCTGAGCCAAAGACCACGGAAAGGGGTGGTCAGGTTTGTACTTCAGCTCAGTTTTTCTTTGCTGTTTAAACTTCTCCCAACCCCAAATTCAAAGTGGGAGTTGTAGAAGCTGTTAGCTTTGGCAGGATCTCTCCTAAAAGCCTTCAGATTTCCCGAGAATCCTTGTACATGAAGGGAAGGATTCTCACATGGGACTCACATTCATAACTACCCTATAAGAAAGCATATCCCTGTACCCTTCTCCTCCTTTTATCCCTTGAATTTGGAGCCCTCTGATCACGATGGACCATGAAAATTGCTTAAGCCACTGATATTCCAGTGTGGCTGATGGAGAAGGATCTCCCTCCCAAGAGATCTTTAACAAGGCAGAAATTCATTGGTCCTAGAGAAATTGTATTTTGACTTGATTAGAAAGGAGATGGATTCTTGAGCTTCCATCAAATCCTATGGTGGTCTAAGAAACACTGTGGACAAAGTGAAGTGTTTCCCTTAAGTGGTCACAGGCTGTGTTTGGCAACTTAACCACTGACCATCTCTATTAATGGATATCTTTTGGTGATCTATTTAGATAACACTCAAAGTTTCTTTCATTCTTACTGTTTCACAATAGGACTCATTTTGTAAATGAGATATTGTAAATCATCATCTCCTTCCCTGGAGTTATAATTGGGGTAGGGTGACTAGGGCTTTGACTCATTAGAATTGAAATTTAAAGGACATGTGTCCTACTTGTGCTTCTTCACATGGGGGAAAAAGCTAAACTTAGCACCTGGTTAGTGAGAGTAATTATTGAAAGTAGGAGGCAATCAGCTGATGGGTGCTTTCTCCCTGAAGCAAGTTTTACTCCAGGTGAATTCTTCCTCAGCCTGTTCCTGTCCTTATTCTTTCCCAGGCATTGGCCTATCAGCATCCTAGAGTTCCTGTTTTCCCCTCTCCACACATAAGTGATTTTCAGAGTTGAGTCCATAATTATTCAGTCAGTAAATATTTATTAGGCACCTACTATGTAGTAGGTTCAGCAGCTAGGTGGTACAGTGGATAGAGTGCCAGTCTTGGAGTCAGGAAGACTTGGGTTCAAATCCAGCCTTAGACACTTACTAGCTGTGTGACCCTGGGCAAGTCACTTAAGCCTTTTTGTTTCAGTTTCCTCATCTGTAAAATGAGCTGGAGAAGGAAATGGCAAAACCACCCTAGTATCTTTGTCAAGGAAACCTCAAATGGGGTCATGAAGAACATTGCTTTCATGACTGAAAAGGACTGAACAATAACAACATGTGATAGGTATTATGCTAGGCACTGGGGATACAAAAAAGTGGCAAAAGATGCAGCTTCTTGGCAGCCCAAGGCACAACCCCAAAGGATAAGAGATAAATCACTCAGAAGACAGGAAGAACATAACAACCAACTGTGTACCTTGTTTACAACAAAACCATCCCCCTTTCACCCATTATGATCCAGCCCTTTTTCCATTCTGTCCTTTCCCACTGTCATCCCACAGCCATCTACATTCCCAACTTTTTCCCTTCTCCTGGGGGTATCAGTCCATCAAGGAAGGCACAACTCACTTACAATCTTGGTTATATACACTAGCAGTGCAAGCAAAATCTTCTTCCCTCTCACCTCCCCACCCTGACTCCCTTATACTCTCATGGCTGGGACTAGCATCTCTCAGAGGGTGCATTCCACATTGAGGACATTGGTCAGGAGCAGGGGCCCTGACCTTCATCCCTTTTCATTTTAGTGGGAGACCATTTTGTGCAGTATGAGCAGGAATTGAGCCTGGTTCAGGCATTATCATCTCTAGTTTGGATTTTTAAAATGACTGCCTATTGTTTTCCCTCTCTCCTCATTTCAACCAATCCTCCACAGAGCTACTGAAGTGATTTTCCTAAAATATAGGCCTAACCATGTTACTCCTTTATTAAAATCCAATGGCTTCATGTTAATTCTATGATCAAATATTATTTCAGCTTTATCTCATTCCTTTAAAGGTCTATCTTTTTAAAAATAACTACATTTTTTCTAACTAAATTATTAATACAGTAGTATATGTATGTACTTTGTAAATACATAAATTTATAGATATATGAATATTCAAAACTGTTTTTTTGAAAGGGCACACAATCAAAAAATCTTGAAAGTCACTGCCATAACTGATTACTTCTAGTGATCCTACATTATCTCAGCAATACTGAATTGTATCTTAATAGTGTTTTCTGTACAGGATTTCAAAAGTCTGTTGGTAAGTTGTATTAATTTAGCTACATGGTAGGGAATCTTCACCATAAAACAGGTTGAGATTTGCTTCCAGTGACACTGAGAATCTCTTGTGACCTTCTTAAAAGATAATCTTTGTTTAATCCTGGAAGGGAATCTGAAAGATTCTCTATTGAGTCTTTGCTGCTTTCAAGCTAAACTACCCTATGGCATCCAAGGCCAATAACCCTGTATCCTTCTCTGAAATAGCTCCTGGGGATGAAATTCTACACTGTCCTTTCCTGCTCATTCCTGTCTCCCCAAACTTCACTCTCAGGAAGTATTTTCTTAGGTCTATGTATCATCTGCCCAGATTTATTATGAGATTTTCAATTTAGCAAATAAGTACACATGTGCTTTAACAAGTAGTATATGCATGGGATAGCCAATGAATAATAATAGTAATAGTAATGATAATAGCTAGCTAGCAATTTTGTAGATTTTAAGGTTTACAAATTTACAAATATTATTTCCTCTTATCCTCACAAATTATGAGGTAGGTGCCATTATTATTATTATTTTGTTGAAGCAATTGGGGTTAAGTGACTTGCCCAGGGTCACACAGCTAGTAAGTGTTAAGTGTCTGAGGCTGGATTTGAACTCAGGTCCTCCTGACTCCAGGGCTGGTACTCTATCCACTGTGCCACCTAGCTGCCCTGGCAGGTGCCATTATTAACCCCATTTTATAAATGAGGAAACTGTGGCAAAGGTTAAGTGACTTGCCAAGGATCACACAACTATTAAATGTCTGAACCTCTATTTGAAGCTAGTTCTTTCTGATTCCAGGTCTGGTGTTCAATTTACTTTTCTACCTAGCTGCCTAGGTACCTGATTTGGAAATAGAAGGACTTTTAAGAATTGGAATTCCAAGTGTTCAGGAAATTTGGTGGGGGTTTTAGGTTCAGTTTTGAATAGAATTCACTAAATAGCACATCTGAATTTTCGTTGATTGAGGGGAAAAAACATTACTAGTTGCCAGATGACTCTCAATTTTAAGAACTTCAACTTCCTAACCCTCTCCATGGCTTGATCTCTATTAAGTTATGCGTTCCTATAGTAGGTCTTGGTCTGTCATCTACAATTTCATGTGGAAATTCTTTAGGCGTAGTTCCAGAGAACCATTATTAGAGTAGGACTTTAGCAAGGAGCAGTTAGGTCCTTGCCCAGTGCTCTAGATCAGGGAGGGAATAAGTATTTCTTAAGGGCCTTTTATGTTCTAGGCACTATGCTAATGGCTTTGCAATCATTATCTCATTTGATCCCCACAACAATCCTGTGGGGTAGGCACAATTATTATCCCCATTTTCCAATTGAGGAAACTGAGGCAGACAGAGAGGTTAAGCTACTTGCTCAGAATCACATAGTTAGTGTTTGAAGCCACATTTGAACTCAGGAAGATGAGTCCTAACCACTGAGCTGCCTAGGATCCAGTATAGTATTTTTTTCCCCAGAACTTCCAAAGAAGATAAAGGATAGCACTGGTTATATGATTCCAGAAACTTCTCCTTCTTGGAATTGAAACAATTACTGCACACCAAAAGTGTACTTAGCACTGTACATGTGAGAGAAAACAAAGTATTTAGAACTCTATTCTGAAAAAGATTACAATTTAGTTGGAGAGTTACATTTGAAGCCTTTTCCTGGTTCCCACTGATGTTATTGCCTTCCTTTCACAAGGTTACTTTGTGTCTGTCTTATATGTTATGTGTCTTGTATATATGTTTATCTCCTCAGTTAGAATGTAATCTCCTTTTAGGAAGGAATTAAAAAAAAATTCTTAGCTCTTAACTCAGTGCATAGTACATAGTAGGTGTCTGATAAATGCTTTTTGCCAGTTATTCCTGGAAATGGTAGATGATAATGGTGATGACTGACATTTACATGGTATTTTAAAGTTTGCAAAGTGTTTTCTAAAATGACCTCATTTGAGCCTCACAACAACCCTATGAGGTAGAGACAATGGATGCTGTGATTCTGTGTGGTGGAGAGATCGATGATATGGTATCAGAGGACCTGGGTTCCAATTCTACTATAATTTATATGACTTTAGTCAAGTCATTGAGCCCTTCTGGGCTTCAGGTTTCTCTTTTATAAAATGACATTGAACGAGATGGCCTGAGAGGTCTTTCGAGCTTCTGGATCTGCCATCACACTATGATCATGCTGGTACCCTCTGGAGTCTGGCCCCTTGGGTGGATTAGCACAATTGAGAGCTTTATCTTTGCTCTTTGAGGTTTCCCCAAGGGCTCCTCAGGATTAAGAGGCTTAGTTTAGTGTTTTCTTAGGGGGAGGACTTTGTAACACTTGATTATGGGGGTGGTGTGGGGAGGGTGGGAGTAGAGGAGGAGGGAGAGATTTTCTAGATAGATACCTGCTGGGAGATGGAATTCCCTAGCAAGGACTTGCTCAGGTCAGCTTTCAAATGGACACTCCCCTTGCAGAGGTTTGTTTGTGAGTGAATGAGGCAGCCCTTGAATTAAAAAAAAGGAAATCACCATCCCTAACAAGCCCAGACTGCCTGCCAGGGACTTGTGGAGAGTGAATTTATGCAGTCCCTCTTTCATTGCCTAAGGTGGGGGAGGGCGAAGAGGGAAAGTTTCTCCAAGGATCTCCAGGTTTTCTTTCACACAGCTGTTGGAGGACTCATCTCACACTCTGTCTGCCCTTTATCACTGCCCTTCCTCCCAGGCTCTCAAATGGCTTTTGAGAAGAAACAAGTGCCAAGGCTTGCAGAGTCTGCCTAAGTGAGCGGCTCCTGCTCCTTCTCACTCTGACACTTCCTGTGGAGGGAGGCCTTCGTGGGCTGTTCAGTAGCCTCACCAGCCCCAGGCACTTCCCTCAGGGAGTGTTGGAGACAGTTCCCAGCTAGCTCAGGGGTGAGATCCTTCATTTTCCTCTCAAGATCCAGGGCTGGGGCCTTGAGCTTTTGATACAGCCTGGGAAGGATTGTACCCTTGGATGGAGTTGGGATGTCTGAAGGGTGAGCAGAGGCCTCCAACATACAAAAGCTCTCTTAATCATTTCAAGTTCTTTTGTGCCTAGAGGGGACTCCTTGGCTGTACCAGGAAATTCCTGTGAATAGCTTGTTTCTTCTCAGCGTCAAGAATCAAAGGGAACTTTAGTTGAAGCTTCAAGTTGAGATGTCAGAAGATAGATTCTTAGCTACAAAAAATGATTTAGGTATGGCCCTTGTTCAAGAAAGGGGATGGGTTAGGAAACTTCTTAATAATAACTGTCATTTGTATGGTGCTTTAAAGTTTATGAAATACTTCCTAACAGTCCTGGGAAATATGTAGGGCAAGAGAAATTACTGAGTGGCTAAGCTATTCTTATCTATTTGTCCATATACTTGCCTTCTTATATATTTCCCTTATACTTTCCCATATTCATACAGAAGGCAAATATTGGAGCCACAATTCAAACCCAAGCCCCTTTTTCTCTGGGTTCAGCGCATTTGTCACCACAGTACCTCACCCCTCCCTGCTACTGAAGTTCCTTTGAAAGCCCTGAGTCACTTATGATAGTGATGCTTACAATCCATTAGTCAATCAACATACATTTATCAAGCACCTATTACGTTCCAGGCACTGTACTAGGCACTGGTTATACAAAAATAAAAACAAAACAGTCCTTACTCTGAAGGAACTTATATTCTGTTAAAGGAAAAAGATAATGGAAACACAGCTAAGTGGATTAAAATATATACAAAATAATTCTAATAAGGTAATATTGGAGCAGGGAGAGGCAATAGAAGTCAAGTGAGCTGTTTTTCCCACAGTATATATATATATATTTGTTTTTTTGTTTTTTTTTAGTGAGGCAATTGGGGTTAAGTGACTTGCCCAGGGTCACACAGCTAGTTTGTGTTAAGTTTCTGAGGTCGGATTTGAACTCAGGTACTCCTGACTCCAGGGCCAGTGCTCTATCCACTGTGCCACCTAGCTGCCCCTCCCACAGCATATTTTTAAAAAAAAATTAAAACAAGTTTTCAGAAATCAAGTTGAAGCAAGTCACCATTTATCCAAAAAACATGTGGGCAAGGTGAACTCACTCAATAGGGACAGCCATCCTAAAGGGGAAAAAAGACACAATAACTGATTAAAAACTTTATTGTTTAAAGGATCATCGATTTACACCTAGAAGGGACCTTAAAAGCTATATAGTCCACAGTCTTCACTTTTACAAATGAAGAAAATGAAGCCCAAAGAGTATAAGTGACTTGCTCATAGTCACTCAAGCAGTGACAGAGGCTGAATTTGAACCTAGGTCTCCTCACTCCAAATCCATTGAGCGTTCCACACCATGACTCAATGCCTCAAGGTCATGACCTCAACATTCATCTCCATACATGGGCCTACTAATCATGTAAACAATCACTCACCAAATGGGCATGTTCTATGCCTTCCATAAGAGAAGACTGTGAGCAAAGGCATAAAAAAGAATGATTATTCTCAAGCAAGTTATAAAAACTATCCTCCCCACAGTCCTCCACTGCCTCATCCCTTTTACCTTTTGACCCATGTTTCACTGTAGGGAGTGACTTCCAGGTATTCTCTATACCCCCTCGTGGGATGTGTCCTCCCACTCCCTGTTATGCCATAGGGAGGGAGAGATGGGATAATGATTCCTTAGTCATTTATACATGATCATATTCCTCATAGCATTCCTTTGAGGTAGGTCAGTACTAGTTGTATTTTATCTCAGCACTCTTGAATCTCTGGGAATTTTGCATCAGTGTAAAACTAGAGCTTTGGCTTCCCCGTGGTTTGGCCCACTAATCAAAAGTTGAAAGATTTAAGAACAACAGCAGAGTGACAAGAGTTATGCTGAAAGGCATTTTCACATTTGAAGATTGACACACCATATCAAGATGACCCACAGAGAAGGAAAAGACTCACTGAAGGGGTTCTGGGGCATGGTGAGTAGGGAAACTCTGGAGATTTGGAATATGGAATTCCCTGAAAGTGAAGACTTAGCTCCTAGTATCTTCATGTTTTGATACACCAGAGTCAGAGATGTTTTTTGTTAATTAGGGACCCACCTTCCTAGCTTTGCTCTGACACAGAGAAGGAGAAAGATAAAGAATAGCCTCATGGAGTATCCTGTATCACCTAACCTTTACTCATTCACATACTAATCAGCTGACCCACCCACCCACCAAGATGTGTGAGAGTGTGTGTGTTTAAGTCCTGTGAAGGATCTGCCCTAAAGTTAACCTCTTATATGTACTATCAGATGAGGTTCCATTAGTCAAAAAGAACTCATTGCATGTTTTGAACCTGAAGTTTTGCCTTTTGGCCCAAAAAACAATCAAGTAAACAAACTAAAAAACCCAAACAAAAAACAAAAATAAAAACCTCAAACCAACCAACCAATGAGCCTTAGACATATAATTGGGCTTAACTGAAGAGGCTTCTGGTTCCCTTCATCTCTGGTGTTTTTTTTTACTCTTCTTCCCAGATTGTTCAATAGCTCTTCCTTTTCTTCTGTCTCTGGTTGGAGTTTCCTGCTAAGAGCCAGGAATAGCCTTACTTTCTCTAAAGCATTTTCCCAGTCCTGCCAATCATGCTTTCATCCCTAATACTATTGGCAGCTACCTTAAAAGTGATCTGTCCCATACAGCATAAATAGTGGTGGGGGGATTGCTATAATTCTCCTTCTTTGAGTCTTGTTGCTTGCAGGTCATCATAAAATCACAGATGTAGATTTGGAAGGAACTTCAGAGGCCTTCTAGATGAACCCCTTCATGTTTTCTTTCAATTTCTATTTTACCTTCTGCTTTTAGAATATCAGGGTAATTTTCCCTGACAATTTCTTGGAAGATGCTGTCTAAACTCTTATTTTGGTCATGGTTTTCAGGTAGTCCAATGATTTTAAAATTATCTCTCCTGAATCTATTTTCCAGGTCATCTGTTTTTCCAAGGAGATATTTCATATTGCCCTCTATTTTTTTTTATTCATTTGGATTTGTTTTACTGTGTCTTGGTTTCTCATAAAGTCACTAGGTTCCATTTGTTCAATACTACTTTGTAGGCAGTTATTTTCTTCTGTGGTAAAATATGAAAGTTTTTAACAGTCGGTTAGGATAACTGAAAGACGCCAGTTTTTCAAGGACCACCCTTTTGGGGAGGAGATGAACAGTCCGCCTGCTGCGCATGTCAGACTGCCTGCCGGGTACAGTCCGCCTGCTGCGCATGTCAGACTGCCTGCCAGGTACAGTGCGCCTGCTGCGCATGTCAGACTGCCTGCCGGGTTTTTTTTTTTGACTTCCGGGGTGGAGAAAAGGAGAGAGGCTTTTTGCCTGCTTGGCGGGACTCCTGACGGCGCGGCACGGACTCTCTCTCTCCAAAGGTGGCCTTGTCGGTTGGTGGCCTTGTCGGTTGGTGGCCTTGTCGGTTTGGTGAGTTGTTATAAGGAATATAGACTAAGCTTAGACTTAAGACGATTTGTATTGTGTTTCTACTTTCCTATCCTTCTAACCAACATCACCTTGTGACTATCATAACTATAAATAAAAAGGTCTATCTAGAAAACCAAAACCTGCTTCCATTTACTAGTTTGGGAGATAAATTAAGGGAAAGGTTAAGTAGGGGAGATTTATGATCTAATATCCAATTTTAAATCTCACAGTTTTGGCGACCCCGAAGGGACCTTAAGGACCCTCCCACCCTCCCTAGTTTGGCCATAAGCCGGCCAATTCGGTGGATTTTCCAAATTACCCCCCCCCCCCACGGACTTTCCCTTTGTCTAATCTCCCTTAAAGACTTTAAGCCTCTAAGAGTCTTGCTTTAAACAGAAAAGCCAGCCCAGTTTAAAGGGCAAGATGCTCGAATATTCTACTATCCCTTTGATTTTTCTCATCGGAATGTATTGGGACAGCATAACATCCCGACTTAGAGGAATAGTTTACTCAATGGTCCTTCATAACATTATTGGTTTTTTCCTCATTCAGGCAGCAAAAAGTTTTTTGTATAATAGTATACGTGAGAATCTTTGGGAAAATACGTTTAATATAAGTAGAAATTTTATGCCTGCAATTGAAATACCTTTTAATACCACATCCATAGTTCATACGACTAAGGATTTTATTTTTTTTTGGTTTTTTTTTGTTTTTGTTATTATCATTGTTTTTGTTATTATCATTGTTATGATATGGGGGAAATTCTCACATATGGAGAGAGACCTCGAAATGAAATTCTCACATATGGAGAGAGACCTCAAAATGGCTGTTTCTACTAGAGATGATCCAAGTTCAGAATCAGATCAGCAGAAACTACTCCCTCTGCAGGAAGCTATAGAACATAGTAAGAAGGGAGTGCCAATTCAAGTCAGAAAATATAGCCCCTTTAGACCAAGTGACTTGAGCGCATGGAAATCAATCATCCCTAGTTTTGAGAAAAATCCTAACACTGTAATTTCACAGTTAAGGACTATATTTAATGCATATCAACCCAGTTGGGCTGATGTTACTTGCCTTTTGGAAACTTTACTGTCCCCAACTGAGATTACAGATGTTATCTCAGCAGGAAATGCCCTTGTTGCGAAAGGTAAGGCCGATGTGGAATGGCCTCTAAAGGATCCAGAGTGGAATTATAATGATGATAGGGATTTCCAAAGATTAAAAGATGCTAGAGAAACACTTCTGAAGGGAATGGAATCTTGCTCTAGAAAACCAGAAAACTGGCAGAAATTTTTAAGCCTACCTCAGGAGGCTAATGAAAGACCAAACAGATTTTATGATAGACTTTGTGAGGCCGCTAGACAGTACACCAGATTGGATCCAGTAGATTTAAGAGATTCCTGTATCATTCTCAACACATTTGTTTATAATTCACTGCCAGAAATACGCAGATACTTTCTGAAACAATGTCCAGACTGGAGAAATCTCTCAGTAGATAGAATTAAGGAACTTGCAAATTATGTCTTTGACTCACGTGAGGAAGATCCAGATCACCCTAAACAGAGCATTCTGGCACCAGCGATTACTAGTCAGCCATGTGGATACCGGAGCAAGGACACTAAGGTGTGTTGTTACTGTCGTAAGGAGGGGCATGAATTGAGAGAATGTAGGACTTGGAGAAGAAATTCTAATTCTAATTACAGGCGAAATCAAAATAGAAATAGATCTTTTTGGAGGAATACAGAAAGGCAGTACCAGAATAATGGTAACCAAGACCCCCCTCAGAAGAGGACACAGGAATGATGGTGTCTTGGGGAGGAATGGAACATAGATAATGAAAGCCATATATTCCCAGATCCGGATTTTTTGAATGCACTTGTGCCAGTCCATTCACCTCCCCAGAGTAATGAACCACATGTCACCTTAAAAGTGGGGGAGACTTATTATGATTGTCTGCTAGACACAGGAGCCTCTAAATCAGTATTAGTAAGCAAACCAGATGCTGGGTGTAGACCTGTAGGATATTTGAATGTAGTGGGAGTCTCAGGAAAGAGCCAGAGAGTGGCAAAATTGAATCCTCGCATGGTATCTATGGGGCCCTTAACAGTAGAACATTCATTTTTACTCATGCCTGATGCCCCTGTAAATTTATTAGGTCGTGATCTCCTTTGCAAGCTTAGAGCAACCATATCTTGTGCTCCAGATGGGGCTGTCTCCTTACAATTGCCAGAGGATACTGTTCATTTATTACCAATTTTACTTACAGAAGCTCAAGGAACAGCAGGGGAGGTATCCAAAATCCCCTCTGACATTCCTGAGTCTTTATGGGCCTCATCCCCTAATGAGGTGGGGCTCCTTAAGTCTGCCATGCCTGTTACCTTTAAAGTTAAGGGGGGACCACCCCCCTCCATTCCACAGTATCCATTGTCTAGGGAAGCAATAGAAGGGATCACCCCTATAATTGAGGCTTTGAAAAGCCAGGGTATTATTATTCCATGTCATCACTCTCCATGCAATACTCCCATTTTGCCAGTTAAAAAACCCAAGCCTGGGCCAGATGGTAAACCTGTTTATCGCTTTGTGCAAGATCTTAGAGAGATTAATAATTATGTTATTCCTAGACATTCTATAGTCGCAAATCCGGCTATGATAATTTCCTCAATTCCCTATGAATCTACATGTTTCACAGTGGTAGACCTTTGCTCTGCCTTTTTCTCCATACCAGTACATGAGGACTTCCAATATTTATTTGCTTTTACCTGGAAAAATAGACAGTGGACCTGGACTAGACTCCCACAGGGATTTGTAGACAGTCCCACATTATTTTCCCAAATTTTACAGCAGGATCTGGCCTCTATTACCTTTAAAGCCTCCACACTAGTACAATATGTTGATGACTTACTTTTGGCCTCTCCTAATGCTGAAATTTGTCAGGAAGATAGCCGTCACTTACTGCTGGAGCTGCACAAGAGAGGACACAAGGTTTCTAAGACAAAGGTACAATGGTGTTTGCCCCAGGTAGAATATTTAGGATTTATTTTGGCTGCTGGAACTCGCTCTGTCTCTTCTAAGCGAGTCCAGGCCATTCAACAACTCTCTGCCCCCACTACTAAGAGGCAGTTGAGAGCCATTCTGGGAGCAGCTGGGTACTGTAGACAATGGATACCCTCTTTTGGTGAAATTACTAAACCCCTCATAGCTCTTACAAAAAGTTCTGTTCCAGACATTTTACAGTTGGATCCCCAGCATCTCTCAGCCATAAAAGAATTAAAACGGGCCTTGTTATCAGCACCTGCCCTAGGACTGCCAGATTATAGTAAGCCTTTCACTCTCTTTGTGCATGAACAAAGGGGGGTGGCTTCTGGAGTCCTGACTCAGTCACTGGGGCCTAACCAGCGTCCTATAGCCTACTATTCAATTCAGCTGGACCCTGTAGCGGCTGGAGTGCCACCTTGCCTTAGAGCAGTGGCGGCCACAGCGCTTTTGGTAGAAAAAGCCTCTGATTTGGTCCTAGGTAACCCTCTAACTGTGCAATGCCCTCACGAAGTGGAGGCTCTCTTACTACGTCACAGGACACAAGCCTTTTCAGATCAAAGGCTGGCTAAGTATGAAATAACCCTGTTAGGTAATGAGAATATCACTTTAAAACGCTGCACAGTTCTTAATCCAGCAACACTACTCCCTAATTTACCATTCTCGGGGGAACCGTTGCATGACTGTGCTTCTTTAGTTGATATGGCTGAAAAACCCCGTGATGATCTTTTTGATACACCTTTAGAAAATCCTGATCTTGTCCTCTATACAGATGGTTCCTCATTTATGAGAGAGGGAACCCGTTTTACTGGAGCTGCTGTAGTTTCTGATTATGACACCCTCTGGGCAGCTTCTCTGCCTTCCCATTTTAGTGCACAGGCTGCTGAACTTGTGGCTCTTACACAGGCCTGTAATATAGCTAAAGATAAGAGTGCCACCATTTTTACTGACTCGAAATATGGCTTTGGCATATGCCACTTTATTGGTATGATTTGGTGTCAACGAGGCTTTCTAACATCCTCGGGCAAGGCTATTGCCAATGGGGACCTTATCAAGGACCTCTTAGATGCCCTAAAACTGCCTTCTTCCCTAGCCGTTGTACATTGCCCTGCCCACACAGGGAATAGTGACCCTGTTTCAAAGGGAAATGCACGAGCCGATTCTGCAGCCAAGCTTGCTGCATTAGAAGCTCCTGAACATGTATTTAACCTTTCACCTTCTGAGGATATTCCTTCCAACCTAACCTATGACGATTCTGAAGTAGAAAAGTGGAAAAAGAAATTTAAGGCGAAACAGATCAATGGCATCTGGGTGTCTCCGGAAGGTAAGCCATTTCTTCCCCGGAAATTCTACCACCAGGTATGCCTCTCTGTTCACAGAAAAGGCCATTTTGGTACACAAGGCATTGTAGACTCTATTAAGAGAACCTGGATAGCACCAGGTGTGACTAATACAGCATCTCGAATCTGCTCGGGCTGCTCCACATGTCAGTCTTATAATCAGTATGCTTTTAAGGCCAAAGCTTATGGAGGGCGTCCTCTAGCATATACACCTTTTGAGCACTTACAAATTGATTATATTACTATGCCAAAAGCAGGACATTATAAATTTTGCCTTGTTATAGTTGATCAGCTCACTCGGTGGGTGGAGGCCTTTCCCAGCCCCCGAGCCACAGCTGCCTTTGTTGCCAAAATTCTTCTTAAAGAGATAGTACCTCGTTTTGGCCCACCAGCCCGCATCGATTCTGACAAAGGCACACATTTCACTGATTCGATTTTATCCCAAATCTACTCTTTCTTGGGAGTGACTCCAAAATTCCACACGCCCTACCATCCACAAAGTTCAGGCCAAGTCGAACGTATGAATAAAGAGCTTAAGAGTATGATTGGCAAATTATGTACTGAAACCCATTTGAAATGGCCTGATGTTCTACCATTGGCATTATTCTATCTACGAAGTAGACCAAGAGGAGAACTTCATATATCTCCTTATGAAATGCTTTTTGGTCACCCTCCTATCCAAGCTAAAACTTTTTCCCCAGTTTATACATCACTGGTGGGAGGTGATACTTCTGTTGCTTCCTATATACAGGAATTACAGACCAGGCTACGTGAACTCCATGAGGCAGGAGCTGTGGTCCAGGCAGGACCATTAGACTTTTCATTGCATAACTTCAACCCAGGAGATAAAATATATGTAAAGAATTTTCAGAGAACCAGTGGAACTCAACCTGCCTGGGAAGGACCTTTTCAGGTATTATTGACAACTCCTACCGCCATTAAAATTGGTGAAAAAGACTCATGGATTCATTGCTCTCATATAAAGCCTGCACCATTCATAGGTGAAGAGATTTCAGATAGACCTGAGGTAGACGCTAAAGAGGTAAAAACCCTATCTGATAGCAACTGTTAAAGAGCAAAGAAAGTTCAGAGGAAACAGGAAGTTCCCATTTAAGAATCCCACTGATCAGTTAAATGCTTTGGGACTCAGTCTTCGTAAAGTATCAGGAGACGGAAATTGCCTTTTTAGGGCTTTAGCAGACCAGCTAGAAGGTCACTGTAGAAATCATCTCAGACACAGACAAGAAGCTGCTTCTTATATGATTAACCATAGACAAGAGTTTGAGTCTTTTATAGTAAATGACTCCCCTTTTGAAGAATATGTTGATGAATTAAAGAAATTTGGAAAGTGGGGAGGAAATGATACAATTGTAGCATTTGCTAAGCAGCATCAGCTGAATGTTGTGGTTCATCAATTAAATCAGCCTTTATTGAAAATCAGTGGCACAGACAAAACTGATGCTACAGAACTCCACATTTTCTACCATAAAGAACATTATGACAGCATTAGAAAGATCAATGACAATTCAGAAACCCCTGCCACTTTGGCATGCAGAGAATTGGGGAACCAGTTAAAACAATGTGGCATACCCCAAACTCTAGCAGCTTAAATACCTTATAATTTAACAAGCATTTCCTTCTACAGGCAAAAGCACTGAAGTACATGGCCTAGTTTTCTGGCCTACCTCAACTATTTTTTTTTTTATTAATTTTTGGGTTTTTTTGTTTTTGTTTTGACTTTTGAAAGGCACTGACTGCACCTTTAAGTTCTTTAAGAGCACAAAAGGGTGCTTAGCGAATCTTTTGCTTTTTATTTTTTATTTTTGGTTTTGCTTTGGTTTTTTTTTTTTTACTTTTGTTTCTTTTGCTTTTCTTTAAAACTAAATTTTGTAAACTAAGTGATTATTCAAAGACATTTTAAGTATATGCTGTGGGTGAGGCTATCGGGCCTCAGAAGCTACCAGAATTCTTCTTTTTTTTTATTTACTCTTTCTTTTTGAGAGAACCATGAGTTCTAATGAGTTTTGTTTTATTTATTTATTTTTCTCCTTTCTCTTGTATGTTGTTCTGTTTAACTAAAAAGTACCAGAAATTGCTTGATACCTCACTGAAAACATTGAATATTGAATCTTGCTAATTGAAGTCTTATTTCTTTTTGATGAATTAATCACCACTTTAAGTATCTGCTACTGTTATACCAGAGAATTCATGTATAAGATGATGTGGTCTACTTGCTAAAAGAAGATTATGTAATAATGTCTAAAAGAAGATTATGTAACAATGTCTAATATAATCAGCTATTTACATTCGTTTATTATTTATATGTCATTATACTCTGGGTATGGTTTGGAATTATTGTATATATCACTAATATATTCTCAGTTATGCAGCATAGCACACATTTTTACCATCATATTGTCTTTGGTGAAATTAATGAGATTTCAGAAATATGGAAACTTATCATTTCAGAGACTAACTTGCTGTGAACTCTGACGCAGGCCCTGGAGAGAATATATGTGCAACAAAAGGAGAGACAGGTATACGTAAGTCCATGGTTTGCTTATGATGGTGACTATGTAGAGCACAATTACTAGGCACAGTCCAGTATTCATCCTCTCTCCCTCCTAACTTAACCTAATTTAACTGAACTTATTTATCTTTTTATCTCACTCAGTTGAATTCACCTGTGGCCTAGCACAATCACTGGCTGTCTCAGAACCATGAGATATGGTATGATAACCTTTCCATAACATTTTCAGGTGTCATGAACACATACTAAATTTGGCTTTGATCCAGACACATGGTGGTAAAAAGTGTTACACATTGCATAACTACCTCAACCCTCTATTACAAGTCTAACCATATAAAGGAGGGAATGTAATGGAATTTATTAATTTGATCATTGACAATGCTATGCTAAGGTTTTAAAAATACAGCAATTCAAACAGTTAAAGAAGATAATCCAGCTTTCCAGACCAGAGTCCAGAATCCAGTTTTCCAGACCAGAATCCAGTTTCCTCCTGATGACATCTTACCACTTCAAGAAGACAAGAGAACTCAGAGACTTTATATGAACTGTTTTGCTTTATTAGCTTTTACTATCTCCTTTCTGTTATATACTATCTGTAACATGTACTCTCTGCAGAGGCTCTCCCTTTGCAAGACTAATGTCAAAGCGTCGGTTCATGAGGAAAAAAAAAAAAATCGCCCCTCTGGACAAAACTTTCCTCTCTTCCTTTTCTGTATTGTTGTTCGCATATTATTAGTCAGCAAAAGTTATTATATTCTTTTTACTGTTCCATCAAGGAAACATTCCGTTTCTTGAGGAAGCAAAGGGGGGAAATGTGGTAAAATATGAAAGTTTTTAACAGTCGGTTAGGATAACTGAAAGACGCCAGTTTTTCAAGGACCACCCTTTTGGGGAGGAGATGAACAGTCCGCCTGCTGCGCATGTCAGACTGCCTGCCGGGTACAGTCCGCCTGCTGCGCATGTCAGACTGCCTGCCAGGTACAGTGCGCCTGCTGCGCATGTCAGACTGCCTGCCGGGTTTTTTTTTTGACTTCCGGGGTGGAGAAAAGGAGAGAGGCTTTTTGCCTGCTTGGCGGGACTCCTGACGGCGCGGCACGGACTCTCTCTCTCCAAAGGTGGCCTTGTCGGTTGGTGGCCTTGTCGGTTGGTGGCCTTGTCGGTTTGGTGAGTTGTTATAAGGAATATAGACTAAGCTTAGACTTAAGACGATTTGTATTGTGTTTCTACTTTCCTATCCTTCTAACCAACATCACCTTGTGACTATCATAACTATAAATAAAAAGGTCTATCTAGAAAACCAAAACCTGCTTCCATTTACTAGTTTGGGAGATAAATTAAGGGAAAGGTTAAGTAGGGGAGATTTATGATCTAATATCCAATTTTAAATCTCACACTTCTGAGAGCTTTTGTATCTCCTTTTCCATTGGCTTTTCAAGCTATTGACTTTTATGTCATGACTCTCCTGCATTGCTCTCATTTCTCTTTCCATTCTTTCCTCCACCTCTCTAAATCTTCCTTCTATCTTTCCTACTTCCTCTTCAAAGTCCCTTTTGAGCATTTCCATGGCCTGAGACCAATTCATATTTTTGGAAGCTTTGTATGTAGGAGCCTTGAGGTTGTTACCCTCTTCTGAGGGTGCACTTCAATCTTCCTTTTTGCTAAAGAAACTTTCTATAATTCTCAACTTTCTTTGCTAGCTCATCTTGCCATCTTTTACTTGACTTTTAACTCCCTCTTACAATGGGGCCCTACTTTCAAGCTACACTGTCCCAAGCTTCAGAGGGTCCCAAGTGTTTCGGTTTGAGAGAGGGCAGATTTTTCTTTCACCTGGCCTGTTCTCTGGTCTGAAGATAACCTCAAGCCAACTTGCTAATTAACCAGTCAGTAGAACTTTGTGTGCTGTGGTGGTTCTTAGCTTCCTATGAGCCTGTGCCCCTTCCCCACCTGGGCGTCCTCCTGCCCATGATTTCTTCCTGGCTCCCTGCTGGGGTGGGATAGCCGAATTCCTCCTTGGGTCCCACAGACACCTCTGAATTCCTTCCACCCTACCCCCCCCCCCCGCCCCCTGGCCAGTCATTCAGCTCTCTCACCCAACTGTAAACTTAGTTCCAGAAGATGCAGGTGCTGCAGCTGAATCAGAGGCTTGGGGATAAGTTCCTCTGGCACAGCATGCCTGGAGTCTGTGTGGGTACAATTGTGGGGTTGGACTCTTTTTGCAGCCCAGAACAGCCCCCTCTAATCTGTCTTTGGCTGGAAAAATAATCTCAGCCCATCTTTTTGTGGGTTTTGATGTTCCAAGGGTTGTTTTATTGCTGTTTTGGGGGTAATTGTGTCAGGAGTTCTGTGCATTTAATGGCTTTCCTCCACCATCTTGGCTCCACTCCAGGAAGTTCCTACAATTCTCCCCTCATGTTTAAAGAAGAAGAAATGGAGGTCACAAGAGATTAAGTGACCCGTGCAAAGTTACACAGGTAATGAACATCAGGCAGGATTTGAACCCAGAACTAATACTTTATCCACTGTACCATGTTTCCTCTTGTTCTCTCATACCCATTTACCACTAAGCTGGCAGTTGGTCTGTATTCTGTTCTCTCCAATGATATGGTTAATGGGGGTAGAGGGAAAGATAATATTCCTTTTGGCCTCCCTTTTTCTCCTTCTCCTTACTGCCTATTCATCTAGGTATAAAGTCAACCTACTCAGAATACTAATAAGCCTAGAGTCTTGGGTGCTTTGCCACTGGCCTGACTTCTGCTGAAATTCCTTGGTATCTTAAGCTCCTAGAGGTATGGTTAGATCTTTGGTCAGTCTATCAGCTATTCTTTCTTTCTTTTTTTTTTAGGGTTTATTTATTTATTTATTTTTTAGTGAGGCAATTGGGGTTAAGTGACTTGCCCAGGGTCACACAGCCAGTCAAGTATCAAGTGTCTGAGGCCGGACCCGAACTCAGGTCCTCCTGACTCCAGGGCCGGTGCTCCAACCACTGTGCCATCTAGCTGCCCTATCAGCTATTCTTTTCTTGACTCAACAGAACACAAGGCATGGACCATCCTGTTTATACATTTAGAATTCCACCATTCACCACTGATTACATTGTATCATATTCATTGAGGTAGAGGTGTTGAACATGACTCCTTAACAGCTGGAAAAATGAGATGAGCAGTCAATGCTAAAAGCATCAGATCCTTTTGTTGGTCACACTTAAGTGTATACCCAAAGGGAAAGGCCAGCCATGTAACTTACTTGGAGATACCCAAGGAAGTCGTTGTTTGTCCTTTGTTCTCACAAAGGACCAATGACATCATGAGGGTAATGTCTCGGAGTCAGGGACAACAAGGGAAGGATCACATGCAGTCCAGTGATCCTTTCCCACTGAGTCTAGGACTCATGACTCCAAACTAGGGTACCTCCCCAACTGCCTCATATTGGGGTAGTGACTAACATATATCCAAAGTAGGTCTGGGAAGGGGGTAGGTTAGGGAAGTTGTCAGGGATCCTTTGTCTTTATGGAAAGAATAGGCAATCCATACTTCAGGGCAGCTCAGGCAGCTCTGGGGTCAGAGCCTCTCACTCAGCCAGGTCTGATTGGTTACTTATCTCTAAGGTTACAAGCAGAGGAATCAATCAACTAAGAAGCTGGAAAATTCTGGCCTAGAAGCTTCAAGACATAGAAGACCCACATATGGAAGAATTCCAGAAAAGAGAGTGGTCCAGGACTAAGGGGGAAGTGGTAAGAGAATAGACAGCCTTCTTTAAATGTATCTTTTCTAGTTTACACCACCATCCTTATCCTATTCTCTCATTCCCCTTTCTGTCTTCTCCCTTTTCTTTCTTCCCTGGCTCGATGGCACATGGCTGCCTGGACACTATTGAGCTTGGGGCTAGAGGGATTATTGACCAATGTGTCAAATGCTATCCCTCTGATTGACTTTAAAAACAGATTGAGTCCTGGAGAGTTGAAGACTATCTTGCCCAAAAGCAGGCAGATGAACCTCCTCAGTTTTCTTCAGGTTCACTTGAAAAGAAGTCATCTTCCTCAAAACAACATGACCTTCTTTTCTCTAGAGTAAAGGAAGGGAATAAGTCTTTTACAGGCTGGAAAGAGTGTGAGAGAAAACAAAATTCAGGTCAAGAAAAGGAGGGAACAGAATAGTTGAAGGAGGGGAAATGAGATGAAGAAAATTTCAAGAGTAGAAAATACCTTGGAAAGGAAAAGGTGTAAGAGGGTAGTGGAATGGGGGAAGGGAAAAAGGAAAAAAATATAACGAAACTAGAATTTGAATTTTCTTTGTTGAAAAGTTTCATGTTCAATGTGTCATTGAGGCATGCTGGCATTTGTAAGCTACAGTCAGAAAGTCTATGGTTTTGCAAACTGCATTTTTACAGAATGGCAAATGCAAATTCATACTGGTAGAGTCTAAAAGGAAATATCTGAGGGTATTTGGAGCCTGGAATCTTTGAAGGATTCAGGGTTCATTTGTTTTAGAATTTCAAGTTTTTTTTCCTTTCAAGTTTAGTCATCCAAACTGCTTTGCCTCACTGAGAAACTTTATTTCTAACAGAATTTTTCTCTTGGTGGCATCCTTTAAACTCTTGTTGGGTTGGCTCCTGGGCAGAGAAATGGCTCTCTGTATCTTTCTGATTCATCCAGCTTCTTTGGGGATTGGGGGTTTTGGGACAGGGGGCTCTGTCATTCTCTTTGACTTCGATTAAAAACTGTGCAATTATGAAGCAAATGCTGCATTTTTCCTTTAAAAGTTTAAAATGAAGAAAAATGCTTGTGGGGTTGGAAACTTGGGAGAGATGTGCTGTGGTTATCTGTCCATCCAAGAATAAAATTCCAATGGGTTTGTAAAAAAGTAAAAAGAAAGACTCACTGTAGTTCGATTCATTGGGAGTTATTCTTTGACAGCACACCTTATTTTCAAAGGGTTGTGGTTCCAGTTGAGACAGGCTATTAGGGGTATAATTTCTAAAATGATGAAAGAGAACATCAGTGTGAGGGTGGGCAAGTGTTTGAGGACATTTCCAGGAGCTTTCAGGTTTCTTCTATAGAGAGAGATTTCCTCACATAAAATAACAACTAAACAAGCAATCCCTGCATTGAAAGAACTGGGCAAAGTGTAGGGAGACTTCTGTAGTGGATTTGTTTCTTTACTAATCTAAATTTCACCCATTTTTCAGGATCTGTCTCAAGTACTGCCTCTTTCTTTTAAGAATCTTTTTATTTAAATTTTCTATTAACATTTTTATTTTATATTTTAAGCATTCTTTATTCTTTTTTTAGTTCCAAATTTTCTTCCTCTTCTTATACTCTTCCCCACCCAACAAGAAGGCAAGAAAAACAAAACCTATTATGTACAGTCATGCAAAACACATGTCTGAATTAGCTATGTTCCAAAAAAAAGAATGAAAAAAGCATCTTCACTCTTTATTCTCATCCATTAGTTCTCTTTTTGGAGGTGGATAGCAAATTTCATCATGAGTCCTTTGGAATGGCAGTAAATCAATGTATTGATAAGAATTCCTGTCATGTACAGTTGATTATCTTTATAATGTTGTGATTACTGTGTTGGTTATTCTCCTGGTTCTGCTCCCTTCACTTTGCATCAGTTCATACAGATCTGTTTTTCTGAAATCATTTCCTTCATCATTTCTTACAGTACAGTAGAATTCCATCACATTCACGTACTACCAACCATTTCCTAATGGAAACTAACAGCAGTTTCCCCTTAGTTTCTAATTCTTTGCAACTACAAAAAGGGGGGCTATAAATATTTTTAAATATATGGATCCTTTCTCTCTTTCTTTGATCTCTTTAGGGTATAGACCTAGTATCTGTATGGCTCAGTCAAAGGGTACACACAGTTTAATAGCCTTTTGGGCATAGTTCCAAATTGCTTTCCAGGATGACTGGATTAGTTCACACTTCCATCAACAGTGCATTAGTATACCTGTTTTCCCACAGCCCCTCAAGCATTTTCCATTTCTGTCATCTTAGCCAATCTGATAGGAATGAGGTGATACCTCAGAATTTTTAAAATGTGCATTTCTCTAATTATTAGTGATTTGGAGTTTTTCCCCTCCATATAGCTCTTGATAGCTTTGACTTGTTTTTCCCTCAGAAAGTTGCCTATTCATGTAATTTGCTGATTTATTAATTGGAGAATGGCTCTTAATCATGTAAGTTTGACTCAGTTCTTCTATGTATTTTAGAAATGACAACTTTATGAGAGTAACTTGCTGCAAAGATTTTTCCTAGTTTCCTGCTTTTCTTTTAATTTTAACTGCATTAGTTTTGTTTGTGCAAAAACTATTTTATATAATCAAAATTACTCTTTTTATTTTTTGTGAACCTCTTTATCACTTGTTTGGTTATGAATTATTCCCCTATCCATAGATTCTGGTAGGTAATTTATTTCCTGCTCTATTAATTTGATTTTATCACTATTTTATCTCTATTTTGAGTTTATCTTTGTAAAAGGTATGAAATGTTGGCCCATTCCTACTTTCTACTGGACTATTTTTTAGTTTTCTCAACAGTTTTGCCCCAGTACCTGGGATCTTTGAGTTTATCAAACCATAGTTACTGTGCTAATTTTTTCCTTTATATTGTGTACCTAATTTATTTTATTTGTCAACTATTCTATTTTTTCACATCCACTCCCAGATTGTCTCAGTAATTGCAATTTTGTAATATAGTTTGAGATCTGATATTGCTAGCCCACTTTTTATCTCATTTCCCCCCTTGATATTCTAGACCTTTTGTTTGTCCAGGTGAATTTTTGTTGCTTTTTTCAAGCTTTAGGGAGTAATTCTTTGGAAATTTGATTGGTGTGGTGCTGAATAAGTAAATTAATTTACCTTTTATTGTCATTTTTATTATATTGTCTTGGCCCACCTGTGAACAATTTATCTTTTCCCAATTACTTAAATCTGTTTTTATTTGTGTGAAATGTTTTATAATTGTGTTCATACAAATCTGGTGTGTTTCTTGGCAGGTAGACTCTATAGTATTTTATATTGTCTGCAGTTATTTTAAATGGAATTTCTCTTTTTATATTTTCTTGATGGGTTTTGTTGGTAATATATAGAAACACTGATGATTTATGTGGATTTATTTTATATGCTGCAACTTTGCTATTGTTAATCATTTCAACTAATTTTTAGTTGATTCTCTAGGGTTCACTAAGTGTGCCAACATAACATCTACAAAAATTGATAGTTTTGTCTCCTCATTGCCTATTTGTATTCCTGCAATTACTTTTTCTTACTTTATTCCTCTAGATAGCATTTTAATACAATATTGATTAATAACAGTCATAATGGACATCCTTGATTTGTCTCTGACTATTGAAAAGGCATCTAACTTATCTCTATTACAGATAATATTTGCTCTTGGTTTTAGATAAAGACTACTTATATAAAGGAAAACTTGTTATTTATGTGCTTTTTAGTGTGTTTGTATTTTAAAAGGAGTGGGAATTGTATTTTTATCAAAAGCCTTTTCTAGGGGCAGCTAGGTGGCACAGTGGACAAAGCACTGGCCCTGGATTCAAGAGGACCTTAGTTCAAATCCCATCTCAGACATTTGATACTTACTAGTTGTGTGACCCTGGGCAAGTCACTTAACCCTCATTGCCCTGCCCCCCCCAAAATGCCTTTTCTACATCTATTGAAATAATAATAAATGATAGAAGGGGAAAGTGACAAATGTTGGAAGGAATATGGAAAAATTGGGACACTAATTCATTGTTGGTGGAATTGTGAACTGATCCAACCATTTTGGAGAGCAATATCGAATTACGCCCAAGGAGTTATTAAACTATCTATACCCTTTAACTCAGCAGTACCACTACTTACTCTATTTCTGAAGATAATTAGGGAAAAAGGAAAAGAACCTCTATGTTCTAAAATGTTTATAGTAGCTCTCTTTGTGGTGACAAAGGACTGGAAATTGCAGGTATGCCCATCGATTGGAGAATGGCTGAACAAGTTGTGATATATTATTGTGATGGGGTACTACTGTGCTATAAGAAATGATAAGCTCAATGATTTTAGAGAAAAATAGAAAGACTTGCATGAAACAATGAACAATGAAATGAGCAGAACAAGAGAACATTGTATACCATAACACCTATATGTTTTAAGAATAACTGAGTTAGATTTACAGTTTCATGTACAATCATATTTTTCCTATTCTACTGTGTTATGGAAATGCTTGTTTTATTTCTGAAGTTCAGAATAAAATTTAAAAAAAGAATGACTTTGAGTGAATAACTTAATTTGACTATTATAGATACTCAAATTAACTGTGAAGTACATATGAAGAAAGATGCTATCTGCATCCAGAAAAAAACTGAAAAAATAATATATTATTTTACCTATACAAACCTATTTGTGTCTACTAGTAGCCATCTCTAGGATGAGGGATGGAGGGAGAGAGGAAAGAAAAAGGAAATGTACATTATAATTTTGTTGTATATTTGAAAGGAATAGCAAGTTGTACATAATAGGTTTACCATTTCATATATGATCTTTTTTTTTTATTGTACTAGGTTAGGAAATGCTTGTTTACTCCACAAATTAAAAATAAAATAAAAAAAAGAATACAAAGAGAAATAATAATTTCTTCTTGCTACTGATATGATCACTTACATTTATAGTTTTCCTACTATTGAACTAGCTCTGTATTCCTGGTAGAAATCCAACCTAGACATAGCATATAATCTCTGTGAAATATTTTTGAAATCCTTTTGCTAGTATTTTATTTAAACTTTTTGCATCAATATCCATTAGAGAAATTAGTCTATTGTTTTTTTGAATTGTTTTGAATCTTCTTTGCTTTAGATATCAAGATCATATTTGTGTCATAGAAAGAATTTAGTAGGATTCCTTTTTTTCAGTTTATGTATTATTGGAATTAATTGTTCTTTAAATGTTTGGTGGAATTTACTTGAAAATCTATCTGGGGGGCAGCTAGGTGGCTCAGTGGATAAAGCACTGGCCTTGGATTCAGGAGGACCTGAGTTCAAATCCGGCCTCAGACACTTGACACTAGCTGTGTGACCCTGGGCAAGTCACTTAACCCTCATTGCCCTGAAAAAAAAAAGAAAAGAAAAGAAAAAAAGAAAATCTATCTGGTCCTGGAGTTTTTTCTTAGGGAGCTCATTTATGGCTTGTTCAATTTTTCCTTCCAGATAAGGTGATTCAAGTATTGTGTTTCCTGTTTTATTAATTTGGGCAATTTACATTTTGGTAAATATTCATCCATTTCATTAAGATTGTCAGTTTTATTTTATATAGAAGGGTAAGATAACTCCAAAAAAGTATTTTTATTTCCTCTACATTGATTGTGAATCCATCTTTCAAAATTTTGATATTATTCATTTCATTTTCTTTGTTCTTTTTTAAAATATCAAATGAGTTAATTGTTTATTTTTAAAACTACTTTTATTTACTAGTTCAATTAAAAATCCAATTTTGCTAATCTTTCCTTTGGTTTTCAGGATTTATGTTTTGGTGTTTAATTGGAGATATTCAATTAGTTGTTTTTCTAGTTTTTTTTTTTAAGTTGCATGTCCAATTTATTGATGTGTTCTTTCTCTCTTTAATTGCTGTAAGTTTAGAGCTATAAACCTTCCTGTAAGTAGTGACTTGGCTACTTCTCACAAATTTGGGTATGTTGTTTCATTGTTATCACTTCTTCAATGGAATTATTGACTGTTTCTATTATTTGTTCTTGACCCACTCATTTTTTAGGATTAAGTTAATTAGTTTTTGATTAATTTTCATCTAAAATTCAAACTTCTTAATTTGATGTAGTTTTATTGCATTATAGTAAGGAAAAGATGTGTTAATATTTCTGATTTTTTGCATTTCTTTGTGATTTTTACACCCAAATAAATGGTAAATTTTTGTGAAAATGCCATGCACAGATGAGAAATAGGTATATTCCCTTCTATCTAAATTTAGTATTCTCCAGAGGTCTATCATATCTAACTTTTCTAAAATTCTGTTCATCTTTTAAACTTCTATCTTGTTTATTTTATGGTTACATTTACCTAGGTCTGAAAAAGGAATGTTAAGGTTTCTCACTAATATTATTTTACTATTTCCTCCTATAACCCATTTAACAGTTCCTTGAGTAATTTGCAAGCTGTCATTCGATGTGTATTTTTTCAATATTGATAATGATTCATTGTCATGGTACCTTTTTTCAAAATGTTGTTTCTCTGTTTAATATCTTTTCATTAGGTCTATTTTTGCTTTTTCTTTGTCTGAGATTGCCACCCTATTTTTTAAAATCTCAGCTAAAGCATACATTTTACTCTGGCCCCTTATTTTAACTCTATCTGTATCTTTCTGTTTCAGGTGTTTCCTGTAAACAACATATTGTTGGATTCTGGTTTCTAATCCAATCTGCTATTCCTCTTCCTTTTTATGGATGAGTTCATCCCATTCACATTCAGTTATAACTGCTGTGTATTTCCCTCAATCCTGTCTTCTTATATTTCTGTTTTTTACCCTGTCTTCTCAAGAATTACTTGCTTCTGACCAGTAACTCCCTTGATCTGCCCTCCTTTTCATTCCCCTCTTGCCTTTTTCTTACGCTCTTTCCTTTCTATTCCCCTATTGGCTAAGTAAATACTTTCTCATTGGGCCAGTAAGTAATGAAATTCTGTACCTGTGATGAAATAATGAGATTTAGCAGATACTCAAAGACCCACCTGGAGATTAATCTAGACTGATTGAATCAAGTGAGAGTGATTAACTGCTGATTAGCCTACTTCAAGTTAACTGGATTGTAATCACACCTTGAGAACATCTTCAGAGTCAATGGATTTGGATGACGCCAACCAATCAGCTTGAAGCAGTGTGTAAAGACTGCCTCTGTTCCAGACCTATAAAATGCTACCACAATCAGCTTGCTAGAGAGTTCCTGATTAAAGCAGGCTCATGGAGGAGGACTTCAGGACTCTATGCTAGGTAGGACTTCTTTTTTCTTAACTTTCTGAACTCCTTGTGAATACCTCTATGCTTTAATAAATGTTTAATGCCCAAAGACTGGTGCTGAAGCTTCTAATTTAAGGTGACCACAATTTAGATTTTAAACATCACATACCCAAATGTGTAAGAATGTTTATCCTTTTTTCCTTGAAACAGTTCATGAAGGTAAGCTTCAATTGTTACCCATTCTCTCTCAGCCCTCTTCATTGTATAAACTCTTCTATATGTGCCCTATTTGTGTGAGGTAATTTTTCCCATTCTTCCTCTTAGGAGGTCACAATCTAATATAGAACAGGTGGTCAGTAAACCTTTGTGGATTCATTTAGAAATTAACAAAAAGGAATTGACTATATCAATACTGATGTGTATTGAAGTGAGCAGAACTAAGAGAACATTGTGCACAGAGACAGCAATATTGTTTGATGAAGAACTATGAATGACTTAACTATTCTAAGTAATACAGTGATCCAAGGCAATCACCAAGGACTAATGATGAAACTGATATTGATTGATTTTTCACTTTCATTTTTTTCATTTTTCATTTTTTCTTTTATTCAAATTTTCTTGTAAAAATGACTAATGTGGTAATACTTTTTCATAATTGCAGATGTATAACCCACATCTGATTGCTTACTGCCTGAGGGAGGGGTGAGGTGAGAGAGGGAAGGAGGGAAAAATTGGAAATCAAAACTATAAATAAAAATGTTTATTATTTTAAAAAAATAACCAAAAGGGAATTCTTTGCTTGGGGACACCAGAACCAACAGTCATTCAGGGAATATTCAGGCCCTAGCTGGAGATATTTTCCATTCTGTGCCACTGCAGGCAATTTCCAGGATAGTGAGGAAATTATAAGCAACAGCCTGAAGATTCCCTAGTTTTAGCTATTGCTGTGGAATCTATGGAGTAGCAGCGGATGTTAAGGGCTAAAATTCTAGCTAGTCTGTCTAAAATATCTAATGAGTGGTCGCCAATAAATTATAAGCTTTAGCAAGAGTTAGGCTTTTAAGCATTTATTAAGGAAAACAAGAATTTGGTAAAGAGAGAGAGAAAGGCCTAGATTTCTATCTATTAAAGGGAGAGCACATTTCTAGCTCCCTTCTCCGCCAGCGTCCTCAGGAAAAAGCGCGCGACTGAGCGCCAGTCTCTTCCTTCCTCCTCCCACTAGCCCGCGTCACTTCCTGACTCCTGGTCTTGCCCTCAAAGACCTTCCCTTCATGGGCAGAACTCCTCTACAGTAAGTATCCAGCAGGTGGCGTTATTCCAATCGTTACACGGATCTAGTATAATCAGTCTGGTGCTTGGGCCTAATTACTGTATTGGATTAACAGAGGAAGGTGAATCAGGTATTCTTTCATCTTGTGCCATTGACTAGATAGCCTAGATAGGCTATTGTTTAACATCAGACTAGTCAGTTAATATTTGAACAATCAGTTTAAACCATTGTTTGTTTGTTTTCAGGGCAATGAGGGTTAAGTGACTTGCCCAGGGTCACACAGCTAGTTAAGTGTCAAGTGTCTGAGGCCAGATTTGAACTCAGGTCCTCCTGAATCCAGGGTCTGTGCTTTATCCACTGAGCCACCTAGCTGCCCTCTAAAACCATTGTTTTTTGATCTTGGTATGTATCATCACTATTCCTGGAGCTCACTAGTCAAAATTCTTGCCCATGGCCCTGGGAGAGAAACTTTTCAATTTATATTATTAACCCCATCACTAGCTTCTTAGATGGAATATTTTTCCCTTTCAAATGAATGTAAATTCCTTATGGGTAGAGGCTGTTTCTTTTTAATTTTTGTATTCTTGTACCTAGCACCATGTTTGATAAACTTCATAAATGTTTTTTAACTGATTAATTGAATTATTAGAGATGTCTTAGATTAGAGATCTGTATATTAGTTACATGGTCCAGTTTTCCTTTTTTTTTCAGCACATCTTCATCTTGAATGTTCCTTTGTATTCTCTTGTCAAGAAATTAGTCTGTAAACATTGGTTGATTTCCATTGAGTTGAAAGTGTTGGATTGTATCTAGGTGACATGAATCTCCTAGTATCGTCAAAACTCCTTGTATCTCAGTAGGTTGTCATCCCTTTTAACCACTGTTTTTCATTATTGTCCTATTCTTCTACTTATTCCTTTGAGGAGGTAAAAGGAAAGGAAGAGAAAGGAAAGGAAGCCAGGGATGGGATGCTCATAAGCTATGCCAATCTTCACCAGATGCCAACATTAGGATCAGAAGTTAGCACGCCCTTAAATAATTTATTTTTGGGCTTTGTGTTTTGTTGTTTAATTTCCTCTTAATCCCCCTGTAAACATCATATGATACCAAGAACTCCTGGGCTTAGGGAGAGCTCAGGGTGCTGGCAGAGGTAAAGCATACAGTCTTGTTATTCTGTCACCTATTCTTTTTCCTTTGCAAAGGCTCTTTCCCATGCCTGGATTGCATTCCCTCCTCAACTCTGCCTCTTAGAATTCTTGGGCATGGCTTAGCTCAGGTGCAACTTCCTCTATGCATGCTGCGTTCTTCCTCCCTAGTAGATACAATCTCTTAACCCCTTCTCCATGTAAGGCCAGTTTTTCCTTCAAAAGGTACTGAGACCATCCTTGAATCTTGGTTGGTTCAGGGGACTAAAAGTTCAGGACTTTGACAAAACTTGACAAGTAAGAATCAGTCAAGGGGAGGCCCACGAGTTTTCCAGTGCTTTGCTGTTGGAAAATAATAGGCAACTAGTTTAACTGAATGAACTAGAGTTGTCTTTGGAGGAATATCCTTGTTGAATATCTTTCTCCTGCTATGACTAAGTAAATCTTTTTTGTTAACCATTGAATAAGCTCCAAATGCCACATTTGATTCTAGTACCGATCACAAACTACCAGGGGACTTGTCTGAGTCCCCTCAGAATACCTCCTATTGAGCTCCATGAAGACAAAGACTACTCTTTGTATTCTCAGCACTTAGTCCAGTGTCTAGCAAATAGTAGGTACTTAAACATTTGTTGGCATGAACTGAGCCAAACCCAAGAAGAAAACATTTTGGGACAGCAGTTTCTTATGCTGATTGCTTCTCATGTGGGTCTATACCCTCACACCTGACAATCTGGGTCAGGATAGAGAAGATAGGCTATTTGAAACTTATGAGGAATTCTATAGATCAACATTTGATGAAATCTCCAGATTGCTATAAAACCATTCATCCTCGTTATCAGATAGTGCCACTATGTCACTAGTACCATTTATCTCTCTGTCTCTGTCTGTTCCTCTCTGTCTGTGTCTCTGTCTCTTCTCCCTCTCCCTCTTTTTGATGAGGAGATATCTAATTTTTTTTGAAACCTTGAGATCCCTATATTTGGGAAATATTCATGATAAAGTTCTTGAGTCAAGAAAAAACAAACAGAAAAAGGGGTCCTGCTTCTTGTTGTCAGACTGTCCCTCTTGGTGATCTCTGTCACTCATGGACTTGCCTAGGTGACAAAGGGGGATGTGGTGGGGGATGTGGGTGCCTAAATCCTGATGGATTATTTGAGGATCCTTGTTTAGGACATAGGGCAAGTCACTCACCAACAATCTCATGCCTTGGGCTAAGAAAGCCTGCTCACTAGTAAGTGAATATAAATGGGAATTCATTCTTCTTGGAGATGATTGTGAGTCAGTGATTTTTAGTACTTTTAAACTCATCCTTAGTTTGGATGATGAAAACAACTGAGGGTTTTAGGTATCATTGCAATTATTCCACTGATGACTTTTCAGAACTTATTCCAGAATGGGGAAGTATAGGTGGACAAGCTATTGTTTTTTTTGAGAAATCCTTAGAACATGAATTTACTATTAGCTTGTTGGGAACAGCTACCCTGTCTGGTCTGAAATAGGTCTATTTGAGTCAACTCTAAAAATGATTGCAACCTAATTAATAAATTCAAAGTGAAACTCCACTTAAAGAGGGGAAATTAGTAACCTTCTTCTCTGAGAGAGTAGGGAAGGACCGTACGGTCCAGAGGAAAGAGCTCTGAACTTGAAGTCAGAAGATCTGGGTTTGAATTCTGACACTGGTACTTACTATTATGTAAGAACTTGAGCAAGTCTTACATTATTTGATCTCCAGTTTCTTCATTTGCATGTAAAGGGAAGGTCTAAGGATAATTTAGTAGATGTTAACTCCTCATTAATAGGATAACAAGAGAATTTCCATGTTGGGGTATGATAGCTCCTTTCCTTTGATATTCATTGACCCATTAAAATGGTATTCAGGTTTGGTTTACAGTCAGTTAGTATACCCAGGAAACCCTTGGGTATACATAAGTCAAAGGGCGATTTTAGAAGGTCACCCACAAAACTGAACCAGAACTCCAGTTCTGAACCATGAGTTTATATGCTGGGATGTGGTGGTGAACATTTAACAATTGGCTTTTTGGAAAAAACAAAAGCAAAAAACTGTGCCCACCACACACTTATAAGTTTAATTAACGCATTAAGTTTTATTAACATTTTCTCCATCACTTTCTCAAGTCGAGACAATCAAGAAAACAATAAACCAAGCCCTAATTTGTCGTATTTGTTGATTTCCAAGACGTAAATGCTCACACCAAAGACTGAATAATAGTTGGAGCTGGCTCAAACATGCCTGTGCATATAAAATGGGAATAATAATGTCTGTAATACCTACCTTAAAGGTAGATTTAAGTGCTTTGGAAAGTACATTAGGAGCCAAAGGCCTTTAAAGTGCCTTATCAATATTAGTTGTTAACACTAAGACAAGTCGATTATCTTAGAATCTCTTCATCTGTCTGAAGAAAATGGTACATCGCACAAAGACTTTTATTAATACTCGCAGAAAATTGTGATGTGGTCATGGCTGTATCCTGTTTACTGCCTAGTAGACAGTAGGCCCTTCATAACTCTTTATTGAATTGAATTTGTTGAATTGATTTATTCCTCACACAGACCATTGAAAACTCAAAGTATATACTGACCAGCCTGGATCATTGCCCATGCAACTCCCAAATCCCACAACGAATACCCCTTCATCCTCCCTCAGATACTAACCCTGGGCAAGTCAATGAAACTCTATATGGCTCAGTTTCCTTATCTATATAATAGGGATCATAGAAACACTTACTCCCTATGGTATTTGTGATACTAAAATGAAATATTTGCAAAGCACTTTGCAAATCTCAAATGTTGTTGTTATTATTATTTTATACCAAGTACTATAAAAAAATCTGGGACCACTTCAATTCTTACAGAGGGGAAATAGAAGGACCTATACATACCTAGCTAAGAAAGTTCAGGTATTTTTTCGCCTTTGCACCCTGTTGCTAGTAATTAGGCTCTTGCCTTGTTCATTATTCCTAATCCCCTGCCTTATATTCTAATCTCAGTAGTCAGTTGTCTATCTTTTGCTTTGTGCCTAGCCCCTAAACATGATACTCTTATCTATTAGGGTTCCTTCCATGGGCCATTGGGCTTTCTAATTGTGTCTGCTTATTTGGAGGATCTATAGAAGAACACAGGAAGAGAAAGAATCAATGAGCTAATATCTATTCTGATGGAGGGAATATCTCCATTGATGAAATATTGATCCATTGAAGTATAAATGACTGATAATAAAGTTTTGCTCTGAATTTTCTCCAAGCATAATGCAAACTTTAGTACTTGTCTCTGCATCTCCAAGGCTTGTACTTCCACAGTGGGCACCATATAGGGGTCAAAGATATTGTGGCAAGTGTTGAAATATCTGTCACCATCCATCCTTGCCATTATATTAGTACCACTTTCCCTTTTCATTGCTTATTGCTCCCGTATTCTCTCTCATATACATTTGACTCACTCTCCCACTCTCTCCTGTTCTCAGTGGTCTCTTACTCAAACTAGAACATTTTCTTAGCACTCATAGTAGAATTCTTTCTACCGTCCTTCTTTTATCACTCAAAGATCATGCTGAGGTTATACCCAGACACTCACGTGACCATTCCTACTCCTGAAGCCTAGGGTACATTGCTGCTTCTTTTCTTCTTGGCCCCATGATATCCGTAGCTTCTGACAGCCCATCTGAGTTCTCATTCACAGATTTTCATTTTTCATTGACACCAGAATTTTGATGATTTCACTGTGGTCCAGTTAGTATTGATCCCCCTCATATCCTTAAATTCCTTCTAAAGTGTCCCCAGGAGGTGGTTATCCATTCTCTATTCATACAACTCCAGTGATGGAGAGCTCTCTACTTGCCATTCAAATCAAGTTCATTAATTATTTAAAAGCTCTCTTACAGAATTCTTAGCTACCTTGAATTGAATGATTTCTTCCCCAGTCAATAATCCTAGTTCTGTCCTAATGCTAGTTCTGTATGAAACACTAATGCAAGTTCTGTATGAAAATGTATTCATGTAAACCCTTCAAGTATCTGAAGGGAGCACTCATTTCCCTCATAAGTCTTCTTTTCTTAAAGCTAAATTTGTGTAATACCTTTAATGAATTTCATGTTATATAGTTTCTAGATCTTTCATTGTCCTTCCCCCTTCTCTGATCATTCTCCTATTTGTCAATATTCCCTTAAAGAGAGGCCATAGAACTGAATTCTGTACTCCAGCTGGGGTCGAATCATCAGAGGACATGAATAAAGATTATGTCATCTGATGAAGGCTCTATACTGCTATTAATGCAGCCTACCATTTCATTAGCTTTTTAAACACAGTTTCATCACATGGTTGATTGATTTTGAGTGGGTAATGTACTAAATCCCCATGGTCTTTTTCAAGTGAATTGCATCCTACTCAGTTTTCCTTCTTCTTGTATTTATGCAATTTATGTTTTTGAACTTGAATGCAAGGCTTCATCATTATCTGTTATATTTGATTGGAGTGAACAGGAACAATTCCAGCAAGCCAGTTTGAGGTAACAAGGATTAATCATGCCAACAAAAAGAGTTAAGGTACCAGGAGGCTGCAATTATTATTGGTGGGGGAAGGAGAGAGGGTACAGAAGCAGGCAGGGTACAGAGAAGTAGGTTTAAGTAACTCAGATCTAAGTGAGATATTGGCATATCCATAATCAATGGGCTAAACTGCTCTTCTGACTGGCCGTGAGTTCTCTGTGGTTGTTATTGTTGTTTAATCTTTGGACCTGTCCCTTTAGTGGGGGGTATGGACACATTCCTGTGTATACTGCTACATTTTCTTCCATGTCACGGTTATTACAGAAAGTGCCATTTGAAGCCAAATCACCTGGTCTTTGAATTCTGTTGTCTATCCACTATCTTACCCTTCCTCAAAAGACACAAAGCTGACACACTAGATTTCTGTGTCAAGATTTAAAAAGGTCTCAACAGGGTAAAATGGTGGGCTGAATCTAGTAAGATGAAATTTAAATGGGATAGATGTAGTCTTACAAGTGAATTCAAGAAATCAACACTACAAGAGAGCTGTATAGATTGGTTAGAATTCATTGAGAAAGCTCTTGGGGTTTTGGTGACTGTGAGCTTGGTATGAATCAGCAATGCATAATACCAGGATAAAAAAGTGAATGCAATCTTAGGCTGCATCAAGGGAGGCATAGAGTATGCAAATAGGGAGGTGATAGTGCTGCCGTATGCATCCTCCTCAGAGTATATCTGAAGTTTGGAGTTCAGTTCTGGGTGCTACATTTTAGGAAAAACATTGATAAACTGGAAAGGAGACAGAGTATAGTGAAAGGTCTCAAGATCATGTCACATGAGCATCTTTTGTAATAACTGATGTTCATTCTGAAAAGAGGACATGATGGCTTTCATTAAGAATCAGAAAAATTGTCACATGGGATAGTTAGCATTTATATAGCTCTTAAGATTCACAAAGTGCTTTATATAGTTTTGCTTGTTTGAGTCAATGCCTGGCACATAGTAGGCACTTAATAAATGTGTATTAATTGATTGATTGATCTTCACAATATTCCTGGGAGGTAGGTACTATTATCAGCTCTACTTTATAGATGGGGTAATAGCCTTAGAGAGATTAAGTAAAACACATTTAATATAGCTAGTGTCTGAGATAAGATTTGAACCCAGGTCTTCCTGACTCAAAGTGCAAGCACTCTTTTCACTGTACTGCCTGACTGCTTGAGAGTGATTCAATTTATTATGTTTGGCCCCAGAAGTAGACTTAAGAGTAGTTAGTTACAATTTCAGAGAGCCAAATTTTGCATCCATGTAACCAGATTTTGTGTCCTGTAAGGAAAAACATCCTAACAATTGGATCTACACAAAAGAAGAATGGGCTGTGTCAAGAGATGGTGAGTGCTTTCTCACTAGAGGTCTTTAAGAAAAAAATGGACCTCCATTTGTTTGAGATTGTGGAGTACATGGTTAGGTATGTGTGGACTCCATGCTTTCTCCCTTCCAACCCTGAGGTTCTGTGATTTATCTGCTTTTTCCTCCCCTCTATCACACATTTCAATTTAAAGAACTTTTAATTAGATTAAGAGATCTCTTGTCAAGCATATTCTCCCTGACTTGGGGTTTTCATGAAGTGCCTTCTCTTCCTTTCGATTATTCCATTGTTCTGATTCTGAAAACTACAGTCCAACCAACTTATACCATGATAGCCTCAAAGTTTTTTGATTTTGTTTTAATGAGGGAGGAATCCTTTATTCAGTTTATGGGACTGAAGTTTTATGCTTAGAGCCTGGTTGAACCTTTTGAACAAGGTGGGAGGATGTGGCTCCAGGCACCAGCACCACCCCCTATGGGGGGGCACTGGGTGAAATTCTTCCTCATTTCTTGTGTGACTGCAACCATCACCTAATGATATTATACCATTTTAACCGGATCAATAAGAGCAGAGGGAGTGCTGGCAAAAAGAGATTTGGGTGAACCTAACTCTGGACTGGGAGAGGAACTGAGGCCTTGTAATTTTAGAGCACAAGAATCTATCATCCACATCATTGTTATGATCTTTTCAGAACAGATATTCTCTATTCAAAATGACCAGAAATGGCAAAAGATCAAAATGTCAAATTGTGTCCCAGGAACTGGTCTCTGAGGGGCATCTCTAGAGTATCCAGGGTGGGACTGGGTGAACGAGTCTAGGTTATTCAGCTTAAAGCTTGGGCATAAGTACTATCAACTCATGCAAAAAAATGAACTGGGTGCAATGTAATTAGATGGAACAGGGAAATGTTAATCATATGGGGGGGCCACATAGAAAATGAATTACACACACACACACACACACACACACACAAATTTTAAATGATATTTCAACAGCAAAGCACGATTATTTTCTCTTCTTTTAACTGGAAAACTTTTTTTGCCCATGCAGATGCTTTTATTCCTTATATAATGTTGCATTATTCTGCATGTTTATGAATTTAAAAAAAGATATTGAAATTTTCACTTGTATTTATATTGTAGCTTTTTATGCAGAAATTAATAGCCTAACCTAAAGTTGTTAAAGTATAAAACCTTTTTGAAATCATAACAAAAATTGAATAAGCAAAGTCATGGACCAAACATCTCACACCATCACCTAGAATGAACTCGAAAAAGATATGTGATCTGAATAGTAAAGATCATACCATCAAATAATTTGAAGAGACACCATACCAGGTATTTTACACAGTTATGGCTCCAGTAAGAATTCCTAACCAAAAGATAGAAGCAGTCACAAAAGATAAAATGATAGTTTTGATTAATGAAACTAAAAAGCTTTTGTACTAAAAACCTCACAAGATATGAAGGGAAATAACATCTTTTGATGACATATCTCTAAGATTGTATAAGATACATATGGAATTTATGCAAATACATAACTAAAAGCTAGTCCCCACTTGAGAGGTCAAAGAATGAGAACAACTAATTCTCAAATTGAGATTTGGAAGGTATAAAAGACTACTCCAAATCACCAAAACAATTTAGGATTTTTACCTCACACCTAAAAAACTGAGAAAGGTGACAAATATAAATAGTTAATACTGGAGGGGTTGTGGAAAGATAGGTACAATCATATGCTGTTGGTGGACTGTGAATTGGTCCAACTATTCTGGAAATTCATTTGCAATTTGACTAAGAAAGTGACTAGAGTATCTATACCATTTCCACCAGATTCCAATGCTAGAATATCCCATAAGGAGGTCAAAGATAGAATGAAAAGTCTTATAGACACTAAAATAATTAGAGAAGCTTATGTTATAGTAGTGAAGAACTAAAACAAAATTGATGCCCATCAATTGAGGAATGTCTACATAAATTGTGGTACAGGAATGTTGTGGAATATTGCTGCCTTCTTAAAATAAAGGATTAACTGGGCAGCTAGGTGGCACAGTGGATAGAGCACTGGCCCTGGATTCAGGAGGACCTGAGTTCAAATCTGTTCTCAGACCCTTGACACTAGCTGTGTGACCCTGGGCAAGTCACTTAACCCCAATTGCCTCACAAAAAAAAAAAAGGATTAACATAAAGAATGCTGAGAGGCATAGGAAGACATATCAACTGGTGTAAAGTAAAATAAACAACATGTACAATGGCTGCAACAATGCAACCGAAAAGAACAACAATAATAACATAAAAACCGAATGCTATATAATTATAATGAACAAGTTTAAACCTCAAAAACATATATAAAAAGATACTTTCCTCCCTTCTTTGTAGAGGTGCAGGGTCATTGGTCCATTGGTTATAATGTCAGACTTGCTTAGTATGTCAGTTAGTTTCCCCACTCCCCATCTCCTTTGCTACTTCTTTTTCATTTGTTGTTGAAAAGTGGTGATATAAAATAAAAAAAAGAAAGCCACAGTTTAGAAAACCAAAGCCTTTTCTTTAACACTCTATTTGGCTATCTTTTCCTTTCTTAAAACCAACTTTCCATTCACTCCTCCCATACCCATGCCTTGGCCTTCAATAGCAAGACCTCTTAAAAAACATCACTTATACACTCAAGTCCTTAAGTTTTTTACCTGGGACTTCAAAGTCACTAGAGATACATTTCACGTGTCTTCTCAACGGATCATTTATTGGTACTGTTAAGTGGGCTTGAGTCACAGCAGACTTTCTATCATATCTCAGACACTTCAGGAAGACTTCCCAAATAACCATTTGTCCACTCAATACATGCTTCAGTCCTGTGTACAGCACTGTGCTGGATTAATACAACGTTCATATTTGATGTGTTTCTTACCCTCATGAAACTTATATTCCTTTTTGGTGATAAGACACAAACGTAAGTAAATTATTACATAACATCACTATCACAATATACATGATTTGAGAAGTGAGGAACACGTAGAATGCCAAGTGTGAGGGAGAAAGTTTGATCAATATGTGGACTAAGAGAAATCTTTAAGGAGAAATAACATTTGAGTCTAGTTTTCTTTAAAGAATAAGAAGGTACTAGGGGAGAGAGGGATGATTCTAGTTTTGGGGAACAGCACCAAAGGCAGGGTGGCCTGAGTATACAAGGATTATTTCCAGGGCAGAGAGTAGTCCAGATGACTAGAATGTTGACAGCATGGGATGGACTGATATGAGATAAGGTTGAAAACATCATGTGGTGCCAATTTGTGAGGGGCTTTGAATGCCTGGCAAAGGAGTTTTTTACCTGTACTCTAGCCATATCAGGACTAAATCCTGTTACTTTTGTATTCCTCAATGTGCATTCACTATCCATCACTAAGCATCATTTTCTCATGGGGTAACAAGACTTCTTGAACTAGTTGGTATGTTACCATAGTTACAGAGGTAGGGCATTTGAGTTGTGAGAGCAGAAAGATAGCAGCTGTTACTAATTGTCAAAATGGGAGCATGAACCCTTCCGTAGCATTGAGGAGGTTTGCAAGTGATTGGTTTGGGTTTTTGTTGTTGTTGTTTTTTAAGGCAGCTATACTCCAGAATTTGGGGTTGATTACATAAATTTGCCCTTATACTGTGATCACAGAGGTATGTTGAATGAAGAGAAGGCGAAAGGGGCAACTAGGTGGCACAGTGGATAGAGCACCAGCCCTAGAGTCCGGAGGACCTGAATTCAAATCCTGCCTCAGACACTTGACACTTACTGACTGTATGACCCTGGGCAAGCCACTTAATCTCAATTGCCTCCCCCCTCCCCCCCCCCCAAAAAAAAAGAGAGAGAGAGAAGGCAAGAAAACCAGGTAAGACCTTGTCTTGGTGAATCTTGGGGAACTAGACTGAGTATCTACTTACTTGGGTGGCTTTTCCTGTTGGTCTTCATTTCCCTGTGTTGTGTATGTCCTTGGCAATGGTCTAGTGTATTTGACTGAGCTTTGAACTACATGAGGTACAGAATATAAGATTGTTGGAATTAATGGCTTTGCTGCAAGGTCAGTAACAGCTTCATCCTTGAAAATACTTGTCGAATACTTTCATATTTTCTCAGTCATGCCTTTGTCAAAATAGGGGATCCTTGCAATCAGTGTCCATGGGGCTGTGTAGTAGCACCTGTGAAGTCTCATTGTTCTGCAGAGGATTAAACAATTCTTCATCCATAGGACATTTCAATTTTCTTTCTATAAAAAACCCCCCAACTTATAGCTTTGTATAGTCCTCTAGTACAGAGTTCCTCTGTGCCTCCCTACCACATTTTTCTATCCACTAATTTCTTGACACTGAGTTTAATCCCCCTTAGTATTCTTGAATTTTTTTTCTGATATCCTTCCTAGATTCCTTCTTCCTCCTTATTTAGCAAGACTTGGTCCTCTCTAGTAAGCTAGAACATGGGCAACATTTCCCAAGTCCTTCTGCCTTCTTAATCAGAGATACATGCTGACATTTCCTAAACACATAATTGGTAACCTCCGGCATAAAGACAAACAGTACATATCACACAGGTCATTGTGAAAATTTTCTTGGTGTCCATATTTCCTGAATCTCAAATCCTTTGTGGTTCTCTCTTTAAACTTTACTTGTAAAATGCCTATTTTATGTCTGCTCACTACTATGCTCTTGGTCTCATGTGGACTTCTTGGAACTCCAACTCAAAGCTGGTCTAGCTTCCATCTCACATATTGGGTATGGTCTTTTGGAGGTGAGCATAAATATGACAGATGGAGGGAAATTTAACTGGTTATATTGTGAAAGGCAGGAAAGAATGGTCACTGAGATGAGAGGTTCTAAAGGGTCAAGGAAATACCATAGAACAATTAGCTTTTTTAGTGAGGGTATATGGATCGATCAACTGATGAAGATTCTCCCAGAGAATCTAGGAGAGATCATCAATAAGCTCCATACCATTTCCCCCTCCCCCTCAATATCTGGAATTGTTAATAAGGATACTTTTTCAATAATAATAAGACATTCATTCTCCCTCGTCCTTGCCCATTCCATCCCCCATTAAGTTTAGTTCTCTGTCTCTTTGAGATTTGGCCCTATGACTGGTAGTGGATAGATGAGTGTGATACCCAAGGTCCTGATGCAGTTGTATTCATCAGTGGGAATTTGGTGCTGAATATTAGTTGGCTGCCACTTTTTGTTCCTGGTCCAGAATGTCCCCTTTCTCTCCAGACCCCATGGCATTGGAAGCTGCCAAAGCAAACAGCGACAGCACATGAGAGAAAAGAATGAGCTGTTGGCATATTTATTGCTCCAATTTTGCTGGCGGACCAAAGGGTGTAAAAAGGAGAGTGGTGTTGTTGTGACTTTGTTCATCGTGATTTGCAGGGAAGTTGGTATTTGGTAGAAAGCAAACTCTTTCCAGTAGAAAGTCTCTAGCCATCCAGCTTATACACCACACAGACCTAGCTCTTCCTGGCCTGAGGCAGGTACGAAGTTTCTCTTAGAGAAAAATACCCAAGAGAAATGAAACCTTGCCTTACCCTCTGTCCCCAACAGAGTTCTGCTGCTCCACTATTTAAATGCTCTTGGTCTCCAGGCTGGGCATTTGCTGGAATGCGGTTTGTTTGACAAAAGTCATGGCCACAGCACTGTCAACTGAAAATCAGATAAATTGGTAACTGCCTACATTTTTGAGGAAAATGCTATTGGAACAGTCTGAAGAGGGAAATGGTCCACTGCAGGTGACTCTTTCTCAGGGCATGGGTCTGATTAACCTGCACACTTTAAACACCGACACATGAAAGGTGGCCAGAGTTCTGTGTGTTTGTTTTTTTCCTGCTCTTCAAAGGGAACAAGTGTGACAGTTGAGTTTATTGCTCAGCATTGTTAATACAATTGATTTTGGGGTTGTTCCAAAGAAACTACTAAAGCAATCATGGAAAATGAAGGGTAACACATTTTAGAAGGATTCTGGTGCATTTTGGCTCCTGCAGTGGGCTGCATAATCTTGGCAAAAAAAATGGATGAATTCATTATCTACAAATAGTGGAAAATATTATAAATGGCAGTAAATGAAATAAATGGGAGTTTCCACAGTAATGTACTATTCTTTGAGCCACCCAGAAAGAATACAGATTGGTTTGCTGGGTGGAGAGTCTGAGCTGAAATGCAAGAGCATTTCTGGGGCTAAAGTAGATGTTTGGGGTAAGGCATTCCTGCTGCTGTTTGGATGCTTTCTTGGTAACTGGTCCATTTGAGCTGTGCATGTATTGCAGACCATTGGAACTGAAAGAAAACTTAGGGTCACCCTCCACTATCACACAGGCCTTGCTTTTTGATTCTCATTTTAGGTGACATCTTTTAGATTTGGGGACTGAAAAGAATAATGAGACAGAGAGACAGAGCTAAAAAGATGTAGAAGACAGAGACAGACAGATGAGAGAGAGAGAAGGAGAGAGACAGAGAGAGACAGAGAGCACTGATATTTATGATTGGGAGGACATGATCTCTGCTGTATTTTGGATCATTTTCTTACAAAAGACTCTGGTGATGAGTACATGGAACAAAAGCTGTGTTTGCCTCTCTTTGGTAAGTGAGAAGTAATTTCTAAAGCAGTGCCCACTCATGTTTAGTCCTTGGCTCTTCTCTGCTCACCCCACCCCTGTAGCCTGGGGATTTCTCCTGTCAGTTTGCAGTTTTCTTGAAGAGGACTGGGAGGCCTCATTCATTTTCTCCAATAAAATTTCAGTACACAGTGGTCCCCACCATCCCACAGCCAGCCATTCACTTCTTGACTCTGAATGCCTTCTTAATTAGGGAGTTGCCAGTTGGAATGGAGAAAGCAGCAGAGTGAAATTGAAATTGACCTTTCTGACTTCCCATAACACATCCCTGTCTTGGCTTAGGACTAATGACCATTGAAGTGAATCTAAGAGTTAAGAATGAAAATTGTTGGGCAAGAACCCAAAAGAACAAAAAAAGAGTCACATTTATATCATGCCATCTACATCATTGCATTTCTCTATCTTTTTTCATTTCTTTGAATTTTCTTAGTCATTTGGAAAAGTTGCTACAACCAAATATTTACTGGTAACTAGGGACTGGGTTCTTACCACCTGTAATTTGTTGGAAATTTCAGAATCTGAAATACCTCTACATTGCCTTGCCTACCCCAGGCCTTCTTTTCTCCAAGTGTTACCATGGCAATATACCATCTGGTACCTAGGAGGACCACTAAGGGGTGTAATAGAATAAGTGTTGGACTTGGAATCAAGACAGACCTGGGTCTACATCCTGGCTCTAACACTTACTAACTTTGTGCCTTTAGGTAGATCACTTCCCCTTTCAGAGTCTGTTTCCTTATCTGTAAAATGAGAGTAATATTATACATTCCACCTTCTTCACAGGGTAGATGTGAGGAAATGATTTAGTAACATTAATAACTCACATTTCTGTAGTCCTTCAAAGCTTACGAAAGAAAGGCCCGAAGTTTAACCTTTGACTTTCTCTTTTGGGCAATTATAATTGCGAGATGGACCAAGACCTGATTCAATTCAAAGCATATTTATTGTATACATATTATTTGCTGGCATTGTGTGGGTGGCATACAGAAATCTAAGATATAATCCATGACAATAAAGATCTTATAGATTCATTGGGAAGACAAGATTCTAACACATTTTATACCATCAAGCTTGTCCCACACTCCTACCCCCATTTTCTTTCTAGCTTTTTCTCTGAGAGTAGTGATTGCTCATTTTTCATTCATTCACTCATTCATCCCCCCATTGAAACAGAAAACAACAAGAAAGTAAAGGGAAAAAACCCTGAGGAGGCTATTACTATTATAGTAGTATAGTAGCAAGCACATAAAGGGGCAAGCTGGAGCCACAGGAAAGCTGATAGATATTCATCATGAGCATTTATACCTCAGAAATTGCCAAACACTACAAATCAGGTCTTGATTTATTGTTTTGTCGATTGTCTGGATTTTTAAAAGTGAAGGAGAAAAATGTTAAAAATGCAGATTAAACTTAAAACTGTGTAGTACATAATTTTTTTTCCTAGAAAGCTAGTTAAACATTCATCAACACAGTTCTGTTTTGGGCCACAAGACCTAGATTCTAATACTTATTCTATGTCTTACTGGCTTCATTATTATTTTTTTTCAGGGCCATGGGGGTTAAGTGATTTGCCCAGGGTCACACAGCTAGTAAGTGTCAAGTGTCTGAGGCTGGATTTGAACTCAGGTACTCCTGAATCCAGTGCCAGTGCTTTATCCACTGCTCCAGCTAGCTGCCCCTTACTGGCTTCATTATTGCCTGATCTAGCTGTGAAACGACTTTGAAGACCATTAAGCATTATTCTAATACAAATTTTAATTGTTCTATGATTCTATATTTAAATGCTTGATTCTGTGGCATAAACAACAAATTTACTAGCAGTTTCTGAGAATTTATGGATTAATGTGGACCAGAAGAAACAGGAGAGGCTCAATAGTATAAGAGAAGCTGACAGTGTTATAGTCCTTTACATATTTTCTTCTATTTGATCCTTAGAATATTAGTAAGAAGTAGGTATTAAAGCCTATTATTATCCTCATTTGAATGATGAGAGAACTGAGGTCCAGAGAAGACATCAGACCTTAGACCTAAATGACTTGCCCAAGGTCACAGAGATGTATTTGATCTGCGTCTTGAGAGATAGAATGGCAAGGGAAATATTTCAAGCGGGGAGAACAGTGTGGACAAAGGCAAAAAGGTGGGAAATCACAGAGACTACACAGTACATGCATACCTCCAAGAAGAAAGTACAGCATTAAGTATGGTGCATGGGACCAAAAAAAGTATCAAAGAGTCTGTGCCCTCAAGGATCTCAAAATCTGGTTGGTGATATAGAACATGTATGTAAAATAGATAAAACAACATGCATGTACACAGATAGCTAAAATGCAGGGCAGTTTATAGTAAGTGATGATTTGTATAGATAGGAAGGATATAATCATTGAGAGATAAAAGGAACAATATGTGTATGGTACCGCACAGACTCTTCTCAATTTGGTTAAACAAACACATTAAGCAGCAGTATGTTCTGGGAACTGGGCTAGATGCTAGGAATATAAAGACAAAAAAACAAACAAAAACAAAGACAAAACAAACCAACCAACCTAAAACACCCCAATCCCTTGAAGAGTTTACATTCTTCTGCATTCAGATAAGCAAATATACAAAGTATATACAAAGCAATTTCAGTCAACCAGTTGCTAGACATTTATTAACCATCTACTTTGTACCAGGCACTGTGCTAAGTACTGGAAATACAAATATGAAAAAGAGACAGTCCCTGCCCTCAAGAAGCTTGCAGCCTAAAGGGAGAAGATGATACACACCAGGAAGTAGGAAAAGGAAGGGTGGGGCAAAGGAAAGGTGCCTGACAAGGGAGTATGATGAAAAAGTCCAAAGGAGTTCATCCTGGTGGCAAATGAAGAGGTGGCTGAACTAGATGTCCTCTCTCTTTAAATAGAGGTTTGGGGAGGAGCTTTATGTTTTGTGCTACAAACACAGGGATCCGAGGAGGGGAGAGTACTAATGAGGCATGAGTACCAGGATGGATGGGACCCTGCATGATGAATAGGTTCTTGGGTCATGATGGGGGAGTTTAAAGGAGTGCAGCTGGATGGGGAAAATGAATTCAGAAAAGCAAATATGCAAAGTAATTTCAAAAGTAAGAAGGAGCTCTTGGTAAAATGTATGCTCAAGAATTTAGTGAAATATCTGGGGTTTTTATTAAGAACTACAAGAAATGAGTAAAGGTTGTTTTGGGGAATGAAATACAATGCAAAATAAAGACAGCATCATAAAATAGAGACTGTGAAATGGGTTGATGAATTTAAAAAACACAACCAACCAATACCCCCAAACTTCTGTCTCCTTATCCCAATTTTACTAGGAGAGAACAAGATTTTGTTCTCTGTTTCCACCCAAAGAAGTACTAGAGTGTCCATTTAAAAAATTCTATCAGGTTTTATCCATGGTATAAGGTATGAAAGTTAGCAACCGGAGGTCTCATGGTGACTTTTTTGCCTCTTCTTCCATAACTGGACCATTTTGTTTTTATAATAAACTATCTTGTAAAGTACCTAGTTTGTCCTTTGCCAATGTTTAATTATTCCTTAGGAACGGTTCTTATATTTTCATCATTCTCTCTTGTTCTACTTTTTCAGTCAGATTGTTAACTCCCTGAGAGCAAAGGTCATGATCTTTTTAATCAGAAAAAAAAATTAATCTAGTAGATCGCAAGCTCAATCTAAGTCAACAGCAAAACATGGGAGCCAGAAAAGCTAATTCAATCTTTGGTTTTGTTAAGGGAGGAATGTGCTCAGCACAAGGGAGTTTTACAGTCTAGCTATATATATTTGCCCTGGCCAGAACACATAGGGAGAATTGTGTTTATGCTAATTACTACATTTTATGAAGGATGTTAATAAACTGGAGAAAGTCTAGAGGAAGAAACCAGGTTAGTAAATAGCCTTGAGTTTATGCAACATGAGGCTTGGTTGAAGGAACTAGAACTTTTAACCTGAAGAAAATAAGATTGATAGGAGACATGAGGAATGAATCTTTCAGTATTTGAAGGGCTCTCACATGGCAGAGACAAGGTCTGCTTGGTACTAGAGGCAGAAACCAAGAGCAATGGGTATAAGTTGCAAAAGGGCAAATTTGGGTTTGATATAAGAAAGTTCCTCACAATTAGAGCTACAAGTAGAACTAACTACCTTAAGTGGCAAGTCAGTAGTGATCTTTAAACCCAGGTTAGGTGAGCACTTGTTGGGCATGTTGTGGAGGGGTGTCTTGCTTAGATTCAGGCCAGACTAAGTGACTTCTGAGCATCTTCCAACCCTGAACTGTATAACTGCATGCTTGCTTGTCTTTCTGTCTGGCTCTGAGGTTGGCAATGAGAAGATTAAATTGATTCTATGCCATTTTTGATCATATTTACAATTAATTTGATTTTGTCCTGTAACTTCCTATGTTGTGGTTTGTTGTCTTTGAACTTAGTTCAGAAATTCATCTGATATGTAATGATTTAAGTTTAGAAATGCAGTGCTCTTGCTAATCACTGTTCTATTCTTGCCTCAAGGAAATCTGCTATCCTTGGGGGATATTGGTGGACACCAGCAAGTCTGGTCTAGTATCTTTACACCACCAAGCTATCCTTCAAGGATGTCTGGTTTGCTATTCAAAGAAGTCTGGCCCACTATCTCTAACCTTGCAGGTGGACTCAAACAATGAACTTTTCTTAATTATAGGAGGAAAGGAGAGAGTTGTCGTGAGTCTTTCGTTCCCAGTTTTCAAGCCATGCCTCAACTCTGTAACCAATCATGTTATTCTCACCTTCATGATCTTGCCAGCAATATAACCAATCATATTCTTTCCTCACCTATAAAGTCCTGTTCTTTGTTCTGTACTCTCCAAAAATGATAAAAGGGGAACTATTTTTTTCTGATTGGAGTCTTTTGGCTCACTGATGCAGTCATTAGACCCATTTTATTATCAGGTGGTGCATTGCTGCTTCATGGCTGATTTTCCTGACCAGTGGTTGCCACTTGGTAAGCATGGCTATGTAGCTCCTAGAGCTTGACCTCAGAGAAGTCAAGGTCATCCACTATGTCCCAGGCCATCATCAGCCCTTTTTGACTTTTATTTTGCCACTGGATTCTGATGACTCTGGAAGAGAGCATGAGACTGATGTCTTTGCACAACTCTGCCCCCACTTAAATCCAGTTCATGCACAAGTCAAGGCATTATCCATCACATCATGATGTCATTGTTCCTGTTCAAAAGTGAAGAATGAACAACAATTATCAGGTCCACATCCTGCTAATAAACTGTTATCTTGTTTGGAGAATACATATCTCAGTCTACCTTTTTGAATTTCACTCATGATAGTAATCTATAGCTTATGTTTTAAAGGTGGATTGATTGCCAATGACATATGGGTTCATCATAAACCAGTACTTTGGGACACAAATACAAAGAATGGAAAAAAACCCTTCTTCTGTTGAGGAACTTACATTTTAGTGGGTAAGGCAACAAGCACAGATAAAAATATATACAGCATAAGTATAAAGCAAATTAATTTAAGTTGTTACAAACTGGTGAAATACAAGGGGGGGAGGGCAATAACACTTTGAGGGATGAAGAAAGACTCAAATAGAAGATGTTCTTTGAACTTCATCTTAAAGGAAGTGAGGAACTTAATGAGGTGGAGATAAAGGGAAGTGCATTCTAGGCATCTTGGACATCCAGTGCAAGCACATGGAGATGGATGTGAAATGTTGCTGTGAGGGACTGAGAGGCCAGTTTGACTAGATTGTAGAGTCAAGGATAGGAAGTAATGCTGGTTGAGGCTGTAGAGATAAAGTGAGGCTAGTTTGTGTTGAATTTTCAAGCCTAAATGGAAAAGTTTGTAATTTATCCTAGAAGCAGTAAGAAGTCATTGAATTTTTTGGAGTAGGAGATTCATATGGTTAAATATCTCCTTACAGCACAGATAGGAACAAAGAATGTTACTCTTGCATCCACAAGAAAGGCAGAAATTCAAGTGTTATGAAGTGACAACAGCAGCCTAGAGTTGAGAACTGGGTTAAATTAGCACCTGTGATGCTGTTTGATAAATAGGTCAGGTGCAGTCAGAAAGTCAGGAGACCAGAGTTGTGGGACTCTAGAATGTTGATGCTCGGGAGGTACCAACCAAATCTAGCCCCCCCCCCATATATGTACATAGTGATTGATATACTGTATGCACATAGTAGCAAATGCTTGATGTCTTCTGGTAAACCTGTCAAAAGTGGTACAATTAACAAGTGCAGTGTATAATTTGATTTGGAGGTTAAAACAGTGCATGAAGTGAAGAGAAACACATATTTGAATAAGTCCATACACATCCTCTCTTGACACTGTTATAAAATGCCTCTCATTTACTCAGTCTTAGCTACTCAGTTTTTTTTTCATTGGTGAGAAGGCACTCACCTATAGTCAGAGTTGAGTTATGTAAATATGCAATGTGTATTATATGTTTGCAATTTATGTGTGAGTATTGACCTAGGGTTATGTAGTTAAACATGATAAGGCTTAAAATAACATACTACTATGGTAATTTAAAATAATTTATTTCAAAATTTCAAAAACTGTCTGCTATACCCCCTTTTAATTTTAATTTCTTTTTTTATTAAGGTATTGGGAAACATGTTTTATTAAAAGGAAAAATAATGCTTTCATTCTAAAATAGTGCTTTGGGTTTCTTAAAGGGACCATTTTAACTAATTATTAATTTACAGCTTTTTGGTCTGTGCATAGGAACTATTTTCCCTTTGTTACCCCAAAGTTAGTAGTTGCAAATCTTTGTCAGTATCTATCTAAAAACTTCTTGGATCCCCAATCCAAGCCAAACAAATCCAAAAAGCATTTATTAAGTACCTACTCTGTACTGTGCTAGGTGTTGAGGAAACAATGAGGAAATCAGTGATGTTGTAAAACTGAAATGAGATAATGAATGTAAAGCCCTTTGCAAACCCTAAAGTGCTATACAAATGCCAGTTGATGATGGTGGTGGTGGTGTGGTAATGAAGTCACCAGACTTCAGTGGCAACTTTATTTCTTGAATCTTGTACTTAAGCAGTGTTTATAGAATATAGCATATGCAGGGGTGTGCTGGTAAATGTTTAACAGCCAGGTTTTCCAGAAAAAAATGTATACACACTCACACACACACACACACACACACACACACACTTTAATTTGTATTAATAACACTTTATTAAGTCTAGACCACCACCAACGACAACAAAATAATAATAAATAAAGCACCAATTTGTAGCATTTTTTGACATGTAAATGTTCACACCGAAAATTTAACAATGAATTCTTGAAGATCTGACCTGGATGTAACATGTCCTTGGATAAAATGAAAAACATTACTTCCCCTCAAAGAGTTTACATTTTATATGATAGTAGTTGTACTATTAGTATCCACTAATTGAGATGATCCAATTAATCCAATGACAAAAAGCAACTATGAATTCAGTAACACCTTAAATGAATTTACATTTTTTCATGATAATAGCATCTATATACATTTGAAACACAGTAAAACACAGTGAAACATGTCTGTGTAAAATATACCATTTTATTAGTTTCTAGAGATGTGTTTACTTAGTTATACACTCTCATATCAATTCCTGGACTGACTGCCCCATCTTCCTCCTTCCCGCAAGGAGTCTGTGGTTCCACAGACTGGGAACCATGGCCCCGGATTATAGTGACACCCGAGCTCATGGGGAGGTAAGGCAAAGTAAGTTGGTTTGACAGAACAAGTTATCTATAAATTTGAAGGCTCTGAAAATATCCAAGATTTGATTTGTCCACGCCTAGACAAATCTCTCACTAGAGGATGGATTTGGAAGTTGGGCTTGCTCTGAATTTAAAGTCTAGTAGAAAAAAAAAATCAGCAAACTTCTACTTATGGTTTGTCATGCTATACCTTTAACTCTATAAAGGTTTATTTGTATCCTGAGATAGCTTGCCCTTCCTTTTCCTTCTTGTATCTCCATGCAAACAATGATGCTGTTTCTTTTAGACTGTCTTAGAAGCTGAGAAAGCTGCAAACTTGTGGCTGCCTACTTTCTCCAAAAACAGGCCCACTGATATTTGGCTTGCTGCCACTGAGAGAGATCAGCAAGAACTGAAAAAATGCTTAATTAAATAAAGGTAGAGGGAGCTACTCGGTATTTTACTGAACATGAGAGAAGCTTCAGGGAGAGAACATGATTTGCTCCCTCCTTTCTCAAGACGCTGAACGGATGTGAGTGGGAAAGTGTGGAGTTAATGTTTGTATGAGGATGATTGCCTCCCTTGCTTCAGGGACTCTCATTTCCTCTAATATGGAATAAATTAAGATGGAGGAGAGGGGAGCTGTAAGCACGGTGGGTCATGTGGAAAGGCCAGGGAGCATCCCAAAGGCCCAGGCCTCCCTGATTTCAGGGAGAGGCTTGGAATTAGGAGGAGGCACCCGGCAGGGATCGCAGGTTACTAGAGCAAGGAGGGAGAAAACTTTTATTCTCTTTCCTACAGGAGAAAATTTTTAAATTTTCAATAAAAGGATGGCCCTAATACTTGTCCCAAGCTCTTTTCCCCCCATTCTTCTTTTACCTCTTCCTAACACTTAGTGACTCTCAGTAAAAGTGTTCATCTGGGTTTTGAATGTGAGAATTTTCATCAAGAAATGTAGTGGGCCCAGTGGGCTGTGCTAAGTGTCCTGTTAGATCAAGTTACTGTTCCTTGGAGTTGCTATATGCTCGACAAAACCATCTGGATGTGAACAGATAGATGTTTCACAACCCCAGATATGTGGAGAACTGAGCTGGTGGGTCTCATTTACATAGAGAAGGTAAAATCTTCAATATCACCTAAACTGTTCTATTTTCACGTTTATGAACTCTGAAATTCCTTTATTTGATCACAATCTGGTGTTGTTCTACTCCTCTCTCTCCCTTGAAACCTCAAGCCCTGTTTTTGTCTTTACTGTAAGTCCTCATTTCTTTCCCAGGCTATCACCCCTGAACTGGCTACATTTTCCTCCCTTACCTCTCTTTACCACTTGGCAAACCTCTCAACATGGTCTTCTTCTCTTGAGTCCCTTGCCATCTTCTCTTATTGCTGATCTTGTCCTGCTATGCCTTGGCTTTGGATTGTTCTCAAGGTCTACTGATTTTGCTTGTCATCATGTGCTCCCAAATAGAGCTAGGGATAATTATGAAACCATGCTGACTGGGTGCACCATGAATATATGTTACAGAATCTCAACTGGGCCCTCACCAAGGCAAGGGAATCCATTTATATTTCTCTAATTGATACACCATCACACTCACCACAGCTGATTTTCCAAACCTTCACATCCTTCCTTAAACCTACCATTGCTCCCTGCACTCAGAACCTTGCCTCATATTTCATTTAAAAAAAAACAAAACTGAGGCCTCTCAATGAGAGCTCCTTCTTCTCCCTCCTCCTCAACTCATAACAATCAGGTGCTTTCTGACACCATATCCTTCATCCTTCTGTAGTCCTTCTTCTTGCCAAGACAAACTCCTCTCCATGTACAAGCCATGCCATTCCATCCTGTTTTCTCCAGTAGATCACCTCCTCCATGATCACCATACTCATATATCTTTGGTCTCTCCCTGACTACTGGCTGCTTCCCTACTGCCTACAAATATCTTCATGTCTTCTCCATCTTCAAATACTCTCTCTTAATATGGAGCTATCACTCCATATCTCTTCTCTTCCTTTAACGACTAAACTTGAGGCCGTCTATAATTGGTGTCTACTTCCTTTCCTCTAATTCTCCTTTATTCTTACACAGGTGCAGTAGGGATCAGATGAGACATTTTATGTAAAGTACTATATTAATATCTAATTATTCTACCTTTGATAATTGGTGGGCTGCTAGATGGTGTAGTAGAGAATACAATACTGGGCCTGAAGACAGGAAGATATGAGTTCAAATTCAGCCTCAGACACTAGTTGTGTGACGCTGAAAGAATCATTTAACCTTTGTCTGCCTCAGTTTCCTTATATGAAATGGGAATGATTATAGTACATACCCCACAGGGTTGTTGTGAGAATAAAATGAACATTTTATGTTAAATATTTATTCTATCTATAATTATGAAAACTAAACATACAACTCTAATTTTAAAATAATTATGAATGTTTTTGTAACTCCTGCTCTAAAAACTATTAGTATGTCAATTTCAGTCAGGCTTCAAGCAGAAGTCCAACTTTGGAACTCTCTGAGCCAGTGTCTCCTTTGACCTTAGCATTGAGTTAGTTTCCAGGTTTGAGAGAGAAGATGCAAGGAGTCAACTCCATTTCAGATTGCTGGAGGAAAAGATTCTTGTTTGGAGGGTCCCCAAAGGGAAACTGACTGAGACTGCTCTTGTCTCTTCTCAACTTTGCTCTGTTCCTCACTCATGGAAGTGTCTTCATCTCCACTAATAAGGAATGAGTCCAATGCCAATGGACTTTGGGATAAAGGTTAGATTTTAATTGGGACATTCTGTAAGAATTAAAAGAAGTAATTCAGCAAATCTCATATACTTAATATCCCTTTCTGGATTTCATATAAAATTTCTTCATTTTGTACCTTTTTTTTGAATGTAAGTAACATTTTAATGAAATAATTTACAACTTGAAAGATGTTTAACAATGCAATAATAACATATAAACTTAATTTATATGTTGCCTTTTTTATTTGAATAAAGGTTTGCAATATTTGGCTCAACATCAGACATACAGTCTTAGATCTGATTCTGCCTTAAGTCAGTTTATATATTTTGATTTGAAATAAAGAAAAAGTGCAAATGCTCACTCTTACAAATATGTGGTAGAAAATAAGAGAATTTTCTAAGTTCTTTTGTGGGGAGATAGAAATTATTATTTTTTTATTTTTATCTATCTAACCAACTGATGAAAAATATTTGCAATAGTAAATATTTATTTTTATTGCATTAAATGATAAATGTGGTTAATGTTCAAATACACATATTAACTAATTTTAAAAATAATTTACATATAAACCAGTTTGGTAAAGAATCTCTTCAGATATGACTTTTTACTCTTCTACCACTGACCCATAGAAACTCTACTGAAGAACTGCTTAGTGTTGCCAATCAATTAATTATGAAAATCTATCAGAAGAATAGCAACTTAAACAGAGGATAATTTTAAATTGGAAAACAGCCTTAATGATGAAATTAGAAGAATTATAAAGTTTGTATCTGTAGAACATTAGAGATAGCCCATAATAGTTTCAGGATGGCTTGTAATGTGATTGAACAGTGAGTATGGTTTTCAAACAGCCTGATATTTGTACAGCAAGAATTCAAACATATGTAACATCTTCATCATGGTTGATGATGTATTATAACAGGGTAACAGAGGGGAATGAGGAAACTACTCTAGTACAGTGTTTTGGAACACAAACAAGGGTGTGTGAATGCATCTGACCATCCATTGGTAATTGGTTTGTGCTTGAATATTGAACTTTTGTGGCAGTTTGGAAGCAATTTGATGATAGGTCGAGAAACTGCAAGAACATATTGTACTTGGGCAGAAATGGTCAGAGATTTTGATGTAATTGCTACATGAAAACCAACATCATTGTGTACATGATTATAACAGTATCACATTGTTGTAGGAACAAACCTATAATGCTTTAAGCATGCTTCTATCATGGAGGGAAAATATATTTGTTGTTTCTGCTGCTTAAGGGACCACTAAAGAATATCTAATGTGAAGGTCTTGTACCACAGTTGCAAGGACTCCCACCAAATAGGAAGCATAGACAGAAGATGACATAAAAGAAATCTGGATGGTAATGACTATCTGGTATTTCAATGACTACATTTTGTGGGAAATGTAGTTGATCTTTGACTCTAGAGCTGCTTGTGTTTTGACATTGAAAATGTTTTGACATCAACAATGAATATCTTAATAACTCTCATCTAGCCAGCCTAATGATAGCCAACTCTCAGTAACTCATGGGGATTATTCCTTTCTGTGAATGACTCAGGTCTCTTCAATTCAACAGTTCCATGTACAAGGCACTGTTGGTACTGAGGACACAAAGGCAAAATAAGTAATTCCTGTATTCAAGAAGCATTCACTCTTTGCAATTGTCTATGTTCTGGCCCTTTCATGACTTATGCAGACCTTTACCAGAAAATGCAATGAATCTCAACTCAATAAGCTTTCTTTACTGATAGATGGATGGGTTATGAGTCAGTCTACCTGTATGTTTCTATTATTCATGTTATCACTAGCCCTTTTCTCCCTGACTCCCCTCCCCCAATATTATAAAGAATGCAAGAGGTGCCAATGTTTAGAAGAGCAAATAAATTGAAAAACATTCACCCTAAGCCAGGGATGAAAGTTTTATTTGAAAATTTCCCTCATTAGAGTCTATGGCCAGCATAACATGCCTAAATTTGTGGCAACTTCTATACTTCTGTCAGCTTTTGCTACGAATCATAGGCTAGAAATCTGACCCAACCATTAACCTCTCTCCTTTGTTCAACACCCAAACATTGGTCTCCATAGAGGTTCCAAGCACAGGTTTAGGCATCTCTAATTATGCCATACATTCTATCACAGGGCAGACTTAATACTGTTTATGTTCAGATAATCATCTTTATTTAGTTTGCTGATAACCAAGTTTGAAATGAGCCTGATGTAGTAACTCAAACTAAGAAAGCTTCACCAGCTTAGTCTTGCCCTGTCTTCTCCCTACTGAGCTTTTTCTTTGGCTATTTGGGTCAATCCTTGAGCCAAATTCTTTTCTAACCTATTCTATGGGATCATTGAATCCTGACAATTCTGAAAGTCAGTGACTACTACTGGGAATCTTTTGTTTGCTCTGATTCAGTGTCCTGATCCCCTCCCCAAAATGGCTAATGAATTTGTATCAACTCCCAAGATTAGTCTAATTTAGGCAGGTAGGCAGTGCAGTGAGTAAAAGCACTCAACTTGGAGTCATGAACTCTGTTCAATTCCTGCATCAGACACTTACTATCTGTGTGACCTTGGGCAAGTCACTTATGATCTGTCTCAGTTTCTTCATCTTACAATGGGAACAATAATAACACCTGCTTCTCAGGGTTGTTATGAGGCTCAAATGAGATATTATATACAGCTCTTTTTATATGCTAACTATTATTATCATTAGCCTGGATCATCTTCCAGATTAGCTTGATGGATTTTGGATGTATTTGTTTTATTAAAGAAATGTTCCATTTACTGTTGAATTATTGAATATTCCATTATTACCATGTTTTATCCTGAAAGAATTTCTGATTGAATGAGGGATTTTTGCTAACTTCTTGTTAATCTCTGTTGCCTTGGTCCTTCAAAAAGGAATTGGTTTCTAAAGTATACAGATTAGCTTCCAACAGCCCTACTGTGGCAAAGCACCCCCTTTGATGGTGGGTTTAAGTTACTAGCCAACAAGCAATGTGTAACTTGCTTTCAGGTCATAATGGCAAATCACAGTCTTATAGTTAGAAGGGACTTTAGGAATAATCTAGTTCATATAATGCAAGGGTCTTTTCTACAGTGTACCCACTCAGTGACCATGTGACCTCTTCTTGAACTCATCCAGTAATTATTCCATTTTTGCATAGAATTGTTCTCTCATGAGTAGGAACTGTATTTTCTTTTTGATTTTCATAGGCTCATTTTGATTGACATCAATGAGCTAACTTCTTGTTAAATACCATCAAGCTTACCAAGTTTAGACATTACAGTGTATTTCTCTGAAGGGGGTATATTTACAACAATATTGTCAAGTAGTTCCATGGGACATGGGTGGAATCAAGTCATAGTGTCCAATGGGAGGCCGAACCAGGAGAGATAGGGATCTACTGGAAGAACCTAGCAGGCATCAGAGGCCAGAGCAAGGCTATGAGTCAGTCAGATAGGGAAATTGAAGTTAGGATATACATGCATAGTCAAAATCAGTATTAATCAGGTTTGTAGACAACAAGCCAGAGTTGTAGGAAATGGATAACCAAATATTTAGGGAAATGGGGACCCAGAGATCTGCAGAAGTTGAAAACTCAGAACAATCAAGCAGGAAAGCACATTTGAGATGTCAGCAACAAAAAGAGCTTGGTAACTGACTTTGTTCCCCGCCTGTAGGTTTCCTGTTGAGGCAGGAACCAGTGCCCAGAAAGGGGTAAGGAGCAAGTGGAAGAAAGTGAATATAGTAGGCTAGAGTGACAGTCAGGAGGTAGAGAAAAGAGTACTGCCAAAATATACCCTGTCATCCTGTTATTCTATATAATAAGTCTCATGTCATATTCTGGTTCTTCCACTTTCTATCTGTGTTACCTTGGCCAAGTCACTTCATTCTTGGGGCCTTAGTTCCTTCATCGATAAAACAGAAGAGTTCAACTAGATGGGCCCCAATGGTTTCCTTATATTTTAAATCTGTGGTCTTATGTTTAAATTTCTTTGGCCCGATTGACTGTCTTCTATTTCTTTTGTATCTCTTTTTATTTTTGTATTGTCTTTCTTTTCTCCTCTCATCCCCTAGTAAGTGATAAATAACTGCACATACTGACCTTGAGTGCTGTTAGCTAACTGACTATAACAGGCCAGATCTTTTGATGTTGGTGTCCTATATAGTAATTAGATAATTACAACACCAATAGCTAGCACACTTTTAAGTTTTGCAAAGTCCTTTACCTGTTATCTCATTTGATCCTCATAATCCTTCTATGAGTTGACTCCACTGCACAGATGAGGAAACTGAGGCTGAGGTCAAGGGTCATATAGTATCTAAGTATTGGAGGCAGTATTTGAACTTGAGTCTTTCTGATTTCAAGTTCAGTATATACCTGGACATTATCATTATGCCACCTGGTTACCTGCATGAGAGAAGGCAACAAAACAATCAGCTCCTAAGATTTCATCTTGGAATTCTAATGATGGAAGATCTCTTTAGTAGCTGAGGGATTTTTACTAGGCCTGTTGTTCTTTTGAGCTCTTTGGTACTGTTCCCTACAGAGGATGTTGTTCTTCCAGTTGGTTGTAGCACCAACTGCCTCTAGCCTCTGGTTAAACTGCTAAGCCCTTTCAGAAGGGAGCAGAATTCATCTCCTTGAACCAGCCAGAAGACCTCCCAGTTCTGTTCCCTCAGAATATTGGCTCATCCCTCAAATGGCAAAATTCTAGCTCTGCATGTCAAATTATATCTTTGAACCTCCTAGTAAAAGATAAAGGTTCAAGAGGCCCACTCATGTTTTGAGCTCTTCCTGCTTTTCTCATTATATGTGATATCCAGTTACAAATTCTGGGATTGTAATCTCTGCAGTTTTGAGTAATGAGCTCAACTCAGTATATCATCAATCAATACATACTGTTCAAATGAAACTATGTAATTAGAGCTACACTTAATGCCCCCCCCCCATCCTCTAATCTAGCCAAATAAGAGTTAGCCTGGCATTATGAATAGCATGCTGGATGGGACATCAGGAAAACCTGGGTTCAAATTCTGAAGCCTTTGGTAATTGTTATCTTGGGCAAGTCAAATAACTTCTATGTGTCTTAAGAAACTTTTTATGCTTTCTTTACTGTCATATCATCTACATATCAAAGTGAAATCTTCTTGTGTAGCAGAGGTGCTAAATCTAGTATCTCTGACCATATATATACACATATATATGTAATTGTATTATAAAAATATAATTGGTTTCCTTTTGCAATCTCTATCAATGTTATTTTGTGCATTTAAAAACCTGATTCAGAGAAATAGCCCACATAAGTTTCATTCACCAAAGTGCCAAAAGGTCCCTGATACTCCCTCAAAACATTCAGAATCCTTGTGAGTTGGTGTGAAGAAGGAGTGGGTAGGTATGAAAAGACCTTCCTGGGCATTGTTTATTTGTTAAATTTTATCTGCTTGGAAGAATGATATTTAATGCATTCATAGATATTTATTAATTGGAATTATTAGAGTTCTTAAATAATAGCAGACTCAGTGCTTCAAAGTTTAAAAACTGCTTTGCATACAGAACCTTTCTTGGTATAGTCAGTGGGCAGGGTTTAATATAGACTTTCCATTAAGTCTAAGGCAACTGATCCACAGGACCCTTTTGACCTCTTCTCTCTTATGTAGTATATGCCTTTATAGCAAATATTCTAAGGCTAACAACAAAAAATGTTTGTTTTTATTTGGAGACAAAATTTTTAAAAGTCGAGCCAGAAAATAAATAATGTTTAAATGGAGCAGGAAACTCCTAAGGGTAATGATGTTGTTTGGCCAAAAAACAATTAGGCAGGGGAGAGAGTGGGGCGGAGACCCCTTCATTGCATCTTGCGGTGTGGCAAGTAGGTCCATCTATCCAGACAAACAACAATTTTCTTTTGCAGGTAGATCACTCCTTAGTTTTATCAGTGAGCCAGACAAGGTTATGACTTCATGATTATATTGCCTTTCCTTGCCATCCTCTTATGTTTGGTACAATCCATTCTGTGCCCTTCCTCACTCAGAGAGCCAAAGTTCTTGGTCTTCCCCTGTCTGGAAGATTTATGTTTCCCATGATCTTTCAATCACTCATTCCATCTAGAAAAAAATGACACTTCCCATCAACTCCCTTGCCAAAAAGGGGCTACACATGCATTCTCTTATTAGAGCCTCACAAATACCCTGTTAGCAATGAACTTCAGGTATTATTATCCTGCTTTCATAGATAGTGAAATGGGGATGCAGAGAACTGAAATGAGTTAGCTGGAGGTATACAGCTGGCAAATTTCAGTTGTGGGACTTGAATCCAGGTTTTTCAGATTCCAAGTATAGCACTGAATATTGCTTGCCTTTTTTCCCCTCTGGTAGAATGTAAGTACCTTGAGAACAGGAATTTTCTTTCTTCTTCCTTCCTTCCTTCCTTCCTTCCTTCCTTCCTTCCTTCCTTCCTTCTTCCTTCCTTCCTTCCTTCCTTCCTTCCTTCCTTCCTTCCTTCCTTCCTTCCTTCCTTCCTTCCTTCCTTCCTTCCTTCCTTCCTTCTTTCCTTCCTTCCTTTCTTCCTTCCATCCATCCATCCTGTAATTTCCTTACCTAGACATTCCTTATATCAGTGAGATCACCATATGAATCCCTAACCCTCTAGTAGTATCTGCTCCAGGTTAGAGCATAAACTAGTTCAAGTATTCTGATTCCATATCTAGTACTTCTCCCACTAAACAACTGAGTGTGTAAAATAAATAAATTGGAATATCTTAGTCAAAGATACAATAACTCTTGATTTCAATGGTGGAAGCAAGACATTTGAAAGTCTTTGAATTTCTGTCTTGAACATGTCTATCTCTTCAATCACCCTATAGGTAACGTCCAACTACAATATATTTGTAGTGTTTAGAACAGTGTCTGACATATATAGGTGCTTAATAAAGACTTATTTCCTTCCTTCATAACACATGAAGTTATTGTTTGTATTTCTTGCTTCTAGTCATTGCATTATTGGTTATTAACTGGCAGGTGGCCTCCTTGTTATCCTCAGGCTATGGGCCAGAGCTTTCAGTCCTTTCTTACAATTCAAATTCCAAGGTAAATGCATATAAGTCTTTATGTAAACTTTCCAGGACCACAGCAAGATCAACTGAAAATAAATCACCCAAGAAAGTGGCATTACTATAGAGGTTTAAAAATTAAAAAACACAGTGCAGTCTCAGCTTGCATGCCTGGTTTCAGTTTCTTGGTCTTAGAGTCCCTCTGGCCTATATCTTACAGCCCTGCCCTGTTTTGGAGAAATACTACTTTACACATGGCCAGACTGGTCTTTCTCAAGTACAGAGAAAATACTAATTCTTCACATGGTTATTATACTTATTTGCAAATGTGCAGGAGAACTACCAATCAGTTAAGAAACATTGACTAAATACTTATTATGTTCCAGGTACCGTGCTATGTACTTGGAGATAAAAAGCGAGTCAAAACCAAGGTCCTTTACCTTCTAGGAACTCACATTCTAATGGGAGAAACAACATGCAAATGTAAAAGATTTGGAATAGCTGTTGTAGTGAGGGATCACTACATGGATCAGTTAGAGAGCTGTAGAAAAATTACCTTTGCTGTAGGAACAACCCAGTTGAGATTTTATAATATAAATTTGTTGTAGCCCCAGTCATCAGGATTTCATCATTTTCTCTAGCTTCATTTAAAAGTACATGATTAGAAGGAAAGGAAGTAGGTGGTGAGATTCATCCAGGGCTGGTGTTGGTAAAACATGATATGTAATAGGACAAAGGGGAAAATGTTTTAAAGTGTAGCGCACATAATGTAGAATTAATTTGATTCTTTGAGGGTTGAGATAATAAAGGGAGTGTAGGCAATGCAAGAATAATGGGATGGGAAAGAATTGAGGAGTGTGAGCAGAAGTTTGCTGGGGCTACCTTGGATTTTTGAGAACTGATTGTTAAAATTTTAATGTGAACATTTACATCTCAAAATGGGCAAACCATATAAATTAGGGCTTGATTTATTGTTTTTTATTGTTTAGATTTAAGAAAGTGATGGAGAAAGTATTAATAATGCCTATTAAAATAAAACTGGGAATTCACTTTTTCCCCTTGGAGATCTGATTGTCAATCATTTACCAATAGAATGCAGGGTGCAAGGATTGGAGATCACAAGAATGTGAAAGATACGATAAGGGGTTATAAAACATAGGGAAAGGTGGAATGATAAAATATTATGATTGAATAAAGGAAGTTAGGAATTATCTTCATAAGTGTCAAAACACTTATATTAAGGAGAGAATTGCCAAAAAAACAAACAAAAATTTTGCCTTTGTAGAATTTGTATGTCTTTTAACCAATGTGTGATAATCTGCTGCTTGGTGTTTGGTCTATTTTTAATTTGGGAGCTGGTGAGTGAGAGAATTCTTACTTCTGTAAACTTCCTTTTGAAAGGCTTGTTTTACTTTTAGGAGGTAAGTTGGGTGGAATTATAAACAAAGGGATGCTTGGGCTGGAGTGGGGGAGATGCAGGAAGAGAAGGGAGTGTAGAGTGTTAAGTCTGTAAAGCTGACCTGATTGACCCATACCTTCAGTGGTTCAGATTTGGGGCTGTAGTTTTCCAAGTATAAACTTTTCCATTTGGATCGTGATCCTGGGAAAGAGACATTTCTCTCTTGGTTCTGCTTATATGGCTCTACATATAGAAAGAAGATTTTCTTTGAATTTGGGGAGTCATTCTTTCTGTTTGTAGGGAGGTTTGCCTATCAGCTGATAGGTAGGCAAACCTAAAGGGCTGTCATGAAGAAATGATTCAAAGTTATCCCTCTGGGAAATTTTTCCTTTTTCCCGCATACTGTAGGTAATATTTCTTCAAGTTTCCATTTCTCTGATTGGCATTTATTAGCATTCATTAGACACTGACTAGGTATGTGACCCTGGAATGTCACTTAACAGTTCTTAGTGCAGTGTCTGGTACATAGTAGGCACTTAATAAATGTTGATTGAATTGAAAATTGAAACTCTCTTTGTTTCCTCATCTGTAAAATGGGGATAATAATTGCACTACCTCATAGGGTTGTTGTAAGGATCAAATGAGATAATAGATGTAAAGTAACTTAAAGTACTGCATAAATGGTGGCTAGCTATTCATATGCTATTGTTCACTCTAAACATCCTCAAGTCAGGTTAATAAGCTGCCATTTGTGAAGTGCTTTCTATGGGCTAGGTGCCGTGCTAAAGTGCTGTGAGTACAGATATAAATGGAAAGAATGACATTCTCTGCCTTTAAAGAGCTTACATTCTAAGGAGAGAAGACAACATGTAGACAGAAGCTGAAGAGAGAAAGGGCTAGATGAAGGTGCTCCACGAGGGAGGATGGGAGAGAAAGTCTGGAGCTGTAGTCTGCAAAGGAATTCCATGATTGGTCTGGGCACTTTCTTTGAATGGAGGTTCTGGGAGGTGCCATCCAGTCAGAGGGAAAGGCTGCAGGTGCAGAGGGCACCAGCAGTATGTGAATTCCAGGGCTGGAGTGAGCTTGAACAGGTTTCTAGGGGAATGGTAGAGAAAGTCCAGAGTGCATCCTGGGAAGGAAGGAATGAGAGGAATCTGTCTCTACCAGAGACCAAACCAAAGGGAAAATGTTGAGCATCTGTGAGATATTTAAGGTAATTTAATTCAGTGAACATGTATTAAATGTCTACTGTGTGCTTAGGGATACAAAGGCAGAAAATGAAACGTCCTGTCCTTCAGGACCCTTCCATCTATTAGCATGGTGCCTGGCACGTAGTAGGTGCTTAATAAATGCTTATTGACTGACATTTCTAACAGTCAGATGTAGGATTTCTCCCAGTAATGGCTCAGGGGAAGAACATTGGATCTGCAGTCAAAAAAGCCCTTTACTGCTTGTAGGCTTTGGGCAAGTCACTTTACCCCTGGACCTCAGTTTCCTCATCTATAACATGAGGAGGTTGGATGAGATGACCTTTGAGTTCCCTTCCCAACCTGAATGAAGGCTCCTAAGGATTTATTAGACATATCTATGATTTGCAAGGAGAGTTATGGATGGGTGAGGGCAGCTAAGTGGCGCAAATGGATAGAGCACTGGGCATGAAGTCAGAAAGACTCATCTTGGGGCAGCTAGATGGCTCAGTGGATAAAGCACCGGCCCTGGATTCAGGAGGACCTGAGTTCAAATACGGCTTCAGACACTTAACACTTACTAGCTGTGTGACCCTGGGCAAGTCACTTAACCCCAAATGCCTCACCCCCCCCCAAAATAAAAAAATAAAGAAAGACTCATTTTCATGAGTTCAAATCCAGCTTCAGACACTTACTAGCTGTTACTTGGGCAAGTCACTTAACCCCGTTTGCCTCAGTTTCCTCATCTGAAAAAATGAGCTAGAGAAGGAAATGGCAAGGCACTCTAGTATCTTTGCTAAGAAAACCCCAAATGGGGTCACCAAGAGTCAGACACGACTGAAATGTCTGAACAACAACAACAAACTCCATTATTAGCACGGGCTCTCACTCTGTAAGCCAGTTGCTATTTGTCTGCTGGGCTGACGGGGGAAGGCCCCTGCTGCTGTGAATCTCAAGCACTCTAAATTGCTATGGAGTACAAAAGCTACTGGAACTGCTGACACAATGAGGCATCGCTAAGAATTATATCATCACTGAAGGATATTCATGCTGCGTACATGAGTGCCTTGGGTGTGTGAACCAGCACCTTGTGCCAAAAGCACACGCATGCATGCATCCCTCCTCCTGAACTCCCCAATATACACACAGATGAAAGTGGAGCTATTTCCTTTTTATTCTGAAACTTGGAAAAAGGGCAGAAAAAAAAAAAACACACGAACTTCTCCTCTTGGGATCTTCAGAGGGACCTCCCACCTGAACAAGGCTGTTGAATTTTCCTTTGGCAAATGATGTCGATCAGGAAGTTACAAATCCTTGTGGGATAACTCCAGCCCAAGCACTCTCTTACTCATGTACTCTCTCTGGGTGCTGTGCCTTGGTGACAGGTGGGGTGTGATACAGCCAGGGCCTCAGCTCCAACCACAGTTTGACGCCATACCCTGAATCAAGCAGGTGAAAAGAGATTTTCTTTTTTTTTCTTGAATTCATTGGAACCTGTTTAGAATTGCCAGTAGGGGGAAGGAAGGTGTTGAGGCAACTTCTAAACTAAAATTGGAGATTATCTAATTTATTTCCAAACTCTTGGGAAATCTCATACTCAAAGACAGACACAAATCACACAGAGATTAGAAAAAAAAAAGATCACAAGCTTGAGTTGTTTGTGTGTTATAATCTATGATTAAGTTCATTTGGGCCTACAGTTAGCTGTCCTCATGCTTGGCAACCAGCCACCATTGAAGGACAGATGGGGAATAAACACCATTAGGGTTTTGATAAGTGTTTCTTTTGGCATTAAGACTAAGAAAAATAAAGTGGGGAGGGTATCAACCCCCAGAATAAGCCTTTAAAAGGTTTCCCTTTTGATTCTTTTATGGGTGTCTATTTATAACAGCAACGAGTCAGGACTGAAGAGACTTCAAGGGACCCTTGGACACATTTTGCCAAAAACTTACATTTAAGTACTTTTTTTTTTAATGGGCAAGAGACATTACCTTTTATTATGTCTTAAACCAGTGAGAGGAAGTTGTGTGTATAAACCAACGTGTTTCTGTGGCCTGTTGTCTTTTTTCCTAATCCCTGGATGGGATCACCAAGGAGTGATGGTCTGGATAACTTTCTCTGTCTGGACAAAGTTTGCATGAAAGGAAAGCAATCTTAGTGTGGGTCATTAGAGATGATTCACAGTCATCTTTTTTTCACATACGTTTCACATGTCATTCTTCTTGCTTGTCTCTCTGCTGAGGTTGGAATCCAAGTTTGTTAGGCTAATTTATGAAGCCCCTGCTGTGTACTCAGCATTGGGCTAAGCTCTGGGGGATGGAGGAGGGAGAGGAGGGGAGAAAGCAATATAAAACATGGTCCTTGTTCTCAAGGGAATTTATAATCTGGTTGGGGAGGTAAGACTAATACCCCTGAAATGGACAACACTACAAGATAATTATGTGCTAAATTTTGTGGAGCGGATTTGATCCCTAAAGTCTCTTCCAGGTCTAGATCTATGATCTCATGAATAACAACAACAACAACAACAACAATAATAGCTAGCATTTGTATAGAACCTGCTATGTGCCAGGTACTGTGCTAAGCACTTTACAATCATCTTATTTGATCCTCACAACCCTGGGAAGTAGGTGGCTATTATTATCCCCATTTTACAGATGAAGAAACTTCAGCAGATAGAGGTTAAGGGACTTTCCCAGGGTCACAGAGCTAATAAATGTCTGAGGCTGGATTTGAATTCAGGTCTCCCTTGACTCCAGGGATAGCACTCTATCCACTGAACTACCAGCTATCATTTAAGTTTCTGCTTTGGTGTACATGAATGCTACAAAGGAAGTAAAAGAGAGAATCTCAAGTCTTTGTAGTACCTTTACCCTTTTGTCTTTTCCTCTTATTGTTCCCTAATTTTAAAAATGGGAACAATAAGATTTCCACACGCTATCTCATAGTGTAATTAAAAGGAGAATGCTTAATAATCACCAAAGTCCTACATAAATGTGAATCATTATTTGAGGGGTTTGTAATTCAATTAATAGCTGGAAGTGACTGACTTTAGAGGTTGTCAAATTCAAGTCCATCAAGACCACTGATTTCCTCTCCTCTCCTCTCCTCTCCTCTCCTCTCCTCTCCTCTCCTCTCTCCTCTCCTCTCCTTCTCCTCTCCTCTCCTCTCCTCTCCTCTCCTCTCCTCTCCTCTCCTCTCCTCTCCTCTCCTCTCCTCTCCTCTCCTCTCCTCTCCTCTCCTCTCCTCTCCTCTCCTCTCCTCTCCTCTCCTCTCCTCTCCTCTCCTCTCCTCGGAGCAATGAGGGTTAAGTGACTTGCCCAGGTCACACAGCTAGTGTCAAGGGTCTGAGGCCAGATTTGACCTCAGGTCTTCCTGAATCCAGGGCCAGTGCTTTATCCACTTTACCACCTAACTGCTCCAAGACCACTGATTTCCATTTTACAAGTGAGGAAACTAAGACCCAGAGATGTTAAGTGATATGCCCAAGGTCACTCTGTTAATAGGTGTCAGAGGTAGCATTCAAACTCAAACCTTTCTGATTCCAAGTCCAGCCCTCTATCCATTGTTAGATCGGAGCCAGGGCAATCAGGAATCCTGATTGTAGGAACAGAGGGTTCTAGATCATGTCCTGGAGTTCATTAATCTTGGTGGTGCTTGAAAATGGGCCTGCCTCCATCTCTGGGGGAGCACTGTGCAATGGGACCATGACTAGTAACTGCCCCTAATGTTCCAGGGCCTCCTATAGCTCATCAATGGCCAAGCAAAAGGACAACAATAAATACAGTTCTCCAGAGTGCATCAAAGCTGAGTTGTTTTGCCTCCTCCCTTTTCTTCAAACTCATCATTGAAAGGGCCTGATCTGTTGCAGACACTGTGTATACAGAATGACTTGGCAGACGCAGCTTCATATGGAAGCATGGAGGAGGGGAATGGTTATTGTATGACTCCACCTATGTTGGTTTGCTTCCAAACTAAAGATGCTTCCAACACAGCTGTGAGGAAGATTAGGGAGTGCGATAGGGAACTGTGATTTGAAGGAGTGGGGAACAAAAGTTAGTCTCTGGGCCTCTCACTCGGAGACTATTCAGTGGACCACGCACAATTGTTTTTGGAGGAAACAAAGATGACCACGTCATTAAAAGAAAAATAAAAGGCCCCACTATTTCCCACCAGCCATCCAGGAAACACCAAATCAACCAGGGTTGGAGTTCTACAGTTCAGTCTTTCCTTCTATCTGCAGCAGCATTTCATGCCAGTTGGATTACTTATGTGGGGAAAGGGATCAATTAAAGGAAAACCACAGTAGAGAGCACATTTAAGAACAAAATTCTTTCTTCTTTGCTGTTTTTGTCTCTTTGGTTCTTTCCTTCACTTTGGTTTCTGGTTGCTTTAGAAAAATTAAAACACACACACACACACACACACACACACACAAACAGCTTTGAGCTTCTCAATGTGCTTTTAGCCCTTGGGAATTGATGGGACACTAGACCAAGCAGAGAGCTTGTTGTGGGATTACCAAGGGAACCTGAAAAGTCCATCTCCTATCTTAAAGACAGACTGAGGGCTAGATCAAGACTCAGTCAAGAGTCTGGAATCTGTGCCATATGAACAAAGCCTGAAGGAACCTGGCATGTTTGAAATGGAGATAAGAAAGTTCAGGAAGCAACATAAGAGCTGTCTTCAGGTCCATAAGAAATCATCATGTGGACAGGAATGAGGCTTGCGATGTTTGGGCCCAGAACATAATTAGAGAAAATGAGTGAAGTTGTTGTTGTTCAGTCGTTTCATTCATGTCCAACTCTTCTTGACCTCATTTGGGGTTTTCTTGGCAAAGATACTGGAGTGGTCTGCCATTTCCTTCCCCAGCTCATTTTACAGATGAGGAAACTGAGGCAAACAGAGTTAAGAGATTTACCCAGGGTCACACAGCTAATAAGTGGAAGTTACAAAGAGCTAGATTTAGATTTGATATAAGAAGGGAAAGGGTCAATTCGATGCCACAAACCCTTATTAAGTACCCTCCAGGAACTGTGATAAGCAATACAAGGAGAAAAACAAAATTATTCATGACCTCAAGGTGCTTATGGAATCACAGAACCAGAATTGCTAGACCATCTAGTCTCATACCCTGATTTTACTGATGAGGAGGAAACTGAGGCTCAGGTACCAGTTAAATGACTTGACAGAGTTCACACAGGTATCAGAGCTGGATTGGAACTGAGGATCTTTTAATTCTAAAGTCAATATTCTTTCTTTGGAACAATCTAATGTGACATGTTTTCCTCTCATTGATGGTCTTCAAAGACTGGATGATCACTTTTCACTTGGAGTTGGGATTCTTTTTCATTTATGAACTGAGCTAGACCACTGATGTCCTTTCGAACTTGATTTTTTTTTTTTTCAATTCTGTGACTGAGGAAGAAAAATGTCTGACATGTTCTTTGCTTAGTCTGGTAAACCATCATGCCATTCTTCCTTTTTGGCCAACTGCACTTAAAACAATTTAAACCCACTTCCTCTTGTTCTGTGAAGGTGGAGAAAATAATTTTCACTATATCTATACCTCTACAAGCAAGAAATAGTTCTGTGACTGGAAGAATCACTTCACATTGCTGAATCTCAATTTATTGATTGTACAATAAAAAGATGGACTCTAAGGTTTCCTCTACCTACAAAATTCTACAATAATGCAACACTTTGAAAAAATGCAAATTAATCTCCCTGAGAAGTCAGCATGATATAGTACAGAGATGTCAAACATGTGGCTGGCATATCCTATACAGCCCACAATACTTCTAAGTAAACCAACAAACCAGATTAAAATGTAATTGGGGGGCAGCTAGGTGGTGCAGTGGATAGAGCACTGGCCCTGGATTCAGGAGGATCTGAGTTCAAATCTGACCTCAGACACTTAACACTTACTAGCTGTGTGACCCTGGGCAAGTCCCTTAACCCCAATTGCCTCACTCAAAAAAAAAAAGTAATTGGGAAATATTTACCAAAATAAATAAAATATAACAAAACAGATAATATGTTTTAAAACTAAGTTAATAAACAGCTGGTAGGGACTCATGTATGGATTAGTGACACCTGTTTTAATTATATATATATTATATATACACACACATATATATGCATACATATAAATACATATATATTTTTTATATAATATATATAATTTTTTAATACTTTTTTTTTTTTGGTGAGGCAATTGGGGTTAAGTGACTTGCCCAGGGTCACACAGCTAGTAAGTGTTAAGTGTCTGAGGCCGGATTTGAACTCAGGTCCTCTTGATCCAGAGCCGGTGCTCTATCCACTGCGCCACCTAGCTGCCCCCTAATATATACAATTTAATTTTTATGGGAGAAGACACTAGTTTGGGGATCAAAAGACACAGTTTCAGATCCAGTTTCCTCTACTGATTACCTTTGGCAAGTCAGTTAACCTAAATTAGGCCTCACTTTCTTCACCTATAATGAATGGGTCAACTAGATAATCTCTAAGGTTATAAAATCATAGATTTAGAGATGAAAGGGACCCTCAAAATCATCTAATTCAATTGCTTTCTTTTATAGACAAGGAAACTGAGACCCAAAGAGGGGGTAAGTAGAACTTGAACCCAAGTCTTTTGATACCAAAGCCAACATATTTTCCATTGCAGAACAATGTGTCTCATTCAACTATAAATCCTATGATGAGTAGTACCATGGAGGAAGGGCTGGGTTGTGATGTCAGACTTAATACATTTTCAGACACAAGCTATTTTCTTGTCTATGTCAAAACAATACTCTTCAGTGGGGGTATTTGTTGGAACTAATTCTGTTCCTCAGGTAATTTCCTTTCTTCCTTTCTTATCTCTTCACTGATTCTTTTCATATCTGTTTGTGTATTTCAACATTATGGATAAAGTTTCCTATATATCTGCAATGTCATTATAGTTAGGTTAAGTGAAAGAAAGTGGACAGAGCAGAATATTAAACAGCAAATTTATTCTGTAGATGAGGAGGTAGACTATCCAACAGTCCATTTTTATTAGCTTATCAGATGGTAAACTTCCCAGATTTTGCATTTTCTTTGTTCTTATCCTAGGAAAATGAAAATATTTCTGCCACACCTTAGTTTGCCTCTTTCCTCCTCTCCTGTCCTCCCCCTCACCAAACTGTAATAAAACTTCCTTTGTTTTTCATTAAAAAAAAAACACCAAAATATCTCTAAGCTTGAAAGAGATGCAACAGGCAGATTTCTGGAAAGCCAATGTAACTACCAAGCATTTTACCAGGGCTAAGAAAAGATGCGAAAGAACCCATCTTTTAAAAATGAGTTTTCAACTGGGCCTTGGTGGTTAATGTGTAATCTCTGCTATCATGGAAGGGTGAGACTGTTGATCACTTGGTGGAACTCAGCTGCTGTAGGATAAAGCTGATAACTTGGTCCTCATTTAATTGAGCATCAATGTGGGGTTGTCCTAAGGCTATCTGAACCAGGTCAGAAATAGGATAGATCAAAACTTCCATGCCTGATAAGCAGTGGGGTTAGGCCTATAATTGGCCACTATGCTTCTAGCTTGGTTGAGGCAAGGAGCCCCAGTCTCATCAAATCAAATCAAATCATGGTTCAGTATGAAGGTACTTGGTGTATATTTAAGCATTTTGCTGTCTGACTTTTGTTCTAAACCCCCTATTGAAATTCTTCTCTCAAAGATCACTAGTTGGGAAATAGAGAAGTCCTTTCTTTAAGACTCATCCTTCCTGACCACCTATTGACTACCTCTTCCTTTTGAATACTTTTCCCTGGCTTCTGGAAACTGTCCTGTCTTGATCTCTCTCTTTCTCTGTCTCTGTCTTTCTGTGCTTTTCTCCCCTTACCCCATCTCTCTGTATCTCTCCTTTGTCTCTGTTAACTCTCTTTCCTTCTTTTGTCCCCCATAGGTAGTAATTTCCCAAGGTTCTGTCTTCAGCTCCTTTCTCATTCCTCTCTACACTCTCTCCCTTGGTGCTCTTATCCATGCTTTATGGCTTTAGTCATCATCTCTATGTGAATGGTGGCTTCCATATAAAAATGTCTGGTCCTGGCCTTTCTCCCAAGTCCTAGACATGTAGTCTCAGTATCTCTACCTGGATCTCCCATTGGCACCCTAAACTCAAACATTTCTCTAAGAATGAATTAATTTTCCCCTTAAAACATTATCTTCCGGGGAAGCTAGGTGGCGGCAGTGGATAGAGCACCGGCCCTAGAGTCAGGAGTACCTGAGTTCAAATCCGGCCTCAGACACTTAACACTTACTAGCTGTGTGACCCTGGGCAAGTCACTTAACCCCAATTGCCTCACTAAAATAAAATAAAATAAAATAGAATTAAAAAAAAAACATTATCTTCCTCTTGGTTTCTTTATTTCTGTAAGTAGCACCATTATTCTCTTTGTCCCTTAGGTTCAAACCTTGAAGTATCTCTGATTTTCCTCCTCCCTTGCTTCCCCACAGTCAATTCCAGTTGCCAAGTGCCTTTGGTTAAAATTCTCCAGTGTCTCTTGAACATGTCCCTTCTTTCCCATTTCCATAGCCCTCACTTTATTTCAATCCTTCATTCCCTCTCACCTGAATATTGCAGTGACTTTACAAAGAAGCTCTAATCTTCCAATCCTCTTATCCTTCCTACACACCACAGTGAATTAATCTTAATCTTCCTAAACTGTGTCTCTACTTAAGTTCTGCTATGTTCTAAAACTAAAATAAAGCTGACACACTTTAGCCTGGCATTCTAAGACCAGCACAATTTAACTCTCACTCATCTTTCCAATCCTTACAGAGGCAGTTCAAAAGAGTGGAAAGGCACAGTGGACTTGGATTTAGAAATGTGGGTTTCTCACTAGCTAACTATATGGCATTAGGAAAATCGTTTAACCCTTTCTCAAGTCTCAGTTTTCTCATCTTTAGAGTGGGTTGTAATTGCTTTGTAAACTTTTAAAATGTTATATTAATATGATATGTTGTTAATATTATTTTTTACTATCCCCTTCTCGTACTGTGTTCTTTAGCTGAAAACAAATTTACTCACTGTTTGCAACGAACATCCCATACTTTTCTACCTATGTACCTTTGATTATGTTGTTTTTGTTATTGTTCACTTTTTTTTTTTTACAAAGAGGTGGTTTGCCTTTTCTTTCTCTAGTGCATCCCCATTTTACTGAGGCAAATAAAGTTTAAGTGATTTGCCCAAGATATGCAGCTAGTGAGTATCTGAGGCCAATTGAACTCAGGTCTTCTTGACTCCAGGCCCAGGGCTCTATCTACTCCACTCCTAGTTGCCCCTATCCATAGTGCTCTTTCCTAGAATCCTCTGGTTGAAATTCTATCACTATGTTGAATATTCCCTCTATAAACCTTACCTTGTTCTCTCCATTTTCTGAACTTCAATGTATTTTTTTTCTCTTAAGCACTAACCACCTCTAGTTTGATTTTTAGGTTTTTTTGTATTATCTTTTACTTCTATTAGACATTAGGCTACTTGAAGGCTGGGGCCATAATTATCTCTATTTATGTATCCTCAGTATATGGTGTGTGATACTTATTGTTTCTCCTTTTTTCTTAAAGAGGACCAATGGCATCAAGATGGTGATGTCTTGACTTACATGTGAGTAGATTTAAGTGAGGCTGAGCTGGGGCAAAGTTGATAGTAGCCGCACTCTCTCCTCCAGAGTTATTGGGTTCAGTGGCCAAGACCAAAAGTCAAGATGACTGGAAATGATCTAGTGTGTGATGCTTATTTAATGAATGGAATGAATGAATGCAATTTTGTCTCTAATGTTATTGTCTGGTGACTCATTTTAGATCATACTGATTTGTGTCTTGTCTTGTTATGTTTCATATCTTGTATTTCTATTCTCATCAAGATCATTAACTTCTTCAGGGTGAAGAATACTTCTTTTGTATTACAGCAACCAGTATACTGGTAGGTAGATGCTAGGTGTTTATATATATGTTCAGTGGAATGGTATTGAATAAAAAGTGGGAGGTGGAAGGAGGAATCCTGTGATTAACTCACAATATAGTCTTATAAGACATTCCTCTTTCAATGGTTTCTCATTAAGAAATCAGGATAGCTTTGCAGACATTTGAAGACATTCTCTGAGAGTTCCTGACTGAAGAAATTTTAGTTATATGTAAAGAAATAAACATAGGTGTAATTTATCAATGGTGAATATAATATACTCTCCAAAGTCTTTCCTTGAACCTTGAAAGGGGAAGAAACTTCAATGATGATTTTATTTTTAAAAAACTTAATAAATATTGACATAGTTTGTTTTTTTACATTGGCTTTAATATATCCTTCCCTCTTCTCTACTCAGTGAGCCATCCCTTGAAACAAAGAAGAAAAAAATTCAGCAAAACTGAGTTAATCTAATGTTTTGGGAACTTTTCCCCCTTTTTTATGTTCAGGGATGGCTTACTGAGTAGAGGTAGGAGAAAGATATATTAGGAATAAAGGCAAAGTAAAAAAATTATATATATATACATACATGCCACACACACACATATATATATATCTCAATATTTTTTGACAAACATATACATATTCACTGACTGCAACTAGGTGGCACAGTAGTTAGAATACTGGGTTTGGGAAACAGGAAGACCTCATCATCCTGAGTTTAAGGCCTCAGAAGCTTACTGGCTATGTGACCCTGGGCAAATCACTTAACCCTGTTTGCCTCAGTTTTCTCATCTGTAAAATGAGCTGGAAAAGGAATGGTAAATTATTATCTTTGCCAAGAAAACCACAAATGGGGTCACAAAGAGTCAGACACAACTGAAAAAAGACCTAAACAACAACTAGAACATATACATATACACACACACACACACATATATATATATATATATATATACACACACACGTATGAAATCATTCACATAGAGATGATAATTGAATCCATGGGAAGCTGGTGAGATTGCCTAGAGAGATAGTAGAGAGGAGGAGATAGAGGGAGTATTGAAGAGGGAGTATGGTAGTGTCTTGGGGGATACCCACAGTTAGCCTGCATGCTGAGAGTGGTCAGACAGGTAGAAGGAGAAACAAGAGAGAGCACCTCTAAATCCTTTAGAGAAGTCAAGAATGATGAGGACTAAGAAAAGTCTTGATTATTGCTAACTTAGGAGAGAGAGGTTTCAGCCTGAATGATGACGAGGTTAGAAGCCAGACTGCATAGAGTCAAGAAGGAAGGAGAGCACCAATTGTAGATAGTCTTCTCAAACAGTTTAGTCACAAAAGGGTTGTAAAGATATAGGGTGATAGAGGGATGGGCAAATCAAGTAAGGGTTTTTTGAGGAAGGAGCAGACATAAGCATGTTTGTAGGAGCAGGGAAGGAGTCAGTAGATAGAGACTAAAGACTATTGACGAGAATGGGATGATTAAAGGACACTGATGGAGAAGATAGGATAGAATGAGATGACTTGTGCAGGTTGTGTGTTTTGCCTTGGAAAGGAGAAAGCCTGATTCTTCATGTGAGACTAGGCTGAGGGAGGAGATAGGGTCCGAAGTCATCTGGATGATGTGAAATGGGGGAAGGGAGAGAAGAGGGAGTTCTCATCAAAATGGTCTTAATTTTAAATTGAGATACTAGTCAAAGTTCTTAGCTGAGCTGAGGGGAGAGGAAACTGTGGGATATTTGAGGAGGTATGGGAAGTTTTGGAAAAGTGGTTGTGGTAAGTGGGAATAGGGAGATAAAAAGAAGTGTAAAATTACCCAACATTCACCTCTTTTGCTTCATATTGCCTACTTTCCCCATGGTTTTGCTTATTTAGTTTTGTATTCCTTTGTATAGACATTTTCATCTTCCTCTGAATTCTTCATGTTCCTCATTTCTTTTGACATAATAATAATACCCCATTTACATTCATGTATCACTGTTTGTTTAAGCCTCCCCTAGTCACCGGGAATCTTTACTTTGTTTCCAGTTCTATTACAAAAAGTGTCATTTTAATTTTATTGTTATTATTTTGTTGTATATAGGAACTTTCTATCTTTGGCCTTCTTAGGGTATCAATCTAGCAGTGGGACCTCTAGGTCAAGGGACATAGACATTTTAGTCATTTTACTAGCATAATTAAATTGCTTTCTAGGATGGCTGGACTGATCTACAGCTAATAATGCTTTTTCTGATAGAGAGTTGGTTAAAACAAAAAACACAAAACCAAGAGGCTCTAATCCATCAGAGATCCACAAAGCTGCAGCTACCATTCTTTAGAAGGAGACAGATTAAAAGGCATTTACCTAAATATTCAGACATTTCTGTTCACCAATTTAGTCCTGGACCATAATCAATTTACCAAGAATGAGAGATAAGTCTTCAAGGATATTGCATAATACTCAAATAATAATTTTTAGAAAGCTCAGACGATGACACATTTTAGGAACAAGAGCCCAGATCCTGCTATATTGAAGAGTAGACTCAGGTGGTCTATATAGTGAGATCACAGCCAGTGATGGAAAAAGCATTCCCAAGGTTGCTTAGTCTAGCAGTAAATCAAGCTTTTCAAGAGTAAACTACTTCCATTCACATCACTAGTTATACCACATATTAAGAAAACACAACTGGGAAAAATCAATGATCAGTTTACAGAATTAATCAGTTGAGGCTCCATATACTATTTAAGATGCAGCCACTGGCTTCACATCTACAGATGAGTGGTCAACTATCAACTTCTCCTGTGATAATGCCCCTTTGAAGTCTTGAAGTTGAACCAAATACATAACTAGGTTTCCTGAGTATGTAGAAACTCAAGGAATATGAGGATTCCAATTTTTTTTTTCAGTGACTATGTCAGTAGAGAAAGAAGTCTGGGAGGATACTTGCTAAGTTGGCAGCACTCTGAAGGGATCAATGAAATTGATTAGTACAATTCACTTTTGCAAAGGGCCAAATGACAGGAGACGAAAATCTCAAATCAGGAAATCAATAGTACAAATCAGTTTTCAGAAAGTCTGGCTGCTGGATATTAGAAGGTCATATGAATTTGAAATGAGGATTCAAAAAAAAAAAGAAAGGGAAAGAAAGACCAATAATAACAGGAATTGGGGTGAGGGACATTGAGCAATTAAAATAGCTAAAACCACAGAAGAGGAGTGTTCTAGGACACAAGGTCTCAGGGTCAAAGAATCATCTATATACACCACCACACCTAAAACACCTGTTCTCTTTGTTAGTACTGTCCGTTTTTATTATTTTTTTTCCAGATTGCTTAAGCCACCCACAGAGAGTACAGTTAGATGCAGCTGAGGCAACAAGGCTGGGGGTCTAGGAAGTGGGAATCTGAAGACCTGGATTCTAATCCTTCCTCTGACCTTGACTTGTTCTCTGACCTTGGATCAGATGTCAATGTCTCAGGTTTTCCTTTCTTTTGTCTCTTAAGAGGGTAAAATTTACAAGTTATTTAATATCTCCAAGACTCAGTTTCCCCATCTATAAAGTAAGTGGGTTGGACCAGATCATCTTCAAAGTACATATCAAGGGCAGCTAGGTGGCATCAGTGGATAGAGCACTGGCCCTGGAGTCATGAGGACCTGAGTTCAAATCCGGCCTCAGACACTTGACACTTACTCGCTGTGTGACTCTGGGCAAGTCACTTAACCCCCAATGGCCTTACCAAAAAAAAGTTCATACCAACTCTTTAATTCTCTATGGTTTGTTCCTTACCTACATGTGGTAGAAGGAAGAGCTTCTACCATTCCTTGTCAGGTGGAATGATTAGTTCTTTGCCCTTAAAGTATTGAACCATCCTTGAGACTTAATTGGACTCAGGGGACCAAAACTCTTGGGCCATTGGTATCTCTTTCTTCTTAACTAAGTGCCCCAAAGCCACTAGGAGCCTCAACTGCTTCTTGATGCTTTTATCCTTCTGTTTTACACATTTCAGTCGATTTCTATTGTCTTCTAAATTCAAACTCCTCCCTAACATTCAAGACTCTCCATAGCCTTGTGCTGCCTTACCTTTCTTGACTTATTTCTTTTATTACTTTTTCATTTCTTTTTATTACATTTTCTTTCCCTATCTTACATAACTCCATATTCTAGCTAGCTGAGACAACTCTTGCCCTCAACTGTGCTCTGTGCTGTCATTCCTCCCTTGTCTTCTGCTCAGGCTGTTACCTAGAATACCTTTCCTCCTCTTCACCTACTGAATCCTCACCACCCTTTGAAGGCCAACTACTTTTTTTTTTTTTTTTTTTGCGGGGCAATTGGGGTTAAGTGACTTGCCCAGGGTCACACAGCTAGTAGTGTCAAGTTGTCTGAAGGCCGGAATTTGAACTCAGGTCCTCCTGACTCCAGGGCGGTGCTTTACCACTGCACCCTCTAGCTGCCCCTTGAAGGCCAATTCTACTATAGGACTCCTCTAAGAATCTTTCCCTGGTTGGAAAGGAAAGATCTTCCCTTTCAGACCTCACTAGGATCTTGCTTTGTACCTTTCTAAAATACTTATGCTGTTGCATGGAGTATTATAACTAATTTTATTGCTCTCTTTTCTTTTAGACCCTGAATTCCTTAGGAGCAGAAAACATGTGTGACCTAAATTTAAATCTCCTCTTCAACCTTGTTCCACATACTGTAAATACTTAATAAATATTTGTGGATTGATATAAAAATCAGTTATTGGAAATTATCTGACATGCTATTACTTAGGTCCTCTATGAACCTACCACATCTGTAGGTTGTGGTACCTTCTGTGTATATAGTATAATACATATGTAACCTATCTGTACTATATCGTGACCTTGAGTTACTGAAGATCTGGAAGTACTTTCTGACCTCATCAGATAAGTATAAACTATGCTCAATATAGCTTGACTGTTTCTGACGTGTGTGGGTCTGTTGCTATACTTTTCATATTGGTTTCTTTATCCATTCTTACATTTGGTCCTCTTGATACTGGTCTGCCTCAGTTTCTTCATCTGTAAATAGATACAAAATAGCATTCACTTGCCTCCCAGAATTGTGAGAATAAAATGAGAGTATTTATGAAGATGCTGTGCAAATCTCAACAGCACCATGTAAACGCTAGCTACTATTATCTGTTCCTCCACTTCCTTTCCTCTCTCTTCTAAACCCTTGCAATCAAGCTGTTGAAACTGCCTGCTCCAAAGTCATCAAAGGTCTCTTGATTGCCAAATATAATGGGTCTTTTTCTCAGTCCTCCTCCTTCCTGAGCTCTGCAGCATCTGGTGCTGTTGACCCCCTTCTTGTTCTGATTACTCTGTTTCTCTCTGCATTTTCTTCACACTCTCTGCTTTTCTCTACTCATCTGACCTCTCCCTTTCAGTCTCCTCTGCTGGATCCTTATCCATGTCCACACCCAGTAAATGTGGGTGTTTACCCTTAGGCTCTGTCCTGGAATTTTCTTTTTTCTCTCTTCTCTGTCACTTGGTGATCTCATCAGGTCCCTTGGTCTCAATTATCACCACGATGCAGATTTTCCCCAGACCTATATCCCAGCCTTAGTCTCTCTCCTGAGCTCATCCCACATAATTTTGAGTTTGGATCTCCTGTTAACAAACTGAACTCAACAAGAAAACATATCTTTCCCCCCCAGACCCAAACTTCCAACTTCCCCATTACTGTCTAGGGCACCTCAGTTCTTCCATTTACTCAGGTTCAAACTTCTCACTTTTATCCCCACACATCCAATAAGTTGTAAAATCTTATCCTTTCCATTCAACATCTCTTGGCTATATCTTCTTCTGTTTACTAATACCACTAGCACCCTAGTTGAGATACTACTCATCACTTCTCACCTGGGCTATTGTAACAGCCTCCTGATGCTTTCCCTGTCTCAGTTACCTCAGCAATGTAATCTGCCCTTTTACACAGTTACTGAAGTGATTTTCTAAAGGGGTCACACCACAAAAATATTTGGCAGTTAAATGTTTGATTTGTATCTCTATTTTACATAACTCTATACTTGGGGTTTGTTGTAAAAATTTCTGGGGCTCAAAGGGGTCATGCATAGAAAAGGTTTAAGAAGCCTTGATATAAAGTAAGCTCCTCCATAATAGTGACTATTTTCACATTTTTCCTGTATATCCAGGACTTAACACAGTTCCTTAGCAAATGTAAGGTGCCTCATAAATGCATATTGCTTGATTAATAGATCTATGACCTCAGTGATATAGGTACAGATTCCCACAAGGCAGTCACAACCTACTCATGCCTTCTCACCTTGTTTAACTCTTGTCTAAGATCTGCCCACCATATTGTGGGCTTTCTAAATCTTTGGAAGATTGAGTGAATACCAATGCATTACTCACCTTATCCATCAGTTATCATTCATCCAACATGAATGGTCCACATCCTTCTCCAACCTTACACTTCTTTGAATATATCCTTTATGCTACTTCTGCATTTGTTCTTTATGGGTTATGTACCTATAGCACGCTTGTATCTTGCCCTTTTCAATAACAGATAACATTAATTCTTTGGAGTCTGTGGTATTCCATGGCTCACCACACTCATAACATCATATTGTTGGCAAATTATGAACGTTTTGTTTCAGGGAATATAGGTTTCCATATAGAAATCAATGAGTTCACATACTGTTGTGCCCGTGAGGACCCAATTCATTTGATATCTTCAATGAATCTCAAATACATTTACATAAATGGATATCTCTGTGTCTTGTGGATCCAATTGAATATGTCCATGGTCTGAACAATAGACCTTCATTCATTCTATTTTTCCAGTATGGAAAGTGCTTAGCACAGTTCCGTCACATAGTAAGTGCTTAATTAATAAATGCTGTTTCTTTCCTTCCTCAAAATTATCCTTCATATGTGTAAGGTGTCTAAAATTCTAGCTATACGGTCTAAAATATCTAATGAGTGGTCACCATAAATTAGAAGCTTTAGCAAGAGTTTAGACTTTTAAGCATTTATTAAGGAGAATAAGAATTTGGTGGAGAGAGAGGCCTAGATTCAGCTGTCTATCTCAGGGACCAGCGTCTCTGCTCTGCTCTCCACGAGAGTCCTGACAAAAGAGAGAGAACCACACCTCCTTCATCCCACAAGCCTCCTGTGAAACTGGAACATCCCATCCACTCGCACACACAGCTCCAAGCTAATTGGCTGGTAGCTTTAATAGACAGTACCCATGAGCAACATCACTTCCAGACGCCAAGGAAAAGCTGCATGGCTTGCCCTCAGAGACCTTCTCCTCATGGCAGAGCTTTCCTACAGTAACTCTCCAGCAGGTGGCGTCACTCCAATCATTATATATGTGTGGCATCTGGGTGACACAGTAACAAGAGTCAGAAATCAGGAAAACCTGAGTTCAAATGCTGCCTCGGACACTTAATAGCTGTGTGACCCTGGGCAAGTCTTTAAACTCTCATCTGAAAAAATGAGAATAATAATAATACACTAGGATATTATATTATTACATACTATAATTTATGATAATTTAATACTATGCTATAATATATGATGATTTAATAATAGCACCTACCTTACAGATTTTTCTTAAGGATCAAATGAACTAATATATGTAAAATGCTTTGCAAACCTTAAAGTGCTATATAAAAGACAGCTATCCTCCTCCTCCTCCTCCTCCTCCTCCTTCATCCTCCTCCATCCTCCTCCATCCTCCTCCATCCTCCTCCATCCTCCTCCATCCTCCTCCATCCTCCTCCATCCTCCTCCATCCTCCTCCTCCATCCTTCATCATCTAGTCCTTAACAGAGTGCCTGGCAAAAATAGGTGCTTAGTAAATGTTTATTGACATATATTAATTATTATTGATATAATAATGTTTTGTATGTAGATTATTCTCATTAAGATTATTTTTTTTTGGTGAGGCAATGAGGGTTAAGTGACTTGCCCAGGGTCACACAGCTAGTAAGTGTCAAGTGTCTGAGGCCGGATTTGAACTCAGGTACTCCTGAATCCAGGGCCGGTGCTTTATCCACTTCGCCACCTAGCTGCCCCCTCATTACGATTCTTAATGGGATCCATGCCCCAAATGAGAATCACTTCCATTTCTGAAGAGTGTCTTTCCTTTATCAAACCTGACTCTGAACAAGGCCTGTTAAGAGCATCTACCACAGTCTCACAAGTCTGCTTTGAATGTTTCCTAGACTTTAAACCTTTATGAGTCATGCCTAGGTAAACACCCTTGTCCCTCTTTCCCCTCACCTTGCAATTGCACTTAACAACTGTAATTGTGATTTCAACTAATTACCTTCACATCTTTATAACTTGGGGGGAGGGTGTGTTGGGAAAGAACTCCATGTCAAAAGCCCCCATTGCTAAATCCAGGGGTCACACACATCCAACTGTAGTTAATGGGAGGTGCAAGAGATTTTTTTTTTTTTAGAGAAAGATTCTTTTCCAAAGAACTCAGAATGCTGGCCAGTATTTTTCTCATTGTTTTCAAAGGATCCCTGGGGGGGTCTCCAAAACCGAGAGAGTTAAAACGATTCACTTAGATCACATAGTTTATCTCGGCTGGTTTAGAGATTAGCATCCAGATAGAGAGAGTGGTATAATGAAGAACCCCGAGCATGGCATCAGAAGGCCTGCTTGGAGAAGTATCTATCACTTTATTAGGTCTGTGGGCAAGGAAGTTAACCACTCTGAGCCTCAGTTTTCCTTATCTACAAAATGGGAGGGGGAATATTTGCCTTATTTCCCTCTTAAAGCTGTTTTGTAGGGAATACAATGTATACATGTTGAGAGAACCAACTAGATTTGGATTATTTATTAATTCAGTTCTCCTCTTAACTCCATTGCTCATCTTCTCCCATTGAAACCTAATAAAAAATTAATAGGAGAGGCCCTTTATTTGAATTCCTTTTAGGTCAAATTCTTCTCTATCCTCTCCCTCCCCATTCTGTCTCTTTTCTACTTAAAGGCAAATCTCATTTTCTTTTAGGTCATTGGCCTAAACCTTGAGACTGAGAGAATACATTTAATGGCCTTAGGTCTGTCATGAAAACACAGTGCCTTTGCCTAACTTGGTTAAGAGAATCACTGAGAATCTTCAGTGCTCAGTTATATGATATAAAGTCATCCATCAGCTATCGCTACCTGTGTAAAAAAGGGAACCTCTGCATCCACCTGGGAGGTCTGCGTCTTATCACCCCATTGCTCTGAAGCTGGAGGCTATTGTTCTTCCAAAGGAGTAGGCAACACGGGTTCAGTCATACTTCAGTTTACAAGCAGAGTTCATAGGCATGACTAGCTCTTCAGCATTCTCCAGTTTCTCACGAGATCTGAGCACTGCTCCTGTCCTTACCTAGTCTACCAGCTGCAGGCAACAAGAGGTTCCTTCATATTTTATTCCTGATCTCCAATTTAATTCAACTTATCATTGGAAGAAAAGGACGCTGCCAATTCAGTGCTGGTGCCAGAGGTTCTTCCATTTTGTGGGGGCAGCTCTTTATTTGGTAGTTTTTATTTTGCTGACGTCCCCATCCACACCCCACACATACCCTGAGGTCGACAGAGGCGCCATCTCCAATGAATTTTCCAGGCTACAGGTGGGCGAGGTGGTTGAGCCACATGAGTAAGACTCTGATATTTAATGTGAAATGAGTTACCTTTGAACAATGTATCCTTGCCTCTGGACTACTGTAGGCAACTGGAAACATGCTTCTCCTGAGTAATAGCATATTGGTAATGGAAATAAAGGGTGATTGTTAAAGAGCATTGGCATCTTGGGGAAAGTTCCCAAAGGATCAGAACCCAGCTTATTGCATCCCCAGTAGATATTGCCTTTCTTTTGCGTTGTCCCTTTCTTAAGGTCTAAGCATGGGGAAAATACTATTGGGACCATGAGTGAGATGCCTAGGATACAGAAAGCAGAGACAACTAGAGAATTACAATTTTTGCTTTGGGATCCGGTTCTGTCTGGGTTCTTGCCCTAGTGTTCATTAGTTCTGTAGATCCTCGCTTCTTAAATCATGGGATGTAGCCCCATATAGGCTTGTGTAACTGAATGTGGGGGTTGTGAAAAATTTGGCAACAGTAAAAGGCTATGTATATCTATTTTACATATCTATATACCTGGGGGCGTGTGTAGAAAAGTGCAACGAGGTTACCTTTGAACCAATGTATCCTTCCTTGCCTCTGGACTACTGTAGACAACTGGAAACATGGGGCTTCTTAGCCCTATTATCAATCGGCCCTTTTCATGAGTCCTGTGACTTTTTTCTTTTTTTTTTTTTATGGGTGGAGCAATGAGGGTTAAGTGACTTGCCCAGCGTCACACAGCTAGTAAGTGTCAAATGTCTGAGGCAAATTTGAACTCAGGTCCTCCTGAATCCAGGACCAGTGCCTTATCCACAGCACCACCTAGCTGGCCACTTGTGACTTCTTTACATATTACTCACAAGATGATTGGGGCCTGGGTGTGGGATGGGGTTGGGGGGAGGGGCGAGGTTCCTAGACCAAAGTCATATCTTCAATGATACCAGCATCAACCTGTGTGATGGGAAAAGGACATTAAACTTGGAATCAGGGAAAACACAACAGACAACAAACATGAGTTAAAATCCCAGCTATACCAGTTATGAATTGGTTCACTTTGGGCAAATCGTTTGGAGTCTTATGGAAGCTTCAGTTTTCTTATCTATAAAACGGAATGATAAAATTCCCTTCTTCATAGCATTAGTATGAAGACCAAAGAGGTAGTATATGTAATTTATTTATGGACCCTATTGTCTCTTTCTATCAAAAATGTAAGCCCTTGGCAGCCATAAAAGACTATAAAAATGAACATTATTGTTAGTTACTATTACAAAAGTAAACAAATTCAGGCAAAAAAATACCTGCCCTTCTGTGATCCAAGATACCTGACTATGTTTCACAGAATGATCAGTTGCTTGTCAGAATCTACCAAATTGGGGGCAGCTAGGTGGCGCAGTGGATAAAGCACTGGCCCTGGATTCAGGAGGACCTGAGTTCAAATCCAGCCTCAGACACTTGACACTTACTAGCTGTGTGACCATGGGCAAATCACTTAACCCCCATTGCCCTGAAAACAAACAAAACAAACAAAAAAATAAACAAACAAACAGAATCTACCAAATTAATAGTTTGTTTTGTCAAAATGCAAATGTAGTCAACATTTCTGGATCAGGACTGTTCTTATAAGCTTTATCACAGGATCTATCATTTACTTACACATAATCATTTGGCATTTTCTATATTTCCTGCTTGTTAGTTTTGTCACCCCAACTAGACTACTGCAATGATTTCCTAATTGGTCTCTTTGCCTCCTGTCTCTCCAACCTGCCCCCTCCCAGACTCTTTGAATTTTTCCTCTATCCACCTGCCAAGTTGATATTCCTAAAGTGCAGTTCTCACTACCTCACTCCCCACCTTGAAAAGTTCCAGTGGCTTCCAGGTGCCTCTAGGATTTAATACAAACTTCTTTGGCAATTAGGACTTTTCATGATGTGGCTATAACCTTCCTTTTCAGCCTTGTTGCACAGGTGGCTTGGTGGCTAGAGTGCTGGGCCTGGAATCAGGAAAACGAGTTCAAATATGGCTTCAGACACTAGCTGTATGACCCTGGGCAAGCCACTTAAACCCTGTTTTCCTCAGTTTCTTCATCTGTAAGGTGGGAATAATAATAGCCCCTATCTCCCAGGGTCATTGTGAGGGTCCAATGAGATCATACTTGTAACAAGAGCTTAGCACAATACCTGGCACATAGTAAGTGCTTTATAAATGTAAATCATTATTATAAATATTCCTATAAGCAATACCCTAGCCAAAACTGGCCTAATCAATGCCACCCAGCACGTTTCATCTCTTCCCCTTGTGCCATTTCAAATACTGTCCTCCAGGTCTGGAAAGTTCTTGCCCTTCATTGTCATCTTTTAGAATCCTTAGCCTCCCTCAGTTCTCAGATCCAGTACAACTTCCTTCATAAGTACATGCTTGACCCTTCCCCCAAAACCCCTTTCTCCAAGATGTTAGCCCCTTCTCCTAACCTGGTCCCATATAACTTTTGTGGTTTCTTTGTTTTTGCTTGTTATTTATTGATACCAGGACATATAGTTTACATCTAGTAGGATGCAAGCTCTTGAGGATAAAAACTGGTTTTGCTTTTATCTTTTAATCACCAGCATTTATCTAGGAAAGGTAGACTGGGATAGTAAATAGAGAACTGGAATGGGAGTTGGGAAGGCCTGAATTCGATTCCTGCTCCCATATTAGCTGTGCATCCCAGGGAAAATCAACTAACCACTCGGTGCCACAGGAAATCTACTGGGGTTATAATTACAGAGCAGATGCTTTGGTAAAGGGAACTTCTTCACTGGGAAACTATACTGATTCAATTACAGGTCCAGTCTACCCCCCACCCCCCACTCCCAAAGAAATAAACTTGCCGCTTCTGGAGCATAGTAGGCATTTAACCAATTTTTATTAAATGAGTATGTGGAAAGATAAGGCTGTTACTTATCCTTTGGAGCAGCTAACAAGTTACAACCACATAGTAGGTCCTTTCTTTGGTTGAGCCACTGCTGATAAACCTTATTGCTGTTTTTCAGCATTCCATTTTAAATTAGCCTTAGACCAGCTGAATACCACCCCCACCACAGGATGCAGAGGGTATTATCTTCTGGAACATATTGGCATATGCCAAGTGAATGGAAAGGACTGCTTTTCTCTACAATGATGCTTTCACATTTCTTTAAATTGGCAGAACATCACAACATGCTTTATGTTGCAATAGTCAGTATTTCCCTTCCTGTACTAATGGATTGATTTTTATCTCTACAAAGTAATATCTTGTGGATTCATAGAATCACACTTTTTTAGAGCTGGAAGAGATCACAGAAGGTGCCTAGAAAAAAAAAAAGTCATACATGGAAAAATAATTCACTCGAAAACATATTTGACAAGTGGTGATCTAGCCTTTGCTTGAAGACCTTAAGTGAAAGTGAGCTCATCACCTTCTGAGGCAGACCGTTCCAGTTTTGGGATAGCTCAGATTCTTAGAGAGTTTTCTCCATCTCAGGCCTGAATTTGTCACTTGGCATCTTCCACCCATTGCTCCTAGTTCTGTTCTCTGGGGCCCAGCATAATTGACCCAATCCCTCTTCCAAATGACAGCTCTTCAAATACTAGTAGATGTTTTTCCTATTTATGACATCTCCTTTTCTCCAACATGACTTGGATGATTCTTTCAGCTAATTCTCATATGGCACAGATTCAAAAAATCAATTTAACAAGCATTTGACTTTTCATCTCATCCTGTTGCTGAGGTCTTCTAAGATCCTGCCATGTCCCCCATCCCCAATACACCTGATGTTCCTATTACAGGGGTGCTTTAAAAATGTGTTGTTGCTACTGTATTTCATAAAATAATTGCTATCTATATATTAAATATATATTATATATTATTGCACCCATTTTGGCAGTAAGCATTAATTATTAATTAATATGAAATATCAGTAAAGAATTGACCACATGGTAGTTAGCACAAGCAGGAGAAAAGCCCCAGAAGACTCATGCTGTCAGAGAGATGGCATGTGGTCTCAAGGAGAGTTCAGAAGACCTACAAAACTTACACTGTTCTAAGGGGAAGAGCTTGCACCAAGAGACAGCATTCCAAGCCAAGAGAGTGGGTCCAGGGAGCCAAGAGAGAGAAATGCTCCTGTAGTCAAGTATTTTATCCTCTTATACATTGATCAAAGCTAATTGGTTAGTATCATTCAGTTCCCTTGGTTGACATGACTTGAAGGTGGTCCAAATTAAAATGAACTTTACCAGTGACATAAAGGGGAAGAGACAGCAAAGGCCAAGTCCAGTGTCTAGGTGTGGCTTAATCCCATCAGTTCACTGAGCTAGAAAAAAGAATTGCTCTACATCTCTTTTGTTCCCTTGGGCTTGTCCCAGACAAGATTTGAACTTCCTTAAGAACTGGAGTTTCTGGAGTAGAGGGGGGGGGGAATCGAAACTGATCTCTGAATCCCCCCAAGAAATTCATTATTAATAATTATTTTCTCGTGCAAGGATTGCTGCAATCTTGCTTCTCCTTATCCCCCTCAACACTAAATTGTATTTGGAAGCTTGCAATTCTCAACCTTCTTTTCATCACAAACGAGATAACGTATGTAAAACAGTTTATAAACTTTAAAGTGCTATATAAATTTTGTATTTTTTTTTTTTTTAGTTTTTGTTGTCGTTCAGTTGTTTCACTTGTGTCATACTCTTTGTGACTCTGTTCGGGGTTTCCTTGGCAAAGATACTGGAGTGGTTTATCATTTCCTTCTCTAGCTCATTTTACAGATGAGGAAACTGAGGCAGGGTTAGGTAACTTGCCCAGGGTCACCCAGCTAGTAAGTGTCTGAGACCAGATTTGAACTCAGTTCTTCCTGATTCCAAGCCCAGGGCTCCATCCACTTCACCACCTAGCTGCCCTTTTTAGTAACATTAATATTATCACAATAGATTTAAAGTCTCAGAGGAAGAACCACAGGAAGAAAGCCTCAAAAGGTTGGCTGTCACCTACCTTTCCAGACTTTTTATATACGATTCCCTTTGTTCAGTCTATGTTATTGACAAAAATAGTCCACTTACCATTTCTTCTCCTCCCACTATGCTTTTGACAGACCACATTGTTCATGGCTCCTTCATGGTTTCCTTTGCTGGACCTTCGTCATCCAGGTCATAGCTACTAACCATGGTTGTCCTCCAAGGCTCTGTCTTGGGCCCTCTTCTCTTCTCCTCTGTTATTTCACTTGGTTATCTCACCAGCTCCTATGGATTCAACTATCATCTCTGTGCTGATGATTCTCAGTTCTGCCTGGCCTGCCCTAACCTCTGTGCCAACCTCCAGTCTCACATTTCCAGTAATCTGTTGGACACCTTGAATTGAATGTCCTGTAGACATCTTCAACTCAGCATGCTCAAAACTGAACTCATCGTTTTTTCATCTAAACCCTCTTTTCCAAACATCACTATTCTCCCCATTACTGAGGCTGACAACCTAGATATTGTCATTGTCTCACTTCCTCTCACCCCACCCACTGCCAATCAGTTTGCATATCTTGTTTTTTCTTCCATCATAGGATTTCTCATGTATTCCTGCTTCTCTAGTCTCATACTGCCATCACCCCTGGTGCAGGGCTTTATCATCTTTGCCCAGACTACTGCAATAGTCTGCTGCTTAGTTTTATTGTCTTATGCCTCTCCCCCCCACTCCTCACTCACTGTTGAATTCATCTTCCTAAAGGTCACTTTTTTCATGTTTTATTTTTTTGGGTGAGGTAATTGGGGTTAAGTGACTTGCCCAGGGTCACACAGCTAGTAAGAGTCAAGTGTCTGAGGCCAGATTTGAACTCAGGTCCTCCTGAATCCAGGGCCAGTGATTTATCCACTGTGCCACCTAGCTGCCCCTGAAAGGAAAAAAAAATTTAAAGAGACATTCATCCTGGTGAACAATATCACGACCATGGTTTGGGAAAGGGACGGGGAATTAAATGACCTGGTGGCTCTTAGAGAGAAGGACTAGAATTTCTAACAGGATGAATTTGTATGAATCTATGTGGCTACTACCCCCCTGTAAGGTCAGGGGTGCAAGGTGGCCATGGGTGGATGGCATAGGATCAGGAGGAGAATGGAAATGGCACTGAGGTTGTTTCTCCAACAACAGACTTCTAATCCACAATGACACAAAATGGATAGAATCAGTAAGACCTAAGTCTACATTCTGACTCAGATGCTTACTTGTTATATGACCTTCAGCAAGTCATATCATCTCTCACAGCCTCATTTTCCCTATCTGTAAAATGGGGGTGATAATCCCTATAGTACCTACCTCACAGGGTTGTTATGGAGACCTAATGAGATGATGTCTATAAAGGAGTTAGCAAAACTTAAAAAGAATGAAGTGGGTTTTTTTATGATGATGATTTCCATACCCCAAACCCTTTCCTTCTTGGTAGGACTTGCCATAGTTTGAGATCTACTGGGACATAACCTTCAAAAACACACATTCACTTCCATGTCCTGATGAGGGAGAATATGATCAATTTATTTGGTGATTTACCCTTTTCTAAGTGTTTTCACAACTATGATCTCATTTCATCCTCCCATAATCCTACGGGGACCTCCTGGGCCAGTTGTCCCACCCTTTAATCCCTCTTCCCCCTCTGCCCTACTCCTGATCTCATGGACTGGCAAGGAACAGGAGCTGAATGTGTGCCATGGCTTGCACAATTATTAATGTCCTGATCAAGCTTTCTGGTCCACTGGACTTTCATTTCTGAGTCCTTTATGGTCAAAGAAGAGACATGTCTCCAATCTTATGGCTTAGCTCTGAAGGTAGAATTTACCTCAATGCTTGCAGTTCCCATGACAGACTTGTCATTATTTGCCCTGGAGAAAGGTAACGGATATGGCTAAAGTTTCAGGGCCAGAGAACAGGCCGCCAACACACGAATTCAGATTGCGTTGCCATCCATGAGATCATTATTGCTACAGCATTGAACCAAATGCTTCATTTAGAATTAAGTTTCTATTTTTCCTTACCACCCTCCTCTCTACCTGGAATTTTCTTCTCTATTTCCTCTTCTCTGTCCTTTTCTCCCATATAGGTTGATAATGCACTATCATGGGTTTATGTTGGTGGGGGGATTCCTTGATCAATAGGAGGGTGGGGAAAGTGCTTTCTATACTAAAGACTTTTAGCCTCATTGTCCCCCTTGGAGCAGAGTGGCTCAGGGTATCCTATTTTTAGCTGATTGGCTTATGCTATGGCTGAAAATATGATTCTTCAACATCCAAAATAATGAGGAAATTGCCTCAACAAGACACACATTTCTGGTTTGGAGTATCTTGTGTGTAGGGAGAGGTTTGGTCACTGTTCGGTAGGTAAAATTTATGATACCCAGAGTCTGCTCCTAAGAATGATTGACTGGCTGCACAGTTAACAAATTTTGGACCCTTATGGCTTATTATCCAGGAAATAAGAGTTATATAGTTTAATGAGTGAATTATAGGCCTTTCAGTTCTGGGGACTATTCAGTCATAACCTGGGGTAAAAGGAAATGAGGTCAGCAATGTGAGCCTAGCTTCTTGTGGATAGTCACTCACATAACATTGCTTCCCAGCTGAATCACCCAGCATTTGGACTGAGTTAGGGTGATGAATTATCCCCTCTTTCACTGGGGGGGGGGGGGGATGGAATTTCTTCAGGTAAGTTGAAAAATACAAAGGTCCTGGTACTGTTCTTGAGGTTTGATTAGCACAGGGAACAGGTCTCTCTTTCCTTTTAGAAACTACTCCTTTTGCCTGAAGCCTCCATATTGGGGTACTTTAAATACTTATCAGTTTAGTGGTCAGAGTTGCTCTCCCTCTCTTTTGTTTTAACTTTTTCTTTTTTAAAATAAAAATAGCAAGCCACTTAGATAGCTAGATGGCAAAACAGATAGAGAAATGGACTTGAAATCAGGAATATCTGAGTTTAAATGTTGCCTCAGAAACATACTGGCTATATGAACTTGGACAAGTTACTTTATCACAGTTTTCTCATCTGTAAAATGGAATAATAATAGCATTTACTTAGAGGAAAGGAACACTTTCTTTTTTCCTTCCTTCCTCTCTCTCTCCCTCCCTCCCTCATTCTTTTCTTCCTTCTTTCCTTCCTTTCTTCCTTCTTTCCTCTGCATAGTTCCTGGAATATAATAGATGCTTAATAAATGTTGATGATGAAGGTTATTGCAAGTATCAAATGGTATAACACATGGAAAGTATTTTACAAACCTTAACATGCCATATAAATGCTTACTATCATTATTATAATGATGATGATGATAGCTGAATGATATTCATCTGATTCAAACAAAGTAATTTCAATATCTTCCCTTGGGGTTAAGTGACTTGCCCAGGGTCACACAGCTAGTAAGTGTCAAGTGTCTGAGGTCAAATTTGAACTCAGGTCCTCCTGAATCCAGGGCCAGTGCTTTATCCACTTCCCCACCTAGTTTCCCTGCAATAACCAACTTTCATCACAGAGTAGATGTGGAAATTGAAACACAATCCCTCCTCTCAGCAAAGAGGCAAGGGACCAGAGAGATACAATGTTATATACATTGTAGGATTTGGCTATTTTTATCACTATGCTGCATTACTACAGGTCTGAGTGTGAGATTTAAAATTGGATATAAGAGCATTAAACTCCCCTTTAACCTTTCCCTTATATATCTCCCATAACAGTAAGAGAAAGAAACCTCTGAGCTTTAATTAGAGATGGATTACTTAGCTTTTATTGTTTGGGAATTAATTAGCCAACAAACAGGTGATACTGATTAGGGAAATAGGAAAGTAGAAATACAAATAAATAGTCTTAGATCTAAAGCTTAGTCTATATTCTTTTATAAAACTCACTGAATCCCAAAGCTACCTCTCAGGCTGAGAACCAGCGTCAAGCACATGCTGCCACCGAGGACCAGAGCTGATCACCCAAACACGCCATCAAACCTGAGCCAGCACGTGTGTGCCAAGAGTGAGAGAGCCCACTTCTGTTCTCTCCTCATTTTTAAGCTTGCAGCCCGGAAATGGAGTGCTTGGTCACACTCTCCTGAGCATCAGCAGGCACATGGCTGTTCGTCATGGTCTCCTCCCTGAAAGGGTGGTCCTTCAAAAACTGGTGGTCTTTCAGTAATATGCATTCAACTCTTAAATTTTAGTTAAAAACTTTCATTTTTTTACCACATTAGCATGAAGGATTCTAATTCTAACACATTCTGGAAATACAGTGGGATGCCATACTCTTTCTTTTCAGTGCTGTCCAATTTAGAATACAGCATATTGCAGTGCATGCAAAATGGACTTGGAGTTAAGAAGAGTGGCCTCAAATCCTACCTTAAGCTCTTCCTGGTCATCTGGTCCTGGGCAAGTCTTTTAGCCTCTCTGGGCCTTAAGTTTCTCATTTGTAAAATTGTAGTATTGGACTCAACAACCTGAAAGATCTCTTCCACCTCTAAAACTAGGAGTCCAAGAAGTCCCTTCTATGTGGCAGGTTTTATATGGGGTTCTAGAGATGCAAAGACAAAAACAACACAAGCCCCCACCATCAAGGAGTTAGCATTTTACTAAAAGAGACAACAGGTACACATATACATACATACACATACACATGCATATACATATGAAAATGTATGCATATTATGTATGTATGTATATTCAAAATAATTACTAATTTTTTTTTGGGGGGGAAAGTACTTGTAACTAAGGGAATCAGAAAGAGCTTAATGTAGAATATGACCCATAAGCTGTTTTTTTAATATTTTGTCTCTTTTTTAATCATACAAGTATTTTATTATTTACCAGTTACATGGAAAGATAGTTTTCAACATTTGTTTTTATAAGATTTTTAGTTCCAATTTTTTTCTCTCTCTCCTTTCCCTTCCCTCTCCCTAAGACAGCAAGCAATTTGATATAGGTTGTATATGTACAATCACATTAAACATATTTCTGCATTAGTGATGTTATGAAAGAAGAATCAGAACAAAATAGAGAAACCTCTAAAAACAAACACCACCCCCCCAAATAGAAATAGTATGGTTCAATCTGCATTCAGAATCCACTGTTCTTTTTTTTCTGGATGTGGAGAGCATTTTCAATCATGAGTCCTTTGAAATTGTCTTGGACTATTGTATTGCTGAGAAGAGCTATCTGTCACAGTTGATCATGGCACAATGTTGCTATTTCTGTGTGTAATGTTCTCCTGGTTCTGTTCACTTCACTCAGCATCAGTCCACTTAAATCTTTCCAGGTGTTTCTGAAATCTGCCTGCTCATCATTCTTATAGCATGATAGTATTCCATTACATTCATACTCCACAACTTGTTCAACCATTCCCCAATTTATGGGCATTCCCTCAATTTCCGATTCTTTGCCACCACAAAGAAAGCTGCTATAAATATTTTTGTACATGTGAGTCATTTTCCCTTATTTGTGATCTCCTTGGGATATAGACCTAGTAGTGATATTACTGGGTCAAAGGGTATATGCAGTCCCATAGCCCTTTGGGTATATTTCCAAATTGCTGTCCAGAATAGTTGGATCAGTTCACAGCTCCACCAACAATGCATCAGTGTTCCAATTTTTCCACATCTTCTCCAACATTTATTATTGCTTTTTTGTCATATTAGCCAATATGATAGGTGGGAGGTAGTGGTTTAGAGCATTTTTTTATATGTCAATAAACAGCTTTGATTTCTTCACCTGAAAACTGCCTGTTAATATCCTTTGACCATTTCTCAATTGGGGAATGACTTGCCTTCTTATAAATTTAATTTAATTCCCTATATATTTTAGAAATGATGCATTTATGCTGCTTGCAATATTTTCTCCTTCATCTGGGATCTCTGGAATTTGGCTATAATTTTCCTGGAAGTTTTCCATTTGAGATATCTTTAAGGAGGTGATCAGTGGATTCTTTCAATGTCTATTTTACCTTCTGCTTCTAGAACATCAGGGTAAATTTTCCTGATAATTTCTTGGAAGTTATGTCTAAACTTATTTTGTTCATGGATTTCAGGTAGTCCAATGATTTTCAAATTATCTCTCCTGGATCTGTTTTCCAGGTCAGCTGTTTTCCCAACGAGATATTTCATATTGCACCCCCCCCTCTTTTTTTTATTCAATTGAATTTGCTTTACTGTGTTTTGGTTTCTCATAAAGTCACTGGCTTCCATTTGTTCAATCCTAATTCTTGGGTAATTATTTTCTTCAGAGAGCTTTTGTATCTCCTTTGCCATTTGACTTTTCAAGCTGTTGACTTTTTCCTCATGACTCTCTTGCATCGCTCTCATTTCTCTTTCCATTTTTTCCTCCACCTCTCTAAATCTTCTATCTCTCTTGCTTTCTCCTCAAAGTCCCTTTTGAGTGCTTCCATGGCCTGTGACCAATTCATATTTTTCTTGGAAGCTTTGGATATTGGAGCTTTGACTTTGTCATTATCTTCTTCTGAGAGTGTATTCTGGTCTACCCTTCCCCCAAAGAAGCTGTCTATTGTCCAATGTTTTCTTTCTTTCTTTTTTTAGTGAGGCAATTGGGGTTAAGTGAGTTGCCCAGGGTCACACAGCTAGTAAGTGTTAAGTGTCTGAGGCCGGATTTGAACTCAGGTACTCCTTACTCCAGGGCCGGTGCTCTATCCACTGCGCCATCTAGCTGCCCCCCCCCCCAATGTTTTCTTTGTTTACTCATCTAGACCCAGAAGCAGATGTCTGATTGAAATCTGATTCTCTGTGGTCAGAAGCTTGGTGTGCCTGTACCCTTCCCCAACAGTGCTGCTACCACTCAATTTGGCCCACCAGTTCAGAACCAGGGCAATTCATCCCAACTTCAGCAGAGACTGCAGCCACTTCACCCCGGCCAACCACTGAACCCTCTCACCAGTCTGCAAATCTAGCCTCAGATGAAGCTGCTGGCAATGAAGACTCTGAGGCACTGGAGGAAGAGTCTGTTCCTGGTTGGTTTGGGACCAAGTGCTGAGCTTCTCTTTCAGCCTGATCAGCAGGTGATCCAAATTTCCATCTTTGGCTGAAAAATAGTCTCACTCTGTTCTTATGTGTGTTAGGCTGGTCTGGGTTTTTTTTTACGGCATTATTTGGGAGTGAGTGGATGGGTTTATTGGGAACTTGTAGGAGTCATAGCCTCTCCTCCACCATCTTGGCTCCCAAAACTAATGTGGAAGAAATTATGCCTTTACCAGAAACATGGGCTGTAAAAATTGTTTCCCAGCTTTCTGCTTCCCTTTTAGTTTTGGCTGCATTGCTTCTGTTTGTACAAAACATTTTTAATTTATTGTAATCAAAAACATCCAATTTCCATTTCATAATATTCTCTATGTCTTGTTTGGTCATAAATAATTCTCCTCTCCATAGGTCTGAGAGGTAAACTATTCCTTCCTCTCCTAACTTACCTATGGTATCATCCTTTATGTCTAAATCATGTACCCATTTTGACTTTATTTTGGTATATGGTGTAAATTGTTGGTCTATGTCTAGTTTCTGCCATACCATCTTCCAGTTTTCCCAGCAGTTTTTGTCAAATAGTGAGTTCTTATTCCAGAAGCTGAAGTCTTTGGCTTTATCGAAAAGTAGATTACTATAGCCATTTACTACTGTGTCTCCTTTGCCTAACCTATTCCATTGATCCACCACTCTGTTTCTTAGCCAATATCAAATCCATAACCTAAGTTTTGAAGATCCATACTTTATTTTTCCCTCTTTCCCTTCAAAGTGCTACTCAACTGCACTCACTTCCTTTTCCTCTCCTCTTAATTTAAGTTACCTGATTTAGGAAGTGGTCTGCATAGCAGGGGTCCTGATCTCAATTGTATTATTATTCAAAGAAGGTAGGTATAAATGATTTTCTGACCTCTCAAGTATGTAGAAGATCTCATGGCATCTTTTGGTCAGAGGCCTGGTGAACATCCGCATTGCATCATCCTTCTTGCCTGATTTCCTCTAGGCCTCTAGAGTGCCTCATTTCCAAGAAAAGTATCCACCCCTTTCCCCAAGACAAGAAGCCATTAGACAGGAGGGAATTGATAAGAGAAATGTTAAAGACCCTAAAAGGAAAGACTGTAGAGGAGAGATGAAAACAATGTATATGGAAACCAAATTGCGTCTAGCCAATGACCTCATGATGTACATCTGGGGCTATTGATGATATTCATGTTTGGTTTCATAAGACCAAGGCTAGGTTTTTGTAATGAGAGAAATATTTCACTTTATGAATACAAAAGGTTGGTTTGTTTTTCAAAGCTGGTATCATCTAAAAATTAAACACTGTTAAGGATGTCTAGATATGTGTGCTATGTGCTTTAGGCTGGTTACTTCTGTTACCATGTCTTAGGAAAGTGAATTTTGCTTTAAGTCAATGGTGAAACCTAAGATATACAAATCTTTCCAAAAAATACACAGATAGAATCTATAGCAAAGGATATGTCTGTTGGAACAAAGGCTACCTGTGTTTTACATTAGAAACATCTCTGAGTCAATACAAAGGTTACTTCATGAGTAATGATACTGGCTGACTTCCCAAATAATAGCTCATATTCAATCAATGATATTACCACAAGCTTATACACAAAAGCCTGTACCTCTGTCTGTAGGATTTCAGGTAACATGGAGGCAAACTTATAAAACTGAAAAGTAGGGATGCTCTTGGGAGAAGGTACCTAAAGATCCATGGGTAGAAAAGAAAAGATGTACCTAAACTATTGGACTCATGTACATGGTTGAGAATGCATATGGCTGGGAAGTAGGAGCACCAGTCTTGGGCAAGGATGAAAAGCCATCAGACAGGTAATGATTATCATGATGGTATTGTGGAGACATGAAAGGAAAAGGAAGACTTTTAGTGTACTGAAGTATATATAAATCCTCCTTTGTGGAGGATTTCTGATCAAACCAAATATTCTCTATGGAGGATTTATGGTAAAACCAGGATATGCTGTTATATCAGATAAGAATCCATACAGTAGCCATTCTGAGGAAAGTACAGATCATGCTAAGGTTGTACTTATATAAACATTTGCCTTGGACATACAGAGATGCTTGCTTTTAGTCTTATTTGATTCCCCTCTTTTTGCCCTTGTTGAAAGAAAGTTGAACTCAATCACATATCCATGGTATCGCTACTAGCAGCCTCGTGGTGCCAGGCTGTACAAAAATATATCTTGTAGAGAAGAGCTAGTTGGCCATATAGGACTGTTCTCCATAATGTAGTAGAAATAGAGAGCAGTCCAGCAGAGTGGAAAAGAGGGAACAAGAGTTTATTATGTACCTCCTAAGTGCTAGGCTCTGTGCTAACAACTTTGCAAATATTATTCTATTTTGATCCTCAGAGGAGATGGCATATTGATGGCATAAGGGTGGTAAGAGTAGGTTATAATGTTAAATACTTGAATTATTGGCAATTTAGAATAGTTGGTTGGTCGGTCATTCTTCATTCTCAAAGACGACAAAAATGACATCATTATGTTGGGGTCAAGGTACAGTGGGTCCAACTGTGGCTGATCAGACCCATATGTGCTCAGAAGGCTCTACCACATGTCAAGCACAAATAGTTTACATGAACATTTGGATGGATATGTCTCTAAATTTGTGCACCTAATGTTTCTTTTGAGCTACTGTTGATACAGTGATTGAGTATAGTGACAGGATAAGGAAGGGGGTAGCATTCATGGGGCCCTTTGGGAAGAGAAGGAGGGGATTCTTGTGTATGTGTGTTGGGAAATGATTTTGGGGAATATTGGGTTTGGTGCATTTAGACCCCACAGGATTTAGTCAGATCAAAGGTTTTAAATCTCAGCTCTACTGATTACTCTCCATGTGACTTTGAACAAGTTGTCCTCTCTGAGCCTCCTCATCTTCAAAATGAGTGGTTAATGTATATAAGATATAAATTCCTTTCTGTCTCCAAATCTTGTGATCTTTTCACCTCTGGGTCGCTGAGTTCTAAGAAAGGGTTAAGAGAGCAAACATTTATTAAGCACCTACTAAATGCAAGATACTGGATTAAATACTTTACATATATTATCTCCTATTATCTAGAATAAGCCTGTTGCAGTTTTAAGTCCTACTACTTCTTCAAGTCCTTTTTTGACCTCTTCAGCCTATAATAATCTTTTATTCTTTGAACACTGCCTTTAAGCATGCATTTTCCATTTCCTCATATACCGACTCATTATCTACTTGTTCACATATATGTGTTTTAGTGGATAGCATCTTAGAGTTTCCCAAGTGCTTTACATACACAAAACTATTGATTCATTGATTACACTTCAGCTCCTTCAGGGCAGGGACAGAATCCATGCTATCCCTCCCTTGTGACCTAACATAGTATTTACCTGATGTTAGAAATGCAATAGATATTTGACGATTGACTTTTCACAAATATCTACTTTTCTAATATGTTCGCCATGCACCAACAAAGTGTTGTACAAATAAATTTCACTGTATATTTTATGAGTTAAGTGATTTGTTTGGAACTCAAAAGACATTTTCTCCATAAAAAAAATAATAGAATGATTCCCAGGCTAGCCCACAAGTTCATCAAATTTAGAATGTAGCCAACCCATAGTACTCTACCATCTAGGTTTCTGGATCTCAGAAGTAAAGGTCTGTTTGAAAGATAGATTATTCTCTCTCTTTTCCTGTTTTGGATATGGCTTCTGACAAATTTTGAAGTTAAGTAAAGCTTATCATTGACACTCATCTTCCTTCTTTTACCTGTTAACTCCTATAATCTTTCCCTCCTAATATGAATTCTTACTTACCCCTAAGTGTTCTATTCCTCCAAATTTCTTACCTCCCTCTTTGGTTCTCCCAAAACAAAACAAAAACAGAACAAAATAACTCTTTCCTTTATGCAGAAGCTTCAGTTAGATGTTAGAGGGAAAGAAGTCTAGAAGGAGTTAGTATTAATTGCTAAGTTTTGAATGATTGATAACCTAACCTGCTACCCTACTGAGAGTTAACCACATTTTCAAAAGGATAATTGTGAAGCCAAAATAAATCTCTAATTCATAGACTATACCAGGTAGTATATGTTGGAGGTGAAATGTTGAGTGAATGTTGATGGTCAGTAGACAGTGGGAGAATATATTTTGGAACATAAGTTGGGAGATACATCAAGCCCTGTCCTAGGAGTCTAGGAGTCTTCTCTTGGGTCAGCTCCCTTAACATTGGTTTAAATTAAAACATTTTCTCAGCTTTTTCCTTTCCTCCCTCTCTAAGTCTTTAGATTCTCTAAAATCTCCAGGACTTATTTCACAGCTTCTTACTGGCAGTAATAAAGGAGTGGCTGTTTATAAGTCGGAGATGACTTGAGATGATTCTACTTCAGGCAAGGTAGTTTAGTGGCAGAACCATTGATTGAGTTTCAAATCCAGTGTTCTTTCCAGACACCAAGCTTTTGTTGAGTCCTTTTTACAAAGCATTGTGCTAAATCCTGGAGGATATAAATCCCTAAGGCATTCTAAGCTATGGGGGAGTATAGGGCAAAGCACCTTCTGAACAGGGGCCATATGACACACACATTCATATGCAATACTTTACAGTACTCAATCCTAGTATTGTAGGATAGCACAGCAGTTCTCAAACTTTTTGGCATTAGGAGCTCTTTGTACTCCTGAAAATTATTGAGGGTCCCTCAAAGAGCTTTTGTTTATATAAGGATATATCTATTGATATTCATTGCATTAAAGATTTAAGCATCTCAGTACAGTTATGAAAATAGTTTGACCTTGCTGATCTCCTAAGAGAGTCTTAGAGACCTTCAGGTGTCCCTAGACCATACTTTGTGTGAACATCTGGTGGCATAAGAACATAAGAAAGGAACATTAATGCTGCATGAGGGCTGAGGGTTTGGGTTTCTGATTGGGGAAGAGATCATTCAGAACTTCCTGGAGGAAATGGCATTTGAGTTGGGCCTTAACAGACTGGGGATAGGTACTGGACCTGTGATGTCACTGATACAGGGAAATTCCCAGATGAGGAACACTGTCTACCAATACAGGCCAGAGCCTTCTTTTACTTGGCTCTTTGAGACTTGCCTAGATACTGAGAGATTAAGGACTTGTTCAGGGTCATGCAACCAGTATGTTTCCAAATGCAGGACTTAATCTTTCTGACTCTGATGCTGGTTTTTCAAACTCTTTAGATAGGTTGACTCTTTTAGGTTAGGGGTAATTTCTGCATGGGGGCAGTTAGGTAGCACAGTGGATAGAGCACTGACCCTAAGATCAGGAAAACCTGAGTTCAAATGTCACTTCAGACAGTTACTAGCTGTGTGACCTTGGGCAAATCATTTAATCCTAATTGCCTCAAATATCCAGGGCCATCTCAAGTCCTCCTGATATATGTCTTGCCACTTGGTGACCTTGCACAGCCTCTCCTCACTTAAATTCAATTCAGTGCAAGCCACAACATCACCTCCCAATGTCACGATCCTCTTCAAGAAAGAAGGGAAAAGAACAAGAACATCAATTTCTACATGAAAACAATGAGTGTGCTCATTACAATAAGTTATTCTCTATTTACTATAACATTTACAAGATTCCCTTCCACATTGTGACTTTCTCTACTGTGGTTCCAATATATATCAGGCCAGCATAAGAAATTAAATGGAACTTTTTGGGGAGTTTTGTGGAAGCTGCAAACAACACACAAAGGCCAGCAGATGACACAGAAAAAACTTAGAAAGTCAGAAATGAATAAAATATATGTATAGTGTTATATAATAACAAGTGAAATTTTATAATAAGGTACTACAAATACCCCATAAAAGAACAAGAAAAAAAAAATCAGACTTCTTTGGTACAAAGGGAAGGACAAAACATTTTGTGGGGATTTTCCAGATTGTGGGGAGGCACCCCACCCCAACCTCTGCAATTTGGAAGGGATAACTACAATTTTGCTTGTCCCTGTTGAGAGTCTTACTTGATATATCTGAAAGTAAGAAAATCAAGTGGGGGTTAAGTGACTTGGCCAGGGTCACACAGCTAGTAAGTGTCAAGTGTCTGAGGTCGGATTTGAACTCAGGTACTCCTGAATCCAGGGCCGGTGCTTTATCCACTGTGCCACCTAGCTGCCCCCAATCATGTACCTTTTAAAAAGAAAACTAACTGGGCTTGGTGTGATGGTGTAATACCAGCTACCAGAATGGTTGAGACTGACAGATCCTTTGTTCTTGAGAACTCGGGTATCTACAACAAGTCCAACATCAATATAGTTAGTCCCTGCGAGTGAAGGGACACCAGGTTTCCTAGAGAGAGACTAACCATTGGCCCCATGAACAAATTGAACTAGCCTAATTATCTTCAGTTAAGGTGAATTCTGAAATTTTTACTTCTCTAAAGAGGGAAATGTTGATCACTAAGAACTGTAAGGGCCAAATTTAGTATGGGGAGAGTTAATATTGGGGTTCAGAAAATAATGAGAGACCACTAGGTCCAAAGTTTCCTCCCTTCGAAACTGCCTTTTTTAGTTATTTCTCCCAGACTAATAAGAAAGGAGATTAACAGCCTCTTTTCCACAAACAAATCAGGTTTTATTAATGGGAACAAAATTTACAACAAAGCTAAAGTTAATAAAGCCAGGGACAACAAGAAAGGGAATAGGGTAAAAGAAAACGCATAAGTTCCCTGGCTCTAGCAAAGACTGACTCAAAACCCAAACTTGCTTCCAACTCAGTTAGCTCAAAGAGCTGGCCTCACTTCCACAACACAAACTCACCACCACATGGAGTCTGTAGTTTCAATGAGAGTCAGCTGTTCAGTCTCTCCCCAGTTCAGTCTGAAGCTCCACAACTCAGCTCCTCTCTCTCTTCCTTTTTACCTCTCCCACAGGAAGGGGAGGTTCTTAGCCATGCTGATTCTCCAATTGCTTCAACATCCCCCCTGGGCTGTCCCCATTATAATTGGGCCAGGCTCATGTGAGCATAGGGGAACTACCAGGTGAGGCTTAGATACTTAGTTGTTCTTTTCTATTACCTCTTCAAGTACACACCCTACTTCTCTTAGGCTTTTCAAGATTACATTTTTTCAGTCTGACCATGATGAAGCAAAGATGTGGTCATGGAAACCCCAAATCACAATTAATTCCTTACAGAACAGATCATAATGGACTAGGCTCTTTTCTTTTTTTGACAAGAAGACTAGACTGGAAGCTTAAATTAATTATATAAATACAACAAAATCTCTAATGGTGTGAGATTTAGAGATGTAGACAAGATAACGGTACAGATGGGTGGATTAAGTGTCACATTCTGGGTCAGTTATTGGTTAACTAGAGTATGGCCAGACAAAAAGATCAATGATGGGGAAGGGACTGGAAATCCTTCCATATGGATATCATTTAATGTAATTGTAAACATTTAATCTAGAGAAGAGAAGATTTAGAGTTTGGGGGATGGGCTGGGGAGGACAAGATTTCTGTCTTCATACATTTGAAAAGTAGTGAGCAGGAAGAGGGATTCAGTATGTTTTGCCTAGCTCAAGAAGGAGTAAGTAGGGACAAGGAAGAGAATTTGGAGTTCTTTCTTGTCAATATAAGAAAGAACTTCCTCACAATTAGGGCTGCCCAAGGTGGAATTGAATGCCTCAGGAATAGTGAATTTCTCATCACTGGAAGTCTTGGAGGTGGAGGTGGAGGGGTGGTACAGGATCAGTTGTCATTTGTTCAGTAGTGCTATAGATTAGATAATCTCTGAAGTTCCTCCTGACTCTAAGATTCCATGATTCTCTAATTTGTCCATATAGACACATGCTTCACAACATCCATTTAAAAGAAAAGAGCTTTTTAGGAACTTAGTGTGCATTAAAAAAATGACCTCTTTTCATCGTAAATTCAACCATGACCCATACAGTATGGAGATACAGGTGATTCATCTATTTCATCCAAACTGGTTTTGTTAAATGGCGAGTCCAGCAAATTCTCCAAGTGCTTTTTGCCCTCCTCTATTTCCTTAGCATTTGAAACACACGTGTAATTCAAGGGAACTTAATCCATATGGTTCTGATTCATTTACAAAATGTTCTTTAGTAAAAGCTAGTTGATGTCCAAGAAACCTTATGGGAATTTTTATAAGTCTTTAAAAACTTTTCCTTGAGCCAGAAAATCATATTTTCCAGTGCTAAGTGCCCCTTCAACTAAAAAATACCCAAGACCCATTGGAAACACAGAACGTACCACTTCCAGGGGGTCTTACATTCTGCCAAACCTTTTTCTTACATTGCTACCACCAGGTGTGAGAACTTGACTTGGTGTCAGGTGTTAAGCACCCAAGGGGAGCAAGGTAACTTAAGGAAATGGGAGAAGATAAGTACCAAAGTCACAAAGAGGGTCTTGGACTAGCCAAACTTTTCCATTTCTAGGAATAACCAGAGAGGTCCCACAACCTATAAAGTCAAATTCAATTTATGACACACATCTGGAACCTGATGAATTTCAATAGACTTTGCATAACATCTCTGAGCAAGGACAGGAAATTCTAGGATGGCTTTCAGATTCTAAAACATAAAAATGCTTGGTTTGTGAAGGCACTCGGCACTTGATCAGCAATTTGATGTACTGTATTAATTTTTTGGAAAGCACAAATAAAGCAGAAAGGCCTAGAATTGAGAGAGACATTGTGAGGTACAGTCTGCCAGTAACATCTGGACTCTCCAGTTAGCTAAGAAGGGGAAAGAGAAAATAAGTGGATTGTAGGACTTAGGGCCCATAATGTTGTGAAGATCACTTTCTGCCTTAATTATTTCAGCTTGTCTGGAAAAAAAAAAACCCAGATAAACAAACAATTGGGTTATTTGGCATTCTTTCAAGCACTCTGGAACTTCTGGGAATATAATGGGCTTCCATTAAGTTTATTAAGAGCTTCCACCATGACCTTATGCCAATACTGTCTTTTGCCAATTAATTGGCATCCTAGGCACTCATTGTCACAAACCAGACTTTTCCAGGATAAAGAAATTTTTGGTTAGTGGGCCAGGGATCTATGAAGCTAGTAACTCACTTCTGAGCTACCAGTGTCCCTGGTTCAGCAATTTTCTGTGTAGACTATGTCTGAAAAATGCCACCACTAAAAGGCATTAACACAAGTAAGGGGTAGCTTGAATGGCATCACTAGTATAGGGCCAACTTGGAATTAGGATGCCTTGAGTTAAAGGCCTGCCTCTGGCGTATACTGGGTGTGTGATTATGGATAATCAATAATCAGTGAGCATCTACTATATGCCAAGAATGGTGCTAAGTGCTGGGGATACATATTCAAAAAGAAATATAGTCCCTGCCCTCAAAGAGTTTACAATCCAGTGCAGGGAAACCACACAAAAGAAAGCTGAAAATTAGGTGGGGAGTAGAGAAGGTTCATGGCCTGTGGGCATAGTGAAGAAGTCAAAGAATTACAAAATGAGTGTAGCTGGGAGGGAAATGAGGAGATGTCAGGTCACTTAGTCTCTCAAACTATTAGTCTCCAACACTTACAGTCTTAGAATTACTGATGTGTACTGATGACTGGAACTTGGCCAACTGGGGATTCCCTACATAGATGAAATCATAGATTCAACAGGATCAAGCAAAAAAGAAGAAGTGAGTTGTTAAGCAAGCCATTTTAGGGATCTAGAATGTTGGGGAATGGGACAAATTAGATCAGCTCACTTCTATATGATATGGATGAGTACAAGTGTTACCCCTGCTAGAAGACTCTGCTACACAGCTGGTAGCACAGTGGATAGAGCCCTAGGCCTGGAGTCAAGAAGATCTGAATCCAAATCCAGTCCTACATACTTGCTAGTGGTGTGACCTTGTGCAAGTCACTTAACCTGTTTGCCTCAGTTCCCCAATTGTGGAATGAGAATAATAATAAATCTACATGACAGGGTGGTTGTGAGTATCAAATGAGATAATATTTGTAAAAAACAGCATAGTATTTGGCACAAACTGGGTACTATATAAATGCTTATTCCCTTTCCCTAATCAAAACTCTACTCCCATTTCTGTTACCCCCAGTTTTGTAATCAGTTTCCAGACTTAAAAGTGCTCAAGTCTGTAGGACCTAAATGACTTTCCCTAAATAGTCATTGAATTTTAGAACGGGAAAGGACTCTAATCCACCCCTACCTGAAGCTGGAATGCCTCTTACTACATCCCTAGGATGGATTGGGCTGGGTTCTGACACTGCCAGACCAGCACTCTCTTCAGGCTGTTGTGAGAAAACTCCTTTGTAGATCCCAAGACAATGTATAAAAGACTTATTTCTTACTCACAATGCAATTTTAATTTTACAGTGGGTGTACTTGAAAGAAGTAGACGTTTTTCTATTTCTAAGCAGTGATGACTGTATCTAATAACTCAGGAGTGAAGCTTTCTGATTGAGTGAATTTGTCTAGGAGCTAGTGTGCTGTACTAACCAGAAAAGTGTCCGTATAAGCCAGGATTGCCCATATTCAAAGTCCACCCCTAATAATTTCTTTCTTTCTTTTCTTTTTTTTTAATTTTGGTGAGGCATTTGGGGTTAAGTGACTCGCCCAGGGTCACACAGCTAGTAAGTGTTAAGTGTCTGAGGCTGGATTTGAACTCAGGTCCTCCTGACTCCAGGGCCGGTGCTCTATCCACTGCACCACCTAGCTGCCCCCACCCCTAATAATTTCTAATGGGATTTATCAAGGTCAAGTCACTCATACAATTTCTTCACCATTAAGGGGAGATAGTATTGCATGTAGCATCTACTTCACAGGTTTGTTGTGTTATCCAAGCAAGACAATATGTAAAAGCAGATTTACTTCACTAAACATTTGTCAATTTCCTACCTAAAATGTGGCACCCAGAACTGAACATAATATTCAAAATTTGGCTCTGATGCTTTGTTAACTCCCTTTCAGCTTGTAGCCTGCTAAAATCCCTAGGGATTCTTCATATGAATTGCTGTTCATTTCACTCCATCCAAATTTTTTGAACGAAATATATTACTTTTTATACATGTCTACTAAAATTTCACCTTAGGAGGTATGGCCCATTGTTCTAAATTGATATCTGTTGGGAACCTGAATTCGTCATTTGACAATAGATATCGTTCCAAACTTTGTATCATTCTCAGGTTTCATAAGCATAACATATATTTTGTTCTGTTGTTTATAAAACATTTAAATAGCAAAGAACAGTATTTCAAATTCTTTTATTAGGATTATACAAATCACTGTGACATTCTACTTTGTATAATAATCATAACTGACATTTTATAATGTTTCAAATTTAGAAATGTTGCCCATGCTTTTAAAACATCCTAATGATCATTGATAAATGATCACTGATGATACCTTCCTAGATTAAGAATTCAGCATGTACAAGATTTGAGTTGAGAACCATAGAGAAACTTGGTTTTAGTAGTATTTGGAAATGTGTTGTTTGAAATTATAGAGTGGTCCCTATCTCTGTTCCAAGTTTTAGGGAACTTATCTGGGGTTTCTAATATATTGCTACTTATAAATTAGGGGCTTTAGCATCAGTTTTGGGCATTAAGCATTTATTAAGGCATATTAAATATTAGTAAAGAGAGAGCATGTTGCTCTGAAAGTTCAGAGGGGAGAGAGAGAGAGGACAGTGTGGCTGCTTCTTCCAAATCTCAGACCAAGAGAGTGAGCATAAGCTTCCTGTGGGTCCAGAAGAGAGGTGGTCCTTCCATACTGCTCAAAGCTAATTGGCTAGCATCATTCAAATCTATTGGTTTACTGGATTTGAGGGTGGTCCATGAGCTAACTTCCTTTAGGTAGTCAGGAAGGTCAATCTACATTTCCTTTGAAATTCTCCCGACTCTGGGCTGGCCTTAAGAAAGGTCAGGCAAGGCTCTCTGGGTCCCCCAGAACACCGTTATTTTCTCACAGAAGCAAGGGATGATATTTGTAAATGTTTTTAAATTTCTTCTGGGTACCCTAGAGCAAGCCACAAGACAATTTGTGCCTTTAATTTGTTCAGTAAAATGGGACACTATAAACCTTAACTATGGTGGGTGATGAATCATTGATTTAAATTCCTTGTAAAGCAGTTTACACATTTGAATTTCCATTCTATGGAAATGCTTTAAGAGGTAAATAGACCTTCAAAGTGTGTCAGCAGCAACAGCAGACAAAGAAGAGAAGCAATACTTTTTAGTGTGTGTGTGTGTGTGTGTGTATGTGAGAGAGAGAGAGAGAGAGAGAGAGAGAGAGAGAGAGAGAGAGAGAGAGAGAGAACTATGGGGGCAGAGCAGTGAGCAGATGCTAGTCTTTGGAAGCAGAAAGATTGCTATTATGGCTATTTAAAGAGACATTTCAACAGGACTATTTAAAGATGGATTTTCTTGCAGGGAATGTGCTGGTGTTAGTCAACTGACCAGTGTCATTCTTAAGGGGTAGTAAAGTGGTATTCAAGTAAGGGAGAGGTGGGGATGGATGGATCTCCGTTGCAAGTGAGACATAATTATGGTTGTCCTTGGGGTACCTGGGTCATAATAAGTTAGTTCTCTGGTGTCCTTCCCCCTCACCCAGAGGATGCCTGAGTTAATGTGTTTTTTGTCATGTGAATTTCTCGGAGAGTGACCACAGAATTTCCACTTGATTTGCCTGAATTAAAATGAAAATTAATGAGTGAAAAAAGAACACCCAAAGTCAGTTGTGTGCTGTGTATCTTATCTTCCCATCTTGGCCTTCAACCTGAAGGTATATCCACCCCAGAAGCCTTAGACTTTCACAGTCTGAGAAACCCAGTACAAAGAAAATTACTCCTCTACCAACACTACATAGAACCAGGAAGAAGCTACATGCTTCTGTGAAGCAATGAAACATAAGGTAAGAGTACCCAGCTTGGAGTCTGAGAACCCAGCCTCCTATTGTAACCTCAAATGAGTCTCTTAGCCTCCTGGGGCCTTAGTTGCCTCATCTACTAATTAAGGATGTTATCTGGATAATTTCTAAAGTACAACTTTAAACTTTGTAATACTGTGAGCTTCATCCTCCAATGGTGAGTTGGACAGGATCAAGGTAAAAACAGTCCTTACAACAGTGTGCATTTGCTGCACTTGGAGGAAAGATGGCGAACTAGTATTTGGAAGTCATGTGGATGAACTGCCTTGGAAAGCCCTTGATGAAGGGTGTAAATACTATATCTGAGGGGATACTAAAATTGCCTTTATGCAAGCCAAATGCTATCAAAATACAATAATATCCTCTGCTAATGGCCTATATTATTTTAAGCAATATTTGATAGAACAAAATTCCAAAATGCCCCCCAAATTTGGATGATCTTCTCAAATCCCTGTAATAGAATTTGCCATATACATTTCCCAGGACAGGCTGTCTTCCTCAATACTCCCTTCCCTCTGTTCCTCACCAGCTCCCTGGTACTGTCACCCCAAATGTGAGTGAGTAATGTTATTGAAGGCCCTAGCCTCTGTCCTTTGTGCTTGTTAGATGACACACTTCAGAATCACTTGTCACTTTGAAATCCTCTCTCTCACCAGAGTGTGTAGAGAGATAACAGAAGCTAGACAGATAGTGGACATTTTTTCATTGTGAACAGAAGGGGTTTAAGACACAGAAATAGTTTGATGTTGACATTGGGATATGAAAATCATATTTTGCACTACATGACTTTCTGACTATACCTGAATATGAAGAATGTGCAGATTAATAGTAACTTCCCACTTCCCTAAATTAGTTTAGAAATGGGGTTAATTTGGTAAATCTCTTATTCTAGCTACCTGAGAAATGTCACAAATACTATTTTCAAAAACATGGAATTTCAGATTATTTTAATACAGTGATATATTTAAGCTAAACTATGATTAGAATTATGAACAGACAACTCTACAACTTTCTTTAATAATTCAGAAGGATCTTAGAATAGGGACCTCAGGGCTATCATTATGAATTTTAATTATAATTGTATACAATTAAGAAAAAATTGATTTATGGGGCCTTTCTGGTAATTTATATTTAGAAAAAAGGATATAACAAATGGTGTTTTATAGTTGTTCATATTTATTTTATTTACCCAGAACCTAGAGAATAATGTATCCAAGTCTATTTGTGCCATGCACTTTATTCATCTTCAATATTCCAGGTTTGGGGGAAAAATCCATTTTATTTGTCAATAACAGAATATTTGGTGATTAAAATCCCTTGAGACTTGAACTTTATACTACAGGTCTCCAAGGGTATAGAAAAGCTAGGATAAAAAGTTAAGAAACAGAGTACATAAAGTTCTTAGAAAGTATTAAAAAATCTTGATGAAACTTTCTTAGAGAACTTTCAATATTTAGCATTTTTAAGTATTCATTGTTGAAATTTTAGACTATTTTAGATATTATTAGTTCTGTGAAAGGCAGTGTGGCATAGCTGATAAAATCTACCTTTGCTGATGCAGTGGACAGCATGCTGGGCCTGGAGTCAGGAAGACTCATCTTCTTGAGTTCAAATCTAGCTGTGTGACTCTGGGCAAGTCACTTAATCCTATTTATAAAATGAGCTGGGAAAGGAAATGGTAAACCACTCAAATATCTTTGCCAAGAAAACCCGAGGGTCACGAAGAGTTAGACATGAGTGAAATGACTGAACAACAACAAAACGTTTTGGCCTCAGAAAGCCTTTGGGGTCAAGTTCTACCCCTGATACGTACTAGTTATGTGACTATAACTAAGTCACTTAAGCTCTCAATGTTGACAACTTTCTAAGACTATACATTATAGAGGAATTGTTGATCTTCATTGGTAGACTGAGTTTTCACAGTGGGAATTTCTTTCACTAATTAAATTCAAGTCTGGACCTCCCCACAATCCCAAAACCCATAGTTATATATATGGATATATAGATGCCATATACTTGTTAAAGACAGCAATGATAGGGAAGGACCTTGAATTCATGTATGAGAATCAGTTAGAGGAAATGGAGACATTCCTTTTGAATGAAAAGAGAAGATTTTCAGGGAACAATAGAATTTTTTTTAAAGTATTTAAAAGATTTAAGAGGAACTAGGTTTATTCTGCTTGGCCCTAGAGTGCAGAGCTGGTAGCAGTGGGTGGAAGAGAGGCAGAAACAAATTTAGGCTGAATATCAGAAAAAAACAACAACACCCTAACAGAACTCTTTAAGGAGGTAGGGGGTTCACTGGTGGTCTTTGAAACAAGGCAAGATGGTTACTCATTTGGGTATATTGTAGAGGGGATCCTATTTTAGGTGTGAATTGGATTAGAGGGAATCCAAGGGACCTTCCAAATCTGAAGTTTTAGGCTTCTATCTAGGTAGCCTACTTTTGTTAGCTCCACTTGGAACCTGTTCTATTCATGCCAAGGTCTTCTATAAAGACAGTTAACTAACTGCACACTGGAAAGGGCATTCTCAGTGCACATGGCCTCTCAAGTCTTTTTATTAATGTATGCTGCTGGTCACATGAGCTACACAGAAAAAAAACCAAGCATATGGCCTTTTGATAGTTCTTTAGCAATGCTATTCTCCTCTAGGTGACAGTTCATCTAGTTTCTGTTCGGGGTTCAGAATTGCTCAGCTATACTGAAGGTTTCCGTATTTAAAAAATACATATTATGGATGATAATAGTAAAATCTTGAACAATAAATAATGCAATTCTACCTGCAATGAAGTTCTATGTCTATTTTATAATTGTGTGTGTAAATACACACCTCTAATATGGATATATTCAAACCCTACTGCAGAGAGCACAACTCTAATGGTCTGGTCACATTGTTAGAATGCCAAATGGACATTTGCCTAAAAGTTTACAGATAAGTCAGGCAAGGCAGGAGCTCACATGGTGGTCAGAAGAAGTGATACAAGGACACTCTCAAGGTCTCTCTGAATAACTTTGGAATCAATTGTGTGACACAGGAGTAACTGTCAAAGGATTGCCCAACTGATGTGCCTACATCAAAGAAGATGCTGTGCTGTATGAGTGAAGCAGAATTGCAGTAGCTCAAAAGAAATGTGAGATGCACAAATTTTGAGACATCTCCACTCCAAACCAAAATATGGACTATTTGTGCCTGTGGATAGAGCCTTCCAAACTCATATTGGTCTGATCAACCAGAGTTAGATACATTGTACCTTGACTCCAGCATAATGTCACTTTAGTCCTCTTCGAGAATGAAGAACAGCAACCAATCAATTATATATTTGTTTCCAGCTGCCCTGAGGAATGGTGAAGTGTTTTGACTTCTTTGGTGCTGCCTATTTTCAAGAGGAATTTCCTATTTTGCCATCACTTTACTCATCTATGTTGTTATGATGAACTTTCAGGAAATAATAGCTAGCATTTAACATAGTGCTTTATGGAATACTAAGTGCTTTAAAATATCCACTATACCACACTATCTCCAGTTCTTATGGAAATGTTTTATTAGTCTTTAAAATGTTTCCTTGATTCGGAAAGTCATATTTGCCAGCACTAAATTCCCTTTCAAATAAAAAAAAATCCAAGATTCATAAGATATTTGAACTATAGTACTTTTATAGGGTCTTAAACTTCTCATTGTATTATTATCAATGGTGACTCAGACTTTGCCTTAATGGTGACAAGACTACCAGGCCCATTGGAAATAAAAACATAACAAATAAATCAAACCAAACCAAAACAGAACTTACCAAAACATTCTTTTGGACTAATGTTTTACAGCCCAAAGAAAACTTCCATATCACACAAGTTTGCTTAAGCTTCTTCTGATAATGTTTTTGGTACCACCTAAAATGAAAAAGAGAGCATCGTCTGTCTAGATGATACTTTTCCCCCTGAATCTTCAATACTTCAAGTTTTGGGTCTTTTCTAAGACAAGAATTTTCTTTTTCTTCACAGAAATAGCAGGATTTAAAAAAAAAACTGGGGTTCTCACTGTTCTTTCCACTTCAGAAGATCATACTCTTTCAGCAAATCTAATCCATATAGAAGAGAAATCAATAACAACCTCTCTGTATTTCAGGTATCTATGAAAGGAATCTTACTTTTCCCTCATACCTTGCTTTCATTGCTGCAGACACTCCTAAATCCATTCCTGCAGCAAAAACCCTCACCCACTGGTCTGGTACTTCCTTTGAGCATTCAGATGAATAGCTATGTACTATATACTTTATGGGAAGCAAGGGGTTCTTCAGCTTGGGATCTTCAACATTTGAAAAAAGGAATGAATTATCATTCATTGTGATGAATTTATGGGAATAGGTTGTTATGAAGCAGGTCCTCAGTTTCCTAATTGGCCTCTCTGCCACAAGTACCTCCCCATTCCTATCTATCTTCCGTTCAGTTGCCAAAATTTTTTTCTTAAGTCCTGCATCTGATCATATCACCTAATTCTTTTATTTATATATTTATTTTTAGTGAGGCAATTGGGGTTAAGTGACTTGCCCAGGGGCACACAGCTAGTATATGTCAAGTGTCTGAGGCTGGATTTGAACTCAGGTCCTCCTAACTCCAGGGCCGGTGCTCTATCCACTGTACCACCTAGCTGCCCCCATATCACCTTCTTCTTCTTCTTCTTCTTCTTCTTCTTCTTCTTCTTCTTCTTCTTCTTCTTCAGTGAGGCAATGGGGGTTAAGTGACTTGCCCAGGGTCACACAGCTAGTAAGTTTTAAGTGTCTGAGGCCGGATTTGAACTCAGGTACTCCTGACTCCAGGGCCAGTGCTCTATCCACTGTGCCACCTAGCTGCCCCCATATCACCTACTTCTTAATAAACACAAATGACTGTCCATTACCTCCATGCTTTTGGACTACCTATCTCCCATACCTGGAATGTTTTCCCTTCTCACTTCCATCTTTTTATTTATTATTTATTTATTCATTATTTTTCAAAATAAAAGTATTTTATTATTTTCCAGTTACATGTAAGGATAGTTTCTGATATAGGTTATATATGTACAATCACATTAAACATATTTCTATATTAGTCATGTTGTGAAAGAAGAATCAGAGCACAAGAGAAAAACCTCAAAAAAGATGGGAAAAAAACCAGCCCAAAAGTAGAGACAGTATGGTTCAATCTGAATTCCTAATCCATAGTTCTTTTTTCTGGATTTGAGAACATTTTCTATCATGAGTTCTTTGAAATTGTTTTGGATTATTGCCAAGTCTATCATCACTGTTCATCACACAATGTTGCTGTTAATATATACAATGTTCTCCTGGTTCTGCTCCTCTCAGTCAGCATCAGTTCATATAAGTCCTTCCAGGTTTCTCTGAACTCCTCCTGCTCATTGTTTCTTTAGCACAATAGTATTCCATTACATTTATTCATTTATCTATCTATTTATGTATTTATTATTTATTTATTTATTTTTGGTGAGGCAGTTGGGATTAAGTGACTTGCTCAGAGTCACACAGCTAGTAAGTGTTAAGTGTCTGTGGCCAGATTTGACCTCAGGTCCTCCTGAATCCAGGGCCGGTGCTCTATCCGCTGTGCCACCTAGCTGCCCCATTCCATTCCATTTATATACCACAACTTGTTTAGCCATTTCCCAATTGATGGGCATTCCCTCAATTTCCAATTCTTTGCCACCACAAAGAGAGCTGCTATAAATATTTTTTGTACATATGGGTGCTTTTCCATCTTCTATGATCTCTTTGGGATATAGACCTAGCAGTGGTACATTTGGGTCAAAGGGTATGAACAGTCCCATAGCCCTTTGGTCATAGTTCCAAATTGCTCTCCAGAATGGTTGGATCAGTTCACAGCTCCACCAACAATGCATTAGTCTTCTAATTTTTCCACAGCTTCTCCAACCTTTATTCTTTTTCTTTTTTTTATGTTAGCCAGTCTGATAGGTGTGAGGTGGTGCCTCAGAATTGCAACTCCATCTTTTAGTTTCCTTGGCTTCCTTCAAGTGTCAGCTCAAATCCCACCTTCTGTAGGGGGCCTTTGACAACCGTCCTCCCTGCCACCCCCTCAGGAGCCTACCTCCTGAGATTTCTTTTCATCTATTCTGAATATCTTGTATGTATAATACCTGGTTAATTACTTGTTGTCTATAGTGTTAGAATGTGAGCTCCTTGAAGGTAAGGACTACTTTTACCTTTCTTTGTATTCTCAGCACTTAGTAAGGGCTTAATAAGTACTTTTTGATTGGCCTTAAATGTAATTTACACCATATATAGGCTTTTTATTGGATTAATAGCCAACTATTATCTTCAACAAAAAACTAATTCAGCCAACAGTTATCAAGGTCTTACTATGGACAAAGTGATGGGGACACAAAATAAATGAAAATCAGTCAATATTTTGTGGATACTTTCTCAGAAAAGTGTTTTTAAATACATAGATTTATAAAGAAAATCACTTTTATTGAAATCAATATAATCAACACTTTATTCATATACCTTTTAAAGCACCAGTTTATAGCTGAAACACTCTATAAGAACTGCCTGGAGAAGGTGGACTAGGTAGCTTGCAGTACAATCTTGAAAGGGAAGGAGACCAAAGATACTTCATATCCTTTATAATTATGTTTCCAGACAATCACACAGATCTTCATCTGATATCCTTTATCCGTGCTTACATTTCAGATTGTATTTTATTGGGAAATCAAGGTTTTTCATTTCTGCTTTTTACATTACATAGCTTCAGGCCCTCCCAGAATATCTCCAAATTGATAGCTTGTAGTGAATTTTAATGTTTGCCTCCAATTCTGAGAAACTCTAGCTTCCTTATGAATTAACTTGAGTACCACCTTCTACATGAGTCTTTCCTGATAACCTCAGCTGCTAGTGCCTTCCTCCTATCACCTTCTGTCTCTTTTATAGCTAGCATGTATATATCATCTACCTTGATAGATTATAAGGTCCTTGAGGGTAGGGACTGTTTTTCACTTTGCCTTTTGTATTCCCAGTGCCTGGCACATAGTAGGCACTACATAAATATTGTTTATTGATTCATCTCTTCTAGCCTCATATTTCCCCTTGAGAGCAAAAATGTTTTAAATGTTAGTTAAGTGACTTGCCCAGGGTCACACAGTAAGTGTCTGAGGCTGTATTTGAACTCATTTTCCTGATTCCAGGCCTATCTACTCTCTATCCACTAGCTGTTCCACATATTATTCCCCTTGAAAGTAAAAGTATTTAAAATTATATATGTCTATTTATATGCATATTTAAGATTATATGTATGGGGGCAGCTAGGTAGCTCAGTGGATAAAGCACCAGCCCTGGATTCAGGAGGACCTGAGTTCAAATCTGGCCTCAGACACTTGACACTTATTAGCTGTGTGACCCTGGGAAAGTCACTTAACCCTCATTGCCCCGCAAAAAACCAAAACAAAACAAAAAAGAAACAAAAAAAAAAGATTATATGTATCATATATATGTATATATATAGTTGTAATTTAGAAAAAAATAAGGTCATATTACCTTCCTAGATATTCAAATAGTTCTTTGAAATATATTTCTATTGTGAAACAGTGAATGGAAACACTTCTCATTTTTCTTCCAAGAGTATTTAGGATTCTGCATCTGTGTTCTTGTGATGTGTGAGTGACATTTTAAATTATTTAACCAATAGAGGAACTTCCCAGCATATGGTAGAAATGGTGAAGTGTTTAATTGTAAGAGAACTGTTGAAGTTCCCAAAGAGCTCATGAATTGGGAAGAGATGTTTACTTTTTCTGACTGCTTACCCTTTCAGAATCCTCTCTTTAGAATTTTCCTTCCCTTTTTAGCAGAAATCCCTTAGAACAAGGTCACTAAAGACAAAATGTTGGTTTCCATGACCTCATTACTGAAGCCAGAACAATGTTTTATGGTACAGTGCATGAAATTTTCCTACCAAAATGATTACTCAAAACACCCCCATTTTGGTTTTTAAAATAAAATTTTATTGATATATTTTTCTTTTACTTTTTAGACCACCAAAATGTCTCCCTTCCCAAAGAGCCAACCCACATAACAAAGAATATACCCACTTAGTTTGAATGCCACTACAGTGATGGTATTGATAGGGGATTGGGTGTTACTGGCTATAAGATTGTTACTTTCACAATCAATCTAATAACAATAGTTATATGATTTTAAAGCCCTTGTAAATTTGAAAGGTAAATGTATTTTATCCCAGGTACATAACTGATTGCTAAGGATGGAATAAGTCATGGGAAAAATTCCTGGTGTTCTAGATAACAACAAACTCTATACATCAATTAATCTTGTAATAAAGGCTTAAATTTTACTTTCTGACCCCTCCTAACTTTGTCATCTGTGGCCACACCCTCATGCAATTTTCCAAGTGCCCCACTCCTTGTGGTACCACATCTTTTTCTCTTGATTATAATTTCTTCTCATTTAATCTTTATTTCCCTCCACTCAGTCCTTCTCTCCATTCTTTGACTTACTGGACATCCATGCTGTTTCTGAATTTAAAGCAGCCTGTTTGTTGAATCACACAATCTTTTGCATTCTCTGGTATGATGACTATTTAAAAAAATAATCTTCCTTTTCTGTTCCTCATTCTTCTTCCCCCTCAATTCCTCTTGGAATAGTTTCCCCGCCAAAATGTGCAGTTAAAATGCGGGAAAGAGACCAGAGTCAACTGTTAGCCAAACGACCTTTTGATAGGCACTCTGAATGTGGGTAGTTACTTTGATCAGAACCAAGATCTTGAAAGTTTGATTTTGCAATGTTTGCAGGCTTTGGGGTGGATGATCCAATTGCCATTCTTAGCTGAAAACTGGCGGAAATGCAATAGTGTCCGTGCAAGTCTAAGCAAATAATTTGATCTCAAGACGATGGCCTAACAATGGTTTGAAAGCCTATGGGTGCCAAGTTCCAGCGAGAGAACAATGACAAGGAGGCTGTTTGGCAATATCAAACCACCACCACCACTAAATATGGTCATGGCAATTCTAGAGGGACAATGCAATGGTGATGCAATGAATGCTATATTGTAGTTCAAAAAAGATTAGGGAAACATTCATAGCAATATGACAAAAAGGTGAATGTTGGAAAATTTAAGCCACAGCAATAGATTGAATGGATAATTGGAAGCCTTTTCTTTGAATTTAAGGAATAATGACATATATAGAAAGATTTGCCCAAATCTGACCAGGTATAATATGCTACTTATAGATTTAAGCTGCTAGAGTTCATGAAATTGAAAACACCCTCTAGTGGATCTGCAGCCTTAGTAATATGGGTGCTTGCTAAAACCATTTAGATAGCAACACATTCAAACCTATCCATTCTGAGAGCCTTACGTAGAGATTCGATTTGTGGTGTCAGGGGCTTTCTTCTAGATTTCTTGGTATTGCATAAAGAGAGCATGTAGATTGCCAGTCACTTGTCCTAGTCGCACATCTATTTGATAATATTTTTTTTTACATTACTTGTCCTATATAAGTCTTTGCTAAAAGGCCCTAGTCCCTCATGGCAAGGGACTTGAGTTGGGTAGGCCCTGATGTCCTGGTGGATACCTGGGTGAATTATAAAGCCTGTTCTTGGGGTTGAAGATATGTGGTTAGAAGTAAGTATTCATCCAATTAGGTAACAGTGGAACTCAGAATCAAGAAGAAAGGAGTTTGAATCCTGCCTCAACACTTACTCGGTGTGTGATCCTATGCAAATCATCTAACCTCAGCCTCCGTTTCCTTGTTAGTAAATTGAAGCTGCTAATAGTACCTACCTCATAAGGTTTTTGTGAAGATTATGTGAGATAATATATTTTGAATATTATGCTTTGTATATTTATAGACAAAGTATACAAAGTTTACATGTAAAGTATATCATACAGTTTGTAAACAATAAATTACTATATAAATGATTATGATTATTACCAGGAGTAGAAGCATTATTCACTCAACCACTCCAACGAAGTCTTAGTCCTGCAATAGAGTCCAAAAATTGAGTAGTTTAATTTCCCTGGGTAGTGAGGGACAAGGTCTCCGATTACAATTACTGAGCTAATTACAAAACTATTATAATGTAAGCTTATTGAAAGTCTGGGTAGCCTCCTTCTTTGTATTTAAACACATAGTAGGTTCTTAAGGGATGCTTATAGATCAGTAATGTATTTCAGCCTTCTTACACCTACCATGTACTTCTTCTATTGGCCATTGGGTGACAATCAACTTTGTAAATTAATAGCTTACAATTTTATATTTTCAGAGCACTATGGGCATATTACCCCTATTTGATCTTCACATTAATCTTATGAAGCAGATGCTCTTGGACCTGGGATTTCATTGGTATAGTGAACTTAGTTAAGTAACCTCCTTCTGCCAATTCAGGTCAATACCATTGCTGCAGCTTAAAGACTCATAGAGTGACTAAGAGAAATGAGAAGTTAAATGACTTGCTCATGTCCACACAGCCAGTATATGTTAGAGTTGGATCCAAGTTCTCTCTATCTTCTATGAATGATATCAGGATTCCTCTTTTTTCTTTTATATTTATTGAAACTGAAATTCAGAGAAGTTAAGTGATTTACTATGGATATTTGATTAGCAAATGTGAGAATTGGGGCTTGAACCCTGGCATTAGGATTCTAAGATCAGTACTTATTTGCCTACTTCAGGACTTTATGATGGCTTTATGGAAAAAAAAAACACAAAAAAATATCAAAGGTCCCAAATTCTTCTCTCCACCCTACAATTCCAGCCAAGAAGGCATTTTTCCCTTTCTCTTTCCACACCCATCCATAAAAAGTCCATGATATTTAAATGAAGGGAAAAAAGGAAGGAAGATGCAGGAGCCCTGATCCCACTGAGTTTCTGTTTGCCATTGAAATGGACCTTCCCTAAGTAAGACATTGCCATGATGTCTTCATCTTCAGACAGTGATGTAATCTTTGTCCACTTCCTGGCCATCTTCATGAGCTCATTGTGAGATCTAATTCCAGTTTACATGAATTGGGACATATCACTCTAGGAATATATTATGAAATTATATTACCACATACACTCCCAAGGTAGCGAACAATTTTATTGAATGGTGCTAAGGAGTAAGGCCAAGAAAATATTTTGGAAACCTAGACAGACAGAGCCTGAAAGAGATGGATGCAGTCTAGGGACCAAAGAAGATGGAGGAGACCTGGAAGGGGAGTGTGAGCCAAGGACAAAGAGCTTTGCCAAACAGCCCAACCCTGGGGTTATACATTGAACCCAAGTGGGGATTTGTCTGTTTTTATGTTTATTTTCTTATTCCACAAGATATAAACACATCTATTTAGTTTGGAAAACATGTCTTTATTACATCCTGAACCATTTCCTTTGTAAGAAATATTTTTCAAAAGGACGTTCTTGAAGTGTTCTCCAAGCAGAGAACAACCCAGAAGTCTATTATATTGTGGTTGCCTTCACAGACTCACATTCACATCTTTTTGCCTTTGTAATTGGATACTGTAATGTCATCTCCACAGGCTTCACTCAGTGTTTTAGAGAGAGATCATTAAACTCTAGGGTCCTAAGACAAACATAGTAATGTGCATCCTTAGATACTATACATAAAATGTAAATAAAGTCTCTTGGCCTCTTCCAAACATTGTCTTTGAAGAAAGTCGATGCTAATCCAGATTTGGTGCAGTCTACTTTATATTTATATGAATACATATATATATATATATACACACATATACATACATATAGATAGATATACACACAGATACATATATATTCTCTGCACATTGAAACACTTGACTAGTTTTTGTTTTGTCTTTTTCTCAAGTGTAACTGGTTGGCTAGTCTTTGTTTCCTCTTTTCTGATGAATATTCATGGAGCAGAGCCACAAAAGAAACAGCATTGTCTCCTAGATAACATATATTCAAGCTTAGATATATTAGTGTTCTCACTGATATGCATACTTCTTCTGTGAGTGAAGTTTGAAGGGCCTCACACCAAGTATATAATCTTTATCTATGTCTTCCTGAGAAGAGCTGCATGATATTGGAATGTTCCTTCTAGTTATTTTAACATATCAAAGGGACCAGTGTAGTATTCAGGTGGTTGGTCTCTTGCCACATGACCTTTTCTTGTTATTTTTTTTGGAGGGGTGTAGGGGTGGTGGTGGGGGAGAAAGGATTACTGTGTGATTTCACTGGCAGAGGGACTCTTTCTATTAATACAGATTATCACTTACTCTGTCATTTATAGTCTTAGAGAATTGCCTGGGATATTGAGAAAGTAAGTGACTTTTTTCCCCCATACAGCCCAAATGGGTCAGATATAGGACTTGAAACCTGGACTTCCTGATTCCAGAACTGCCTCTTAATCCACTATGCCACAGTCTCTTTCTAGTCATCCATATCCTTAAAATTGTGCTTTATACCGTGCTTTTTGTGAGCTAGTAATAGTTGGTAATATCCTGTAGCTGGTAGGCTTACTGTTAAAAATTCACACTTAGAGGGTACTTTGAGGTTCCCAAAACACTTTTCTCACAACATTGCTATAAAGTGTGTAGAACTAGTATTATTCTCTTTATTTTTTTCTTTCTTTTTCTTTTTTTCAGGGCAATGAGGATTAAGTGACTTGCCCAGGGTCACACAGCTAGTTAAGTGTCAAGTGTCTGAGGCTGGATTTGAACTCAGGTCCTCCTGAATCCAAGGCCAGTGCTTTATCCACTGTGCCATCTAGCTGCCCCCTATTCTCTTTATTTTTTAAATGAGGAAACTGAAGCATAGAGAATTGGAGATCTTGTCTACGAATTGGAAAGACATTTTCACAGAAAAATTTGCCCAAATCTCATTCATGGCTACCTGACTAGCAGGAGGATTTAAATACAGGTCCTTTAATTCCAATGCCCCATAATGCCAGACTGCTTCTATGTTAAAGGTCTGAGAAAATGTGTTCTCTACTCTGAAGGAGCTTGCAACTCAGGAACAATCCATAAATAGAAACTATGAAAATTAATTAAATGGCAATGGGCCTGTTTATGTGAATGCAAAGTTTCATTCTGATTTCATGCATTTTGCATGAATACGAGATGCATACAGAAGAAAGATCAAGAAAATAGATTGTATTGAATTTTGGAAATTGCCCAGGACTTTCAATGACCCCAGACTTCTTAAAACAACAAAACACCTCATTTAACCCTCCCCCGCTAATATTCTCCTAGATATTATATGGTTGCAAATAATTTAATACCACAATCTCTTTTTTTTTTTTTTTTTTTTGGTGAGGCAATTGGGGTTAAGTGATTTGCCCAGGGTCACACAGCTAGTAAGTGTTAAGTGTCTGAGGCCAGATTTGAACTCAGGTACTCCTGACTCCAGGGCCGGTGCTCTATCCACTGCGCCACCTAGCTGCCCCCACAATCTCTTAAGAATCAAAATTACCATTCCCTCAAAGGGAAGAGAAGTGTGGTATGAAAAAATTGGGACGTATTGCCGATTACATTTATTTATTAGAATCTGGCTTAGTTCCCCATTAATCTAAAGGGAAAGCATTATTGATCATAATGTAATCGTGCTAAAAGTGATGTAAAAATATATAACCATAGTTATGTATGACTGACAATGAGGGTGAGCTGATCATGTAGCTACAGTGAGTGACTACCAGTGGTTAGCACTTGTGCCATATTAGATAGAGTGCCTGGCTGGATTTAGGAAGACCCATCTCCCTGAATTCAAATTTGTCCTCAGACACTTATTGGCTGTGTGACTCTGGGAAAGTCATTTAACCGTTTGCCTCATCTGTAAAATGAGTTGGAGAAGGAAATGGCAAACCACTTTGCCAAGAAAGCCTCAAATAAGGTCACAGAGTTGGACATGACTGAAAATGAATTGATCCAACAATAAAAAGTGGTCAACTAGTCTCCCCATAATATTCTTCATTGTTCGGGAACTCATTGCCTTCTAAGGAAACCTATTTAAAAAAAGAGACAGAAGAGTAAGAGAATTAGAGGAAGGCCCCTACCATGATGGTTGGATTCCCTATGGAAATTATACTGCAAGAGTTGCTCAGATTGAGAAAGTATGAATGGATTCAGATCTGTATCATGTGAAGAACCATTACCAACCATGAAGTTACAAATACATTGGATTTTGAGGGAGGGAGGGAGGGAGAGAGGGAGAGAGGGAGAGAGGGAGAGGGAGGGAGGGGGAGGAGGGAGGGAGGAGTAGTAGTAGGCTTCCACCAGTCACGAACAACCATGGATCAGTGCCTCAAAGAGCCACAGGGCACAGGGTGGCTGTGTAGTTCGATAGGGGAGCCGCAGCTCCTGAGTGACTTATAACCCTTAATTGCCGCATCCCGTCTTGTATCTACCCAATGAGTAGTAATTGGAGTGTCCTCTCCAGAGCCCTGGCCTGGAGAGCCCCACCTGCCCAAAGCAACTGGTTTTAAGGCACCAGTGACTCGCCTTTGCCCCTTCTCCTGTTAGTGGAAACAGTTCGCCACGAGAAGGCCAGGAGTTGGGCTTCGGTTGTCAGAGGCTGAGACACACATTATTGGGGCATTTTATAGAGAGTGGGAGCTTATCCCCGCTCCCACCTCTGCATGACAAACCTTTGGAACTAAGAGATAGAGTAAGAGTAAGAGTATAAGCACTTGGTTGAACAAGGAATTGTACATTCTGCTGGAGCAGGGGGGAGATAGTAACACTATTTCTCCATTCGGATTTTCTGAGTGAGAATAGTTCCAGACTGACTGTATAGCAGTGTTGGCTAGATTTCTGCCATAACATTCTTTCTCACTTTTGAAATCACTTTGGTGTGAATGAGGCTTTCTGTGGGACAAGAGGGAAATGGAATTATAAATGTTCAAATTGGACCATAGGATCTGCAAAATGAGATTTAATATAAAAATACATGCATATGAATGCAGACTATCTGGAACACAGGCACAAAACTGAACAGAACACACAGAAAGAACAGGGCTGTTTTCCATCCAATTGGACAAGGTTTGCCATTGGCCTATTTCAGCAAACCTTTGCCAGAAAGACATCACCCATTTTACATTTTTGGACTTTTTTTTTTTCTGTGTGCCTGATGGATAGTGGATGAGTTGTCTGTTGTAAATCAATAATTCTTTGCCATTAGATGAATAAGGAACTAAAACTTAAAAAAAAATAAATCTCTAAATGTTCAGCATTAAAAAAAAAACAATCCTTTTCGTAAGTAATAGATTTTCTGTTTTTAAGAAAGTATAGGAAAAAAAAAGTACAAGTGCCGAAGCATTTTGGAATAATCGGGAAATATTGAGACAGTTGAATGACTGAATGAGTGTGTGTGTGTGTGTGTGTGCACGCACATTCCACTCCATTGCTTTGTTATCTCAGCTGTCTAGAGTCATGTTATGTAGTCCACAGTACTCTAACTTATAGCAAATATAAGGCAAAAGTATCAGATTGAGTACAAGGTCTGCCTGACTACATGGTAGATGATCAGGCAATTTTAGTGTAAATGGAAATATATAGGATATGGCTGCAATCTACTTCAAATGATGGGCTATCGTTGCTAGAGAGGCTCTGAAATACCAGGCTAACAGGAGTCTGACTTGAAATGTGAATAGATGGGTACCACATCCTTTCTAGCCTTTTTTCATACTTAGAATGGGAAAGAAAAATGTAGCATGTATTGTGAATTAATTCAATACTTTTTAGAAGTTGACTTCCGTAATCGTGTAGAGGATTCCCGCCCCCCCCCCAAGTTGGAACAAAGTAGAAAGATTCTTTTTTTTTTTTTTTGGAAAAAGAAATATTTTATCCTCCTCATATTTCTATGTAAGGTCAAGTCTAATGCCAAAACCAAAAAGAGCAATCCAGTGGTCAGTAAACTGCTAACCTTGCTATTCACCAGACAAAGGAAAGCCATGGAGTATTCCTCGAATTTCCCCTTTATGAAATAGTACAAAATAATGTGGTAGAGGAGCTGTGTACACTGTGAGCAGTAAGCTGAGTTTCCTGTCTCCAACAAAAACAGTTTCTTCAAAATATGACTGTGCCATAAACACCAGCCCTGAACTTCACTGATTCTGTACAGTTTTTTTAGACTAATAACATTTTCCATGATCATTCATTTTAAGAATTATTCCAGAGGGAGAGTGAGTGTGAGCTTTCTCTGTTAACTTTTAGCAATAGGTACTTTAGGTATAGTTTGGAAGCTTGAAATAGGAAGTGAACAACAGCATGGTTTGGTGTAAAGGGCACTGGGTCAGGAACCAGGATAACTGGCTTCTGTTCCTGGTTCCAGAGCTGTGACCTTGATGTTAGCTAAATCTCCTAACTTCGTTGTGTTTCAGTTACCTCATCTGTAAAACTAGAGATGTTGACTAAATGATTCTCTCCAATTAAAAACTCTATGGCTTCCAGAAGGACTCTCTACTTTAAAAACCTTTGAATCACCTTCATGGTAAAAGATAAATAGGAACCCCACTCAGGGCCATGGTTGATTTGTCTTAGGGCACTTCCTTTCTCAATAATACACCAGTCCCCAAGCATAATGGGGAAGGGTGCCCCTTATGGCTTCTAATGGAAAAGAGAAGGCAGCTGTAGCCAGGAGGTCAGAACCAGATTCAATTAGGGGAGTAGGTGTGGCTGCTGCTAGCTGAAGGAAGTGAAGATAGCCAAAACAACAGTTTGGGGAGGACAGCCAGACTAAGCCCCCTCCTTCGGTGTGCCTATGGTACTGCTTTGGTGGTCACACCCTTTGCATGGCCCCACACAAGTGTCATTGAGTTGGCAGCATGTTGAATTCTTGATCTGTATGGAATCTACCTCCTAACTCTGCCAAGCCAGAAAGTGTATCAACTCCCAGAGTCAATGAGACATGAGGTAAAACCTCCTAGCTGAGAAACGCTCTAAGTGGATTTTTATATACTGACAGGACAAGACTTTTGAGGGGATAATTATCAATTATTTCATGGGTGTTACATGCACAACATTTCTAGCTTGCAATGGGATTTGGCATGCATGGAATAAAAAGGAACCCATAAAAATATGGCTGGGGGGGCCTCAAAAAACTCCATCAAATGCCCCTGGGGAAGTAGCATGTTTACCTTAGTTATGGGCCAATCCATTCCTGGTTTTAACTTAAACATTTAGAATGGCTTCTGGCTCATACAAAGATATCTCTTTACCATTACCCAGCAATGGAAGTTCTGACTAGGGCAAAGGTTCTTAACTTTATGTTCAGGTCATAGACTCCCTCTCCCCCCACCCCCTTTGTCAGTCTGGCAAAACCAATGGAACCATTCTTAAAATAATGTTTTTTAATGCTTAAATTTATATGTGATTTTAAAAGGAAACCAATTATATTGAAATACAATTGTCAAAGTAAGAACAAACAAGCAAAAATTTCATGGAGCCCAGGTTAGATTCCCCTGCCCTAGAGTATTTATAAAGAACTAATCATAATGCATAGTTGTATCTGGGGGTCATCTCCAGAGGCCTCTTGGGGTGGGGTGTTCAAAAGAAAAATATCTCAGTTAACAACAGGTTGTTTTTGCTGGAATATTTTAGGCACCTAGAGACCGAAGTAGCTGTTGGTCATCTCAGATTCTTAATACATATTGGCTGAATGAATAAATGGATAATGTGATGAAAATGTTCACCTACCTTGTTACTGATTTAAGACATAAGAAACAGATTCCTTGGTCAGGCCAATGGTTCTTTCTTCCTAGTCTCTGACAATGGCAATGGCTCATTTATCCATGAAACAGCTAGGTTTTGTAGTGGAAAAGATGTCTGATTTGGAGCCAGTCAGACCTGAGTTTGAATCATGACTCAGATGCTTATTAAATGTGTGACTCCGGGCAAATTATTTAATTTCTCTTAGCTCTATTTTACTCATCTGAAAAATGGACACTGACCTCACAGGACTGTTATGAGGAACAACAAGTGAGATAGTATGCATAAAAGGACAAGGCAAACTTTAAAATGCTATATAAATATTAACTGTTATTGTCCAGTAAACATTTATTAAATATCTAGTATGTGCCAGGCACTATGGTAGGTCCTAGGGATGCAAAGACAAAAAATATCCCATGATGTCAAGGAATTCATATTCTTTTGTGAGGGAAAAATATGTGAGTGCAAAAAATTCAAATAAATAATAAATATTTAAAATAAGTAATAAAGCAAGGGAAGTTTAGCATGATGGGTAGAGAGCTGGCCCCAGAGTAAGGAACACCTGGGTTTTAAGGACTGCCTTTGTTCCCTACTGGCTTTGGGGTCCTGGATGTGTCATATAACCTCTTAGTACCCCAGGTAGAGGAAGTATGGACTTAACTTGGTAGAATGTATCACTTCAACTGAGCTTGAAAGGAAGCCTGTGATTCTAGAGGGGTGTGTGTGTGTGTGTGTGTGTGTGTGTGTAGGGGGGTGAGAGTGAGAGTGGGGCAGGGCTGGAAGGGGATTTGGGACAATGTAAGGATGCCAACAGGTAAAAGTTAGAATGCAATGTACAGAAAAGAGCTAGTGGAGAACTTCAATGTCCATGTCAAGCAGAAGGATCAGTTTCATTCTAGAAGCCATGAGGAGCTTGCAGATCAGGGAGCAGAATTGTACATTATTTACAGTTGTACATTTCCATGGTGCCTTAAAAAATTCTGTTATTTTATATTAAACTCTATCTCTACTTTAGTCCTATGTATCTCTTGGTTGACAAAGATGATTAATTTCCTTACTGTGTTTCTGAAATGGCTTCTTTTAAACTTCCCAGACAGGGGTTGGTGGGGGCGGGATTCCTAGTTTTAGTGTTCTTTTGTTGTTCAGTTATTTCTGTCACGTCTGATTCTCTGTGACACCATTTGGGGTTTTCTTGGCAAATATACTGAAGTAGTTTGCCATTTTCTTCTCCAGCTCATTTTATAGATGAGGAAACTGAGGCAGATAGGGTCATACAGTTAGAAAGTATCTGAGGTCAGATTTAAACTCAGGAAGATGAATCTTCCTGATTCCAGGCCTGGCATTCTATCTACTGCAGCACTACTCAGCTTTTATTTTTTTTTGTGTGCTGTATTTTTCCCCGAGTCTGCCTTACTAAGGTCGCTCTCCCTCTGCCCCCAAAACTGGCCATTTCTGGGGCTTTTCATTGCTGTTGTTGAGTTGTATTAAACTCTTTGTGACCCCATTTGGGGTTTTCTTGGCAAAGATACTGGAGTGAAAAAATAAAATAAAAAGATACTGGAGTGATTTGCCATTTCCTTTGCCAGATTGTTTTACAGATGAGGAAACTGAGGCAAATAGGGCCATAAGTTTTTGAGAATGTACTGACCTGTATTGGTAGAGGGAGTTTCCTCATTTGGTTTTTAACAATTGCTAACATTTATATGGTACATTAAGGTTTATTAAGCAATATATGTGTATATAGACACATGCATATACACAGGTATATAAACATGTATATACACATGCTATTTGTAATATAACACACACAAAAACTTACATATGTATATCACACACATAATATTTTTGTGCATATACATGTGTGTATACATGCACACACAGTATATATGCACATGTGTACGTATAAACAAAGTTATATATGCATACATAAATATAAATGCATAAACACATATAACACACATATACATATGTATGTATGTATGTGTACATATACATACATGCACACATATATGTATATATACCTAGTGTTATAGTTTTATGTCATGGATCCTTTTGGAAGTCTGGTGAATCCTATAGATCCCTTCTTAGAATAATCTTTTTAAATGCTTAAAATAAAATATATAGAATTACAAAAGAAAATGATATTGACATGGGGAAGGGAATAGGATGGAAGGGAAACAGTTAACAATAGTAATCATGAAAAAGAGAAAAGGGGGGAAAATTGTACAAAAGATCTTTGTAACAACTCTTGGTTGGAGGCTAAGAATTGAGAATCAAGGGAATGTCCATCAATTGAGGAATGATGGAAAAAGTTGTGCTATCTGATTGTAGTGAAATGGTTTTGTGCTACAGGAAATGACAAAAAGGATGATCCCGGAAAAACCTGGAAAGACTAATGAACATCGATGTATAGTGAAGTGAGCAGAACTGGGAGGACATTGTGCATAGTGACAGCAGTATTGTTCAATGAGCAATTGTGAATGACTTAACTACTCTCAGCAATCTAATGATCTAAGACAATCCAAAGGAACTAATGAGGAAGCTTACTATGCACCCTCATAGAAAGAACTGATAAAAAGAACACTTGTGGATTGTACATATATAACCTGGTTGCAATGTTGTGGAAGGAGGAGGAAAGGAAGGGAGGGAGGGAGGAAGAAAAATTTGGAACTCTAAATCTTATGAAAATGAATGTTGAAAACCACCCTTACAAGTAACTGGAAAAAATAAAATAAATGTTTGTTGCTTAAAAATCAAACCAAACCAAACCAATGATATTGAAATAGTATCTATGTATTATCATAAACCCCAGGTCAACACTATTTTACCCCACAACATCACTGAGAGGTACGCACTATTAATATTTCCATTTTAAAGATGAGGAAAATGAGCTAGACAGTGGTCAAGTGACTTGCTCAGGGCTACATGTCAAAATTCTGAGGCAGAATTTGAGCTCAGCTCTTCCAGACTCTAAGCCCAGCACTCTACTACTGTCCTACCCAGCTGATTCTATATCCCAATGAAATCATAGGTCTAGTCCCTAGCTCTAGCATCTGGAACAGTGTTTCGTACAGAGTAGGCACCTAAAAGATGCTTCCTTAATTTTCAGTATGTTTGCCAACTCCTTTGTGTCCTCTGCATCCTTTCCTTCATTAGGAAGTCTGAGGCTTATTTAAACTGGGAAAATTCAGGTAAATTATTATCAAAGTTTGCCTCTAGCAACCTTTCTTCTTACCACATTCCCTTCCCTATGTTGATTATCTCCAGTTGATCTTTTCTACATCTTGTTTGTCCATAATTGTTTCTCTAATTAGAGGGTGAGCTCCTTGAGAGCAGGGACTTATTTTCTTCCTGTTCTTTGTATCCCCAGTACTTGGCACATAGCTATGGGTCTGAGAAACTGTAGTAATCAGTCTTCTTTTAGGACTCCATGCTGTATATTTTCAGAACAAGTAGTACAAATGCCCCATGCAGGAGGAGGGAAGGGAAGACAATAAGCATGTATGTAGCACCTACTACATACCCTGCACTGTCCTAAACATTTTTGACAAATATTATCTAGGAATGTGGTTAAAATACCTGAAGGTAGGAGTGTGTGTGTGTGTGTGTGTGTGTGTGTGTGTGTGTGTGTGGAACTAAAATGTTTCTGGTTATTTCTTATCTGTGAAGCTTTGCATGGGGTTGAGAAAATGGTGATATCTGTAAGAAATTCATTCACAGATGCTGTGGTCTGTCAGTAGATAATAGTGGAAGAAGTCAGCATCAGTAAGGGTGAAAGAATTCTTGATAGGCTCATAAAACTGACTGAAATCAGGGTGACCAGGGATACAAAAAGAGCCCCCTTTCCCTGTCAGTTGACAAACAGAATGAGCAGGCAGCACAGCTTCTCAGAGATTGAAGTGTCTCCATTTGGACTCATGAGACTGACTCAGTCAGCCTTGACATTAATCCGAAGTTGGGAGGGAACAGCCAGCCGATGAAAGAATATATGAAATTGTCGTTTACAGAATCTGGCTCAGCATTCTCCACCACCATAAATGATGAACATACCCACGAGACAGGAGGTAGGAGGAGCCCGTTGGGCTGCTTGACTTTTCAGCAAGCTGTCTCTGCTCCACTTCCTTTTGATTGTCCTGGAAAGCTAAGAAAAGTAAAAACAATGTGGCTACTTTGTGAAACCTGCCCTTTGGAAAAGCTATGTTAAACAATCAACCTATGGGTCAATTGTGAAGGGAGTTAATGTGTGAGTCTCCGATAAAGAGATTTGCACGAATACTGTTTCAAAGAATTTCATATTTAAATATGGATCCAAGTTTGTTCTGTATAACAGTATAAATATAACGAAGGTGGGGTGGAGAAGAATTGGAAATCAGCCGATTTCAGTAAGCCAAAACAAACACTCCAACAAACGCAACATTTCACATCGACTTTTGTGCTAATTATCTAGTTTCTGATGTGAGCTCATAAAAGTAAAATGGGCATGGAACATACTGGCATTCAATTCACCAAGCATTTGGTAGAAACATTACGTGCCTCAGGTAGTAATAAAATCAACTATTTATCTGAAAACCACTTTCTTGTCTTGGTGCTTTGCTTTTCCTGGAAGGTTGTGATTTTGTTCAGTTATGTTAGTGATATCTCCCTTATGGTCATGACATTTCTTGAAGACCTTTTAATTATAGAGGAATCTTCATTTTGGGGAAGGGGGAATACCTCTAGCAACCCCCACCAAATCTTGAAAGATTTTAACAATGTTTTTAAAAATATAAATAAGTATGTTTCAACCTTTCTTAAAAAATTCCAACTGCATGAAAGGGCATTTCATAATAGACTATGAAGGCAATCTAAAATTAAATAAAGCTGGATTTGGTGTCTACAAATATTTGGCCCAATTCCCTGGAAAGCCACATTTGAACATTTTTAATATATATTACAAGGCAGACAAGAATAATTATCTTCTCTTGAAGTTCCTTCCCCAGCGAGAGAAGTGTGTTTGCAATGCCATGGTCAAAAGAAAATAGTCTCACATAGCCAATGAGTGTGCTCAGGCTGGACCCTGTCCTCTTGCTTCCTAGCAATAGAGTTCTCTTTACTCTCAAGATGGTTCAGTTGTCTCCCAAGAAGGTACAGAGGCTCACAAGGACTAAATGGTGCTCTTCTATCAAAGATTGATTTTGTTAAGGAGGCCTGAAGGCCAATGTTTCTGAACTCTATGCATGTTGCTGCAGAGGATGCAGGAACAAAATCACCCTGGTTAACTCTCCTCCTTTTATATCATGTCCGGGATTCTTGGCTTTGAGTAATCCCCTCACTTGCATTCCTCCTTTTGGGAGTATATGGTAACAACCGGGCCTGTATAATACACATGATTCCCCTTCCCAATCTCGATGGACCAGCCAAATTGGCCTCACTGTTCTTACATATGACATTCTGTCTCAATGCTTTCTTCCCTCCTCTGGGCTTTGGAATCCCTAATTTTCTATAAAGTTTGGCTCAAACGCACATGAGGCTTTTCCTGATCCCCCCCAGCTGCTAGGGTCTTCCTTCCCCCACCCAAATTACCTCATATTCCTTTCATATATATTTTTATTTGCACATATTATCTCCCTATTAGAATCCTAACCCCCCTAAGGGCAGGGGCTGCTTCATTGTTATTTTCTTTGTAGGCCCATTGCCTAGCTCTGTGTAGATACCTAATGCTTTTGATTGACTGACTTGACTGACTGATTGATTAAACTATAATGACCGTTCACATTTAGATGTACTTTAAAGTTGGTAATGTACCTTCTTTTTGCTGGGCAATGAGGGTTAAGTGGCTTGCTCAGGGTTACATAGCTAGTGAGTGCCAAGTGTCCGAGGTAAGATTTGAACCTGGGCCCTACCTGAATCTAGGGCCATTGGTACTTTATCCACTGGGCCACCTAGCTGCCCAAGGTAATGTACTTTGCATGCATTCTCATTCACACATCTTTATCAATCATACTAAGTTGAGGTATGTGTGTGTGTAATTATAATTCAACCCCATAGGAATGCAAAATTCTTGAAGTTAGGCACTGTTTTATTTATGTCTTTGTATCTCCAGAACTTAACACAATGCCTCTCATTCCTTTCCCAGGTGGGTTCCTAAATCTCGGAACCGTCCCAGGTGCTTTCTTATCCTAGAGATAGATGTCCATGCCCCTGCAACATCCTTTCCTCTGATTGGTGAGTTCCTGAAGGGGATTACCATTTTATCCTTTACCATATAACCACTATATCCTTCTTCAAACCCTTTTCTGTTCCCTTCTATGTGCTGTCTTTATTTAGTTGAATCTAATCTTTATGGCAGTAGGCATTTTTAAAAGATGTATTTCTTCCCAGTATTTAGCACAGTACCTAGCACATAACAAATTATCTGTCTGTCTGTCTGAACACAAAAGTGTTCAATAAACACTTGTTAGTTGATTATTGAATTGAATTATAAAATGTTTCATTTTCTTTATTATCTTCTACCACTGACTTCTAAAGTCAGGTCCTTGCAAAGCTGACTTTTGATGTGTGACAGACTCGGAAGGGTTTCTGTTCCTTGTTATTATTCCTTGTAAATTTCCAGGACCTGTAAACCTCACATATTTAAGTCTCCGTTCATCTTGGGATCTTTTTCGGTTGATTCCAGTTCTTACCCTGGTGGCTAATCATAGCCTGTGGTTACTGTAATGAAATAGCCAAGCAGTTATTTAAGGGAAGAAAAGATATATTTACACTGACAGAAACCTGAAGGCCAGGCAATTAAATAAGGGATTTGGCTTTCACGGAAGTTGCATTGGACCCCAATCCAGGTTATTTTTTTAAGGTACCATCTTTTTCTAATCTGACATCTTGTATATAGGTGCATAGAGCAGCTGCTGCCATATTCTATCCACCCTGATGATCTAAGACTAGTATTTCTGAGACCATGCCATTACTCACATGGCCAGCCTTCTTGACAATGTCCCTTTCCCCTTTCTCCCTCTTAGGTGCACACTGAGGTTTTGGGCCAAATTCTTCTAACCAGATCCCTTCCTCCCATCTCTCACCATTATGGACAAGGACACTCACACTACTTGGATGATCAGGAGAAAATTACAATTCTTCCAGTGAAATGGAAGACCATTCAACTGTACTATCTCCTTGCTATATCAAGGTCCAGCAAACCTCACCATATGTCCATATAGCCAAATGCCTGGATAATTCCATTTCACTCACCTTTGTACCCTGAGGACCCTTGGGCCTTTCCATCTTCCCTTCAAATGACATTTTAGATCTATCAGGTCTTTCTATTTCCTGGCAGCTGAACCCTTCTATAAAATTCCATCCCCCCAATAGAATGTAACTTCTTTGAAAGCAAAATCTGTGTGTATTCCCAGTGTGTGGCCCATGGTAAATCCCTTTTCCATCCACCCATCATTTATGTATCCACCCATCCATCAATGATTGAAATAATAGAGAATATAGAAGACCTGGTTTGGGACCATGCCAATACAGCTGCACAGGTTTGGGGCAGAGGAAAGAGGAACTGCCATAACTGACTCATGCTCTGGAGAGAGATAGAGTCAGACAAATGGCCAACTCCTCCAACATTACCCAGACCCATACCTTGCCTCCTGATGCATGACCAATTTTCTTGCCTGAACTTTTATGGTAAGCAGTTGCTTGCATTCCGGTGGTATGCAGAAATCCTAGTGTTAATCTGTCCTCATTTTTGGCTTATGCTTTCTGAAGTCCCATCTGTCCTTCTTTGGTCCCATGTTTACCTGATCACCTGCAAAAGTGGACCTTGCTCTGAGCATGCCATGGCTTATGGTGCTGCAGCTTCCAAACTCTTAGTAGTGTGTGGAATTTATACTTCATGAGTTTAGAGTAACAAAAATATATTCTGTAGCTTTGGGTATCGTAATTTTTAACTGGAAAATAGTCATAATGTAAACATCAACATGAAGGAATTATAGGTAGTATAGTTCAATTGTAATTTTGGTGTTAGAGGACAAGAGTAGCATGTTTGTGATAGGCTTTTCATTCTCTTTACTTCAATCCCATTCATTCCAATTGAATTAACTTTAAACATATGTTTAAAATGAATACACGAAGGAAAAAATTAATAAGTTCTTACTATGTGTCAGGCACTGTGCTAAAAATAGTAGAAACAAATATTTTTTCAGATCCCTTTTTATATATTGACTCTCCCCATTAGAATATAAACTCTTTGAGGACAAAGACTGCCTTTTTCTTTGCTTCTCTTGCATCCCCAATGTCTGGCACATAGAAAGCACTTATTACATGCTCATTGCTTGCTAACTTCTTTGCTTTTGTGGGATCAGGCTATTGAGTAATCATTCTCTATCAGTGAAGAAAGAGTCCAAAGTAAATGCCCTTTGAGCTAAGGGTTATACTTGAATATTAGTAAGCAAAATACTCTCTGCCCTCAAGGAATTTACATTCTATTAAGGGGAAACACCTCATATAGGGGAGCAAATCTACCTCTACAGGAGATGCATCACACTGTAACACACAAGAGACATATTTATCCTGTTTTGTTCCTGAATCTGTGTCATACTGGAGTGTAAAAGCAGAGAGGTCTTTGGTAGCTTACTCAAAACTGCAAAATATAAGTTTAAAGGCCCAGGTTGCTGCTGCATATATCTATACCAGTGAGGTTTCATGTCTAACCTAAAGTAGCCCTGGGCTGTGGGAGTCAGGTCCCGAAATGTGCTAGGCAGCATTGAATTCGACTGTTCTGAATCCAAACCAATCTTGTAGGAAAAGAAGTGCTGGATAGTGGGAGTTAAGAGTCCTGGGTTCTAGTATCTGTTCTATGTCTAAAATTAAGTTTGTGAGATTAAACACTTTATCTTGTGGTCTTGTTTTCTATATTTGTTCAAGTGCGGATAATTGCACTTAATCTGCTGCTCTTCCCAGGATTCTTGTGATGATCAAATGAGACAATAATACAAAAGTAACCTAAAAAAGTTAAAAATACAAATATAAAGCATTAGGTATCTATATTATTACAAATACAATGTGATGGTATCAATAGTACTGGAAGCTATAACATGAAAGAAAGCTGTGTGGAGGGTGGCCTTTTTTTTCTTTTGGTGTTATAAGTTTCCCTTACATCATGTTCTCTATCACATTTACCATCTCCACCTCAACCTGAAGAAGCCAATACAAATCAAATTCTATTCTGATGACCTCTCAGAGACTAGCCAAAATATAATAAATTATAATTTCGTTATATCAGACATTTCTGAAAATATCTGGGTGATTAGCTGGGCTGGGGCAATCTTTTGGTTATACAGAGCTTTCTGCTGTTCCAGTCTTTTGTAATGAAACTTAGTGTGAAGTGCTCATGCACTAGTATGGTTATATTCTTTAAGTTCCTGGCATGTATCCAACTAGAAAACATTGTGTTTTCTTAAGAAAAGGAAAACAGCCAAGTCAAGGGGGGTTGGGGCAGGGATGATTCAAAACAAAACAAAACAAAACAAAAAAACTACCCAAACATTGAAGCAGGTTCCTCAAACTCAAAAAGTTCCTAATTTGGTCAGGACTTCTTCCTTCAAAAACAATGCAGAAGAGTCATTTTGAATTTATACCTTCACTTTTTGGAAATAAACTAATTTGATTTCAGTAGTGCAAAATTTCTAACCTCAAGAAGAATCAGATTTTACTTATGGCCCCTTAGTTTTATTGTTGTTATTTCTTTAAGGGATTGTAAGTGCTTGAATTGCTTTAACCATGTGAATGAATTCTTACAGAGAATTGATTTGCTAACATGGCCTGGTGAACTTCTGATCTAATGGAAGTTGCTACAGCTTTTTATAACAATTTGTATGATGAGACTCAGTAGATTTCTAGTTGAAGGAATGAATCTTGATTTGAAGAAAATTTGGATTGTCTATGTCTGTTGTAAGAGATTAAATTTTTATGCAGATATTCTCATTTAATCTAGGACAGAGATTGTTGAATCATTAACCAAATCATAATTTGAATTAATTGATCATTAGAATAGTATACTAAGCCCGAATCATTATCATTCAGTTTATATTTAACTCTTACAATGTGTAATGCATGATCTCAGGAGATATGTATATGTTATGTAGGGAACAGAATTCTGAATTCCCAAAGATCGACAAATCAGTATAGGGATGAAAAATTTTCTTTCTTTTTTTTTTAAATAAAGAATGGAGAAAGTATGGAATGGAAGGTGGGTTCTGTTAGAGAAATAAGAGGTCTGGAGAGGAATGTCTATTGGAATCCAAAAAAGTCAGCTTAAGATGTGGCAGCTTAAGATACACATACACACACATATGTGTGTGTATATATATGTATATATACTATACAACACAGTAGGTATGTATATACACATGCATACACACTATGTTTTATAATATATATATATATACATACACACACATATATACAATCACCCTTAAATATATATATATATATGTGTGTATCTATGTATACATACACATGACCCTTAAAAATGAAATGTTAGTGGGAAGTACAACAATATTAATATTCCCTTATACCTCAGCATAATTCTCCAAGATTATGAGTTGTTGAAAAGTTGTCCATCTACATCAGTGGAGTGGGCTTTTTCACTGAGAGTTCCCTACAATCAGTGGTGTTCTGGAGCGAGCTCCTATGGCCTTGAGAGAGCTGATTATTAGATTTTAAACATGAGCATTTACAATCTAGAAATTGGTAAGCACTATAGATCAGGATTTGATTTATTGTTTGGCTGATTTTTAGACTTAAGAAAATGATAGAGGAAATGTCAGTAATATAGATTAAACTTAAAAATGTGTCAGGCATATACTTTCCTTGCCCTCCAGAAAGCTGGTTGTTAAACATTTACAGCACACTCCTGCCTACAATGATGAAATTACAACTTTGGATAGAGAAGAAAAATGCCTGAAAATAAGTGAATTGTCCCAGTCTTTCTGTGAAAGTAGGTTTTTAAAAGAGATGCTTTAAAAGGGTCTTAACTTTAAAAGGGAAAGAATGGGGATTCCTGGTGGATATTTTGGGTAATATAATGAGAGAGGAAAATACAGGAGATTGGATGTGGGCAAAACCAGTTCTTATAATTTTTGCTCAGGATGAATGACCTGTGCCTTTTCACACTATGTTCTGATTAAGACATCAAGGGTATCCATCTTAAAGGTGCCTATTTCCATGGAGAATAATTCTGGCTTCCATGACAAGAGTTTTCTGGTTCTAGTTCCTTTAGAGAAAGCTAGAGAGTTTGGCCCAGCATAGAAATATGTACACCTCTTGTCAGAAGCTGAGTGCAGCAAACTGAGTTTATTTATTGTGGGACTCAGACTTTTGTCTGTATCTTGGAATCAAGCCTTGCAGCCAGATCCCAGACCATCTCTTTTAGGATTTGTTTTTGATCTTGGTAATGCTTTTACTTCTCATCTAGCTAGAAACTGCCTTTTGCCTCTGGACCTTCAGTTTAGCATTCTGTGTTCCCATTTACCAGCTTTGGCTTTTTGCACAAGCCAGCCATTTCTTCCAGTCCTCCTATAAGAAACCTGCCTGCCGCGGCTTTCCTAGATCCTCAAGGTTGTAGCTCTCTCTTCTTCCCAAGGAGGCTTCCCCTGAAAACATGGAATACTCTGTCCTCTCCCCTCCCCCCACCTCCTGTGGCAGGTCCTACTCAGGGATAGCTTTAAGTGATTAACATTCTATTGGACTGAGAATCAAAAATGCATTTTTACTTTTTGGTTCAGACCAGTGATTTCATTGGTGGAACTTCTGATACAGCAACTCACTCTACATCCAGAGTTGGGTGGAAATTGGCTACTCTCTTTAACTTATTGTCTTGGAGGGTTGCCTTGGACACTGCCTAACCCCAGGTCAGTCACAGAGTCAATTTGTGTTGGACACAGGAAGACTTGCACCCAGGTTTTTGTGATTCCAAGGTCATTGATGTTATACAACTCTGAAGCTATTAATTTTAAGGTCCTGGAAACTAAGGCATATTTATGAGAGAATTACAGAGCAGAGGAAGAGGGAAGTCAATAGGGATGGAAGACTGGAAGGGAATCTTCTAAAAACAAGAGAAAACACTGACATCTGGAAAAGAATCAGAAGCATAGAAAATCAGTGGGGACTCCAGAGGAGGAGGGGTAGGGGGGAATAGAAATGTGTGAACAGAAAGTAAGATTGAAAGAGATAAGGTCTTGGAAGGAAAGATTGCTCCAACCTTGGGACCAAGAGGAGAAAGGTTAGAATGAAAGGGCGAGAGAGCAAATTTTAGCAAAAGGAAGGGAATACAACAGAAGAGCGTCAAGGCCAAGGCTCCAGCCCTCCAATCTCCCTGCAGCCAAGAGGATAGGAAAGATTCTTTATTTATTTTTTCATGCTGCAGGACGTTAAGTTAAACTTGTTCATTTAGTTAGAAAAACATGTTCTTGATTTTCTGAATAATTTCTCAGAGAGGAAAAAATAAAAATACTATCTTTGGATTGTGAGAAAGAGAATATGGAAGATGCTTTAAGATGAATCTCTCAAGACCCCCTAGCCCCTTCTGGAGGCTTCCTGAGTGAGGCCCCTGACACAGCCCTAGCCCACTCCATCTCTCCGTGGGAGCTCCCAAGTCTGTTTGCACAACCCTGTGTTGCCATGCCTCCTGCTGTGTGAGAGTGAGCACTCCCTTGGCCCAGAAGCGATGTGCTCTCCTGGAGTGAGCACATCTGCCCAGGGGAATGAACTGATCCTCAGATACTGGTGCAGCTGGGGGTCTGGCAGAGGCCCATGAAGGTCAACCCTGATGACTCGGGAGGAACAAATGGATTGCATTTGTGTTGCCCATGTAACCAAGGGGCAGAGGACTGGGAAGGGGATGGAGATGTGATCATTAACAGATCATTCCCATTAGCATTCATCCCAATTGTTGATGAATCCCCTCTGGGATTAGTCAGATTAAAGGTTTTTGGGCAATTCCTTTCAGTACACAAAGTATGGGAAGTTGTTGGGTGCCTTGCAAGCTGTCACTTCTCTACTCATCACTATTCTCACATCACTTCTGGCTAGTAGGAAAAGAAAAAAAAGACAACTGCTGTGTTATAGGTGGCTGATGGCCTCACCCAGTCCTCTAATCTCTACCTGCCTCAATTTCCTTAACTGTAAAAAGAAGTTCATAATATCTCACAGGTTAGTTGTGAGGATCAAATAAGAGATCTGTCAAGCATTTAGTGCAGTGATTGCAACATAATAGGTGCTAGAAAAGTTTGATCCTTTCTTTTCCCCAGTATTTTGCCTATGCTGCCCTGTCCTGTTGCAATACTTTTTTTTTGGTTGCAAAACAATTTTGCTTGTCTTCCCTCTATAATAAAGAGCATATTTTTTTTCCATTCAGGAGATTGGAATAGAGGGCACCATGCCTAGGTATGGGGACTCCATTATTGTAACCATGCAGATAGTAACCTGGATTCATTCCTGAAAGAAAGTGGATGGAGTAAATGGAAAGAGAGAGCTACCTTTTCCTCTACTTTTTCACTGTCTGAGGCTTTTCTGAAATTCTTTGGTTCCTGGATGGAATTGACTCAGAAAACAGCAAATCTTTGAGGTGGGCTGGGGAGGCAAGGGGCTATGGTGCCACTGGGTCGGCTAGCTTATGTTTTTTTTTTGAAGTAGCTTTTTAAAAAAATATGACAGTTCAGGCTTGAAAAACAGTACATTTGGAAATATAAACTAGATGAAAACAAGCTATAATGAAAGTGAAAAAACATATCAGTTTACTGCCGATTGAAAATTAGGACCAGATGAAGGCTGTGAGGCCCTGGGCATTTAATTTACTGGATTCGGTCACTCCAGCATCAGCCTGTATTTTCTTCCCATAAGCAATATCATGTTTATTTGTTTATGTCCTCAACTAGTTTGTTGAGGAAAAGAATGGATGAACTTGTTTGTAGTCTTTGCATTTTATATTCATGTGTGTGTATATGTTTCCTCCTGGGAACTAGGGAATGAAATGAGAGAGGCAAAGAAACACAGATGACCAAAGTAAGATTTGGATTATTTGTCTCTGAAAGAGCTTTGTGTACCAAAGATGAAAGGAGAGCTCCAGTCGGACAGTGACTAGGAGCAAATCTGGAACTAGGGCAGGGCCACTTGAACTTTGTCTCAGGATTGAAAATTTAGAGAATGCAAACAACATCATGTGCTATCTCCCCTGCCTGGTACTATCCCTGTGAATGTAGCCTTGCCCTATTCTTCTTTTAGAAAACTTATAATATTTCAACATACTTTCTCTCCTGGTATCTACTCTTAATGTGTGTCTACCTACTCTCTGTTGCTGTTGCTTGTTAGAGATATAAAAGAAATTCCTAGTTACAGTTCTAAAGAGCAGGAGAGAAAGCACAGTGTTGTTTCAAGAGCACTGGATTTGGAGTTAAGGGACTTGGGTTTGAAATCCATTTCTGCTACTTATTATCTCTCTGACTTTGGACAAAGAACAATCTCTTGAGATCTCGATTTCATTATCTGTAAAATGTGTGGGTTGGACAAAACCACTTCTAAAGCCCCCTTTTTTAGCTTTAAAATTATTATTCTATAAAATGGAACCTGCCAACTGTCATTTAAAAAGGGTTAAGACCACTTTAACTATCCTTTCAAAGGGAATTGGACTCAGGATGAATCAGTTTTGATGGAGAGTTGTGGACTGGGCAATATCCCCTTGTAGGCAAGGGAAGGAATGCAGGCTAGAAGTGGAGGTTTGGGAGGGGGCGTGGATCTAAAGTAGAAAGTGCTAGGAAGCAGGGTTCTGGGTTCCTAAGAGAAATCTGGGGACTGAAAAAGTGAGAGACAAGGGAAAACAGATCTCATGTGCTTCCTAGTTTTGTCTAGGGGTGATCCATTTGTGAATCAAGAACATTTTCCCCGCAACTGCTGGTCTTGCAGTGCTAAGCCCCAGGTACAGTTCTTTGTTGTTCATGAATATCAGATTGCTGGCCTTGCTTGGGTTTATGCCCATGCTTCTCAGGCCAATAGTAAAGGGGATCCAAGTGTCATCTTTTCTTTTTCTTCTCTGGCCAATGAGGTCCAAAATGTAGGCAGCAGACTAAAAAGGCAACACAGAGTGTCCTCTGAAAGCCTTACCAAAAGGTTCGGATCAATAAATACTGAGAACTGACCTTTGTTAAATCAGGTTAATAGCTTGTCAGGTTGAATCAGCTATCATCTAAGGTTCTCACTTTGCCATTTGGAAAAGACTGAAGGTAAATAACAAAAGAGACCACACAAGATCTTCCTTTTGGCCTTCACAGATTTTCTTGAACTTTGGGGTTGAAACATAGATAGGAACCTAAGACCTAAAATTCTACAGGGGGCAGATGACACAAAGCTAGGAGGGAGAGTTAACATATTAGATAACAAGATGCAAAAATAATTTGACCAGCGAGCATTAGGCTGAATCATAAGATAGGATTTGATTGGGAAAAATCTGATTTATATTTGTATTCAAAAAACTGACTTCAGAGGTTGAAGGTGGGGGTGGCATGGTTAGACAGCAGTTTGTCTGAAAAAGATCAAGATGCTTTTATGGACAGCAAACAACATGAATCAGCTGTGTCACATAGCAGCCAAAACATATAATACACAAACATGAACATGTATACACTTACAGTATCCTCACATGGTCTTGGGTTATAATGAGAGAGGCCTTGTTTCCATGAAGAAGGAGGTGATAGTCACACAGTATCCTAGCCTGCCAATGCTACATCTCAAGTCTTGTGTTCAGTTGGGGGCCCAACATTGTAGGAAGAACATGGATAACATGGAGAATATTCCAAGAAGAATAACCAGTGTGGCAAAAGGCCCTGAGTCCAAGTCAGTTGTTGACTAATTGAAGGAGCTGGGAGAGAAGAGAAGGGGGAAAAGGCAGAGGGGGAAACAGGTTAGATATCCTCAGGTATTTGTAAGGTTGTCATATGGAAGAAGGGTTCGACATAGTCTCTGATCCTAGAGGACAGAATTAGGAATAATCAGTGAAACTTGTAAAAAATAAAAATTTAACTTGGCATCAGGAAAATCTGATGATTGGGGAGCATCTACTTGGTATGGTAGATAGAACTTTGGACTCAAAGTCAAAAAGACTTGAATTCATATTTGGCTTCAGCTACTTATTAGCTGTGTAACTGGGCAAGTAACTTCTGTTAGTCTCAATTTCCTCATCTGCAAAATAGGGATAAGAGCACCTACCTTGCGAGGACAAAATGAGATAAATTGTAGAAAATACTTAGCACAGTGCTTAGCACACAGTAGGTATTTAATAAATGCTTGTTTAAATTAAACAACAACAACAACTGTTTAGCTGTTCAGTTGTTGCTCACTCTTTGTGACCCCATTTAGGGTTTTCTTGGCAAAGATACTTTAGTGACTTGCCATTTCCTTCTCCAGCTCGTTTTACAGATGAGGAAACTGATGTGAAAATGGTTATATAACTTGCCCAAGGTCATACAGCTAGTAAGTGACTGAGGCCAAATTTGAATTCAGGTATCCCCGACTCCAGGCCTTGTGCTCTATTCACTGTGCCACCTAATTTGCCCCCAGTTGTGAGATTTTCCTGATACCAAGATTAAATATATGTATTTATTTAGTTTACAAGTTCCACTGATCATTCCTAGTTCTGTTTTCTAGGAGCAAAGAGACCAAGTGTAACCCTTCTTCCATGTAACAAGCGTTCAAGTACTTGAAAACAACTATCTTGTTCCCCACCCCCTCCTTTGCCTCCTCCATTAAAAATGGAACAATTACATTAAAATGGAATAATAATAATAGCTAGTACTTATATAACACTTTAAATTTTGCATATTTTACAACTATTATCTCATTTTTGTTATTATAACAACACTGGGAGGTAGGTGCTCTTGTTACCTACATTTTATAAATGAGGAAACAAGCAGACAAAGGTTGAGAATTGAAAACAGGGTCACATAGATAATAAGTGTTTGAATCAGGATTTGAACTCATGTCTTCTTGACTCTAGGTCCAGCACTCTAAATACTGTGCCACATAGAAGCTTTATACCAATATGGATGCAATGGCCTGTCTTGGGATATGATGAGTTTCTCCTCAATGGAAGTCTTCAAACAGAGAGTGGATGATCCCCTATGAAGTGTGCTGAAGAGATTTAAAATCTAGGTAGCTGTTCTGAATTTCCTTCTCCTTCTGAAATCCTGTGATTTCATATGCAATAGAATTCTTCACTGACATTTATATGATGTCAAGAGATCTAGGGAAAAATCAGTACATCTCCCATAGAGGATTTAGAGGAGTACATGGATGGGAGTTACACAAGATCAGAGTCATAAGCCATATCATTGGCAATCACAGAATCTGCATTCTAGTTCCAAGTAAAAGTTCTCTGACAGGAACATCTTCCTCTGACTCCACAAAGTCCAGTATTTTCTGTATAAACCAGAAAGTTCCAAATGATTTGAAATACTTGATCAGGGAGGAAAGACAGCAGATACTAGAGACCATACAAATAGAATCATTCTCCTGAGTCTAATTAAATTAATTGAGTCTAATTAAAACATATTCAAAGGTAGGGACTTCTAGGTGGCACAGTGGATAGAGCATCAGCCCTAGGATTGGGAGGATCTGAGTTAAAATGTAGCTTCAGACATTTATTCACTATGTGACCCTGGGCAAGTCACTTAACCCTGATTGCCTTTCCCTTCCAAAAAAATTCAAAAGTAGAAAAAAACACCCAAATTTGCATGGCAGGGTGATCCTCATATAGCCCCCTCCTTTATTTAGCTCTTTCAGCATAAAAAATGGTCATTTCAGAGATGGATTTTCACACTAAAGAATAAATAGACGTGTTTAGAGTCTCCCACAGATTTGGGAGACAGCACGTTTAGAACCAGTGATGAGGGGTAAGTAAAAAGGCAAAAAGTAATTTGATTAGAGGGTGGAAGAAGCCTTGTGAGACTTTAGCATATGTGTGATAGAGGGTGGGTGCCCACCTGTGAGGAACATAGGGGCCTTTTATGTGTTATTCATAGACTGTTGAAGCCAAGGAGATGGTAAAGATCCCTCTCATCAAGGACCACCCAATTCTGTGCTCCTGCATAGTGTTAGGAAGAAGCCAGGGGCCTGTACCATTGGGAGCAGAGACTGATTCAGCTTCTCCTTCCTTTCACAAGCAGGGCATGAAATGAGCTTAGCAATTCATGAGAAACTGTTTTCATTCCCAGAATAGAGCTAATGTAATAGGGAGATGTATCCAGGTGGTACTTCCACTCAGCATTCTCAGCTCTGGAATTTCACTGCTGTGATCATCCAGTCACAACTGCTTACCAACATCTCAGTAGGATGGGACAGGGAAGTAGACACAGAGAGATTGGACTCTGTTTATCCATATGGTCCAAAAATGAAGAATGACTCCCCTTCTTAATTCTCTTGCCCAGAATGTTATGTGTGGAAATGTATTCATATGCATATGTGTGAAATCTATTATTTCATTGGTGTAGGGAATTGATGACATGAAAACTCAACTGGTATACATTATTTGTAACTTGTAATTTTAGAGAGATATCTCAGAGCATTGAGAAGCAATGACTCTTCAAAGATGCGTTCACACAAATGTCATACGCATACAATACATGTACATACCACATATACATACATAACATACAATGACTGCATGGATGCACATAAATGTCACATACACGATACACAGTGCAAATGTGTATGACACATGTATGTGTACATGATGCATGCACACACATAAAGAGTGATAAATTGACACACCAACATGACCTACTTGTACATATGCACAATGCAATATTCGACACACATCTACAAGAGCCATGTGTGTCATACATGTTTGGACCAAAACACATATTCACAATACACAAATGTGATATATTGTGCACATGTGATACATTTATGACACATGTTATAATGTGGGTGGCATGTATGTGGACATGTATATACCTTTAGAGAGGTAAGTGGCATTATGGCATGTATGTCATGTGCATATAATAAACAGATAACCCACAGAGGAACATACATGTGAAGCATAAATAATTTATATGTTTATATGTATGTGTATGATCTCATTGCTATAGGGAAATCCTGACATAAAACTCTCCACTGATACAGATTGACAACTTATCATTAACTTCTCACTTGACAGAGATTTCTGGAGACACTGAGGACTTAAGTCTTTTCCATCATTACAAAATTACTGTGTCAGAAACAAGGGTTGGTCCCAGATCTTTCTAACTCTAGTGCCAACCTTCTATTGACTATGCCATGGTGCCTCTTTTCTATATATACCCAAACAATTATATTCAAGAAAATAAGTAGCTCTGAAAGTTTCTTCCTCCACCTCACCCCTGGTCCACATATTTTATCTGGGAACACAGTGTATCTAATTCAGAGAGAGAGGGAGACAGAAGGAGAGAGAGACATACAGAAGCAGAGACAGACACAGGCAGAGACACAGACAGAGACAGAAAAACAGAGACAGAGGTTGGGGAAAGAGAGTTTTTGTGTCTGGGAGACTAAAGTTGCACAGCTCCATTAGATAATTTGAAAATCTTCAGTGATCACACACATAGATCTGAGCAGTCTAAAGGCACACAGCTGTAGTCTCAGAACATTGACTGTATTTATCATCTGTCTTTAAGCACAGCAAATCTTGGCTAAGTCTGCTGTTTTATATATCTGAATATTATTACTTCTGCTCCTCATCACCTCTGGAATGGGCTTTCCAAAAGGATTAATGGAACCTAAGAGAAATAAACCTTTCCTCCTCCCACTTGTGGGACAGAAAGACAGTGAGGTGATTCACTTAGAGATGCTGTTTTCTTTTCCATGTTCCATGTTTTTTTGTTTGGAAAAAGCTAGCCTATTATTTCATCTCTAATAGAGATACACACTCACCTTTCAAAATAAAAGCCATTGAGAGATGATGCTCAGGGAATGTCAAGTCCAAATAGTCATTGCTGAATTTGGTGAAAAGAAAACAAATTGTGTGTGTGTGTGTGTGTGTGTGTGCATGTGTGTGTGTGTGTGTTTTGCTGGCTAATATGGCACTTCTAGAAGCTCATTAAGTTGTCAAAAATGTAAAATGATGACTCACTGTGAACTCCTCCCATCCCACCCCCCCCCCTTCCCTTCCCCAATTTGCCTGTGGGTTGAAGGAATGTATACTGATTTGGGTAAAAGAAGAAACTTGTGGTTTCCATTATAGGCTGTAAACATGGAGAGCTGAAAGCCTCAAGAGTGCTATCATCTCCTGCCACACACATGCTTCATATACAGTACAGCTTGGAAAACAGATTGGGAGAGCATTCTGTTTACAACACCAAACTAACTCAGCTAATGGAGGACTGATTTGTCAAGGGGACTCCAGGCTTCTTCTTCCCATAGCCAAGCAAGGCTACAGTCCTGGTGTCTTTAAAACAAAAAATGTCAGGAAAGGAGTTAGGGTTACAGACACTGATACTACCCAAGGGAAAGCTTGTCTGGTCAATATCCAGTGTCTGAAATGTGCCTTCACACATCACTTCAACATCAAATGAGTTCCTTTTTGCTAAACAGGTGAAAAAGATCTCTGGTTGGCATGCATTTCAGGCTCATACTTCCTTTCCTTAAAACAGCTTTAATGATGGCCACCAGAGTAGGTGATGATGATACCGTATTGGGTTTAAGGTGAATGGGAGGGAGCAGGAGGGAATAAGTATTTTTTTAGTACCTATTACGTGCCAAACACTATGCTAAGAACTTTTTATAAATATTCTCTCATCTGATCATTATAACATCATTGTGAGGTAGGGGCTTTTGTTATCCTCATTTAGAAGTTGAGGAAAATGAGGCAAATAGAGGTTAAGGGACTTATCCAGGGTCACACAACTAGTAAGTGATTAAGGTCAGATTTGAACTTAGATCTTCTTGACATCAGGTCCAGCACTTTACCCATTGTACCAGCAACAGCCTCTGGGATGGGGTGAAGAAAGGGGGAAGAGATGGTGGAGGAGAAGTGTGCAGGAGATAACCCAGGGAATCAAGGATATGGTGGTGGTGGTGGTGACCACAATGGGTAAAGCTTACAAAAGTTAACAAAATGATTGGATCCATGGATTTACAGAGAACAATATTTATCACTAGAAACATGTCTAGGAGAATGTCGCCCTGTTAGAGCCAGATGTTCCATGAAGAATAAAATCCTCCTTGAATGGATGCCACACTTTTATTTCCCATTGTTTCTGGAGGGCCAATCAATATTTAAGTGATCTGGTGGTCTACAGTTGCAATCTACTAAATGTTATCAAATGGACTCAAAGTCAGCACAGCTATTCAGTTTATCTTTCGCCCCTAGCAGCATCTGGCCAGATATTTTGTACTCAATGAGTAATTGTTCATCCGTTCAAAAGGCTTCAGGGATGGGAAGATAAAAAGAAGCTTAAGTTTTACTAGTGTTGCAAATATTTTATTTTGTTTTTTGTCTTTTTTCACCTTTTTCAAATTCAAAGAGAGTTCTTGTAGGCGGTGCTAAAGTTCTTTCCACTGAGAACATAATGAGTGTTAGGGTTGGTGATTTTGCTCAACTTAAATGAATGTTTTTCCTTTCTCAGAAATTGAAGTGTTATTTCTTGCCTCCTCTACCCTATCCCCAAACTCCTGATCCTTCCTAGTAGGCTTCTAAGAATGCGATCCAGATTTGGTTGTCATTTTTAATGAACACAATCAGAAAATATGATAAAATCTCAGCTTCTCTCTCTCTCTTTTTTTTGTGTAAGTCAATGGTTGGATGGGAACTAATGTTATGGAAATGCTGATTTTTCAAAAAATGTAAAAGAGATGTCAAAAGAGATTTTTGGTTTGGTCTGTGGGTAATATGGAAGACTTTATTCTATGTAGCCTTGGGGATTAATGTCTTGATAATCCCTTTTAGGAGATGTCTCTCAGTCTGCTTTTTTGTTTATCAAGCTTTTTCATTTGATGCTGGCACAATAACCACCAAAACAGTTGACTTCAAAGAAACCAAATCCATCCAGATTGAATATCCAATAAGCCTTCTATGTTTTTAGCTGCCATTAATGCACTTGCAGGTATATTTAATCATATGGATCAGCTATCTTTTAGGATGAGACCAATGAGGCCAAGACTGTGGGTTCAATCCTTATGTTGGTGGATCACTTCAGCCAGAAGGAAACTATTCCCTAGTGTGGCTTTGCTCACTTTGAACTATGCTCTCAAGTGTGAAGAGGATTAGGACAGCTCAAATTGTCCAGAAGTCATTGACTCAATATAACCCAGTCCTATTGCTAGAACAACTGAAAAGCACATTTCTAATTCAATTCATTTCAACAACTATTAATTAAACATCTACCATGTGCAAGATATTGGCATTGTGATGGGTGTTGGAGATACATTGTCAAAATGAAAAATTTATCCTTTTTGTGAGGAGTTTATATTATACAATTATCCCTTCCACATCACAGGGGTTAGGAGTCTGGTGGCCCTCACAATCTGGAAAATTTATTTAAAAATTTTTGGCCCTCCCTTCATACCTGAGAAGTCTTTTGGCTTTGTGGATTTCCTTCTCCTTTTTTCTTGGTATATGATTATTTTATGCATTTCTGATTTTCTAAATTTTTTTCTGTGTCTTCTGCAGCTTCCGCAAAACTCCCCCCAAATTTCCAATTTATTTCTTATACCAACCCTTGGTATATCAATATCACAATCGGAAAAGTCATGATGTGAAAGGGATAACTGTACTGGTGGGGTAGGATGATGATCCTTAGTAAAAACTACCTATTTGACCAAATTTTATAAAATCGATGATGTAGGCATGGAACCAGAGAGGCATGGAACTGGATTGGGCAGTAGTGGTGGGAGTTTTTCAGTACCATCTAGAAGGGGCAGGGGTGGAGAAGGCAGAGCCTACAGGAAGAGGGACACTATTGATTAAAGTAGAGATGGGTATGTTGGTACCCAGGAAGCAATGCTGGCCTGGCCTCATATAGGTAAACAACATATTTTGCACCCTTCTCCCCTCTTGACCAATCTAATACTCAGTCATTTAAGCTTCATCTGTATTGATTCAGTTAAATGGCATGGTACATAGAGTGAAACACTTGGACTTAGCAAGACCTGAGTTGAAATCTTGACTCTGACACTTTGTTTAACTTCAGTTTGCTCATTTGTAAAATGGGGAAAATAATAACACCTACCTTGAAGGGTTGTTGTGAGGCTCAAATTAAGTAATACATGCAAAGTGCTTGTTATAAACCCCAAGCACTATTAAAAAAACTAGTTTATTATTAATTAATTAATTTATTTATTTTCCCCGTCTGACACTGTCTAAACACAGAAACCAATGGGTCTTCAAGAGCTGGTGATTGAATAGACCAAGTACTATAGGAGATAGGATGATGAGAATTGATTCCTGCTAGGTGGCAATTTGTATGAAGTAGGGAAACCAAAATGTAACAGTGAGGCTATCTTAGTAAAACAGGTAGATGCATAGAGACATGACTTTTGGCCCACTAATCTGATTTGCCTATTGGAGACTAATTTTTCTTACTGGTGATTGAGTAGTGAGATTCCCAATGTTTTCTCACTCTGCTGACCTCCTGATGTTAGATGCCATTGAAATCCATCCTACTATGTGCTTGCATTCATTCTGATTTGATTTATTCTCTATTTTTTTCAATATGCTCATGTTGTCTCTAGTGACAAACTGTGAGCTCCTTGAGAATGGGGATTGTTTCTTCTTATTGTCTCTGTAATCCCTGTGCCTAGCCCAGTGCTTGGCAGAGAGTAAATAATAAATGCTTATTTACTTAGAGTATTAGCAGGGTACTGTGACCTACTAGATATGTATGTTCATCTGGTATTTATTGAACACTTACTTCAATGCAATTCAATAAGCATTTATTAAGAACCTACTATGTGTAAGGTACTGGGCTAGGTACTGTGGGAGAATATGACAAAAATAACTTGGCTCTTGTACTCAGAGACTTTCCTTTAATGTCTATCACTTAGGGTGGTTGGAACTGTCCAGCACAGTTCCCTGGCAGAGGCCATGAATAAATAGTTTACCTTTAGAGGTTAATGAAGAAGGTGAAATATAGGAGGGGACAAGAACAATATAAGGGAGTAAAGCAAAGAAACAAGAGAGAATTATGCAAATGAATAAAAGAAATGAAAGATAAAATAAATATAGTTTTAAGAGAGGATTCATTCTGAACCTTTTTTTTTTTTGGTCCAGATTTGTGATTCTTTGGATTTGGAGGAATTACCTGGGGGCAGCTAGGTGGCACAGTGGATAGAACACTGGCCCTGGATTAAGGAGGACCTGAGTTCAAATCCGACCTCAGACACTCGACACTTACTAGCTGTGTGACCCTGGGCAAGTCACTTAACCCTCATTGCCCTGAAAAAAAAAAGAATTGCCTGGGGGCACCAAGAGGTTATATGACTTGCCAGTGATCACAAAGCTAATATGCCTCAGATGTGGGATTTGAAACCAGGTATTCCCAACTCTAACTAATGCCAGAACTCTAACCACTATGCTTTGCTGCATACACTTAATTATCCATCAACAGGTATTTATTCTGTACTTAGTATATCCACTTAGTATCTGTTAATATGTTAGTTATTCAAAGTACAAAATACCTTTCTTATTTTCTATAAACTTATGATAAAACTAGGGGGATAAGATATAGATGCATCCTAAAACTTCCTCCACATCTGGGCTCTCCCCTCCTTGGAATATACTGCTACCCATGTGTCCTGCTTACCCTGGAATATCCCTTCACAAGACTTTCCCTTCTCCTACTCCCTTTGGTAAGCTACTCCCAGAGCCTCCATTTTTGGTCAGGCTTAGGTCTATCTGCTGTCATTTCCCTCTTGTACTTTTCCTTAACTTTCTGCTTTTTAAACCTATGCCCCCCATATTGGATACCTTCTTCTCCTTCCCCTATTTCAGCTTCCTTTTGTGTATTGTCCTTCCCAGGGAGTTAGAATGCAAACTCCTTGGGGGCAGGGACTTTTTTTTCCTTTTTGCTTGTATTTATATCTCCAGGACTTGACACAGCACCTAGCACATAGTAAGTGCTTAATAGATCCTCATTTTCTTCTTTTATCCTTCCTATATGAAAAAATAGCATAAAGAAGTGATAAATAAGAGCTGACTGAATGGTAGAACATTACCGTTATAAGAATTAAGAGAAACAACTGTGGACTGGTGTGGTCCTGGAGAGATTTCATAGAAAAGGTGGGAATCTTAGCTGGCCCTTGAGGGATGAATGGGATTTGAATAAAGAGTTAGAGGTGATTTTCTGTAGTCAGAATGGAGTTAGGAAATTTCCTATCCAGTTCTAATTCTCAGCCTAATTAAATGAAGCTTTAGGCATCAGTGGTGCTTTTGTATCTAGATGTGAGTTTAAATCCCAAGTACTCAGAGTCAACAAGAACTTCATAGTAGATCATAGATCCAGGACTTGTTGACAGCTGACAGTGCCTGAAATATTCTTTTAATCTCTTTGTATTACCGTGTAAATGAGACTTTTTTTCTGTCCTCACTCTCATTGTGACAGAACTTATTAATTTGTATTTTAAGCATGATAATATAACTCTACAGTAACAGCATATTCGCATTCATTGGTTGGAAATTTATGAGTATTTTCACACTAGCCAAATTTACCCATATAAATCCCCATGGACCAGTGGGAGATGAAGCCCAAAGTCAGCCTGCTATTTAACTTGTCATTCAGGGAGAAGAGCAAATGCCATGTGGTTGGCTTATAAATCAAGTCCAGATTGCCAACTGAATTTGGTGGTCTTGGTTATTATCCAGTAGTCCAAGGCACAGGAGCCTGACAAGCTGAGAGATCTTGCCACAATGATATTCTAACATGTCTGGCCAATTGGCTCTGTTAATGACTAAGAAGGCCAGTTCTGAAGAATGAGTTGCCGAGGAATGGAAGAGAAGGAGAGAGAGAGAGGGTGGTCCTCCTGGGTTAGATGTCAGGTCAGTGGTAGGGCAGGGTGGGGATGCATGGACTGCAGCTTCCTACACAATGCCTGACCTTGGTTTAACCAGACACTGTTATTTTCCAGGACTGCTGTTTTCTTCTTTCTCTACCAGCACGATGCTGAAAATAAAATAGGATTTTTTTTTGGAGGGGGGTAGGGTGGAATTTTAAAAGGGAGAGTAAATAGCTACACATTATAGAGAAAAAAACAAAATACAAACCTTTAATATCTGGCATTCACAGGAAGATTAAAACAGATGTTAAAAAAAGACTTCATAAGCTACCACAGCTGCACATCTGCATGTCAGTTCTAAATACTTGAAAGTTCTAAACGTTAACTATTTTGTTCTTTCAAAGTTTATAACCTTTTTTCCCTCTTTGGTCTGCTATATACTAATGATAAAGTTTTATGTTGTTAAAAAGGGATTGGTTTATGAGAACAGGATGTTTGTATTAAATATTAAATAGTCAAGGCTTCCTTCAACTGAAGGTCTCAGTTTGGCTTCAGTTTTGATTGAAATAGACAAACCTTACATTCCTGCATAACTATAGAGCATACACGGAGTTTGTCAAATCTTGATAATGTGGCTCGGCACTGGGCCAAGAACAGATTAATTGGTTAATGTCTGCAAAGCTCTTTGAAGATACAAAGTACTGTGTAAGTTTTAAGTAATATTTGGAATCAGGCTAGGCCTTAGAGGCCCAATGTGAAGAGGAATAAACCACTCCCGGAAATTCAACTTACTTTTGATGAGTAGATTGGTTGTCCAGCTGAGCTGGACAGAAGTTTTCTTGAGAGTCATTTCAAGCACTAGAAATAGCCTTCAGACAAGAACCTGGTTATTGTCACCTTTCTATATTGAGAGGCTAACTGAGAGCTAAGTGCTGGCAGATTGAGTGATATGTAAAGGTGGTTAGGATTTCTGACATTCATGGGCTATGCATTGGCCAATAAGTTTTCATTATGTCCTGGACAATAACCCAAGAGGTAGCATGATGAAATGGAAAGAGCTGTTGTTGCTGTAGTTTGTCCTTTGTTCCTGAAGATGACAATGATATCAGGAGGTGATGTCATGACTTTCAGTGAAGTGAATTTAAGTGAGAGAAGCCTGTGCAAAGTCACCAGCCTCACTTTCTCCTCCAGAGCCATCTGGATCCAGTGGCAAGATATACATCAGAACAATGAGATGGCAACTGGGGTTAAGTGACTTGCACAGGATCACAAGTGTTTGAGGCTGGATTTGAAGTCACATCCTCGTGACTCCAGGGCCAGAGAACACTATCCACTGAGCCATCTAGCTGCCCCATGGAAAGAGTCACATATGGTGCCAATGGATCTGGGTTTGAATCCTGGCTTTTCAGCTCACTTACTTGTGTGACCTTCAGCAAACCACTTTACCTCTGTTTCCTCATCTGGAAAATGATGGTGTTGGATAAAATGACATCTAAGATCCTTTCTAGCTCCAGATCTATGAAGTGTTGAGGACACTGAAACCAGAAGGTTGAGGAAATTTCTTTCCTAAAGATCTCTAGGTTAGCCCATATCTCCCAGGAAATTAATGCAAGCATTTATCTGCCAACCTTTGTATGCATACGCGCATGCTATATATACATAAACATGTGTATATAAGTCATATATATATATATATATATATATATATATATATATATATATATATATATATATATATATATATATGTCTGCCCTTGCACCTAATTGCATACATATTTATATAGATGCTCTTATAGTAAAAATATTCAAAGGAAAAATCATAAAATAAATTGACTGAATCTTTGGCAGATATATCCAAACCTAGTGTTAAGAGTCACTGGAAGAAGTAAATGGAGAGCTACATGGCGGTAGACTGGCTTCTTTTAACTGTCAGATGGTCAGCCAGTCAACAGGCATTTATTAAGAGCTTACTAGGTACCTTACTAGGGTAAAACTAGGTGGTACAGTGGTTGGAGTACTTGACCTGGAGTCAGGGAGACTACTCTTCATAAGCTCAAATATTAGAAGCTGTGTGACCCTGGGTAAGTCACTTAACTTTATTTGTCACAGTTCCTCATCTATAAAATGAGCTGGAGAAGAAAATGGGAAACCACTCAGTATCTTTGCCAAGAAAACCCCAAATAGGGTTGTGGAGAGTTGGACATGACTGAAAAAAAATGATGACTGGGAGACAGTAAGCCCTGGGTTCAAATCTGGCCTCAGACTCTTATTAGCTGTGTGACACTGGGCAAATAATTTAATTATTATTTGCTTCAGTTTCCTCATCTGTAAAATGGGAATCATAATAGTATCTACCTCCTAGGCCTGTTGTGGGCATCAAATGAGATAATAATTACAAAGTGCTTAGCACAGTGCCTGATATAGAGTAAGCACTATATAAATGTTATCTCATGCTTTTATTATTATTATTATTACCTAGTCTCTTGTTTCTATGGTAGCCTTCTCTAAGGAGGGGGAGAGGGGAGAGGGAAGAAAACAATTTACATGGCAATTTTCTTGTATATTTGAAAGGAATAGCAGGTTGTAGATAGTAGTTTTACAGTTTCATATTCAATCACTTTTTATTGTACTTTGTTATGGAAATACTTGTTTTATTCTATAAATTAAAAATTAAATTTAAAAAATCTAGTTTCAGACACTTATTAGTGATGTGACCTTGGGCAAGTCATTTAATCTTCCTCTGCCTCAGTTTCCTCAAATATAAAATGGGAATAATAATAATACTTATCTCCTAGGGTTGTTGTATGGATCAAATGAAATATTTGTAAAGCATTTGACCCAGTTCCTGGAACATAGTAGTTGTTTAATAAAACTTATTCCCTTTCCTTCATTAAATGGTATTTCTATGATACATGTAGGTATTGCTGTATTCATTGTATTTTCTCTTCAGTAGCTAGTAGTGTCTACAAAATTTAGGCATTTAATGGGTGCTTTCTTATTGTTTGATTTTCTAAAATACAATATCAAGTATTTAACCACATTGGGTTGAAGAAAATGTAGGTATTGAGTACTTAGAAGTTAGTAACTCTTATATTATGCATACCTAACTAATAAGCTTTTCTTTCCTTTGAGGGAAATCATTTCTACCTTTCAAGGTTTTGTCTGCCGACCTCAAACATTTGTATTCCTCATGGTTGTCACATCTTCACTAGTTTCTCTTCTCCTTTCTCAATCACCTCCCTGACTTCCTCTCCTGCAATCCTGTACACCAGCTTTCCCCAGCAGAAAGTTGTCATTCATTATTTCCTCATCCAAAAAATTCATCTTGTCTCTATTAAAGAAAGATCCAAGCCCAGCTTGTTCCCTACTGAGGGTTGGGTGCATCAATGATTAGTTTGTTTTCATAAGATGGGGATCAGTCAGTTTGTTATGGATTGGTTAGATCCATGGAATTTGGAGGACTCCCTTCTAGTCCTAGGACATTAGAATTCAGTGGGTTGTTATGGAGTTTCTATCTGTAAGTACCTTTTTATTCTGATTCCATGGGCTAAAGAATTGGAGAAGGCCAGACAAAGTACTGCGTGCAGTAGAAAAATAGCCCCCATGCCTTCCATCATTCCAGAGAAAGAGAAATGAAGTTCCCTTAGAAGTTCCAAAACATAAGAGCTCTCACAAATTTTATTTTCTTTGGAATTTTCTCATTGTTTTGTTTGTATGTTTGTTTTTGCTTCTTTGCACTTCTTGGTTCCAGCTGGGATGATGAGTGGAAGTACCCAAACCACCAGACTGAGAGAGAGAGAGAGAGAGAGAGAGAGAGAGAGAGAGAGAGAGAGAGAAAGAGAGAGAGAGAGAGAGACAGACTAGGCTTGTGATAATGCAAGCCTGACTGGAAACAGGAAATACTAGCAATTTTATCAATTCAGAGACTTCCAGCCCAATTTCACAGTCTCAGAAAAGCTTGAATATGGTTTGGATTGAGAAACAAACTCCTGGGCATGGCTCAAAGGCAGCTCTTTTGTCTCCTTAACCAGGAAGCTCCATTATCTTCGCCACTGGTGTTGATGAAGAGAACTCCCTTCATAGGTGCATAAATTAGAGGTTAGGGGGCATCTACTGCAACTTCCTTATTTTATGGTTAAGGTGCCTGCTGACTGACTTACCCAAGTTTACAGTGATTAAGTTGTAGAGCCAGGACTTGATCCCTGGTCCTCTGAATCCAAATCCAGTACCCTTTATTTTAGTTCCCATATTGCTCTGAGCAATTTAGAAGTCTATTTCTAATAGAAATGCTCTTGGAGGCCTGGGGGTCAGTGGGAAGAGAAAAGGGAAAAATTGAAATCTACGTATCTGCAAATTTCCGAAAGCCTTTTGGGCAACTATTTAGTGTAGTTTGGATGCCATCAAACTGGGGAGGAACAGAATTGTCTAGATAACCTTCAGAGTTCCTGCCATATCCTGTGATTTCCTATGTGGCTTTGGGCAGGAAAACACATTCCTTAGGGCTGGCCTTCTTGTATGTCCATTATATGATTGTTTACAAAGTATTTTTGAGGGTTATCACCAGATTGTGCCTATCCCCAATCATTTTCCCAATCCCCATAGTGCCTGAAGTTATCACCATTAGAATGTCCTTTTTTTTTTTTTTTGTGGGGCAATGAGGGTTAAGTGACTTGCCCAGGGTCATACAACTAGTAAGTGTCAAGTGTTTGAGGTTGGATTTGAACTCAGGTCCTCCTGAATCCAGGGCCAGTGCCCTATCCACTGTGCCACCTAGCTGCCCCCAGAATGTCCATTTCTTTGGGTTATGGCACTGTTTTCTGAAGACCCTTGTGAAGAAGTTCATTTGTTATGAGATGTTTGGGGTAAGTTACATGCTCCCTAAGCCTTGGTTGCCTCATTTATAAAATGAGGATAATTATATTTTATAGCCCTGAATGCAGCAGGTTGGACCAAGTTATCTTTTATGTTTTCTTCTAGTTCTAAGATCAAGGATTCTTTCTTTTCAGCAACCATTTACATATCTATAAGATTAATTGATCAGATTCACCATGAGTCAGCCCTCTGGTATAAATCTGTTCCTTGAAAAAAAGAGGACACAGGAAGGATAAGTTTTGATGTAAGAGGGTTAAGAAAAAAATTTAAGCATGGAGTGATGCTCCTAATTGGGATATTGTCTTAGGGGACCATGGACAGCTATAAAGGCTAGGAGGGGAAGCACAAGGGCATCACACCCCCCCCCCTCCCCGCCAGTCCTGTAAATTCCCCACAAACCCCTCATCCACCCCTGGTGGTAATGGTGAAATACTGAACCAAAATACTAAAGGGGTGGGGGGCAGTGCTGAAATGGGCTGGAAGATATTAAAGATGAACTCGTTACAATTCTGTCTAAGCCTGGCCCTGACACATAATGAGTCAGGAGATATACTGAATGTTCTCGGAATACTCCTAATTTCGGAGCAACATTAAAAATAAAGTGGATGTTTTCTCGGTAAAGTTGATTTTATTGTTATATTGAGTTGTATTTCAGGTCTGAGCATAACAATCTCCTGGAAAAACGAATTCTGAGTGGCTCAGCATAGTATAGAAGAAAGGCTTAAGTTACTCTCAAAACTTTCGCTGCTCCCCTCCTTTCCCCGTCCCCTCCCATCCCTTCTTCTCTTCTCCTCTCCCCTCTCCTCTTATCTTCTCCCTTATCCTCTCCTCCCCTCCCCTCCCCTCCCCTTCTCTCCCTTCCTCTATACTTCCCTTCTCTTCCCTCTCCTCTCCTTTCTTCCACTCTCCTTCCTTTCTTTTCCTTCCCTTCTCTTCTTTTTCCATTTTCAAGAGAAGCTACAGTTTTTCCAAATGGTAGTGGTGGTGATTTTCTCTTCTGTCACAAAGTCACAACACTACAAAGTCTTTTTCTTTACAGTATTTCAAACTTACAACAATAAGGAATCATTTTCCATTAAAAAAATTCAACTCCACTTTGGGCCTTAATCTCTCTCTCTCTCTCTCTCTCTCTCTCTCTCTCTCTCTCTCTCTCTCTCTCTCTCTCTCTCTCTCTCTCACACACACACACACACACACACACACACACACACACACGCACACGTTTGTTTCCATGGAAACTGGGCACAATGATTCCTCCTTGCACCACCCCCACCCCCCAGTATAATAAAGGTAGACTTGCATTGGCGTGACCTGAAATGAGACACTTAGCTCTATTGAAACTTATCACTTATGTCTTTTGAAAGGATCAAAGCTGTGGATATAAACTTGAGACACTGAGTGCCCAATAAAGGAAAGAGAAATGAAGCTGAATGGCAAATATCCTAGAACTCAAAGGTTTAGATTTCAAACAGTAGAATTGTTGAAGGCCCCTGCTCTCATCCTTCCAACCCTCCCCCTCATGCTCCTGTAAGCCCCCCTAAAAAGCCCCTCATATTTAACAGTATGTTAATAGGAGATTATACAACTAGTCACTAAATTTAAAACAAAATCATATAGTCAGCTCTTTGCTGGGGGTGAGGGGGGGAACATAACCTAAGAGTTTCACTTTCAAATATTCATGGCAAGTCATTTCTTGGATGGTCCAAATGGAACTCTATATCACTGAATCGGTACTTTCCATTTAATTTGAACTTTGTATTTATATTTTTCTGTGTCCTTAGTGACCCATACTTTGTGTTTTGAGACAAGCTAAAGGTCTGTAGTGTCACCTCAAATACAAAAGGTAACATTATTCTCTATGTGTGTGAGAGACCAGATCAGTTTTTGGGGATTGCACATGTATCTACTGTTAGCCTCCATGTGTTAATACAAATCATTATTTTGAACTTTTACCGGGGTTTACATTTATCAAAGAATCTTCAGTATTCAACCCATCAGTTAGTAAGGATTTGTTGTTATAAAGGATTGTAAAGGAAGGGAAAGGGATCATTGAATCCCATTAAGCATCAGATGAAATAATTCAGGTTTGAGATGTTGGAATCCGAAATAAGATGGTGGCAGTAGAAATGCAGCCATACGATGAATTCAGATGGAAACCCTAACAGCATTTGGTGACTGGTTAGGTTGATGCAGAAAATAAGAGAAGACTCAGTCAATGACTTGGAGTTTAGAGCCTGGGTGACTAGTAAAGTTCCTGTACTTTTGACAATAAAGTTGGGAAGGGGCTTTCACATGTGTTATTTGTTGTAGAACCATAAAACCATAGATTTAGAGCTAGAAGGATCCACTGAGACAATTGAGTCCAACGTCTTTATATAATAATGATGACGACTGATGATGATGATTAGCTTTTAAATGGCACGTTAAGGTTTACACATGACAACACATACTATCTCATTTGCTATATCTTTTCTGAACAATCTTGTGAAAAGAGAAGAGAAGATAGTTTCCTTTCATTGTTGAAGATCCTGGGGCCTCCAAGTGATTGGTCCAAGATTTAAGACATTGTCAGAGCTAATTAGACGTAAAGCCAGAACTAGAAACAATTCAGGTTTCCTGACTCTTAGTCCAATCCTTTTTCCATTATACTTTGTCCTCATAGAAAACCCATCTCATATTGCTGTGCACAATATGCTATTTAGTTGCTACTATTTCTTAGTGTCACAATGCAATGCAATACTTTGTTGCTTAAGGTTCAGTTATAATGCATCCTAGTAGCATCTTTTTGTTTGTTTTTTTTTTGCAGGGCAATGGGGGTTAAGTGACTTGCCCAGGGTCACACAGCTAGTAAGTGTCAAGTGTCTGAGGCTGGGTTTGAATTCAGGTCCTCCTGAATCCAGGGCCAGTGCTTTGTCCACTGCACCACTTAACTGCCCCCAGTAGCATCTTTTTGATGTCCTACACTGCCTGTGGTTGGCCATCTCATTAGAGCCCTTTGCAGTATGCTGAGATACCCTATTTGCCATCCCTCTTTATGTACATTTGGACAACAGACTTATGATGCAGTATCTCTAGGCGTGGTCAGGACTTCATTCTTGATAATCTCTATTTTCATAACTTGTCATTCAGTGTGAAATAAGACTAGAAGATGATGGTGGCAAAACTCTTCAAAAAGTTTGAATTGGGGCAACTAGGTGGCACAGTGGATAGAGCACTGGCCCTGGATTCAGGAGAACCTGAGTTCAAATCCAGCCTCAGACACAACACTTACTAGCTGTGTGACCCTGGGTAAGTCACTTAACCTTCATTGCCCTGCAAAAAAAAGTTTGAATTACTATATGTCTGTGAAAGATCTGGATCCCCTAGCAACAGAGAATTTTGGGTCCTACTATTGCTCTGTAAACCTTTTAGGTTGGTCTGAGATGGTTACTCTACTTTGTCATTGTATCTCCCACAATCTGGCCCTGCCTTTCCAGACTGATATTATATTTTTCCCCTTTATATTCTAGTTCCTTGAACCAAACAGTCTATCTTATTCCTCTGAGCATTTATATAGTCATTTTTCCAGGTTTGGAATGCATTCCTGCCTCATCCCCACCAGTCAGAACCTCTGTCTTAATTTTAATTCTCAGTTCCATGCTTCCTCCTCTTTAAATCTCTCCATGAACTCACAAGCTGTTAGTATTCTCTGCTTCCTCAAATTAGATTCTTTTTACTTATCCATATATATGCTAGTATTTTTAAACCTCCAAATTACCTTGTATTTTATGTATTATTTACTTATATGTATACATCTTTTCCCCCAATTGAATTTGAACTTTTTGAAGATACTTGAAAGTGGCAACTCTTCCATCTTTATCCTGATAAATTACAAGAAGAAGAAATCGTAGGGGACCAAAGCCTGGATATTGATGCACTTAGGAAAGAAGAAAAAAATGACAAGTGGAAAAATAGTTGTGAGCCAGCTTTAGAGAAAAAATGCAGGGTTTGGAATTTTTGAGAAAGCCAAAATTCCTGAGAAGAAAGACTTGCAGCTACCTCAGAAAAGCTTCCCTAAAGCAATTAAGCGTGTAATGGACTCGTTGGTCCTTGATGTTCCTGCGGCCTGCAGCATTGCAGAACATCAAGACCAGCAATAGCCTGGAGAAGGATTTAGATCTTTTGGCCTTAGTTCGATCATCTTCTCTCTCAGTTTCCAGAAAGGTTGTAGGATCCATGCCAACCAGAGAGAATGCCAGTTCTGAGCTCTTTATTTTCTACCAGGACGCATCCATCATGTCCCCTTTCCTGGTACCCTGTCCCCCCAATTCCCTCCCTTCTCAAACTCTTTTTATGTTTTGTTTCCCTCATTAGATTGTAAACTCCTTAGGGTCAAGGATTGTCTTTTTTTCTGTCATTCTGCTTGAATGTGTATTGCAAACACTTAGCATAGTGCCTAGCAAATAGTAAGCAATTAATAAATGCTTGTTGACTGATTAACTATATTGTCAGAATGTATACAATGCCTGGTATGTAGTAAGTGCAGAATAATTGATTTAAATTCATGGCAAAATACAATCTTCTTGAGGGTAGAGACTGTTTTGATTTTTTCTTTATATTTCCAGCAATTAGCATAGTGCCTTATACATAGTCATCACTCAATAAATGTTTGTTGAATTAAATTATTAGCCTCCTCAAGTTTGTTCTCAGGTCAGAATGGTTGTCTCATGACTATGGTTTTCCACAGAGCCTTACCAGTTTACAAAATAGACTATCATCTCATTTATGTCCTTTAAAAAAAAAAAAGGAGATTAACACGCAGAAGTTTATAGATGACTGTCATGGGAATTTTTTAAGATGTGTATCACTAGAATTGAGTTGAATTCCCCCTTCCTTCCTCCCCCATAACAGAAAGGGAATAGAGTACTCACTGCTGGATCCCTTAAGAATTGTTGTACAAGGGGCAGCTAGGTGGCGCAGTAGATAAAGCACCAGTCCTGGATTCAGGAGGACCTGAGTTCAAATCCAATTTCAGACACTTGACAATTACTAACTGTGTGAACCTGGGCAAGTCATTTCACCCTCATTGCCTCCCCCCCTCCCCCAAAAAAAAGGTCTACATGAGAATGAAGGACAAACAACAACAAGCCTTCTAGTTGTAGTTAAAGAAGTTTGGTAAGAGATGTTGTACAAGAAGAGATGGGATGGGGGCAGCTAGGTAGCGCAGTGGACAAAGCATTGGCCCTGGATTCAGGAGGACCTGAGTCCAAATCCAGCCTCAACACTTGACAATTACTAGCTGTATGACCCTGGGCAAGTCACTTAACCCTCCTTGCAGGGCAAGGAGGAGGAGGAGGAGGAGAAGAAGAGGAAGAGGAAGAGGAAGAGATGGGATACAGTCAGTCAGTCAGTCAGTCAGTCAGTCAACTAGTATATATTAGCAACTACTATCCGCCAGGCCTTGTGCTAAGTGCTGGGTTCAAAGAAAAGTGAAAAAATCATTCCCCAGTCTCAAGAAGCTTACAGTCTAGTGGGATGCAAATAAACCTAATACAAAGTACTTCTTCAGTCAACTGGGAATCAGGTGGGTCCTGGATCTCGGTCGCTTGTTGTCTTTTGTTCTCAAAGAGGACCAAAATGGCATCAATATGTTGAGGTCAAGGTACAATCTGTCAGATGGTAGCTAAACAGACCAATATGAGCTATGAAGGCTCTACTACAGGTCTAGTCCCATTAGACTAGGGACTAGTACCATTTCAGAGAACCCTGAGGAATTTAGCATGGAAGTTTTCATATGTGGAAGATTCCAGAAAAGGGATGGGGTACCATATAGAAGAGGCAGTTGTTCTAGAACAGAGACAGACTTTCATAAGAAAATTGAGGCCAACAAAACCTGGAGGGTTTGTTGTAGTTATTATTGTTGCTATTGTCTTTATCAACAATAAATTAATTAGGATGGTAGAACCTGACTCATCAGTGGCTATGAGTTAACTCTGTGGAAGTCATCATCCTGAGGACATTCCTGCATCAAGAATGATGACCGGGGAAGAGTAAAGCACATGTCCAAAAGTCATATGGAGCACATTTCGAAGTTGCTCTGAGCCCCAGGACAAGACTTTATTGAAATTTAGAAGTTGATGCAAGAGGGCCCACTTAAAGTGAACCAAGGTTTTGGTGCAACCCATGTGGGGTGCTGAGAAAAACTTCATGAGATTTAAAATAGTGCTGATTGTTGCTACCTTCAAAAATGCAGAAAAGAAAATGGAATGTGTCAACTCATAGTTCTTTATTCAGTCAGCCAGCCAAGAAGCATTAATTAAGTACCTCCTATGTGCCAAACACTCTGTTGGCAGCAGTCCTGGTTACCACACCAACATATCACCAGGTGTGTTCTGTGAGGCCATGATGAAGCAAAGGACATATTATCCTTCTTACCAAGCAGATAGAGAAGAACAGCAGGGAAGAATCAAGACTCTTCCTCGTATTTATTGATCTTAAAACACTCATGCTTTATGTAATTTATGTTTGTGATGACCAATTTAGTGCTCCTCTGGGATTCATCACTTAATTAGGAGGGAGAAGGAAGCCATTACTTGATGTATGTGTCTTAATTATTTGCAAGTGGTAGAATTGATTTTTCCTCTTTATGAATTTGTCTCCATTTGTGATCATAATAAAGTGCCATTAAAGCAGATGAAAGGTCAGAGGTCATCTTTTCTTTCCGTTTGATTTCCCCAAACTGGTGGATTATTTATGAGCCTTATTGTGCCTAGTGTCATGTTCCCACTTTTTAAAAATAGCTATGTCAATAATAAAGATGAGACCCTATACATCCCTGAGACTTCATGCCGGCTCCAGCTGTCAAGCTGAAAGTGGACCAGGACAGAGAGCGTGGAAACTTGGTGGATATGAACATTACTATAGACCCCAGCTTGGGTAACAACTACAGTCTCAAATAGGATAACACAGAAATGAGATAAAATGTAAAGCTAGGTGGCACAGTGGATAGAGTGTGGGGCCTGGAGTCAGGAAGACCTGAGTTCAAATACAGCCTCAGCTATTTACTAGCTGTGTGACCCTGGGCAAGTTACTTAACTCTTTTTGCCTCAGTTTCCTCATCTGTAAAATGAGCCAGACAAGGAAATGATAAACCACTCGACTAGGTTTGTAAGAAGACCTCAGATGGGGTCACAGAACATCAGACATTACTGAAATGACTAAACAACAACAAAAAGCTTACAGGTGCTTTACACTGTTTTTGGTTTCTCTCATATATCATTGGGAGATGCCATTTATTCTCTAAGGAAACCTGTAGTTAGTTTCTTTCAGGAAAATATAAGACTAAAATGCAAACTCTGGGTGTTTATTTCTGCCTCTCCCTGTCTTTTGATCTTTTATATCAGATTATTCCTTTACTATATATGCATATATCTAAGATCATTATGAATCCATGATTCCAATAAGTTCTGTAAATATTTATTAAGTACCTACTCTAGGTATGGCATTGTGTTAAGTGCCTGGGATACAAAAGCAAAACAACAAAAATCCGTGGTCTCAAGGAGCTTCTAATTTGTAGCTGTTGAGTTAAGTCAGATCTGACTCTTTGTGACCCCATTTTGCAGTTTTCTTGGCAAAGATACTGGAGTGGTTTGCTATTTCTTCCTCCAGCTCATTTTATAGATGAGGAACTGAGGCTTTAAGTAACTAGCCCAGAGTAACACAGCTAGTAAGTGTCTGAGGCTGGATTTGAACTCATGAAGATGAGGCTTCCTGATTCCAAGGCTCTGTCCACTGCACCAACTAGGTGCCTAGCTTCTAATCTACTGGGGGGGACATAACATGTAATAGATATATAACACATGATAATTGGAGGGAAGAGAGGGCACTATTAAGGGGTTGAAAAGAATCATTCTGTAGAGGCAGCTAGGTGATGCAATGAATAGAGTTCTGGGCCTGGATTTAGGAACATCTGAGTTGAAATCCAGCCTCAGACAAATGCCAGCTATGTGACCATGGGCAAGTCAATTAAAGGTTTTTTGCCTCAGTTTCCTCAATGGTAAAATGGGGATAATAATAGCACCCACCTCACTGAGTTGTTGTGAAGAACAAATGAAATAATAATTGTAAAGCACTTAGCACAGTGCCTAGAACATAGAAGGTGCTTAACAAATGATTGTTCCCTTTCCCTTCCCTTGAAGGAGACAGCCTATGAGTGGAGTCTTGAAAAAAGCTAAATACTTGATATGGAGGTGAGGAGGGAGAGAATTCTAGGCCTCATGCAAAGGTACAAAGATGGAAAATGGAAAACCATGTTTGGAAAATGGTAATTTAGTTTGAGGAAACACAACATAGAATATCTAAAGGGCAATAATTCATAATGAGCCTAGAAAGGTAGATTGGAGTCAGCTACACTGAGGAGCTTGTTTTTGATGCTAGAGACAATAGGTAGGCACTGAGTGTTATTGAGCAGTAGAGAGACATGGTCAGAGTTTTGCTTTAGGCAGGTTAATTTGACAACTATATGGAGGATGGATTAAAGAGGAGGGAGACCAGGAGCCAAACGTCAAGTTAAAAATCTGTTGTAAAAGTCCAGAAAACCCTAAATGTATTAGAAATTTCTTTCAGCTAAAATGTATCAGAAATTTTTCTTTTTAAGAGGCACACCTAGAGCATTATTAGGGCCTCAGCTATCTGTGTGATTGCAAAGGAGACAGATGAGAGAGAACAAGAGAAGGTTTAGCATTAGGATAATTTTATTTCATGCTCCTACAACAAATGGGACACTTTTGTTATTAATATATGTGAATATTGGGGCAGGTAGGTGGTACAGTGGATAAAGCACTGGCCCTTCATTCAGGAGGACCTGAGTTCAAATCCAAACTCAGACACTTGACACTTACTGTGTGACCCTGGGCAAGTCACTTAACCCTCATTGCCACAGAAAAAAAATTAATATATGTGAATATAAATTATTTTTGCTTTTGTGTTTTGGAGATTATATATAACCTTTGAAATGTTTGGATGGGTCTATGGATACCTTGTTAGGGGCAGGTGGTGTAGTGGCTAGAGTACAGGGCCTGGAGTCAGGAAGACTCATCTTTCTGAATTCTAATCTGGCCTCAGACACTTACTAAATGGGTGACCCAGGCAAGTCACTTAACTCTGCCTCAGTTTCCTCATCTGTAAAATGAGCTGGAGAAGGAAATGGCAAACCACTCCAGAATCTCTGACAAGAAAACCTCCAAAATAGGGTCATGACGAGTCAGATATGACTGAAAATGACTGAACAGCAACAACAAAATTGGATACTCCCTGGAATGTTACAGAGTCTGGACTGGGAATCAATTGTCTAAGACTCTATACAGGGAGAGCATGCAGGAACCACAGAAGAGGAAATGAAATAATGGATGCAGGAACGTCTGGCTTTTAGGGGTTTGAAAATGGAAGCAGAGGTTGTAAAAACTTAATAATCAGAAGACATAACTTAAATGTATGAGAAATTTCTTTCAGCTGAAATGTTATCAGAAATTTCTCTTTTTGAGAAGCGACATTAAATTGAGAAAAGAATACAAGTAACAAGCACCATTGGATTCACTCACCATTTGATCTTGGGTAAGTCACTGACATTCTCTGAACTCTCCAATTTGTAAAATGGAGATAATAATCTTTGTCCTTCAAGTCACATGATTGTTGTGGTCAATTGAGAATGTTTTTTAAAAACCATAAATTGGGGCAGCTAGGTGGCACAGTGGATAGAGCACTGGCTCTGGAGTCTGAGGACCTGAGTTCAAATCTGGCCTCAGACACTTAACACTTACTGGCTGTGTGACCCTGGGCAAGTCACTTAACTCCAATCGCCTCACAAAAACCTCCCCAAAACAAAAAAAAACCCATAAATCACTACACAAATATAAAGTGTGATACAATGAGGCTGTCCCTCTAGAATTACAAAACCACAGAATTTCAGCTAGAAGTTAAGTGAGAAGGGTCTTCAGCAGCCATCTTGTAGAAACCATACAGAAAAGGACTACATACTGTAACATACCCAGGTCACCTGGCTTCTGCTTGAAGACCTCCAATGAAGGGGAGCACCCACTGCCTCCCAAGACAACTCACTCCCCTTTTGGACAGCTCTAATTGTCAGGAAGGTTTTCCCAAAATCAATCCTAAAGGGAATTCTTTGCCACTTTAACCTATTACTTCTGAAAATTATACTGAATTGAATTTCCAATCTTACATCCTACTTCACAGGGTTGCTATACATAGAGTCCTTTGTTAATTTCAAAGTGCTACCTAAATGGCAATTATTTTTTGTTTTGTTTTTTTTGTGTGTGAGGCAATTGGGGTTAAGTGACTTGCCCAGGGTCACACAGCTAGTAAGTGTTAAGTGTCTGCGGTCGAATTTGAACTCAGGTCCTCCTGAATCCAGGGCTGGTGCTCTATCCATTCTACCACCTAGCTGCCCCATGGCAATTGTTTTATGATGACTTTTATTATAATTACTAATATAGATTCAGAAGAAATTGCTTTCTAGAAATCATTTTGAGGAGATAAGTAATGATGGGTTATCATGATCAATTTTCTGACATTTAAAACCACTCATCACTCAGTTTGAACATGTTCCAGTGAATATGGTTCCTTATAATTTCTCAAATCTTTCTTTGGTTTCAGAAGTCTTATAGTCTGCCCTCTCATCCTGGTTCAGTTGTCTACCTACGGTGCATGCTCAGTACATTTGGCTGATTGGCTGAAGAGAGGCAGTTTGGTACAAGAGAAAGAACACTGGGTTTGGATTTAGAGGAGCTGGGTTTGATTCTGAAGCTTCAGTTACTTATTGCCTATATGACTCTGGTCAAGTCACTGAATTGCTCTGTGACTCAGGTATAAAACAAAAAGAGGGCAGATGAACTTCAACTCTTAATCTAGTGTCCTCGGGCAGGACTAAAATTAGAGAAGAGCAGCTAAGAATAACTTTCCTTTCTTTAAGTCAATAACTGACTTGAAAATGTATGAACTCCACTTGCCTATAAGACATAGACCTGGAGTTATGTCGTTCTATTTCAGAAAGTCCTTCCTCCTAATCTATGATCTATTTTATCAGGTAGTGACCTCCTGCCTAGTAGGACTTTTTTATATTTAATTAATTAATTAATTCATTCATTCATTTATTTGTTTGTCCGTTCATTTATTTATTTATTTATCGATCTATTCATTCATTCATTCATTCATTTATTTATTTGTGGGGCTATGAGCGTTAAGTGACTTGCCCAGGGTCACACAGCTAGTAAATGTCAAGTGTCTGAAGACAGATTTGAACTCAGGTCCTCCTGAATGCAGGGCTGGCGCTTTATCCACTGCACCATTTAGCTGCTCCCAGGACTTTTAAAACAAAGACTGAATGGCCACTTGTCAGGGTTATTGTAGAATATTCAATTTGAGGTGTGAGTTGAATTAGATTCCTTCTTAAGTCCTTTCCAACTTTGAGATTCTGTGATTCTGTGACTTCTCCAAGTAGAAATCTTATCCACTCTTCAAGAGTAGATCAAGGGGGTGGCTAGGTGGCACAGTGGATAAAGCACCGGCCCTGGATTCAGGAGTACCTGAGTTCAAATCCGGCCTCAGACACTTGACACTTACTAGCTGTGTGACCCTGGGCAAGTCACTTAACCTCCATTGCCCTGCAAAAAAAAAAAAAAAGAGTAGATCAAGAGGCACTACTTCTGTGTTGGACCTGAGTTGGACTTGGTCAGAAGTGATCCCTTCTTCTTTGTATTCTCATTCCACTTCCCTACTTCCCTACCCCACCAATCTCTTGTTTAATTATTTTTTTAAAAAAATAAATTAAAAGTTCCAAACTGTCTCCCTTCCTCCCCACCCCTCACTAGAGAAGACCACCATTTGACACTGATTTATAAATATATGTAAAACCATACTATGCATATTTCTATTTATCAGTTCTTTCTATGGAAATGGATAGCCTCTTCCTTCATAGGTCCTTTGTAGTTGATTTGAGTTTTTGTGATTAAAAACTTATCATTTATAAATTAGAGTTTTAAAATTTTGTATTCTTTTAATTATTTAGAATATTATCCAACATGGGTGTTGATTGTTTGCAAAACCAATTGTTTTCATTATTTATTAGAGAATGGGACTGAGCCCTAACTTTCAGTTCCATGAATAATTTTCATAGCAGAGTTATCTAATGCTAATAATTGTTCATACTCAGTTTCTTTTCCTATTCTAGGGACATTGATTTTTCTTTGCAAAAGCTCTTCTTTTATATAACTTAAATGACCTTTTTTTCTTTTTGAATTCTTCTATTATTTATTTCGTTAGAAACTTCCTTCTAACTAGGCTTCTGAAAGGTGCCTCCTCCTATTCTCTATTTTAAAAAAAAAATATAACCTGTTATTTTTAGATCATTTATCCATCTAAAGCTTATTATGGTCTGGTATAAGACCAGGCCACAAATGAGCATTTAAGAACTCAGTGATGTTCTAAGCATTGTACTAAGAGTTGGGGACATAAAGTAAAAATGAAAACAGTCCCTGCCTTCAAGAAGCTTGTATTTTAATGGGAGAGACAGAATATATGTGTGTGTGTGTGTGTGTGTGTGTATATATATATATATATATATATATATATATATATATATATATATATATATACACACATATAGGATACAGACAGAGGAGATAATATAAGATAACTGAAAATTAGAGATGAAGAGACAGAGCATTTCAGACATGGGAGCCAGAGAGTACAAAGGCAGAGACAGGAGATGAAACATTGTTTATGAAGAATAGCAAGTATATTAGTATAGATGGACAGTACAGTATGCGTGTAAGGGAATAATATGAACACTGAAAAGATAGGAAGAGTTTTCTAGAAATCTAGACTAGTGGCTAGTATGAACAAGGCCTGGTGATTTTGTAACCCAGGAGACTAGGAGCCTAGCAAGGAATCAAGAAATGGTATGTCTCTCGGTATCCAGAAGCCTGTGGTCTAATGGTAAATTAGTCCTGTGCTCCTTGTTTAAACCTATTTTCTACCAAACTGCTTTACAATTTTCCCAGCAATTCTCATCAAATAGTGAGTCCTTCCTCTCAGTAATTTGTGTGTGTGCGCATTTATCTAACACTGAACTATTGTGTACATTGCTTCTGGGTCTTACTTGTCTAGTCTGTTCCATTGATCTACTTTTCTATTTTTAACTAGTTCTAAATCATTTTGATGATTACTGCTTTATAATATAGTTTTAGAGCTGGTACTGCTAAGCCCCCTTTGTCTCTACTTAAAAAAAAAGTCCCCCCCATTAGATTCTAGACCTTTTTGGTGTGCGTGTGTGTGTGTGAGATTTTTATAATTGCATATAGCTATATTTAAAGTAACTTCCCCATATTTATTGCTATAGTATTAAATTTACAATTTAATTTAGACAGTATTGTCCTTTTGTTATATTGAAGTAGTTCAATCATGAACAATGAATATCTTTCTACTTATTTGTCTTGCTTTAATTCTTTTTTTTTTTTTTTTAGTGAGGCAATTGGGGTTAAGTGACTTGCCCAGGGTCACACAGCTAATAAGTGTTAAGTTTCTGAGGTCGTATTTGAACTCAGGTCCTCCTGAATCCAGGGCCAGTGCTCTATCCACTGTGCCACCTAGCTGCCCCTTGCTTTAATTCTTAAAGAGTTTTTTAGTAGGATTTATATGTCTTGAGTATATCTCAGTAGGTTAACTCGGAGCAATTATGTGCCTTTTGCAGTTATTTTGTATGGATTTTCACTTTTCTACTTTTTAAAAGAGTAACACATAGAAATGATGGTGATTTCTTGTATTTATTTCATATCTATCTTGTAAATATCTTGTAGTTATTTTATATACTGCTACTTTATTGAACTTTTTAATAATCTTGGAATCCCAGAATTTCAGAATTGGAAGGGATTCATTAGCTATCCAAACCTTCTACATCTTTCTTGGCCAGACTAATACCATCACAATAATCCTGACAACATATCTGTTAAATGGTCATTCTGACTTCCCATGAAGATCTCCAATGAGTGGGAAAATTACTACTACTGAAGTAATTCATTTCATGTTTGCATTGCTTTAATTGCGAAAACTTTTCCCCTTATATCAGACTTAAATTTGACTCTGCAACGTCCACCCACCGCTCTTCCTACTGCCATTTAGGACTAAGCAGAATGAGTCTAGTACCACTTATACATAACAACTTTTAAGGTATTTGAACCCAACTGTCATGGTGCTCTTTAGTCTACTTTTCTCTAGGATGAACGTGTTGAAGGCCCTATACCTGATCTTCATTTGTTATAGACTTTATGTCCTTTACCATTTTTGTTAATCTTCTCTAGATAATCTTCAGCTTATCAAGGTGCTAATTAAAATTTCAGTGGCCAGAAATGAACTCAGCATTCCAGATGTGATCTGAACAGGGCAGAGATCAGCAAACTTGTCAACCCTCAATTCTTGGATATATTAATTTTAATAATGTTATTTTTTAAACTTATATACAGAGTTTTCCTGAGAAAACCATTATATGACCTGTGAATAAGGATATTTTTTGCTTTCTCTTTATTAATATTTACTTCCTCTTTTTCTCTCTAGTTTTGTTGCTATCAATGGTGATATCTGGTACTATGTCAAAGAATAATGGTGAAAGGGAGTATTTTTTGTCTTTCTTTTAAAGTAATGGGAAATGTCCTAATATCTCTAAATTACAAATGCCAGATTTTGTTTTTATTCATGCTTTTGATAATATTATAAAAGGGTCTTTCCAAACTATGTTTTTTAGGGTTTTGAGTGTTGTATTTTTTGAAGGTTCTTTCTGCATTCATATAAATTATCATGCAGTTTTTTATTTATAAGATTTATTATGCTAATTATTCTCCTATTCTTGAAACATACTTGTTTCCCTGTCATAAATCTAACTCGATTGTGTCATATATGTTTTTTGGCTATTTGTTGTAGATTCTCTGACAAATTTTATTTAAATGTTTTCATCAATATTTATTAATAATGTTGGTCTGTAATGTGTTCTTTTTTCTTATTCCTCCTTGGTTTTTGTATCAGACACATAGCTGTCTCATAAAAGGAGTTTGCTAGACTACCTTTCTCAAATATTGAGAACAGTTTTATAGCAGATCTAATAATTGCATTTTAAATTTTTGCTAGAAATCACTTCTAAATCAATTTGGACCAGGTAATTTTTCCTTTGGCAATTCATTTATAACTAGCTTTATTTTCCTCTCTTAAATTGAGTTACTCAAGTTCTCAAGTTCTTGTTTTGTTATTTGGGGTATAGTATGTTTTTATATATAACTACCTATATTGCTTAAATTCTCAGTTTTGCTGGAATATAGATGTGTAGAGTAGTCTCTCTTAATATTCTTTACTTACTCTATTCACTCTATCTGTTCATATATTGTTTTGGCAATGTAATTTTTCCTCTAAAATTTTCAAGTCAGCTAATGGTTGTTGACCTTTGATAGATTGGCTTTTTGTTTTGTGTATCATATATATATACATATAAAATTTTTACTGTTATATATTTCTCACATAATTTTCAAAATTTCTTTTATGCTTGGTTTTTAGCTATTTGCTGATTTTCTATATCTTTAAAGTCTTTATGCTTGGTTAATTAATCATCTTCTATTTTCTTAATATCTTTTAGACATGTTTTTCTCTAAGGACTGATTTAACTGAATCTTATAAATTTTATATGTTGTTTCATGGTTAATGTGTTTTCTTCTCTTTTCTTTTCTTTATTTTTTGGTGAGGCAATTGAGGCTAAGTGACTTGCCCAGGGTCACACAACTAGTAAGTGTCAATGGTCTGAGGCCAGATTTGAACTCAGGTCCTCCAGGGCCAGTGCTCTATCCACTGTGCCACCTAGCTGCCCCTAATGTTGTATTTTAAAGAAATTCTTTTTCTATGTTTTGTCATGTTTCTTTTGTTAATTATCATTTTATTGTGTTATGTCATAAAGCATGAGTTTATTTTTAACTTTTTACATTATGTATGATTTCTTTATTCTTTATTCATACAATTTTGTTGTTATTGTGTGATTCTGAGCATATAAATAATTCCTTAATATTCATTCTCATAGAAAAACATCAGAAATCTTTAAATGATAATTGTCCAAATTTGTTTAGCTCTGTATTTTCTTTCTTCATTTTCTTTATGTTAAATTAATTGGTACTAAGAGAGAAATGTTAAAGACTCTTACAGCATTATTCTACTTTTTAAGTATTTTTCCTGTTCAGCTTGCATTTTTTTAAAGAATTTAGATGCTATGTCATTTAGTGCGCTGATAGGTAGATTTAACAATTTTATATTTTCTTTTTCTATGGGCCTTTTAAATATAATGTAGCTTCCTTATTTATATCTTCTGAAATTGTCAACATTTATTGTTGCCATATCTGAAATTGTGATGACCACTCCTGCTTTTTTGGAATCATCTGAGAAGTAATAAATTTTGTATTGGCCTCCCATTTTCACTATTTATATTTCTACATGTCTTTAATGCACTTTTTGATTGAAATGAATTGTTTGGTTTTTCACCCATTTTCCCATTCTTTCTCATTCTATTGGTGTTTAATCTATTCATTTTTAGGGTTTTAATTGTGAAACTTGCATTTTCTTCCTCATTTAAATCAGTCCTTAGTCTCTGTATTTTATTTTCTTTATACTAATTTGCTCTTGGTCCAATAATAAAAATGACTGATATTTATGATACTTTAATTGAAAAATGTTTTCTATATACTACCTCATTTTAGCTTCACAAAAGTTGTGTGATTTTTACTATGGATATTATTAGCTCCATTAAACAGATGAGGAAATTGAGACACACAACTAGCGTCAGTTTTGAGTTTGAATCTGAATCTTTCTGACTCCAAGTATTCCATCGACTATCATAATTATGTTGCCTCCACCAGTTTTGTTTTTCTGTCCAGTCCCCTGGTTCCTTGAGTTTCCTATGATGGCTTTTTTAAAACTTCCCCTTGTCTAATCCATAAAAGAGTTAAGTAAAGTTTTCTCCCTGATTCCTGAAGGCATTTTTAGTTTGAATAAAAATCATTTGTGGACTTCTTACCCATTCTAAAGGAATGTCAATTTAATTCATCTCCCATTCTTAATCTTTTCCTCTTGTAGTTTACTTTAGAACTTAGTCTTCTATTCATGGACTTTGTGCTCACATGTTTCTTCTTTATTTTCTCTACCTTTCATACAAGGTAGAACTTCCAGAAAACAAAAGCATTGCTGTCTTTCTCCTAGTCCATCTGTTAGTATGATTATAGATCACTTTGATAATTTTTTTCTTCATCTTTTAAAAAATTGTTTTAAAAAATCATTTGCTTCCTCCTGTATGCTTACCCTTCCTCTCCCCCTCCTAAAGTAATGTCCTGTATATATGTGTATGTATATGTAATCTTTTATTAATCTCTTCTTTCTACTGTACCTTCCCACTCTCCCATTGAACATGAAAAAAAATACAGAGAATAATGCCTTTAACTCAAGTATGCATAGTTTGGCAAAACATATTCCTATATTGGCCACTCCATCTCATAAAGTTCTTTTCTTTTTAAGTAGTAATTCAGGCACCATCTTATACATGGAGACTTTTCTGATTTTACCTAACTGCTAGTGTCCTATCTCCTAAACTACCTTTTATTTAATGATAGTGTGTGTTTGTGTTTCTTTTGATTTTACATTTCTGCTGCATTTAGAATGTAAGCTCATTGTGACCAGGGATCATCTCCTTCTTTTTGCTTGTATTCCTAGTGCCTGATATATAGTAGTTGCCTAGTAAAAACTTTTGGTTGATTTATTTATGAGGAAGTTTGGCCTTGAAAAAAGATAAGTATTCTGAGAGGTAGAGATGGCAAAGAGGGTATTTCAGCATGAGTGACAGTCTTTATGAATCTGCAATGATTGAAGATTGGGTACCAAGGTTGAGGAAGGTTCAATAAATAGACCAGTTTGACTGGAATGTGGAGTGTATAAAGAAGGTGAGTAATATGAATTAAGGTTTGAAAGGTAGGTTGGAATCAGAATGTAGAGGGTCTTAAGTATCAGCCTGATGAGTTTGTATTTTTACCTTAAATGCAATAGGAAGACACTGATGATTCTTGAGAAAAGCTGAAGAAGCAGTATGGCTTACTAATTAGGAACCTGATCTGTAAATCAGGAAGAACCAGATTCAAGTTCGTACCCTGACAATTACAGGTTGTATGATCCTGTATAAGACATTCCACTTCTCAATGTATCAGGCAACTCTCTTACACTAGCTTTTAGAGGCAGTTTCCTTATTAGGAGTTCTTATACTAGTAAAATCACAGTTCTATTAAAATAAAAAACATTAGAAAAATAATTTCAGCAACTATGTGGATAGTGGATTGGAAAATCAAAGACCAGAAATAGGGAAATGATGTTTAGAAGGTGATTATAGTAATTCAGGTGAAAGGTGATGGTCTGAATCAATTAGTCTATCAATCAGCATTTATTAAGCTCATATACTATTTGCCAGGCATTGTGCTAAACACTGGAGATACAAAGTAAGGAAAAAAACCAACCAACCAACCAACCACCACAATAACAAAAGCAACTAACTCAGTTCCTTTCTTCCAGAAACTTACATTCTAACAGGAGAGACCATTATGAATAAGGGGAGTGGCCATGTGAGTGAAAAGGAAAGATAAGCAAAAGATGTGGAAATGAAATTAACAGAATTTGGCAGATGAGCATGGGAGGGGCAGAGGAGTGAAAAGTCCAGAGTGCCTGGGAGCTTACCAACCTAGGTTCTGGGTCAATGGTTCCTATCTCTAAAGAAATAGTGATATCTGAAGAAGGGGCATATTTAACCAATACCCAAATGCTTGCACTGAACTGGGGTGAAACTGTGTTACTCTTTAAGAGCTTAAAAATAAAAGAATAATATACTTGCAACTTCATATTCATCTTCTAGCCTCAGAAGCTATTTTCTTCTCAAGATTGCCAGGGGTCAGCTAAAAGACTGTGTTTCAGTTGGTACCAGATTACTTAAGTTTCTTCCATGCTGCCTGTTGAATTGGTGCTGAGGAGTTTAAATGGGAAATCCCATCTAATTATGCAAATGCAAAGTGATAAATTATGTAACTAAACAATGTGCTGGGAATTAAGGCAGTTTTACTATTAATTTGATCTTTTGTCTTTTTTAGAAAGTCTATTTGATCTTTCTGATTTATTTAGATGGTTTGTGAAGCTATTCATGGGGATCTGACTCTCTCTCTAGACAGATGGTAAGGGCTGCTCCCTCATGAATTTGTTATTGCCTTAATTGAAATCACATTTGGGTTTTGTTCTCCATCCTATGGTGGAAAAATGGCGAGTTTCACTCCAAAAATGCAGAGCTGTGAAAATCCTCCAGAAGGTGAAGGCGGGGATTTTAAAACTCCATAGGTCATTGTATAGTCACACAGCCCACTGTTGACCCCAGGTCAGGCACGAGCAGATTCCTCACAGCTGTGTGACTCCTCCTTTTCCCTGTGGAGAGGTGGGGAGGGAGTGGAGTTCCTCAAAAAGGAGATGCGAAGCCTGGGAAAGCTTCCCCACCTTCTGAGTCATTTATAACATGAGAAATCCTAGGAGTGTATGATCTATCCTAACATCCATCATCCACTGGGGATGCTGTGGGGAGGTTTCTTCCCCTCACTACTTCAATTCATTTTGAGCTCTTCCTTTATTGTTTTTAAATTCCTACTATCATTAAAGTTTATGTTACATGATTTGGTCTTCCAGGAAACATCATGCTTTTTTTTTTTTAACAGACTTAATTGTGCAAAAATGTTATCTTGCCAACCAGTCTGAAAATTCATTAATGGAAGGGGCACATAACAACACATAACACAAAATTTGTTGGAAGGGATCTCTAAGTCCATCCAGCCCAACTCTGAACAAGGATCCCTTCCACAACACACCCGACAAATGACATTTGAAGACTTCAAGTTAGGTGGAACCCCCTTGAGCCAGGCTTGGCCATTCTACATTTGGATGACTCTGATGATTAGAAAGTTGTTGTTGTGATTGTTTTTCCCTTTATATAAAGCTTAATTTTGCACCTTCCACCCATTTCTCTTAGCCCTGCTCTCTGGGACCAAGCAGAGCCAATCTAATCCTTTAAGGACAGCTATGTTGTGACTTAAAAGGCTTCTCCTTTTCAGGCTAAAATTTTTCAGTTCTTTCCATACATCCTCATAGGTTACAAGCTACATAGGTCCTTTACTGTCTTAGTTGCCTTCCTCTGGAAGCTCTCAACATTATCAGTATCCTTCTTTAAAACTGCCATTTAGAACTGAACAGAGTGCCCCAGATACTGTCCAGGCAGGACAGAATATAGTGGGACTGACATCTCCATTGTCTTGTATATTGTCTCTTTTAATGCACTCCAATTTTTGGGAGCATGCATACAACTAACACCTCAGAACTTTTTTTTTAAGGAATTTTGCCTGGCCTGGTCTTCCCTAACTTATGTTGTGGAACTGTTTTTTTGGGGGACCCTAGTGGAAAACCTTTATGTTGTTTTTTAGTCATTTCAGTTGTATCTGATTCTTCATGACCTCATTTGGGGTTTTCTTGGCTAAGATACTGGAGTGGTTTGGCATTTCCTCCTAAAGCCAATTTTACAGGTGAGCAAACTGAGGCAAACAGGGTTACGTGACTTACCCAGGGTCATACAACTAGTAAGTGACCTATAGTTTTCAGTTTCTACTATCTTCCCTTAAAAAAAAGAGAGAGAGAGAGCTATTTGCTCTTCTACCATCCTGCAGTATCTTTCCTATTTTTTCAAGGTCTTTCAAAGATCACTAAAAATAGCTCAACAATTAAATCTGCCCTGTTATCCAGAGATATAAGCATCTGGGTCTGGTGTCATGTAGGACAATTAGGTGCTCATTTACTATCTTTTTGATCATCTTTATTTTCAATTCCACATTCTATTTGTTTTTCTCTCATGGTATAGTGGGAAGAGCTACTGACTATGGAATCAGAGGTTGTTGTTCAATCACTTCAATCATGTCCAATTTTTCATCACTCCATTTGGGGTTTTCTTGACAAAGATATTGGAGTGGTTTGCCATTTCTTTCTCCAGCTCATTTTACAGATAAGGAAACCAAGACAAAAAGGGTTAAGTGATTTGCCAGTGTCATACAAATAGTATCTGAGCTCAGATTTGCATTCAGGAAGATGTCTTCCTTACTCCAAACCTGGTACTCTATCCATTGAGCCACCTAGCTGCCCCATGGAGTCAGAGGATCTGGGTTCAAATTTGGCCTTTGACACATTTTATCTGTGACCTCCATCAAGTAACTTAATCTTCCCATGTCTCAGTTTTCTTATTTACAAATTGAGGGGCCCCCACTAAAGAGACTTTTAGGCCATTACTGCTTGCATCACACAGCTCAGTCAACTACTTATTTGCCTTTAGGTTGCCTGGAGAATAAGACATACTTATATTTTTCTCTACGGAGTTGAGATCTGGTTTCAGATACTAGCTGTGTGACCCTGGGCAAGTCACTTAACCCCATTTTCCTCAGTTTCCTCATCTTAAAATGAGCTGGAGAAGGTTGCACTTGGTGGAGGATTTTTGCCATTTTTCTCTGAAATGATTTCTATTCTATTCTAGATCTATGTTCATAAGATCCTATTTTTGAGATCTTCCCTGATCTTGCCTCCTTAATTCTGCCATTAATGGCCTTCTCCCTTTTAAACCCCACAAATCACTTTGTAGCCTATCTCTTTAATGCACATAGAAGTGCTATTTTGTCTCATAGTTCTCTGTATAGCTCCATGTCCTTTACAAAACTATAAGATTGCAAACTCTCTAGGGACTAAATGTGTTTCTTACCTAAACTTTAAATCTTTCAGTATCTAGGGCAGTGGTCTGTACACAGTAAGTGCTTAATAAATATTTGCTGAATAGTTGAATACAACTCTTGCCTCAGAACTTCAAGAGTTTAAACTGATCAGGGGCTCAGAGTGGACCATTTTGTTTTTCTTGGGTGGGAGGGCAAAGGTGCCAGAAGGGGAGGGCAGGATAAACACAATTGGGACAAGACAAAATTTTTAACAGCATGGAACCCTCTCTCTTCTCATCTCTGCCTCCTGCCATCCTAGCCTCCTTCAAGTCTCAGATAAAATGACCCCTTCTATAAGACTCCCCCCTTAATCCTAGTGCCTTTCCTCTGTCAATTATCTCCAAATTATACTGTATAGATCTTGTTTGCATATATTTGTTTGCATGTTGTCTCCCCCTTTAGACTCTGAGTTCCTTGACAGCAGGGATTGTCTTTTGTCTTTATTTGTATCCCCAGCAATTAGCTAAGTGCCTGGCACATACTAGATACTTAAATTATTTTTGATTGACTGACTGACCACTGCAGGACCCCCTACTTGACCTTCCTTAGCAGTGCCTGATGATTCAGGCTTGTCTTATTCCTTTCTCCCATCCAAATTGAATTGCTCAATGTTTCGTTCTCTCAGGTATTGGTAGATGTCAGTCTCACAAACCTGGTAATTTTTTGTAATGTATTAATGACTTACTGGTAACTTAAAGTGTTTCTGCTTCCAGATAGAATACTGGCATATAAATATAGGCCTTCAGTGCCTTCCAAGGATGTGATTATACTGCAAATTTTAGGCACCTGAGGCAGGGAGGTAGGTGGGATATTTGAGCTCAGTCAGGCCTCTCCATCATGCTATATATCAAAACTCCTCAGTCAACTGCTTATTTTTCCTTCAGGCTTGCTGTAGAATAATGCCTGTGCATTTTTTTTCTTGTGGGTATATCTTTGACTATACTTTGAAAGGGATTTTTTAAAAAATCATCTTTCTCTGAAATGCTTTAATTCATTGTATTACAACAGCACACTGGATCCCAGGCAAGTGTTTTATGACAAGGATGCTTTCCATTTTCCTAGTTTCCTAGTATTCAACTGTTGATTAAAGGAACTGCATAGTATGGTGGAAAAAGCTGTAGATTGGAGTCATGACATCTGTCATTGCAACCTGGATCTGCTAGACCTGTCCTCATCTACCCTGGTGTTTCTCTCTCTCTCTCTCTCTCTCTCTCTCTCTCTCTCTCTCTCTCTCTCTCTCTCACACACACACACACACACACACACACACACACACACACACACACACACGTGCACACACACGCACACAAATGTGTGTGCATATCTATCCCAATGCAATGTGAACTCCTCAAGGGTCAGGTCTATCTCATTTTTATTTTTGTCATCCCAGAATTGAGAAAAATACCCAATATATGGTTAGGTACATAACGAATGCTTACTGATTGATTACCTAAGTCACAGGGTTTTTGTGCAAATTAAATAAAATGTGCGTCAAAGCATTTTGTAACTATAAAACACTCTTAATGTAATGTACTTATTAATTATTATTAATAGTCTCTATGAAATCTCCCTGGCCCTCATAATCCCTCACCAAGACAGGAGCAATAGCCTACTATTTACTCTGTTTCCTCAGTTTGCCTTCTCCATTCCATCCTGTACAATCAGTACAAGTCATGCCATCACCCTGGTATCATGCTCCTCTGAGAATAAATGACAACAAGATAAATTAATTTTAAAAAATAATATTTTATTGTTCCTTCAATTATATATAAGAACAATTCTTAACATTGGTGGGTTTTTTTGTTTTGTTTTGAGTTCCAGATTCTATCCCTCCCTGAAATGGTAAGCAATGTGATATAGAGTATACCTGTGTAATCATGCAAAGTATTTCCATCAAATTCATATTTTTAAGACCGAGGTATGACCATGACATTCTACTGTGGAAAGTTTTCAGTGACTTATTGTTAATTCTAAGGTAAAAACCCAAACTCCTCAGCCTGGCAATCAAGCCCTATCCACAATCTGTCTTCCACCTACCTTTCCGGATTTATTTCATGCATTCAACATTTGTAATGAACCCAGTAGCCTCCCCACCCTGTTAAACAAAGAAACTCAGGGAAGCTCAAAATACCTGAGTCACTCCTTAGAGTGAGACCTACAGTATAGACTGGCCCAAAGCCCCTTTTCCCTCCAAGAAGTTTGAGTATCAACTAGCTGCCAACTCCCCAGGAGTCTTCCCCCTACCTCCAACTATCAAGGACGAGTCCCCAGGCCCATTACTTCCATTCAGCAATGTCTGAACCTGTTCATCCCAGGTCAGAATGTTGTAAAAACCCACCAGACTTGACTGCATTTGTGTACCCAATTCCATAGGATTTTCAGAGGACTTGACATATTTTTACCTTCCCCTTTGACAGCCCTTTATGTTGTATGTCTCCTGAATAAAACTGACTTGTTTTACTGTTCTACTGTGTACTATTATTTTGAACTTTCCTAAATCCCCAAGCTCAACAATCTAATATGGTCCTCTATATAGGGTTTTTCTGTGCCTGAAATGCCTTCCCCCACCTCCAGAATCCTTAGCTTCCCTCAAGGTTAAACCCTGGTGCTACCCTGATACCTTTCCTGATTTCTCCAGTTGCTAAGTTCTCCAAGTTTCCTAAAATTATCTTCATTTACGTATACCTGTTCCATGTCCCCTGTTACTTTCTCCTCCAAGTAGACTGTAACTTCTTTCAGAGAAGAAACTCTTTGGCCTGTTTTTGTCCTAGTAATACCAACATCTAACATGGTGACCTTTACTTAGATGCTGCTTAATCACTTGTTATTGTTCAGTCATTTCAGTCCTGTCCAATCTTTTGTGACCCCATTTGGGGTTTCCTTGGCAAAGATATTGTAGTGGTTTGCCATTTCCTTCTCCAGCTCATTTTATAGATGAAGAAACTGAGGTAAATAAGGTCACACAGCTAGTAAGTGTCTGAGACCAGATTTAAATTCAGGATGATGTCTTCCTGAATTCAAGCCCAGCATTCTATCTACTGTGCTACCTAGCCATCTTTTAATAACTATTGGGTTTCACTAAAGAGAATAATAGCTCACATTTATTGAATAGTTTTTGGCTTTTGGAAAGCCGTTTGCAGACATGGTCTTATTTGCTGTCCACAACTACTTTATGAGCAGGTAGTGCAAGTAGTGTCACCTGCATTTTATAGATAAGAACACAGGGACTCGGAAAGGCTGGACCATACTTGCCCAAGGGCACACAGCTAGTATACCATGGAGTGGGGACTCAAATGCATTTTTTTCTGACTCCAAGTCCAATGTAACATAGTATATTAGAAAAGATGCCTTGACATGAAGTCAGATGTCCTGGGTTCAAATTCCAAGTCTACTTTGACAAGATGTACAACTTCTCTGAACCTCTATCATGTTTAGAATGTTGATAATGCTACTGTGATGCTGAAGTCACTGGATTAAGCACTTTGTAAAGGGCAAAGCACTGAATGTGCATAAACTATCCACACCATAATTATTATTTATTACAGCATCAGGCTGACAGTACAAATAACAAATTTAGCTTTTGTGAATCTTAATGATGGAGGGGATGCTTCACTTTGTGTTGTATTGATTTTGAGGATGGTTGAAGCAGTCTTATTGAAGCAATGCCTTGACTGGGAGTTAATATCACTCAGTTCTATTCTCGATTCTGCCGTTAAGTAGTTTTGTGACTTTGGATTGGCCATCTAAGCTTTCTACTTTAGGTTCCTCTTATTGTCAAATGAGGGGGGGTGAATTAGTGCCACAAATCTATGATCTTAAGATGGATAACTGTCATCTAGGAACATACCTGGAACATTAGTTGGTTTATTTTCAAAGTGTCATAAACACCTCCAGGACTTCATTTTTTTTCTTTCTTTCTTTCTTTTTTTTTTTGGTGAGGCAATTGGGGTTAAGTGACTTGCCCAGGGTCACACAGCTAGTAAGTGTCAAATGTCTGAGGCCGGATTTGAACTCAGGTACTCCTGACTCCAGGGCCAGTGCTCTATCCACTGCGCCATCTAGCTGCCCCATCCAGGACTTCATTAATACCGAATTCTTGTCTACATCCTCATGGCAGTGATGTTAGGAGTGGAAGTGTAACTAGGGTAGGACAACTGGAAATTTGTTCCAGGGTGATGAATTTAGCATTTATTGATTTTAAAGGGCACTAAAGCACTTCAACAGCATACAGACAATACAACTTAGAATCTAGTTAACAAGATTAATTAGGTAAAATAGGAAGCTACAAGATGGTGAACTCCTCTACTCTCTTTCTACTTTCATCTAAAGGCACATTTCATATTTCACTTGCCCCAGGTATAATTTGTTATCCTTTCCCAGGTGCAAAAATTCTTTGATATTGCTTCAGTTAGGTGGACTGCCTTTTAATTTAGTTGAAGGTAGAACAGGGGTGGAGAGTTTAGTAAGGAGAGAGAAATACCTGAATTTACTGTGGATGACTGGAAAAGTCCAGATTTGGAAGAGGGGGAAAAATAGAATGAGAAATAGACTAGTTAGTTTTTTTTCTTTTTAGTTCTTCCAAAACTGGTTAAGATATTATCAACAGAGTTGTGGTATATATATATATATATATATATATATATATATATATATATATATATAGAGAGAGAGAGAGAGAGAGAGAGAGAGAGAGAGAGAGAGAGAGAGAGATTTTTTTTCTTCTGAAAGTGATAAGCTGTGGTTCTCTGTTAAATATTCAACCAAAGGATGTTTGCTTTTGCTGGAGGGTACAATGGTTGACTCTGTTTCAGGTAGGTGATCCAGTTCACACTTCCTGCAGAAAGCCTGAGGAATGAACATTGATGACCCCACTATTGCTTATTTGGTAGTATTGTATTTACAGTCTTTGAGAATTTCCATCTGATTGGACACATGTTTTCAAGGAGAAAAACACTCAGTCTACCTTGGAAAACCAGTAATGTTTATCCAAATGGGAATTTTCCTGGCCTCAATGGGCACCAGCTGCCCCAGGTAAATGTGCCATTTGTGGGCCTCCCCCATCCCCCCAAAAACCTAAGAGTCCTTTCTGTATGATGATGTAGTTCCTCAGCCAGTCTTAGGAGTAGGAGTGCAGTTAATGTAGACCTAGGAGACTTGTTCCAATTTGTAGTCACCTCATAGGTACCCTAATGGTCTGGGGGGCAGGGGAAGCATTTAGAGGGTGGGTTCAATTTAGGTGATCATAATTTTTTTCCTAAAACAGATTGGAATCTTATAGAAAAATAAGAAAAAATTGCTAGAATCTTAGATTTATTCAGAGTAATGGGAATTAATCAATTAATAAGCATTTATTAATTACTTGCCATGTTCTAGGTACAATATTATATGCTGGTATACAAGTATAAAGAATGAAACAATTCTTCCTCGAAAAGAGCTTACATTCTAATGAGGAAGACAATTATATACAGACTAAACATAAAGAGACTAAATACAAATGAATACAAAATACTTAGGGTATATTAGTGAGCTGGACACTAGCAGTTGCAATAATTAAGCCTATGGATTATTTCTACCATAAGTACCTTCTATCAGGTATCTATGGTATACCTACCACTTAAGGACCTTCTGTTTCCAAACTTGGTGGCCATCTCTGCTATCAAATCACATAGTTCTTATATATCAAAATAGCATAATTATTTGTATGTTGTCTCCCCTATTAGATTGTGAGATTCTCAAAAACAAGGTCTATCTTTTGCTTTGCTTTGTATCCCTAGAGTTTAGCATAGTGCCTGGCATGTAGGAGGTGCTTATTGACTATTAGTGATGTTAGTAAATAAAAAAGGAACTAAAACCTACTCCATATTTTAGTGCAAAGTTGAGGGCCTTATACATCTGAACATCAGGCCAAGTGTTTATCTGTTCCTCTGTCCATCCTTTTCTTTCTCCTTTTCTTTTTCTACTCCCTTTCTCTTTCCATTTCCATTTCCCCTTTCCCTTCTTTCTTCCCTTTAACCTCTTTGTCCTCTTCCTTTCCCCCTGACTCCTTTCCTTCCCTTCTTCCATGGCATCTATTATGCATTTACTATGAGACATTGTGCTAAGCTTATGTAATATGTAATAAAATGATACTTTATATTTGTATCTTGAATTACACTTTCAGTTTGTTACAATAATTCTGAAAAGTAATCAAACAATATATTATTTAGCCCCACATTACAGATTGAAGAAACTGAGGTACTGGGGATTGCCACTTAGCATCCCACAGCTGGTAAGGGTAATATCAAGGCAGGGTACAGTACTATTGACTCCTAATGCAGTAATTTTAAATGAATGGACATTTTCTTTTCTGTTTCCTTCCCAGTCTTCCAATTTTTTATTGTCTTGATAATGTATAATTTTAATGTATGATGATGTTTTCTTACAATAATAACAGCTTCCTTTTTTTTTAAAGTGAGGCAATGAGGATTAAGTGACTTGCCCAGGGTCACACAGCTAGTAAGTGTTAAGTGTCTGAGGCCGTATTTGAACTCAGGTACTCCTGACTCCAGGGCTGATGCTCTATCCACTGCACCACCTAGCTGCCCTGATAGCATCCATTTTTATAGTGGCTTAACACAATTAGGGTATTTGCTGGCTTATTCAGGTTACATAGTAGGCATTTAATAAATGCTAGTTGACTGACTGACAACTCAATGGAATAATAATATTCTTATTTTATAGCTGAAGGGAATGGGGTCCAGATAAATGAAATAATATTAATATAGAAATAATTATGTTAATTACATCAATTAGTAATATTATATGGAAGCTCAATCTTCCTGACTTCAGGCCCAGTGCTCTGTCCATGACAAAATTTCTATTGAAATTCTCCCCAATTAAAAATCATTAGTTACCATTAGGAAAATCAGGCTATTACCGTGATAACAGATACAAATAAGAAGTGCCTGTTAACTTTGTATGACTGCTGAATAATTCATTGTAAATGTGTCTTATTTGTTCATGAGGGCTCCCACAGATTAAAAAGTGAATGCACATATCAAGAGAACAAATAATGAAAATTGTGTATATTGATAATACTTCTGTACACAGAGACACAGCAATACCTTGCTTATCTAGAAGTAACTTAATCAAAGAAACTTGACTATCAAGAATGTAGTTGACTGAGAACCAGGCAAAAAAAGGTTTCTAAGAAGCCAACCTAGATATCATAGAGTCTATGCAGATGAGCTCTCATCTCATTTATTTATTCTTTTATAGCATACAATTATCTACATCACTTCCTTCTCATCTAATAGGTTGTTAGAATAACAATAATGATTGTGCCTAATAATGCTCTTGAGGAATTAAGAAATGGTTAAGTGATGTCAAATATTCTGTTTTCTTTCCTCAAGCCTTACTCTGATGCCTCAGCATTTGGAGGTGCCCCTGGTGCCTTGAAGATTATGTTCAACAAACTCTTCTTAGGTCCTTACCAGATTGGGAAGGTTTTGAGAAAACAATACATGTTTTAGCACATTTTAAATTTAAATGGATAAAATAACATTAGTTTGGGTGCTTAAAAGTGTTATAAACTTGAGTTACCTGGGAAATTCATTTGTGTGGGAAGACTTTATCTTAAAATGTGAGCTAAGTGAGGTAAAACTGTATATCTGACAATCAACAAAAATGTACCTACTATGTGTCAGGCAGAATGGCAGAATGGCAGAATGGCAGAATGGTATAGTGGGCAGAGAGCTTACCTCAGAGCCATGAATTCTTGGATTCAAGTCCCCTTTTTACCTCACAGCACCTGCTATATAATAAAAGCTTATTAAATGTATTTTTTGTGACTGACTGAGTGCTCTAGGCTAGTCTCCAAGACTAAATTATAGAGTAAATGCTGATTTTCTTTGGTAGAGGAAGTTTCCTCACCTGACAGTTCCCTATACCTGTGAAATCATGGGTCTAAGCTATATTGTTCAGTCCTTTTTCTGTTTTGTTTGACTATTCATGACCTTATTTGGGGTTTTCTTGGCAAAGATACTGGAGTGATTTGCCATTTCCTTCTCCAGCTCATTTTATAGTTGAGGAAACTGAGGCAAACAGGGTTAAGAAAACCCCAAATGGGGTCACAAAGAGTCAGACATGAGTGAAAAATGACACAAGAACAAAATAGTTTAAGGATATTGATAAGTGGGAATGCCTTCAATGGGAGGCAACCAGTCCATATCATAAGAGGATCAATTGAAGGAAGTGGGAATATTTACTCTGGAGAAAAGATGACTCCAGGTGGGGAGGTGGGGAGTGAAGCCTGAGAGTTACCTTCAACTCTTTGAAGAGCTGTGATCCCGAGGAAGGATTAAATTTGTTTTGTTTTACTTTGGACAGACCCTAGCGCAATTGGAAAGAGGCTAAATTTAAAGTTTTGATAACAGGGACAACTTCCTAACAATTATAGGGGCCCCAAAGTGGGATGGGCTGGCTGGAGCAGGGATGAGTTCCCCTTCTTTTAACATGTTCAAGTAGAGGCTGGATGGCCACTTTTCAGGGTTGGAATAATAAGGATTCTTTTGGTGTATGTGTTGAATTAAATAACAGTCTAGATCTTTTCCAGTCATCAGATTTTATGTATTAACACCCTCAGTGATTACTTCAATCTTAGCCATTCTAGAATAGATTTTGCCATGTCACATGCTCAAAAATTTTCAGTGTCCCACTACTGCATGCATACCACATAAAGTTCATTCTATTTTGCTTGGCTTTCACAATTTGGTACCACTCTGGAGAACTTTGGCCAGGTCCTACTGTGGCCCCCTCTCCTCAACATTTCCCAAAGTCCTGCTTGCCATACATAGGTCAAGAATTGGAAAGTACCCCTATGGATCTTGGGCAAAGTGATAATATAATGAAGGGGAATTAGGAAAATAAGACTGATGGGGGAAATACTCCAGAAAAAATAGTTATAAAATAGAAGAGGGTAAGAATCCAGACATGCAGTCTCAAGTGATAAAGACCTTGTCTTGACAATTACTCAAGCATGCCCTACTGCCTGTTCCCTTACCCCCAACATGACATCTAGCATTTGGGATAAAAGCAATTGCAGTATTTGGAGTCTGCTCTCCTGACTTTTACCATTTATATAGGCTACTATTGGGACTTAGGATGGCTCTCTGGGTGGGAGAAGCAAAAGGAATTTATCTGGTGGTAATTACTATCAGATCCATATTTTCATCATGTAGCCTTAATTCCTATTTTTTTTTTCAGGGCAATGAGGGTTAAGTGGCTTGTCCAGGGTCACACAGCTAGCAAGTGTGAAGTGTCTGAGGTCGGATTTGAACTCAGGTCCTCCTGAATCCAGGGCCAGTGCTTTAGCCACTTCCCCATCTAGCTGCCCCTTGATTCCTATATCTTTTGATGATTTTCAATAAAGGCATAATTAGCACTATTCTATTCTAAGAATATCAGAAAACTGAGGCCTCCACAGTTAACTCATATCCTATATTCCAGAGTTATTTCCTATGAAGCCCCCCATTCTATCAATGCTCTTGCTAAACTGGATTACTCTGTTTCCCAAACATGCTCTGAGATCTCGTGCCTTCTTGCCTTTATTTATGTTGTTTCCTCTTCCTGGAATAACAACAACAACAACAACAACAACAATAATGATCAGAATAATACATGTATAGAACACGATGTCTGCAAAATGCTTTGCATACATTATCTGATTTAAGCCTTGCAATAACCCTGTGAGATTAGTACTACTAGTATTATTAATTATATTCACAGATGAGGAAACTGAGGCTTAGATAGGTTAAATGGCTTGCTCCTGATCACACAGGGTGATGTCACAGGGTGGATGTGATCTTGGCTTTTCCTGCTTCCAAGTCTTGCCTTTCTTAAGGTCTAGAACAATACCTCTCAACATTCTCTCTCTCCTCTGCCCCACCCCCAATTCACCTATTAAATTTCCATTTACCCTTTCGAATCCAACTCAGAAAGTTCCTGCTTATGATGGCTTCGCCCATTAAACTTCAAATATTTCTTTACTTGAACCTTTCTAATGCATGTATCAAATCATATTCTCTATCCCTGCCCATCCCAAGCTTCCTTCTAAACAATAATCTCCATCAGGGCATATCCTGCATTTTAGGGAGATTTGGATGCTTTGTACATAGGAACCATTTAAACTATAGTAATTACACACCGGGTAGGGGAACACAACTTCATCAGAAGGTTTGTGTGTTACCCTCTTATCTTTTTCTGGCTTTTTGGAATTCCACTGGCTTTTCTTTATTCTTTTATCCTGCAGGGTAGGGGTGGAGGGGAAAAGTGGTGAATTCCTTGAATTCTAAGACAACATGCTGAATATGGAAGGAATTAGGGCAGCACCACAATGGCTAAAGCACTAGACTTGGTAAAAGGGAGACCTGAATTCGAATTCTGACTTAGTTAATGTCTGTGTGATCCTGGGCAAGTCATTTAGCCTCTTTCAGCTTCACAGTTATAATCTGTAAATTGGGAACAATAATAGCATCAATTTCACAGTGTTGTAAGGATCAAATGAGATGTTATACTCACACATACACACACATATGTGTGTATATGTATATATGTATATAAAGAGAAAAAGAGAGAGTGAGAGAGCTTTGTTATCCTTAAAGAGCTACTAAATGTTAGCTGTTTTTTTTTCTTTTTCATGAGGCATTTGGAGTTAAGTGACTTGCCTAGGGTCACACAGCTAGTAAGTGTCAAGTGTCTGAGGTCAAATTTGAACTCAGGTCCTCCTGAATCCAGGGCTGGTGCTTTATCCACTGTACCACCTAGCTGCCCCCTATTGTTATTTCTCTAATCTAGTTTGGTTATTAAATTAATAGCTGGACTTTGGCTGGACTGATTTTATATCTCCAAAGATAGTTGGAGTTTCTTATGAGATTAGGTATAGAAATTGCTTTGTAAACCTTGAAGCAATATATGTATCATCACTTGTTACTATTATTGTTGTTATTGTTATTATCATATTTAATGTATAAACATCCGTGACCAGATTTGCCATTTACAGGAAGTTACAAAATTTTATGCCTTTTATGAAGGTCTAGGTGGAGAGGTAACTTTTCTATCATAAATACTCAAGGAGACATATTTTTGGAGGAAGTTTTCCTTGAAAACTGCTTTCACATGAGAAAAGAAAAACAAGGCTATTGAAATTGCCCTCCACATTATCTTTTGCATTTTCATTTCTGTCTCTGCAAGAAAGAGGGAAATGTTAGCCTGGAAAATGGAACCACATTTACAGAATTTAAAGGACAATTCACCTGCCCAGAAGTTTTAGTTTTAGTTGGGCAGTAATTTTCTATGACTGAGTTTCTCATGCCATTGACTTTTTTTTCCTTTCCTTTCTTTCTTTCTTTCTTTTTTTTTTGGGGGGGGGCATGAGGGTTTGCCCAGGGTCAGACAGCTAGTAAGTGTCAAGTGTCTGAGGCTGGATTTGAACTCACGTCCTCCTGAATCCAGGGCTGGTGCTTTATCCACTGCACCACCCAGCTGCCCCTACTTTTTTTTTTTTCATTGACTTTCTTATGTTTTCACCCCAACTGTACTTAACTGGGGCACACCCCTCTGTGCAGGCAGGCAGGAAATAAACTGTATGAATGAAGAGAGAGAAGGAGAGTATCAAATGGGTTGTGAAAGCACACAGGTGAAGATGATAAGAAAATATTTGGCATATTATGCACTTCAGAGATAACTTATCAAGGATTTGGTCAGCTTCATTGGCTGCACAAAATGGTTTTGTTATGAGGGAAATTTCCAAGGCCACTCAGCACTGTGACAGTTGTCCATGGGTTTCAAATTTAAGAGAGATTGTGGTCTCTAGAGAATCATTCTTAAAGGCTTCAAAATGAGATCCCCCCACTGCCTTTTTCTTTGGCAGGGAGTAACCTGATCTAGACATTGATGTTTAGGAGGCCAATTGGCATTATGTTTCTAGGGAAGGTTACAGCAATGCAATTTAGGTTTAGATGGTGGAGTTCAAACGTTGTGGCACAAGTGGTGGGGAGGATAGAAAAGCCAGGCAAGAGGATAATGAAAAATAGTCACATTCACCAGTTAGGTGCTTTCAGATCTTGAATTTAGAGCTGGACCAAGTAAATTATCTACTTTGGTGCTGGATTAATTAATTGTACAACATTCAAAATAAGAAAAAAAATGCTACCAAAAACACAGACTAGAGGATGTGGTAAAAATGAATGTGTTATCCAGAAATTACTGATCATCTTACAAACAAGATTGTTAAGTCTGAGTAGAATTGTTTTATAGCTGGATTAGTGAAAAAGTTATCTGGATTTGGAAAGTCAAAAGACCTGGGTTCGAATCCCAGCTGTATTATTTGCTCCCTGTGTAAACTTGGACAAGTCACTCAACCTTTTGGGGTATCATTTCCTTTCTCCATAAAATGAGAGGATTGGATTACATGACCTTTAGGATCCTTTCTAGATTTAAATCTATGACCCTAAAGTTCTTTTAATACTCATTCTATGGCAACAATGGCTGATGGAGTAGTGTGCCTTTCTTGAAAATCCTAATTAGTTTTTTATCTATCCAGAATTCAGTTCCCTGAACAGTTCCCAGCATGTCCAAATGAATAGCTAGCTTGGCACAAGTGGCTTAATAAAGGGCTTTGTGAAGCTGAAATCAAAATATACAATTAAGATATTAGTATTATTATTTCAGAATTGCCTTAGTACCTGATGGATGAGAAAAATTAAGTTGAAGAAGGGCCCAGATAAAGAAACCAATAGGAAAGGACACTGACCTTGTTTGGGAATGAGAAAGAAAAGAAACAAAACTCTTAAGCTTTCCCTATCTTTCATTTCCATAACCCTGAGGTAAAATGCAATAGGCTGGGAGAGATAATAGGGTGGGATGGTTGAGTGAGAGTCTTTCTACTTTTCTTCCCTTGAAACAAGGCCCAGGACTTGAATTACTGTGGGTCCCTCTCCAGAGATCAGGGGATGCAAGTTTGTCATGTGATAAGATGAGATTTGTGATGACTGCCAATGAGAAATATGCATTTCTACCACAACTTTGGACTCAAATGCTCAAAAAGCATTTTGCTCATTGGCTTACTGATCAAGGATTATTGTTCTGTGCTGTTTTGTGCTATTGTTCTATTTCTATTTGAAGTTAAGGTAGGTAGGCTGTCTGCAGCTTTTCCTGTGAATGTACATACCTCTAAGCAAATGATATGTCATGGCTGATGAATTTAAAACTGGCAAACTATATGGGTGACACCACAGAGTAGAAACCAGCTCAATTTTCCACCTTGTCCCTGCCCCCCAGATGTGTGGTCCAGTTTGATGTATATCTCACATGCTGAACTGATTATGGAGGTATTTTAATAGGAAAAATGCCAAATTTAGCCAACAGGTTGAATTTTATTTTAGCCCCATGAGTTAATCTCAGGAAAGAAACTAGGCCTCCCATTTCCCATCCCTTGGCCCTGAAATTTCCTACTTCTATCATTTTGATAATTGTAAATGGTAGAAAAAGAGACATTTAAGGCATATACTTGAATAGTCTAATTTAAGATACAAAGTCAGTCTTACAATTTCAGATTGCAAGGGAAAATCTATAGTCAGGACAAACTGTAAATTGAGCACCGGAATTGCAGCTAGGAAAACTTGGGCTTAAACTTGGTCTCAGGGATAGCTAGGTGGCACAGTGGATAAAGCACAGACCCTGGATTCAGGAGGACCTGAATTCAAATCCAGCCTCAGACACTTGACACTTACTAGCTGTGTGACCCTGGGCAAGTCACTTAACCTCTATGTGCCTCAGTTTCCTAATCTGTAAAGTGGGGATCATAGTAGCAACTACCTTTAAGGGTTGTTGTGAGGTTAAGATGCGAATAGTTTCTTTTTTATCATAAAATATTTTTTATTATTTCTAGTTACATGTAAAGATCATTTTCAAGATTTGTTTTTATAAGATTTCTAGTTCCAAATTTTTCTCCCTCCCTAAGACAACAAGCAATCTGATAAAGGTTATATATGTACAATCACATTAATCAGGGGGCAGCTAGGTGGCGCAGTGGATAAAGTGCCAGGCCTGGATTCAGGGGGACCTGAGTTCAGCTCTGACCTCGGACACTTGACACTTACTAGCTGTCTGACTCTGAGCAAGTCACTTAACTTTCATTGCCCCGAAAAAAGCAAAACAAAAAATCACATTAACCATATTTCTGCATTAGTCATGTTGTGAAAGAAGAATCAAAACAAAAGGGAAAAACTTCAAAAAAAAAGAGATGCAAATATTTTCAAAGCACTTTGCAGACTTTAGGATTCTATAGGAATACTAGTTATTATTATTATAAGAACAAAATGTATTAAGCACTTGTTATGCTCAATTCTCTGTGCTAGGCACTGTAGGAGACAAAAGAATTCATATGACTCCATTTTTCCATTCAAGGAACCACAGTCTAAGAATAAGATGAGATTTAGTACTATGTGACTATACTTGATAGTTTAAGATTTATACAAACATTACTCTGTTAATACTATTTATTGATGATTTCTCCCACGTGGATGGACATAACATCAAACAATGCAGAATGTCCCCCATGCATATCTGACCATACAGGGTAACTCTTGTGTATTTCCTTCTGTGAATATTCCACAGGGAAAGTGATAAAGGAAGGGACCTTCCTTCAGATTCCTTGACATTATGGGGATACCAATGGAGGGTGTAACTGTCCTCTGGGTAATCATCTCTCCTACTAACCCCTTTCTTCCCCCTTTTCTGGACATAACTGTTTTAGGTGATATTTTTCATGCCATTTCCCCAATGTAATTTTTTGATAGTAGGATATGGAAACAAATAACTATGACCCAAGATAAGAAAGCAGTGGCCAGTGGAGGGAATTTTCCACTTTTGGGTCAGGGGGATTTGCTTCTGCTCAGTGTGGTATAAGGGAAAGGGGACTAGATTTATGAGTTATGTGACCTTGGACAGGTCATTTGCCTCTCAGACCCTCTATTTCCCTATCTGAGAAAGGGAGGAAATAACTTGATGGTATCTCTATAGTTTCCTCCAACTGTAAGATGCTATTATTTGACCCCAAGGCTTTTGGTGGGGTTCATTTAGATTTTTACATTACTCTTTCTACAATTCTTTGTCCAAGAATTTCCTGTTTTCAGGTGGCTTCTCTGGTCTGGAGGGGGTCTGAGATTTCTTCTTGAGGCTCCAGAAAACTGGCACTGCCTCAGAGCTTTGGCTGCTGAAGTAGGTTTGATGCCCATTGGCACCAGGCTGTTTCATAGGCAAGTTTTAGGGGTTTTATTCTCCAGGGTTGCTGGGAAGGGTTTGGAGAAAGTTGCCCGATTCACCTTACTATTGTCGGTGGAATGGAGGGGATTTAATTTACCTGGGATATGCTTTGGCAGATCCCTAGGGTGACCTGTCCTGTGTGAGAGGAGGCAACCTCCCCACATATCAAGGGCTTGCATGAGAGAAAGGGCCTGCCTGGGATGGAGCACAGATCTCTAGCCTGAGATTTATTTGGAACTGTTACAAAGGAAACATTATTTAATGAATGATTCCGTGTCACTGAACAACCGGACGTAGTCCCTTACCTTCCTGACACTGGTGCAGACTTGTTAGTTAATACATTCCACCTGTAAGAATCAGCAGGGAAACCCCTACTCTCCTCCCAGCCCCGCCCCACCTTCATGAATTCTTGAATCAAACCTACTGCCAAAACAGCAGAGTTAAAGCTGGAGAACAGATCAGAGTTTGTGATTCTCCAGCCAGGTGGTTCCAGTCATTTGCTTCAAAGACTTTTTCCTGAGGCTAAAAAGAGGTTATTGACAATGTGTGTGTGTGTGGGGGAAGAACCAAAACAAAAAACACCAGGATGTATGGAAGTCAGGAGACTTCTATTCATAGCTTTGTGATCTTGGACAAGTTACTTTTCAAACTCTTTGGGCCTAAGTTTCCTCAACTGTAAAATGAGGTGATTGGGCTAGATAATTTTTACATCTTCAACATCCTATGAATCTATACCAATATGCTGAAGGCTTGCTTCTTTGAAAGCTATTGTCTATGGGGATCCAATCCAGGGTGGGGTTGACTTCATCACTGAGTCATACATTTCCTAGGGATCCTAGAGATTAAATAATGGGCCTGATCCTACTGAAAAAAAAAAGTCATTTTTAGGAGAGGAATTAACTGTCCAACCCTTAGGGTATCAACTAATAACCAGCTTAGTGAAGTAAAAATAATTGCATCTAGGGTTAAGAAGGGACTTGAGCTGTTACCAGTATGCCCTATGAGGATTATGAAGGAACTGGGTATATTATCCTGAAAATGAGAAGATCCTATGGGATGGCAATAGCTGTTCTGGTTTCAATTGCTGGAAGGTCAGTCACAATTAAAAAAAAAAAGTCTAAACCTGTTCCACTTGGTCCTGGAGGAATGGTGGGTGGGAGTTTCAAAGGGACAATTTTAGGCTTAATTTAAGGAAAGACTTGCTAACAATTTGAGCTCTCTAAATGGAATGGGAATAGAGCTAATTCATTGGAGGGTTTCTAGCACAGACTGTATAGTTCCTTGCTGAATATTTGTAGGGAAAAGTGTTGGTTTTTTTTCCCAAAAAAAGGGGTCAGAAATATTGAATTCAAATCTTGGCTTGGACTAGGTGAGCCCTAAAATCCCTCTTAACTCCCTAATTTTTCTATTATATAATTCTGTGAGATCAAAGTCACTTATTAAGCAGCACAGGATAGATTTGAGAGACTTGATGTACATCTAATAGGTCCATGATGTTTTGCTTGCTTATTAAAGTATTTTAGAATTGAAAGAGATTTAAGGAGATCATTTACTCTAAACTCCCGATGCTCCAGATGAGAAAATCAAGAACCCCAAATTATCACTTGTTCAAGTTTACCAATCACCAGTGCCTGGATTAGAAGCCAGACTCATGACTCCAGTATACGGATTTTTCCTCCATCATCATCATCACCACCCCACCACCTCCTCTTCCTCCTCCTCCTTTTCCTTCTTCTTCTTCTTTGATTTGTCAAGAGGGATTATGGGTACAAGGTGGGACAAACGAATTATGATGGCAATAATGATGATCTGGCCTATTTAGCCCTTGTTCAGATGGTAGTTGCATATTCCTAATCCTATGGAAAGCTTGCAATAGAATCAACAAGAAAGTTCATTAACATATCTATGATTTTGTGACCTGACTCTGCCATTTGTAATTCATCAAGCATTTATTAGCTGCTCTTTTGTGTGCAATGTTGCCCATACCACCTGTGTGATGTTGGGCAAATCCTTTACTTTTCTGTGTCTCTAGTTCCTTATCATAAAATATGGGGGTCAGAAACTTACAGTTAGAAGGGATCTTAGAGAACAGCCAATCTAATTTCATTTAAAAAGTAAAGTGACTTGCCCAAGGTCACACAAAGAGTAGGGAGCCAGGATTTAGATTCAATCTTTCTGACCCCTCTTTCCAAGGACTTTATAATTGCTAAAATATCTTCCAAGTCTAACTTTCTATTCTAGTCTAATAAGAATTAGGGAGTTGGGGATAGTTTTGAAAATGGGGAATATGATGTTAGTTTCAACTATTAGCTTTGGGACAGAAGGAAAAGAAGAGATTGATTTGTAGGCCTTCTTCTGTTCATATGTTTGCTTTGTAGATGTTCAGGAAGTTGGCCTTGTTGGCTGATTTGCAGCATTTCCAGAGCACTGTGGAGCTTCTTTGTGGGAAGAGGGTATTTTAGTGTGATATGATATATTTTTTGGGGGGGCAATGAGGGTTAAGTGACTTGCCCAGGGTCACACAGCTAGTAAGTGTCAAGTGTCTGAGGCTGGATTTGAACTCAGGTCCTCCTGAATCCAGGGCTGGTGCTTTATCCACTGTGCCACCTAGCTGCCCCAGTGTGAATTGATATGATAGGAATTTTCTATGACTGAAAGGAACAACCCTTTTCAGGGCATCAGGTTTGATGGCTATTGCCATCAAAATTTATTTAGGTTTCTTCCACCTCTTCTACTTCATTACCTCTCTTGACAAATCTAATAATAAGGATAGGATGGTTGTAGTGCTAATAATAATAATAATAACAATAATAATAATAATAACAATAACTGATGTTTATATAGTAAATTAAAGTTTGCAAAACACCTAATATCTCAGTAAGGTAGATATTACAGCCATTATTATTTCCATTTTACAGATTAAAAACACCCTAAGCCTTAGAGAAAGCAGCATAACCAGGAAATGTCAGAGGTAAGAGACAAAAATTTCTCCTGACTATTCTACCACACTCAAAGCAACCCATCCAACAGTGAGCCCTTCTCAGGATGCCTGTACTGCTTACTTCCTAACATCGTTCATTTGACAATCAACACATCAATAAAATTCAAAGTTGGAAGGATCCTACTCATTGATGCTAAGCCAGTGCTTAGTAAGTGTTCAGCATTGGTTTTGTTGTTGTTTTTTTGTTTAATTTGGTTGTAGGGATCTGTTGTTTCATTGTGTGTGTGTGTGTGTGTGTGTGTGCGCGCGCGCTCGAGCATGCATGTGGGTTTTTTTTTTTTGGGGGGGTGTTCCCAATTGAGGAAACTCTCTTCATCAAGACTAATCAACAACCACTGTGCAATTTATAGTCTTAGAGAGTTGTGCACTACCTCCAAGAGGTTAAATAGCTGGCTCAGGGTCACATGGCCTGTGTATATCAGAGACAGAATTTGTACTAGGGTTGTAGTGATAACAGAAGCCAAATCTCCAGTCGGTATACTTCTCTGCTTCTCATGAAGTCAATAAATGTTCACTAAAAATCATTAATAAAAAATATTTTTACAAGAGCAAAAAGGTTTTTGCACCAGTAATAAATAAGAATTTTGTTTATGAAATTTTTCATCCTCATCTCATCATTCTAAATGTCTATTTCATAACACATATAAATGTTCATATAATGTATAAATAAATATTCATGTAGTAATGGTAAATATTCAACTTGTTTTATAAGGGGGGAATGTGATTTTTAAAAATCGGAGACCTATCTGTCTATCCTATGTCTATTTTTTCACAAGAATAGTATGAGAGATTTAAAAAAATACTTTCCTAAAATATGGTAAGTTATACAGTTATGCCTTTCACATTACGACTTTTCCCAATGTAGTTTTGATATATCATGTGTTGGCACAGGAAATCAAAAGAGAATTTGGGGGGGGAGTTTTGGAGAAGTTTCAGACAACATGTGAAGGCCAGCAGATGACACAGAAAAGGTTTAGAACTCGAAAATGCCCCAAATACATGTATAGTATTATATTACATCAACATATTTTATCTTTTAATACTGTCAACATACACAATTTCTTTTTTAAAGTTAAGTGAAAAGTTAAAGTTTGTGAAAAGAACACAAAAGTCAGCAGATGACACAATTTTATGTAGATTTACCACATCATGGTGACACTGCACCTCTAACTCCCATGATATGGAAGGGATAACTGTATTTACAACATTCCTTTGATCTGGATTATTGGTCAGAATCGTCAAAAAAGAAAAGGAGATGAATATAGTATAATTTGTTCCTAAAGTGATGTTGGCCCTTTATGATCATCAATTTCTTTGTTATATATTTATTCTATTCCTTTACGGATACATTCTAAAAATTTGCCAGGAATTAAAGTTAGTCTCACTGGTTTGTCATTAGCAATCCCTTTTTTGAAAAGTGAAGCATTCTTTGTTCTCGTGTCCTGAGGCACCTCTCCTATCCTCCATGATCTTTGTCAGACCCTGATATTGACTTAGGCCTCACATAGAATTTAATTTGCCTTCTCTCATATACTTTTAGGTGAGCATTTTAGGATTAAGATTACAGTTTAAATCTGAAAGGAACCTTAGATGGCATCTAGTCCAAGGCTGTCATTTATAGATAAGGAAATTGAAGCCCAAAGGGAAAAAAAAATGTTGTCTAAACTCACACAGTTATTAAGTGGCAGAGTTGGGATTTGAACTCAGGAACTTTGCTTGAAAATTCAGTCCTTGTCTTTGTCTGTATCTGCTCTTGGTGCATTCCATGGCCCCTGCTAAATGACAAACGATATGAGGGTTCTGCAGCAACCAGTGTAGCATGTCAAAGAGAGTCGGTATTTAATAAATGTTTATTGAATGAATGAACATCCCCACTTTACTCCCCATTAATCATGATGTGTTTTTTCAGACTTTTTTACTATCTTGGTCTTCCTTCTTTGTATGTGAGGTTTCTTTTAAAATGTGCCTCTGAGAATTAAATACAATACTCCAAATGAAACCTGACCAATGTCAAGTACAATGAAACTATTATCCCCCTTATCTGGCCACTATATTCTTATTAATCCACCCTAAACTCTCATTAGCCTTTTCAGCAACCTCCAAACACAGCACACTTTTGGCTTATATCAAGTTTATGGTCAACTCACTCCTCTCCACCCTTTCAATCCTGCCCTGCCCCCTCCCATCTTTTCCAATGGAGTCACTTCTCTAAATGCCTTTGTGGGGAATTCAATAGGGAATTAATAAGGGATGAACAAAGAGATTATTAGTAAGAAGCAGTGAAGTCTCAGCTGAGGTTACCATGGATCCACAGCATGAGAAACCAACCCAACCTCCATGGTATTGTGATTTTCATCAGCAATAAGCTATACTTTGCCCTGCCCAGGGACTTCACTGTTAATTTCCCACCAGTGCTGATGAACTCAAGAGTTCAAGGAAATGAAAAGGAATTGCTCATTATAGGAAGGTTCCTGATTCTGCCCTAAGATGGACTCCTTTTATTCCACATGCCCATTGTCTTCATGTTGTTTCCTTGATGTTCAAGGCTTCTCCTTTTATAAGGCAATGACTTATGGTCACATCTTTTCCCTTACCTGCCCTCTCTATTTTCCCCTTAACTGACTAGCTTTTGTAATACATAGAATTAGGTAAAGATTCTGAGGGACATTGGCTTGAATTACTTCTCAAGGGAGTACATTTGCATTCTCAATGGAGCCTTCTGGAGATACAATGCCTTAACTCTTATTTGTGATATAACCCTAGAAAAGTCACTTAGACTCTCAGTTTTCTCATCTATATAGTGGATATTTCAATACTTACTTTCTTACTTAATGCCTACCTTACACAGTTTTGGGGAGGAAAGTACTTTTTTAAACCACAAAGTTATATGTATATATGATATCATTATATTAATAACCCAGGAAGAGTCACTCTAAAGTGGAAAATTTTAGGCTCCTTGGGAAGCTGGCGAGGGAGATTTTATATTGTGGATAAGAGGTAGTGATCTAGGGACATTGGCCTGAATCATGGTATATTGAGACCTCACACCTTTCTCTGATAAGATGAGCCACTGGGAGTAAGAATGGAGGTTAGTCCTTTGTCCCTAGCTCCCTTCAGACTCTGATCCTGAAAGCTCCAGAAGATTCTTGGTAGAGTATTACAACTAGTTTGTGATTTCATTGATGGAGACACTTCCTCAGTCATGCAGATCTCAACCCACACATGCCTTCTTAACCTGCAAGATTCTTTTCCATGTGCTCTCAATAAACCATTTACAGAGAATCTATTTGTATGGCCTTGGGCAATTCACCTGGTGTCCCTGACCACAGTTTCTTCTTTGTCAAATGAAGGATTCAACTAGGTGACCTCCAACTTCTCTTCTACATCTAAATCTGTGATTCTAGACCAACATGCTGTAGGCCTTCCTCAAGACCTTAGCCTCTGGGTACCAGTAGAACCCTTGGTTTTCTCCTATTATCTCAAACTCTTATCACCTGCCTGCCTTACCTCCTTTTCTGATTGTATTTCACCTGCATCAGAGGTGTACTGGAGCCACAGCTCACACTGACTCTTGAAAGCCCATTATTAAATTTTCATTTATACTTCAGAGTTAATGGGCAAACATCACAAACTAGGGCTTGATTTATTTTTATGTTGACTCTCTCTGCTTAAGAAAGTGATGAAGAAAATGTCAACATTGCATATTAAACTAAAGAGTATGTCTAGTGTTTTTTTTTTCCCTGTGAGCTGAGTGTTAAACATTTGCCAGCTAACCTCCTGAATACCGTTCTTTCTGTCACTTATTCCATGTGGTAAAGAGCAGAAAAAGAGCAGCTATATGCCACAGTGGATAGAGTGCTTGGCCTGGAGTCAGGAAGACATCTTTCTGAGTTCAAATCTGGCCTCGGACACTAGCTGTGTGACCTTCAAAAAGTCATTTAACCCTGTTTTCCTCAGTTTCCTCATTTGATAAATAAGTTGGAGAAGAAAATGGCAAACTGCTGCGGTACCTATGACAAAGAAACTCCAAAAATGGGTTCGTGAAGAGTCAGACATGACTGAAACAGGAATGAATAACAACAAAAGAGCACAGAAGAAATAGTATGCCTTTTCCAGATTTTATTGTTTTTACCACAGGAAAAGCCTAAGGCCATAAAGGTAAGGGGTATATCAGGCCTTTTTTGTATTTCAAAGTCTCTGTTATTGACCTTGGGAACAAGGTGGGGATCTTGGTAGGTGGGAAGCAGGTACTCATAACTTCTGAAATGCCTTAAAATCTGCAAAGAATTCAGAATCAACTTTCTTTCCTTTCTCCACTCCCAACTTTTTCTCTCATCTTCAACCCTTCTGTTCTCCTCTACAAGACATGAAGGCATATTGCATTTTCACACAAGAGAAATGGTTAAAAGGTATAAATAAATTAGGCTCGTCTTGTCTGAGCACTCGGCATGAGGTAGCATAAGACAGAGATTTTTACTCATTATTCCATAACGGTTCAAAGCTCGATACATTTCTGAAGTCTCTTCTGGTTTGCTTTGAATGTCTTCTGTTTAGATTTGCCTTTCTTGTTTGCTATGATTGGGTATGTACTTTTGGAGATGAATGTCATAAAAATTCGAGGCCCTTTGATGTTTCTAATATAGGACATGAATGTTCAACAGACGAAACTTATTTCAGGATTAACAAAATCACTATCAAATGCAGGGACACAATTAAAAAAACTTGTGTTGCAAAAGGCCTAGTGCAATCATCCTCCTCCCTTTCCCCCAATAAAAATCAGCCATTTGGGGTAATAAAAGATTAAATACTTTTAGGAGAGAATATAGTTCTCTAGTGTATTAAGAAAACATTAAACTAAAATAATCTGACCTTAAAGCTAAGTTTGGGACATAGATGACAAAATCATTCTGTGTGGTGGATAAAGTCTTAAACTTAAATAATAGGGGTTGGAAACTTCTAGGCAAATTCTATTGCTTTGGTTTTTGGTGGGATAGGGAAAGGTAAGTAAGCAGGAATCAAGGAGAACAAGCTCTTTTGTTTCTCTTGGTAAGGGAAGACATTAAGTTAGAAGGAGGAGAATTCAAAATGTAACAATGCTCTATGGTCCCCAGGTTCTAAATCTGTTCCATTAGTTTTTTTTTATATGTGTGTGTTTCCAAAGAATCCAGAAGTGGTCATTTAACCCATCCTTTCCATCATGGTCCAGTGGAAGGAGCATAGAGTCAAATTAAAGGCATTAGGTTAAAAGTTAAAGGAGATAGGTGGCACAGTGTGCTGGGCCTGGAATCAGGAAGACTTGAATTGAGATCTAGCCTCAAATACTTACTGGCTGTGTTATCCCAGGAAAGTCACTTGATTTCTATTTGCCTTTGTTTTTGTCATTCAGTCATTTTCCAGGCATGTTCGACTCTTCATGACCCCATTTTGGGGGTTTACTTGGCAAAGATATTGGAGTGGTTTGCCATTTCCTTCTCCACCTCATTTTATAGATGAGGAAACTGAGGAAAACAGGGTGAAGTGGCTTGCCCAGGGTCACCCAGCTAGTAAGAGTCTGAGGCCAGATCTGAACTCAGCAAGATGAGTCTTTTTGACTCCAGGTTGGGCACTCTATCCACTGAGCCAGGTATTGTCTTAGTTTCCTAATCATTAAAATGGGAATGATAATAACACCTACCTTCCAGGGGTTTTTGTTCCTTTGTTTCTTTGTTTTTTTGAGGATTAAATGAGATCATTGTAAAGTGCCTAGAATAGTACCTGGCACATAGTAAGTTCGGTTTAAGTGTTAGGTATTATTATTACATACATAAGGTATATTGACAGTCTGTATGGTGTCTTCTAGTTCTGAATCATACAATCCCAATATCTTTTCCTCTCTGCTTTGGGGCTGGCTTGGCAAAAGGTTAGATGGTCAGAGTACAAGCTGCATGGAGTATTTTTTCTATCCCACTTTAAGCACTGGACAAGGCTAAATTGATTTACTTTCTTTTCAGTCACTTGTATCGGGGTAGATGTCAAATATTTAGGGGAAAGGGGGGCATAAAGGGTGAGGGTGTGGACTGGGGAAGCAGTGTTGTGTAAAGGGAATTGAATGTTGATGTAATTGAAATTATGGACAAATAGTTAATGATTTTGGAATTTGTGACTGATAAGTTTAATTTTCCAACCATCCCAAGCATATAAAAATCTGCTACAAAACAAAAGAATGTGCTTTCTTTTAAGTGTTAGTCCTGGAAAGATTTTGAGACCTAGAAATTTTTAGAATGTCTAGGCAACTTTGGCTTCAGAACATCTTTATCTCTGAATTTATAGTTAAAATGGGAATTTAGAGACAATTCTGTTTTAGTCTTGAATCCATCCTTTCCAACTAAATCACCATCCCCCCCCCCAAAAAAAATCCAAAACCAACGAAACAAAAAACCAGTAATGGTGGAAACCTCAACTGGGAGAAAAGCAGGGAAGGGTAGACAGATTCAGGAATGTTAGAAAACTGACAACATATCTGGATATCATCCTGATTTTATTTTTGTAGTTCATTTGCCCCAAGTACCGATTTATTTCATTTTAGTATTTTTGCCTCTTTGGATAACAGAAGGGTAGAGGTAGAAGGTATCTTAGAATTCAAATAGTCTGTTTCATTTTTTAGAAGAGAAATTGAAGCCATGAGAGGTGAAAATCATATAACCAGCAACAAGGATGGGACCCTAAGCCTAGAATTCCTTTCACTCTGGCATGCTTTTTGGACAACTTGAAACGTCACTATAGATCTTTTTTGCTTTAGAAATAAACACAAAGGGGGCAGTTAGGTAGTGCAGTGGATAAAGCACCAGCCTTGGATTCAGGATGAACCTGAGTTCAAATCTGGCCTCAGATTTGACCCTGGGCAAGTCACTTAACCTTCATTGCCTGAAACAAAAAAGAAAAAAGAAAGAAAGAAACACAAAGAGGTTAGATGCAGCAGCTAATGCGTCCTTCTAAGAATTTTTTTTTTTTTTTTTTTTGCAGGGCAGTGAGGGTTAAGTGTGACTTGCCTAGGGTTACAGAGGCTAGTAAGTGTCAAGTGTCTGAGATCAGATTTGAACTCAGGTCCTCCTGAATCCAGGGCCAGTGCTTTATCCACTGCGCCACCTAGCTGCCTCCCCCCCTTCTAAGGATTTTACTCTTATTTCTTGCATTATTCCTTTTTTTTTTTTCTCTTACACTGACTCTAATCCTTCCCCAGCCTCCTAAATTGGGGTTCAAGGTTCAGCCCCTGACCCTTTGCTCTGCTCTTTCTCCATGTTCTCTCGGATATTTCATTTCATTTTGAGGACTTGAAATCTTCCCTCTATGCCTATTATTTCCAAATTACTTTATTAGTCTAATTATAGGAAGTTATTTCTCTTTCCCTCACAAATAATCTAGCTTATATAAAAGATGAGTATAGCATAAAATCAGTGTTTTGTTTTCCAATGTATATCTATGCATGTTTGCCTTTTAAAAAGTACTTCCTTTTAGGAATACAGCCTATATTTGTACTAAGATGCAGTAATTCCTACCCTAACCTCTTCTTGGTTTCCATATTACTAGCATGTTGGATATATTTATTATATGTGCCAGCATTATCTCCACTTCAATGAGTCTAAAGTGAAAAGCCACCATCTCTCTTCCTGAAATGTCCCCATATTCTATACCTGTTGTAACCTCTGTTTCAAGGAACAGTAGAGGCTTCAGGCTGAGGGGGATTAAGAGAGGAAGGAAGTGACAGGACAAAGAAAAAAGCATGGTGGTTAAAGTAAGAATGGAAGGGACATAGGAATAAGCAACAGTGATATCATTCCTTGCCATGTACCTGTTCCTTGATTCTGTTAGTGCCGCCCGTGTTGCCCCATTATGGGTTAGTTAGGGCTACATGGGTACAGAGGTCTTTAGCATAAAGGAAGCTAGATAGCATAATGTATAGAATGCTGGGCATGGAGTCAGGAAGACCTGTGTTCAAATTTGGCCTTCGATACTTATTATGTGACCTCGGGGAAGTCATTTAACTTCTGTCTGTCTCAGTTTCCTCGATGGTAAAATGGAGATGATAATAGCACCTACTTTCCAAAGTTGTTTTGTGGATCAAATGAGATAATATTTGTGAAGTTCTTACTACAGTGCCTGGCACATGAAAGGCACTTAATAAATTCTTGCTTCTCTCTGCCACACTCCCTTCCCCTTTAAGGGTTCAGATTGCTGAGATGGGGAAGCACTGGCCCTGTTTGAGTTCCAGCTTACAACAATCCCATATTTCTTGCTCTTGTATTGTAAATACTAATCCTGATGAGAATATCTGCATTTATACCTGAGATCAGCCCTTTGGGAAGTCTGTTTTTAACATAACTTCTAGAATTATGTTGCTATATTCCTTTACCTGCTCAAGGAAGGAATTAAGCTATATATGTACCAAAACTTTTTATTGTCCATTATTATATGTTCTCTTTGTCATAAAGTACTGTTTATCCATTGATTGATTGGTTGACTGTTGCACATCCTTCATTTTAGAAGAGAACCAGTGATATCATGGAGTGATGTTTTGACTCTTCATCAATTGGATTTAAGTGAAGCAGAATTTCAGTCATCAGAGTCCAGAGGCAGGACAAGTCAAGATGACTGGTGATGCCCTGGGACACAGTGGATGACCTTGGTGACTTTGATGTCTGACCAAGCTTGAAGCCCTCCACAGTGCCTGTTTCAGCAACCTTTGTGGCTGTTGGAACAAATTGTTCTTGCCTGCCCATTCTACTAGGGGAAGTCTTCGCATGCTTGGGGTAGACATCTATCCCCCTAGCTCACCAGTGGGTTTGAGGTTTGTCAGTTACCCTCGACCTGTTTTGGTTCCTCTACTGAGACAGTTTTACTGGAGTCTGTTTGCTGCACATGCTACAGCTTCTTGGAGCCACAGGTGAGAGTTGGGTGAAGGTTGTCACCAAAGGTGGATGGGCAGCCCAGAAAAGGGATCAGTAAGCCATCATGCCAGAGGTGCTAGTCCTCCCTGAACACCCCATATACCCCTATACCTGTTACTGATTGCATATAAATATGCTTTGTGCAACATCCTATCATACATGTCTATTTCAATGGGGAGCCAATTCCATTTTTTTTTAATTTGGATTCTGACATTCAACATATTAGCTCTTTCTCTAAGCTTAATCTGAGTGTGTCTTATAGACCTTTTTCCAAGTTACTGAAAAACTGTTGAAGGGCATGAGACCAAGGACAGATCCTTTGGACTTTCCACTTTGGACCTCCTTCAAAGTAGATGTTGAGCCCTCAATTACTACTCTTTGAGTCTAGACTAGAAGCCATCTGAAGGCATGGATAATATTTTATACATCTCTGTATATCAAATACTTAAGATCTTGTATTATAAGAAGTAAGTTATATGTAAATAGTTGCTGATTACAGTTATGAAATTATGTGATTTGCCTTGGATCAGTTGGTTAGTGGCAGAGTAAGATTAGTCAAGTGTCTTCCTACCAAAGCCAGCTGCTTAATCTATTGGACCAGTTTTGTCCTGATAAATTGTTCAAAGGTGGGAGCTTTTTTTTTTTTTTTTTTTTTTTTTTTTTTTTTGCAGGGCAATGAGGTTGCCCAGGGTCACACAGCTAGTAAGTTTCAAATGTCTGAGGTTGGACTTGAACTCAGATCCTTCTGAATCCAGGGCTGGTGTTTTATCCACTCCACCACCTAACTGACCCTTGAGGCAGGAGCTCTTGCATCTTGTCTTCATATCCCTCATGCCTACCAGAGTTCCTGGCATATAGTAGGTACTTGATACATGTTTGTTGTATGATTGATTTCTGTTGTGCACAGATTGATCTCTCTTTCATATTGAGTATACTAAATATTAGCTAAGCCAATCATGGTGGTTCTGATTTGACAGGAATAGATGAAGGAGCCATAGTGTCAGAACAATTAATGGATTATCCATGATGGCAAGGTGGAGAAGGAGATTTTATCCCTAGAATCCAGACCTTTACTTCTCTCTTCTGTATTTCCTAGAGTGCGGAATGCCAGTTTAAACTGTTTGTGTTTCAACCTTAGAGGAAAAAGTCACATTTACAATAACAAAATCCTAATAGATGAGGGGCAGCATGACATGATGATTGGAAGGCTGGCCTTGGAATCAAGAACTGCTTAATAGATCTTGTTCATATAAACTTATTTGCATCTTTTTTCTATTACATTGTAACCCCCTTGAGGGTAAGGACTTTCCTTTACCTTTCTTTGTAAATCCAGAGGGGTGCTTGGCACATAATAGTGCTTTATAAGTTGTTATTGACTTGACTTGAAAACTAGGTTTAAGTCTTGCCTCTGACCCATACTCATTGCTCATGGCAATTCTTTAAGACTGAAAGTTGCAGACCAATAGCTGTTCACTTGGTGGATAGATCTCCTCTTTTGTGAGGTCCCCTGAAGTGGTAAAATCTCAGGTTTGAACCCCAAATCAAAACAAAAGTAATAGAAAAGATGTTTGATTTAAAAAAAAAAAACTTTGTTCAAACCTGTGATTTAATTGGCATAGAGAATTCCCGATATGTAAACTTCTTCCATGGATGCTGACACTTTATCTACAAGTCATAGCCTTAGAGTTTTCATATGGACACAAAGAGTTTAAGTGAGTTGCCCATGGTCACATAGCTAGTATGTGTCAGAGACGGAACTTGACTCCATGTCTTCTTGACTATACATTATTCCGGGGCAGGGGTGGGGGGGAGCTTTATTTCTGAGTTTGGGTTAACTTGGAGGGGGGTGTTTCCCATTATCCATCTATTATCCACATTCTGTTAATAATAAGGAGATCTTGATTACTTTTGTCACACCCTAGAAAAGACAAAAATCATGTTCTAAGAATCATTTGCATTTAATCCTAAAAATGAGGCTAGAGCTGTGTGAGAAATCATATTAGTAAGGCTTTTTTTTTTTTTTTGGTGAGGCAATTGGGGTTAAGTGACTTGCCCAGGGTCACACAGCTAGTAAGTGTCAGGTGTCTGAGGCCGGATTTGAACTCAGGTACTCCTGAATCCAGGGCTGGTGCTCTATCCACTGCCCCACCTAGCTGCCCCAAGGCATTTATTTTTCAATGGGGATTCCATTTGGAAACTCTGTTTGAGTGATTCATTCATGTTGCTGCCCTCCTCTCATTCGGATTTCTAATCAAAGTGACCTACTTGTTGCTCCCCAAAATCAATATTCTATTTCTTGCCTCTATGACTTTGCACAAGCCATGCCTTACCCCAGTAGAAGGAACTCTCGACCTTTGTTTGGGTTTCTGGCTTCTTCCAAGGCTCAGCTCAGGCGCCACATTCTATGGGAAGCCTTTCTGAGTGTCCTAGTTCAGGGATTCTTAACTAAGGGTTCACAGACTCCTAAGATAGATTTCAAGGGGTCCATGAACTCAAATAGGAAAAAATGCATCTTTATTTCAATGTAACTGGATTATTTTGTAGATTTATTTTTTAAAAACATTATCCATTTAAAATTATTATTGAGAAAACGGAGTTCCTAGGCTTCATCAGACTTTCAAAGGAGTCTGTGACACAACAAAGATTGTCTGCTGCCCTAGTAATTACTGCTTTCACCCATTTAAAATTACCACAGGTGTACTTAGTCACCAGCTTTTATATCGTATCCCCATTCCATGCAATTTAGGTTCTCTTAGGGCAGTCTTTTTGGTTTTCACTTTTCCATCATTTTTATATTTTACTTTATAGATAAAAGGGTTTTTTTACTATGATATATTATAACACATATATGTACATACATACATATATATGCATAAAAAATCTGCAGTAGCACAGTGCCTGACACATAGTAGGTACTTAATAAATACTTCTTGGTTTGGACTGGAAATGAAGCCTTTCTCAAGAGCCTTGAAAAATAGCTGTGGGGCCCCATAAATACCGCTAAGGGTCAGCTTTCACCTGACAAATGACACACCCGCACACCTTGTTATGAGTGGAATTAGCAAAGTAGAAAGATGCTGAGTTAAGATGACAGGGAAAGTGTTTTAAGCTGGGCTCATTTCCTCTTGATTGTTCTTGGCTGCAAAGTCCTCTAAGGGCACAAAGTCTTGGCCAAGTTGGCCTTCGCCTCTGCTTTCCCCCCACCACTTGGCATTACTGAAACGCATTAGAAGCCAAACACATTTCTCTTTCAGAGGCATCACAACTTAATCAAGTTATTGAAGAAGAAGAAAGCAAGCCCTTTCCTTTCTTGCCTAATCTACCTTCCCCGTACAGTAATTGACATGAAATGTGAGTCTTACAATTGGGGTAAGCCACCACATTGCCTCCTGTCTTCAACTGACTCATGTCATCAAACTGCCCCTTCCCATTATTATTATTTACTATTCCTAGAGCTCTGGAAGCATACACAGCCCATACAATAACTCTGATGGTGCCAAAACAAATAGCGTCTCTGCCCAGAACTGCTTATGGTTTAGAGACAAAAATGATACCATTCGAAAGAAAAATGCAGAGTAGAGAATTTAGATCCCTTTTTTGTCTTTCTTCTTCAGCTGGTATCCCTGTTGGATTGGCTTTTGTGGAAGAAGCATACCTAAATAATTTCCCAGTAAACAATAAGAAGGATCAAGTATTTTAAGAACCTTATAAATATGCAAACCAAACCAAAACAAACAAATTAAAAATACATTTCATTGATTTCAACTTTTTTTTTCCTGGGTGTATGGAGCTGAATTCAACAATGAAGAAGAAAGTTTGTTTCTGGGTGATTAAAAGCAAAATATTAGGTGATGAGTAAGGAAGAGAAAGGATGGGAAAGTGACACGGATGACTCAGTGTTTGTTTCCTTGTTATTTCATTTTCTATATCTGCATTTTGCACAATGTCTTAAATGATCCTGAGCTGCTTCTTGAAACAAAGGCCCAGTTTTTAAAGCTTACTATTCTTCTGGTGATGCTGTGTACCTGTGAGTCATGGAATTACTGTAGTCTGAAGAATTGAAATTAAAGATCACCTAAAGGACAGTGGAGGTGTACCTAATGGATGTGAGCAAGCTGCAGTACATATAAATGGGAAATAACACAAGAGAAATGGTGTAAGGGATGTCACCCGACACATGAATGACCAGGGAAAAAAGGTGGGCTTGGCACATGGTGAAAGTGAGGTAGAACTGTTGTATCATCCATGTGTTCAGTTATTCACACAGTATCAAGAGAGCTGGAAGGAAATTTATCTTCTTTCTTATCCACACAGTATCAAGGGACCTAAAATGGGGCTTCTAATGCATGGTATATGTAGGGGGCTGGGAGAGGGAGGAGGTTGGAGAAATTAATGAGGAAATGGACGAGTCACACAGGATGGGAAGTTATGGAAGGGCTGCAATCTGCTCATTGGAGGGCATGTCAACATGCATGAGATCACAAAACCATCTAGAATACTGATGTAACAACTTTAGAATCTTAGAAAAGCTGTTATTGGTATGAGCTGAATCCCAGAATTCTGTGAGCCCAGAGGCCCTCTAATCTAATGTTTATGGTTATGGTTATGGTTATAGTTATGGTTATGGTTATGGAGAACTTTTACTACCAAAGACTTTAAAGCCTGTATATCTTTTAAAATAAATGACTCCTCTTTTCCCCTGAATCCTCTTCTTGTCACCCCTGTTACCTCGTTGTTGTCAATTCCTGGGCTCATCCCGAGTCCTTGCAAATCGTTCAAGGGATGCAACAATCTCTTAGAGAAAGCCTTTTCAACTCTCTGTCCCTTATTTTTTCATCTGTAAAATAAAAAGGTCTAGATTAGATTGATGAAGTAAGTTCTAGATCACAAATTCTATAAATATATCATAATTGTGTAAGTAAGAGGCAGCATTATATGATGGAGAGAGTGATGACCTTGAATTTAATTAGACCTAGGCTCAAATTCAGTCTTAAGTGACTTGGCCAGCTAGAAAGTCTTTATCTTCTTCAAGTTTCAGTTTCCATATCTGGAAAATGGGGATAATGTTAGCACTTTTACAACAAAATTGTGGGGCCAAATGAGATAATGTATATACAACACTTTAAAAATATTAAAAATCTATCTGTACATAGGCACATATGTATATGTACACATATAGATAAATTATACAACTACATGGCTGATATTATTAATACATTAAGTCATTATAAGCTATTAACACCCAATTCATAGCAATGCATCAGTTGCCTAAAAACAAAAAAAGAGGCATTGATGGATAGATAGGTTCATCTTGACTATAAGAAGCATTTTATGGGATAACCTAATGGGATTCCTGTTGTGAGACTTGCTGGAGCTGGGAGTCAATAGTGGTAGTGAAGGCAAATTTCCCCAAGTATTAAGGAAAAGGATTATCTTTTATGAACTTCAGAAATGACTTGTATGTTCTGTGGAATGGCTCTGATTAGATGCATATACATCTATTTAACTACTTTCTTATTTTTCTTTAGGAAAGGGAAGTTAAGTGGTCAATGATTGTCTAGGAATATGGTTAGAATATTCAGAACCTGCCAATCAGAAGGCTTCTTAAATTGGCTGAGTGATAGCAATGATTTAACACAAAATCACAGAATCTTCGTTTGGAATTAAAAAAAAAAATCTCAAGGGTTATTTAGTTCTGTCAGGATATTATTGGGAAACTTCTCTCTGACTTCTCATATAGAAGACCTCCAGGAAGGATTGGCTTTTTTTCTTTTCTTTTACTCTCTAACATTAAAAGGGAATCATCATCCTTGTAAAAGTTGGGAACCACAAATCTAGCTGACATCTCTTCATCTTGTACACAAGAATAATTTGTGAAACTTTGTCAGATGATGTGTTAAAATTCAAGTATGCTATTTCTATGGTATTTCCCTAATAATCCCAATTTAGGAATTCTATCCAAAAAGGAAATAAGGTTAGTCTGGTATGATTTGTTCTTGATAAAGCTTGCTCCTAGGGATTACTGTTTCCCTTTCTAAATGCTCACATTCTATCACTTTATAATGTGTTCTCTATTTTTGCCAGAAATTAACATCAGGCTAAGTGCTCTATAGTTTGAAGAATAATCCCCTTTTCCTAGTTTTGAAAACTGAGATGACATTAGCCCATCGTCCTTCTTGTGATATCCCAGAGTTGTAATTAGGCTGGGACAATCAGAGCTTTGACAGAGGGTGTCTGTATCCAGGATGGGACACTTCCTCTCCGTGATGGTCTGGAGACTTCTGTTGCTAGGCTTCATACCTCCTTGTCCTTGTCTTCCTCATGCTACATGGAAATGCCTCTTCTCCCTTTCTGGCCTGAGACTGCTGTTCCCAGGATCTGTTGCCTTGTCACCTAACTCAACCCCTATCTTACCCCCTAGACCCCACTGAGATGGCAGCTGGACTCTCTTGGGGACAAACTACCCTGTTTCTTAGCATAGCTGCATGATCACATCATCTGCATTGCTTCTGTGTTATTCCCTCCATAACACTCTTTTTCCATGTTAAAAAATCCTAATTACAGCTTTGAGAATCTCTCCTGTTTTCTAGAATCTCTCAAAATTCATCAAACCTTTTTACCTTCTCAAGTCTGGAGATGATACTAATATTTATTCTCCATAATTATTACTTTTCACTGACAGAAACAAATATCACTTTCTAGATGTAGTGCTGGACTGGAGTCACGAAGGCTCAATCTCTGTGAGTTCAAATCTAGCCTCAGACACTTACTAGCTGTGTGATTCTAGGCAAGTCACTTAACTCTGTTTGCCTCGTTTCCTTATCTGTAAAATGAGCTGGGAAAGGAAATGGCTCATTCCACTGGATTTGGCAATAAAATCCCAAATCGGATCAAGAAAAGTCACACACAACTGAACAGCAACAACAACAGGTCACTTCAAAATTCCTCTTACCTATATGCAGCAGATAGTTGAACCCAGTCAGTCTGCAGTCCTGGGCAGTTCAGGACATTCTTTTCTTTTTTAGTAGAGATTGCTGAAGGTTTAGAACTTAGTGAAAAGCATAGGTGTCTAAGGCCAATGTCTTCTCAGTTGGCTCTGAGAAGGCACTTAAATCCCTGGAAAGCTGAAAGAGGACCAGTGGGACCTAAGGCTTGTGGCTGGATCCTTCACAGAACTCATCTTTACAGTGGTTGAGCCATGTGAGCTCTTAGGAACTCTAGAAGATAAATTTACCACTTTCTTTTCTTTTCTTTTTATGTTACTTCTTTCTTCTTTTCCTTCTTTCTCTTCTGTCACATTTCCCTTCTCCTTTACTCTCCAATTCACATTCATTTTCTTTTCTCTTTTTGCCTTGGTCTCCCCAATGACACACAGGAATTGCTTATCTCCATTGGCTATCCAAGGAGTTAGATGTTGCAGCATTATCTTCTTTTGTGTTGTATGCCTCAAACATGAAAAAATATACCTAATTTCTTAATTGCATGTGCAAGAATTGGAGAAATGTGTACTGATCACATATTCATCTTTTAAATTAGAACTCTAGAAATGACATTGTGTGCATCATCACAGGACACTAAGTATTTTCACTGTTATACCAGGAACCATGAGTTTTATGCCATCATCTCAGTGATAACTTTGAAGTCAAATTAGCCCCATTGCATTAGGATGCCTAATTCTTCTTGTTTGTTGTCTACATTTTGGGCATTTGTGTATAGACATTTGAGGCCATGGATTTTTACTACTGACTCCTTTCTTGAATTTGTCCAGGAAAGAGGCACTAAGGCCTCTAAGGCTAGTAGTTATTTGAATGAAAAAGACACAGAAGGGAGATATGTTGTGCCAGTAGAATTGACAAGACTTAATAGTTGATTAGGACATGGGGGTAGAAGAGGTGAATTGGAGAGATGAGTCAACCGTGACTCCTAGGTTGTGAGCCTGAATGACAGGAAGAATGGAGGCAATGTAAACTGTAACAGGGAAGCTAGGGGAAAAGGGTTGTCTTAGTTTGGCTGTGTTGCATTTGAGAAGCCTATGGGATACCCAAATAGAGATGTCAATCATCCAGTTGGAAATATGAGAAAGGATATCAGGAGAGAAGAGGAGAGATCAGCCGAACAATCCTCCCAAGAATTCTGGGGGATGTCATGCATAGTTGTGAGAGACACCTTCATAGAAATGAAATAAATCAACAAGACAGAAAATGGAGAAAGAGGAGAGGCCTCAGAAGAGATCTCTAGGATATACCCACACATCAAGGGTAGGGCATGGACAATCCTACATAAGTGAGTAAGAAGGGTCAGTCAAAAAGAAAACCATGACCCAAAAGAGTTACTAAAAAGCCCATGAATGAGAGAAGATCCCAAAGAATTATTCAACATTGTCAACATTGATGACTTTGGAGAAAGCAGTTTCAGTCAAGTGGTGAGAATGGAAGCCTTATTGTAAGGGACTGAGAAGTGACTGGGAAGAAAAGAAGTAGAGGTAATAAGTGTAGATAGCTTTTGGTGTGTGTGTGTGTGTGTGTGTGTGTGTGTGTGCGCACGCGCGCGCAGTCTAGTTTTATCTGATTCTCACTAATAGCGAGGAAGTGTTACTTGGGTGGACATTATGGGGATCTTGGAGGAAAGGAAACAATCGAAGAGAGGAGATATGAGTACAGTCTGAAATGTGCCTTGGATTTCTAGATAAAGGATTCAGAGGAAAGATGTTCATGACTTTTCAGGGCCTTTCAGTAATTATCAGCACAGATATACTGATGCCACAGTGAGTATTCACAGAGAGGCTACACTGCCTCTTCAATGAACCTACATTTACAAAATGTTCATCTTTTATTATCTGGGGAAAGAGTATTTTTATGTGGTGAAGTTACAGGAAAGGTGGAGTACTGATAGGGCTTGTAATGCTAGAATGAATTTTGCTTTAAGAAGGTTTTCTGTGGGGGGCCGCTAGGTGGTGCAGTGGGCCCCAGATTCAGGAGGACCTGAATTCAAATCTGACCTCGGACACTCGACATATACTAGCTGTGTGACTCTGGGCAAGTTACTTAACCTTCATTGCCCTGCAAAAAAAAAAAAAAAAAAGGTTTTCTGTGCACTGAAATAGAAATTCAGAATTTTAGAACAAGAAGAAACTTGAGTGATACTGTCAGAGACTGAATTATAATATGTTAGGGTCACAGATTTAGAGTTGGAAGGGAGATCAGGACCCTTTAGTTCATCTTCCTCATTTTACAGATGGGGAAACTGAGGTCCATGGATATAATGCTGGCCTTAGAGTCAGGGATACTTGGGTTAGAATCCTGCCTCAGATACATTAACTATATCCCAGTGGGTGGAGTGGTGGGTTAAGTCAAGAAGACCTATGGTCTAATCTCACTTCAGATACTGACGGTATAGTCCCAGGCTGGTCATTTAAACTCTGTTTCCTCATATGCAAAATTTGGTTCATAATAGCACCTACCTTAGAAGTTCTCAAGATGTAATAATGTATGCAAAAAGCTTTGTGGACCTTGAAATACAATATAAATACTAATCTCTATAAAGTTCAGGAAACTGAGAAGCCAGAGAGGGGAAGTGACTTGGCTAAGATGTCACATCACACTGTTTCGGTTTTCACAGTAAGGTCTTGAATAAATGTTTTGTCGATTTGTCTGATTTCTTGGTTTCTAGACTTTTGTTAGAAGCATTGTGATCACTGCACAGAATGACAAAAATAGCTATTTCCAGATATTTTCCTGAAATATTCCCCACATCTATACTTCTCAAACAAATTCTGTTTATGTATTATCTTTTATTGCATTAATTGACTGTCTCCCAATTTCCTTTCTGCTATATGCATTAGTTCACTGGCCCAGATTATTAGAAAAATCAATTAAACAGAACTGTCTGGCATGGAAGTGTTTCCAAAGGGGCTGTTGAACATTCTTAATTCTTTATCTGATTTCTAGATAGTTCTCAAGATTAAGCAGCAGGTTTTCATGGAACACAAAGTGGTGCAATAAGTTGGAAATCTTTGCTTTATTTTTGTCCCAGAAATATTATATCTTATTAATGTGTACAGAGGTTCTAGGTGTAGTGGTGAACATTTCATTATAGACATATTTCACATCTTAGTCTCTCAAAAAATATTTAATAAGTACCTACTATGTTCTAGGCACTGTACTAAGCTCTGGGGTTAAGCTTCAGAGGCTTATCAAAGACAGAGCTCTCCCTAATGCCTTCTAGAAACCAATTTGACATTCTACAATTTTATACTTATTAAATAAAAGACTTTATGATGCCAAGATTTAGGAAATCTGTGGACAAAGTTAGTGGACCCTAGGTAGTTCGATGTCCAGAATACTCAACTGTAGGTCAGGAAGACCTGTATTCAAATCCAGATTCAGATACTCACTAGCTGTGCCTCTTGGTAAATCTCTTAACTGCTGTTTGTTTTATTTTTGTTATCTATAAAATGGGGATCATAGTATCTCCGTCACAGGGTTGTTGTGAGGATACAAATGAGATATAGCCAGGTCCTGATAAATGCAAATAATGAACCCCCTGAAATGGTTGTGGTATTTGTATCTGTGCTTTTCAAAGTTATAATTATGTAAAATATGGTAATTGGTTCTATCGTAATGGAAATGTACAATGGAAATTTGAATAATATAATACTTTTGGGAATTCATTATTCATAGTAACTGAGACCTAGCCATAATATATGGAAATCACCTTGGAAAGTTTAAAGTGCTATATAAATGTTTATTATTATTATTATTATTATTATTACTACTACTACTACTACTACCCCTCAATTCTCCAATGCACATTTTTGCATGCAATCATTTTCTTCCTTGTTTAGATCTTTCTGGGAGAGTTGCCTTAACCCAAATGTGGAGAGATGGATTAAGATAATGGCCTGTTTCCCTGTCCTGCCATTTTTGGTCCTTGCCCATCACAGAGGTGGTCATGTCATTTATTTTTCACGTTGCCATTTTTGAAATGGAAAAACAGTAATTATTTAAAGGAACCCCAAATAGTATTCTGCTGTCTGTTGTGCCACAAATAAGGAACTCTGACACAATAATCTAAAGCACATTTTATAGTGTAATAGTGTCTCTGAATATTAAATCTCAATGTATCTTTCTAGGGCCTTATGATGAGAGTCTGCTCTCCCTACCCTTTCCATCTTTGTGGTTGATTGTAGTGAATGTTGGGCTTGTAATCACGAGACTCTGGAGTTTTTGTTCTTTTCCTGACACGGCTAAGGTGAGCAAGAGTGACTTACCTCTCTTTTTGCATCTCAGTTTTATTATGTTATAACAATTGCAGTACTTATATCGCAGGACTGTTGTGAGGATCAAGTGAAATAACATCTAAATCATTTTGGAAACAACAGTGTTATATAAATGTCAGGTTTTTTTCCCTAGACCTGTGATTTCATTAATGTGTGTGTGTGTGTGTGTGTGTGTGTGTGTGTGTGTGAGTGATTTGTCTATGGTTACACAAACTAGTATGTTTCAGAAGGACTTGAACTTTGATCCTTGTGCCACTAGCTACAAAACCACACAACATCTAGAACAAGAGTTATTTTTATTATTTTCTAATATATCTGTCATTAAGAGGCAGACTGGTGAAGTAGACAGACACTTGGTTTGGGAAGCAGGAAGACTTGGGGACTGGTCCTAACTCTACAATCATTAACCTTCTAATGCCCTAGGCAACTCCATAAGATTATAAGTCCCAGAACAGCTGCTGATCTGTATTTGTTGAGGGAGTGACCCAGACCAGTGAAATCACAGGTTGGGAACAAACAGACAGGGACATTCTATGGCCTGTCCTTTTCTTGTCAAGTTTTGCCAATAGAACTGAATAATATCGTCTCTCTGTTGGATAGTCTGACCATAAAAGCAATTGTAAAAATGGCACCTTCTCACTCAACATTCATGATGTGTTGTGTTTTTGAGTCATAATTGTTGACTGACAAAAACAAGTTTTCAGGCTTGTAATATCTGGCAAGGTAGCATAGCAACACAGAGTATAAATCTTAACATCTTCTGTGCCCATCATCAACAGAAAGGTCAGATGTTCTCAGATTGTGAAATTCCTTTTTACTTGTCATGGTGAACTCAGTAGAAAAGCATTTTCTGATCTAATCTGATTCTCAGATCCGAGGCTATATACAAAACACTGCCATGTGAAGAAATTACATCAAGTTAAACAACTATTTATTGACTATCTAGTAGGTACTCAGGACTGTGTGGAAGATGAAGGAATTACATGACATGCTCTTTGAATCATAGGATCAAGAGTTAGAAGTCCCTTTAGAGGTCAACCCACCATTTTACAAATAAAGGAACTGTGGGACTGAGAGGTAACTTCCCCATGGCCACATAGCAAATGACAGAGTCAGGATTCAAACTCATCACCTCTAATTCCAAATTCACTGTTCATTCTTTGTCCTCAAGACAATAATTTTATTGGAAAGTAAAGACCTACTTGGTAAGTCTTACCTAATTGGTAAGTGGAAAGGCCAAAGAGTTAATTATTAATGAATCAATTTCACTATTATAAATCGCATAAAATTCAAAAGGATTTCCTCCTTGACGATCAAGGCTGGGATTTTCTTTAACCAAGCAGGCTTGGCCAGGGCATTAGGCAATACTGCCACTCTTTCACAAGAATGCAGACCATACTGGTTAGCCCACAGGCCTAATGTCTGTTTTCTCCCTGGGAAGCCTACAGGACTTGATTGAAGTCTTCACCAGGAAATTCAGTAACGTTTTCTCCATCTTTGCTCACTTTATTCCACCAAGTTGATTTTTGCTTCTTTTCTGTTTGGGGGATAGGGCCACAAAAGGGAAAGAAGGCCAGCAGATGGTTGGGCAAATCACACAGTAGAGAGAGAAATTTCAGTGGAGGTGAGGAGCTAGAATTTCTCATCACAGAACCTTACCCAAATATGATACCTGGTGTATTGTTCAACACCCAATTCATACTGGACATTGTTGAATGACAGGGGAGCAGGAAAACCCGAGGAAGCCAAGTGTGGCAAGAAGTTTGAAGGGTAGGCATCCTTGCTCTTCTTTCTCTCTATTAGAACAATCTGAAAAGAAAACAGACATAGCATCTGCTCTAATGGGAGTCTTTTCTCCTTTCTTCTAAAACTCCATGTTAAGGGAAAGTAGCTGTGGGAAAAGAGGAATGAGTGCAAGAGGCCAGAGTATCCCCATATAGTGGAAAGAACATTACCCTTAAGTGTCAAGGAACTGGGTTCAAGCCCCAGCTCTGATGCTTCCCAGCTGTGTGACCCTGGGCAAGCCCTTTCACCTTTGTATCTTCAGCTGTGAAATGGGGATAGTGACATATTTGCTCTTCCCCCGCCCACCTCCTTTTCTGTCTATCTTTCTGTCTCTCCCTCTCTCTTCTGTTGTAAAGAACATTATTCATGTATTAAAATGCAATGGAAATGGGAAATGTTCTTATTGTTAAAAATGGGTTATATGAAATAAAAAGGAAACTGAGGGCAAAGTTACAGAGCCATCTAAGATTTAATTTGCAAAGCTAGCATTTGCATATTAAACCGGGTCACCTGACTCAATCAGAGATCAGGGACCAGGAATGATTTACAGAGATGGCTTTTTATAACAAAAAAGAGGAATCTGGAAAAATGATAGAAACTTGTTTTGAACATACTTTAATTGGACAAGGTAGCTCACCTGACTAGTTAGCTTCTCTGAGACTTTTTTAATCCTATGCCAGACATCCTTTCCTCTAGGTGGTACCTTTTGTAACCAGAAAGTACTGGGAAAGACGAACCTGTGGTCACTGGTTAGCAGTCTCCCATCCTGCATCTTACTTAGACTCTATCTAAAGAAAAAGAAAAGGGGGCTTAACTTAACCTCTGACTAACCTTTCTCAAGCTTCCAGAAAGGGGAACCTGGCTCCTGGTCAACCCCACTTTTTGCTTATCATTTGGTCAACCCCCTTTCTGCTAGAAAGGAGGACTTAGGCTTTTGAAAAACCTTATAATCTTAAGATTATTTTATTCTTCTAAATTATCTGCTGCTAAATGATAAATTCTTCTCAATCTATGTATTGGCTAAGCTAAATTTAAGAGACTATGTTAGTCTGACTTTATTGTTAGGGCTAGTTCTTTCTAAAAGGGGGCCTAATCCAACTAAAAATAAATCATAGTAACAATAAAAACTGATCGACTTCTTCTCTTTCTTCATTTTCCTTCCTTCTTTCTTTTTCTCCATCTGTCCAATCATTGAATGGGGCTTGGGGCTAATTTAACTCTCCTTTCAAAATGCCTTAGAGTGTAATTATTACTTTTTTTCTTTTCTTTTCCAAGCCTAATAGAGGAAGAAGAACTGCTAAAATGGCATTTGATGTTCCTTATGAATTTACAACGTTATGATTGCCCTTGGAATGTGAAACACGATGTGTGCATCATGTTGGATTGATATTCTATCTCCCTGTACCTGACCCAACACTCTCCTGAAGAATAAAAGCACTGGGGAAGGCTGGTTCTCTATGACAGATGCAAAAGGAACTTTGGGAAATGCTATTTCAGAGTTGGGAAGGCTGACAGAAGGAAAAGACTAAATACATGACAACCCCCTTAAATATATATCTCCCCCATTTTGTTTATATTTGCAAGAAGGGGCAAAATCTATTTAACTTATTGATTTATGCTTTTTGTAAGTTGTGGCAAAAATGAACAAAAGCAGGGAGGGAGCACAATGACTAATTAATAGCTTCAGTTGTACTGCCCCTTGTCCCGTCTGTTTCTTTCCTCTTCTCAAAGGGAGCGCTTTTGAAAAGGGTCTCCTATCTCTCTTTTCCTTGTTTGATGTGACGTCAGTTCATTTGAATGGGAAGATTTTTCTGAGCCTGGGATAAGTTCAGTACAGGAAATTGCCATTGAAAGGGTTCCTTTATGTTTGCTGTCATCATCACCTCCAAATGAGGGACAACTGAAGGGGATCGGGATGATGGTAGGGGCTGGTGCCAAGATGAATGACCCAGGAATCAGAGGTAACGGCAGGAAGGGACAAATCATCAGAATGGAGGTCATCAGGGACGGCCCAAGTGGTGAACCTTACTTCCCTAGCCCACATTAGTGAGATCTTAGATCACAGTCTTGAAACTTCAGTGAGCGAGGGACTGTTTCGGTGGCCACTTGTGTTAGAGGTCACTGAATACCTACCCACACAGAAAAAAAACAAAACCCAAAACATTTCCTGAAGTTTTACTGCACCTGAGAGACCAAGTCCATGTGGTGGCCAAATGCAAATGATCCACTCCCCAGAATGCTCTTGGTTCTGGGGAATGACTTAGAGCTACAGTTTTCCTTTTGATTTTGACCCACCCCCACCAAGGTGTTTATTCAGACACTATGGTTTTTTGACCTTTGTGCAAGGGGGAAAGAATTTTATTTTTCTTTTCTTTGTTGATTAGCTGTGTCTGAATCTTTGTGACCCCATATGGGGTTTTCTTGGCAAAGTTACTGGAGTGATTTGCCATTCCTTCTCCAGCTCGTTTTGCAGATGAGGAAACTGAGGCAAACAAGGTTAAGTGACTTGCCTAGGGTCACACAGCTATTAAGTGTCTCAGGTCTGATTTGAACTCAGGTGCTCCTGACTCTAGGGCTGGCACTCTATCCACTGCTTCATGTATCTTCCCCCCCACCCCCTCCACCCCCGTCCAAAATAAAAATCAAATGTACAAACCAAATAATACATTATAAACAAGGAATTTCATAGAAGTGGTCCAAAGTCTGTCATCAGGGAAATGTATGATTGAAAGGGAAATCATGTGATGAGAGTAAGGATTTACTGATGGGACATGCACTTGTATTGCAATATCAGGAGAAGTTGAAGAAAGCACTTCACATGGTGGACTCTTTATGTTGAGCTGAGCTGAGAAGACATGGATAGGCTTCAATCATAATTATTAGAGGGGTTCTTTCTTTTCAATGTAGTATTCCCAGCTGCCACACTGCTCTGCTAGCTTGGGACCATGAAAGACAGCTAGTGGCACCTTAACTAGAGTGTTGGGCTTGGAATCAGGGCTATTTTAGGTCATTTCCTGTCTTTGATGCTTCCCAGCAGTATGAGGCTCCAAAGATCACTTCACCTTTTTCAGCTTTAGTTTACTCATTTGTAAAACAAGGGAATTGGACTTGATGGTGTCTACAACCCCTTCCAGCTCTAAATCTGGGATTCTGAATAGCTGTGGTTTTCTACTATTCTTGCTAATGTTCTTCTTAGACTTTGATCATTGAGATAGTTCGTTATGATTTGTTATTTGTAAGCTCCAAGTTGAAGCGGCTAGAAATCCTACTTTTCTACAGGTGTCAGAGAGGTCTGCCAGTGGCTGGATGGCCACTTGTCAGGAATGTGTTCATGGGAATTCTTGATTATGTTATGGGTTGGACCAGATGGCTTCTGAAGTCCCTTCCAACTCTGAAATTCTATGATACTGTGTAAGGGTACCTCACTGTGAGGATTAGTTCCATTCCTGAAAAGTTGACTTTAAGGTAAATATCTGAATATTGAATTCTATTTCTTCACTGGCTTTCAATATAAATATGAGTAACTCTTCAGGGAGAAGGGAAGGAGGATGATTCCAACCCATAATAAAATTACATTTAAGAAATTGCCAGATCATTAAGATCACAAACTTAAGAGGGAAAATTATAATTTCCCGAGGATTTAGCAATACTATGTCTCAAAATAAATAAAAATATAGATGCAAAAGTCATTTTATGCTTCATTGTGATTTGGAGGCAACTCTGTGTTCTTGAAAGCTATGCCAGGTGATTATAATCCCTGGCATGTTCCACCAATCTGTAAAGGCTGTGATGGACTATATGTCTGTTGCTTAAGTATGATATGATTAGTCCTATCATCAGGCTGCCAGTATAGTAAGTTTTTAAAAGATAAACTTAATATTTTTTTTTTTAGTTACTGCAGTGCTTGAAGGTTTTAGAAGGGTTGAATCTGTATTAATGGAAGAAGTGCCCACACTCCTAACATTATAGATCCTTGAAGTATTGAGAAGAATGGATATAATTATTTTCGGTTATTTTTATGCTTGTCACTGAGTCAATCAATCAGGAAACATTGACTAACTCCTATTATATGCCAGGCCCTGTGCTAGGTACTACAGATTACAAAGACAAAAATGAAATAGTCCTTGCCCTCAGAGAGCTTACATTTTAAGTGGTTACAACATGTATGTATATAGAAAATATAATATACAAAAGTAACTATAATGAATGCCAATTTAAGTGAACAGAACATACCAACAAAACTGAATTTCCATCAAATTTCCTACCCAAGAGTATAGAAAAGAATGCCACATTATTACCTTTGATTCTTAGAAACTGTTTATGAAAGGAAGCTTCTAGTTTTCATAAATTAAAAGGTTGATTAAGTAGAAAAGATTCTAAATGCAACTGGATAGTGCCCAGACAGTGCCTGAATAGGCTGTGAGAAAATAATGATTAATAATGGAATTCTCAGGGGGAACACAGGGACCCAGTCTTAGTCAGCTTTCTCTTCACCCCACTTCAAAGTTTAGTTCAGGAACTTTAGCTAACCTCTTTCAGAGCCAGCCCAAAGTTACAATAGAGATAAGACTCTGTGTCTAGGGCAGTGAAGAGAGGGGATTAAAACTACACCTATTTGAATGCCCCCTTTTTCCTCAGGGTCTGTCTCCCACTAGAGCTTGATGTCATCAGGGTAGAGTTCATTTTAATATGGGACACCCTCAAGTCACATAAATCAATGGAATGACACTGACCAATTAGCTTTGATCAGTGTGTACAGACATGCCTCTATCAAAAGAGGATAAAAATCAGGAGCAGAGGAAGATCCTGGCCAGCGCCATCTTGAAACTCACTTTTGGTTTGGATCTGTGGTAGGTTGGTGAGCACTCTTTCCACATTAGGTAATGTAGGGCTTGAGGCCATGTGCTCTCTCTTAGAAATATGGGGCTGGGTTTTTGTTTTTTTGGCTTGGGTTAAATGCCACGTAGTCAATTGTTTGCTAATAGTTAATATACTTACTAAATGCTTAATCTCTAAACTGGTAAAACAGCTGTTAATTTTTTTTTTTTTTGCTGGGCAATGGGGGTTAAGTGACTTGCCCAGGGTCACACAGCTAGTAAGTCAAGTGTCTGAGGCCGGATTTGAACTCAGGTACTCCTGAATCCAGGGCCGGTGCTTTATCCACTGTGCCACCTAGCCGCTCCCAACAGCTATTAATTTATAAGTAGCAAAAGTAGAAAAAGTCAATCTGGCCCCCAATAATTTAACAAGAAACAATCCAGTACCCCAATAATTTAAATAACTCAAGGCATTCAATTAATGTTTGGTGGACAAATGACTGAATATAAGCATGGTTATCTTACCACTCCACAAAAAGAATTGTAAAATATTAAATTTGTTTTCTTATTTCTAAATTTGGTAAAACAAAATTTTAATTTTACATGTTCATGTGTAACTAGGTATACTTAATAATGATCTCCTAAACCTCTTCAGTGATAGTTGGAGTGAGATGACATGCCTTAATGTTTTTACATGTGGTATAGGTTACAAGCATCAATCACTTCACAAGCTATATCAATATTGGAAAACCTGTTTAAAAATTGTTTTAGCAAAAAAAAAAAGTTAGATGTGTTTCTGCAATTCAATCTTTGTCCCTCTTCTACTTGTGAATCCTGATTGGAAAAAAAAAATTTTGTTCCATTAGAAAATATTGCTGCGGGGCAGCTAGGTTTACAGTGGTTAGAGCACCGGCCCTGGAGTCAGGTGTATCTGAGTTCAAATCCGGCCTCAGACACTTAACACTTACTAGCTGTGTGACCCTGGGCAAGTCACTTAACCCCAATTGCCTCACTTAAAAAAAAAAAAAGAAAATATTGCTGCATAAACACATAGCGGGGAAGTTAGGTATAGTAGAAAGTGAAAATATTGAGGTGCTATTGTTCAGTGATTCAGTATTGCCCACTCTTTGTAACCCCGTGGACCATAGCATGCCAGGCTCTTCTTTCTGTATTATCTCCCCAAGTCTGTCCAAACTAATATTTATTGCTTCCATGACACTATCTATCCAGCTCATCTTCTGCCATCACCTCCTTTTGCCTTCAATATTTCCTAATTTAGCATCAGTCTTTTCCAGTGAGTCCTTGTCTTCTTCTTATGTGGCTAAACTAGTTAAGCTTTTAGCTTCAAGATTTTACCTTCCGGTGAATTGTCTGAATCAATTTTTTTAAGTAGTGACTGATTTGATTTCCTTGTCGTCCAAGGAACTCTCAAAGGTCTCAGTAGCACAATTCAAAAGCGTCCATTCTGTAGGATTCGGCTTTCCTTACAGTCCAACTCTCATAGCCATATACCGCTACTGGAAAAAACAGCTTTGACTATATAGCCCTTTGTCAGCAAGGTGATCTCTGCTTTTTAAGTGTGCTATTGATGTTCCGGTGTTTAACTAGTTTTATGATTGTGGTTAAAGAGCACTGACTCTGGAGTAAGAGAACTTGGGTTCAATCCCGAGTCTGCCATTTTCTCCCCTTGTATGATTTTGGGTAAGTCACTCCATCTCAGTTTCCTCTTCTGTAAAGTTGAGAGGTTTTAACTAGATGACCTTTCAGGCCCCTTCCAGCTCCCAAGTTATGATCTGATGAAACTTATTGGTCCTCCTCTGCGAAATGAGGACATCAAGGTGGAGGTTTTTACAAGTCCCCTTGCAGCGCTAACATTCTAATATATTGATGTTCAATTGCTACAACTCAAAGTAATCTATTCATGGCTATTGGTCTTTCTCCTTTATCAATTTTATTTTGAAAACGCACCAGTTTTGCTCCTATTTCTCCTCATTTTTCTTCTAAGTGAGACCATTTTGTGAATTAATTTTTTTCCAAAAGGCCTGTAGTTAAGCTCCACATTTAGAGTCATATTTGCCAATTTAGTTCTAAGCTTCATGTGAGCAGATGTTCTTTGTTATATACCTACATATCACACAGAATGTCAGAGTTCAGAGACCATTAATTTTACCCCCTTATTTACAGGTGAGGAGACTTAGGCCCAGAGAGGGGGCCTTAGATAAAGTGACTTACCTAATGTTCATTGAGTCATCCAGCCACCTGAATGAGTGGCAGGGTGCTAGAGTAGAAAGTATTGGGTCCAGAAAATGCAAATATTCTGGCTCCCAGTCCAATACTTTCTACTCTAGCACCCTGCCACACATACAGATGGATAGTGCTGGGCCTGGAATCAGGAAGATTCATCCTGAGTTCAAATCTGGCTTCAGGTACTTACTACTTGTGTGATCTTGAGTAAGGCACCTTATCTGATTTGCCTCAGTTTCTTCATCTGAAAAATGAACTAAAGAAGGAAATGGCAAGCCACTTCAGTATCTTTGCCAAGAAAACCTCAAAAGGGGTCACAAGGAGTTGGACATGATTGAATAACAACAACTTCTCATGCCTTGCTAGACATATTGTAGGTACTTAATTAGTAATTGATTTGCCGATTTATATGCAAACAACATTGCATTTGGAGTCACTGGGGCCCTTGCTTTATGAGTCCCTGAGGAAAATTTTATCTCTCTATAGTTTACCCTTTTTGTCTATAAAATGACAGCATTCGATTCAATCTAGGAACCACAGACACCTAGATTTCAGGAGTTTTGTGAACTTAAGGGAAAAAAAATCTTCATTCTATTTTATTTTCACTAGCTTTTGGCTTCCTTTGTAATCCTGTGTGATATTTCTTTTATGAACCTAAAAGCATTTTATTGAGAAGGGGTCCACAGGTTTCAGCAAAAGAACCAAAGGGGTTCATGACACAAAAACATAAAGAACCATTAGCCTAGATGATGTCCAAGTTTGCCTCCAGCTCTTGAGCCTCTGATTCCATTGTAAGCTTTGGTACAGAGTAAGTATCATATAAATGTAAGCTATTTAAAGTGTCCCCCTATCTCAGTTCTCACTGTTAGCCAACTCTCAGTAAATAAATCCATTTAGCCAATAAGTACATCAGGCAACTTTCAACCTGCCCTATCTTTGAATTTTGCATTAGAAATGACAGGCATAGAGATCCTGAGTGCCCAGCCAAGTCACATGGACTTGCCCACACGCGGCTCCCATTTTCTTTTTATAGAAACTGTATATTTGAACAGAGAATGTGGCCAGTCTTGGGAAAATACTTAACAGAGAGGAAGTTTTTATCCCATTTAAGAAAGAACATTCTTTTGTGTGTGTGTGTGTGTGTGTGTGTGTGTGTGTGTGTGTGTGTGTGTGAGAGAGAGAGAGAGAGAGAGTCTTGCTTCATTTCTTGAAGTAATATGTACTTAAGCATTCCTGTAGGTTCAAGAGACCAGCAAACATTAAAAATTCTTTTTTTTATTAAAAAAAACACACACACAAAACATAAGACACAAAACTTGCTTAGCAAGAAGGGTTTTCCCAAATTCTCACAGCTCTAATCTGGATACCGTTTAGTGTGACAGGCTTCTTCCCGGGTTCCCACAGCTGGTTAATGTTTTGAATTCCAGCCTCATGAACTCATATCAGACTACATGGGCTAATGTTCAGGGCCCAACCTAGAGCTGATGTCTTTGATGACAGAGTAATGGAGAAAATGCCGGTACTTTCTCCCTGTTTTCAAATGCAATACTATTTGAGGTGTTCTTCCATTTGGAAGAAGAAAGGCTAAGAAAAAAACCCATTATAACATAGCTGTTGCAAAACCATCCAAATGACCTTGACCCTCATTTGTAAAGATCATGGAAGTATCCTGGATCTGGAGCTGAAAATCAGTTAATTAGGAAGCATTTAAAAAATATCTGCTATATGTGAGTCAGCTATGTGGGGTCATGAAGGCAAATGAAAAAGGTTTTACTTTCAAGGTGCTTACAATCTTTCAGGAAAACATTCACAAAGGGAAATGGAAGGCACTAGCAAATGGGGAGATCAGGAAAGGTTTCAGGTTAGTGTCCCTTGAGCAAAGTTTTGAAGCAAATGGGGCTTCAAAGAAACAAAGATAATAAGGGAATACATTCCAAGTGTGGGGGACAAACAATACAAAAATATGGAGGTGGGACATGGAGCAAGAAGGCCAGTTTGACTGCATTATAGAGTAAATGAAAGGCAAAAAATGTATGAGGTTGAAGAGGTAAATTAAGGTCAAGTTTGAAAGACCTTTAAAAGGCCTTTGATTCCAAAGGCAATAAGACATTTATTGAGTAGTAAAGAGCAGAGTCAAGATTTGAACTCATTTCCTGTGACTCCATGTTCAATGCAACTTCCACTCTATCATATTGAGCAACCTCCTGGTTTGAAATGACACCTTTCTCTGGATGGGGTATAGACCCCATAATCCCTATAGGAGGAGGCTGAGGCTGGAGGATCTCAAGTTTAGATTTAGATTAAGGCTAAATTCCATAAGGATATTTGCACTATGCCCTCCACAAATATAGTGAGCAGAGGGCCCAAGGTGGCCTGAGTGACCCAGGTCAGAAAAACAGAGAAGGTGAAAACTTTCATACTAATCAGCATTGAGATTGGACTGAGTGGTTGCTGTACTATGATGACAGGGAATCCCTATCTCAAGAAAGGAAGGAAGGGGGGAGAGGAGAGGAGAGGAGAGGACAGGAATAGGGGAGGGAAGGGGAGGAGAAGAAAGGCAAGGAGAAGAGAGGAGTGGAAAGACACGGAGGAAAGAGGAGACAAAACAAAGAGAAAAGAGGGGAAGGAGAAACAAGGAGAGGAATAGGAGAGGGGAGGAGAGGAGATGAAAGGTAGGAAGAGGAGAAGAGAGAGGAAGGAGGGGAAAGGGGAAGAATAAGGGAGGGGAGGAGAGATGAGGAATAGGACTACTCTTTCTAACTGGGAATCAAAGAAAGTAAAAGGAAGCCACTGGTCATTGATTCTGAGCCTCCCTAAAGTGCCCTTGATTATAAGTTTATGAAACATACAAATGCCTATTTAATTGTAGCTCATCAGCTTTTGTTTGTTAAAATCATACCTAGAATGAAGAGACTAATAATTGCAGTAGCAACAATTCAATTGTGCTTTACAGTTTATAAAATGGATTTTTTTTTCTCTCAAAATTATCCTGGGAAGGACATAGGTTTTTTTCCTTGGCCTGGGTAACTTCCTGTACTCATGCAAGATTCCACAAGCCATCTAAGACTTTGCAAATAAGACCTTAGGGAGTTCCCTGGGCCACATGGAGGTTAAGTGACTTTTCAGGGTTATGCAGCTTCACAAGCCTTAGATTCTGTTTTTGAACCCAGGTCTAGAAGATTAGCAGGCTAGTCACTCTACCATGATGTCATTAGAAGTCAAGTAATACTGTTGGAAAAAAGAAGAAACTGAAGTACAGCATATTAAGTGGCTTGCATAAGGTCACACAGATGACATGATGATTCAGGAACCCAAACGAGGTGGTCTATATTCATGTCCAATCTAACCACCATGCCATCCTAGGTTATTGCTTACTATTGCAGTTCTACTATGAAGACCCTCCAACCCAAAAGAATGCCCTTCCTGCCCACAGCAAATCCTGCAAGTAGAGTTTCCTTCCTTTGTTTTATGCCAAAGAGGGATTTTATTCACTGTCAAAATCCTAAATCCCCTGGGAGGAGTGTGAATGAAAGAAGGGCAACTAGGTGGTACAGTGGATAGAGTACTGGGCCTGGAATCAGGAAGACATCTTCCTGAGCTTAATCTGGCCTGTGACACTAGCTGTGTGCCCCTGGGCAAGTCACTTAACCCTGTTTGCCTCAGTTTCCTAATCTGTAAAATGAGCTGAAGAAGGAAATGGCAAACCTCTCTGGTATCTGACAAGAAAAATCCAAATGGGGTCATGAAGAGTCAGACATGACTGAAATGACTGAACTAGTGAATTGAGTGGTGATTGTAAGGAGGTAGGAGAGAGGAAGACTGAGGCTGCTGTTTGGTATCTGGAAAGATGGTCAGAACCAGAGCAGGAAATGATCATGGAGGGAAATAGGGAAGGAGAGTAGAAGAATCCTATAATCCACGTGAAAATTTCTCCTTGAAACTCCATGAAGAATCAACCTTTTGGTTCCATAGAGTAGGGCTTTCCTCTACCAAGAGTGTCACCATAGGAAATTAGATTAAAGGGAGGTTCTATAAGTCTATAGGAACTCCTATAGGGACCCAAATGAACCTAAGGTTTTCAACCTGAGAGTGAGTTAATGCATAATGGGTCTAGAGATTGACTCCTGAGAATGGTGAAATGAAGAGCAGATAAGAAAAATAGACCCATTATTTTCATATTTCATTGAAAATCAGAGTCAGCTAACCTATGGAATTCTTGTAGCTCTCTCTCTTTCATTCAAAATCCCATCTGGTCTTATAGTTTTTAGTATTTTTAAAGCTTAGGGAGAAAAAGGGGAAAACTTTACTGACTGATATTTTCTGTTCAAATACACAAATAGATATTTGATCCAATTCTAGAACTATGTGGTGAGTACAGCATCAAACTGTGGGAAGATAAAGGATTGGGCTTGATGTCAGAAAGGCTTGGGTTCAAGTTCAGCTGAAGATCCATACCCTCATCACTTAACCATGATCAAACCAGTGAAATGGTTAGACTCCTGGGCAATTGTGTAAGACTCTGCATTCCAGAGTAGTTACCATTTGCACGGGGGAGTTTCCCTTCTATGAAATCACAGGTTTGGATCCTTCTCCACCTCAGAAATGAATGAATGAATGAATGAATGAGAAAGAAAGTGTAAAAATCTTATTTCAGGCTAATCCATTGCTCTGATTTTGAGCCAACTGCTTTGGAATTGTTCCATTCTTTGTGCTTCCAACCCCAGTATGATAGTTGCTACAAAGTCAGTGCTCAATAAATATTTGTGGCTTGATTAATTGATTGCTACCTTTGTTGGGTGATTCCTGAAGAGGAAGTTTGAATGGCAGTAGCACATTTGGTAAGAAAAGACAGTTTTCTGTTTCAGCAGATATTCATTGGTCATCTCATGTACACAACAGTCCCTGCTCTAAGTGTGGGACCAGGATCACTTCTTCCCCAGAGCTGAAAGGCCTTCCTGATTCTCTGTACCATAGATTCCTCCTGGTAAGCACTGGCTCCAGGAGATAAGTGAGTAATTACAGACTGTTGCCAAGGAGGGGCCTCATGGTAGAGGAAGCTAATAAAAAACAAGGTGTCTGCTTCACATTCTGTGGCAGCTGTTGAACCAAAGAAGGGGATTTCCAGAGATGTGAATAAGTGGTTACATGATGTGCTCACCTGGACAGGTTTGGCAGGAGTCCCTTGACCACTGTCAGCCCTCAGGAGACAGCAAAGGGAGGTAGACAATTGCTTCAGCTAATCAAGGCCTTTGTAAATCCTTTAGGACTCTATAGTCTTATATGATTTTATGGATTGAATTTCCTCAGGAAATGAACAGGTAGCCAGTGTACTCTTCAGAAGAAAGGTGTGATGGGCTTCAAAGAGTTCAATCAGATGAATTTATTGCTCCTCCTTAACTGTTTGTACTTCACACAGATGAGTAGAAATATGCCCTACTGAATTTGCTAGAAAGTGAATGTGATCAGTTGGGTACCTGGAAACTCTATCCTCCCCCTACCCTTTCCAGAATGCTTTAATTTGTCCTTTGCTTTGCTCTGGCCCTAAGCCTAGAATCAGCATGATGTGATGGGAAGAGTGCTAAATTTGGAGTCCAGAGGACCTAGCTTTGAATTCTGGAACTGCCACCCATTCCCCTGTGGGACCTAGAGCAGGTCACTTAATGCTTCTAGGCCTCAGTTTCCTCACTGAGAACATTAGGGAATTCCTCATTGAAGAATGAGGGAACTAGACTAGCTAATATGCAAGAAGCACTCTGGTACTAAATTATAAGATCATAAACTTAGAGCAAGGAAGAACCTTAGCAGCCATCCAATTCAACCTCACCTTCCTCATTTTATACTTGAAGCCCAGAGAGTTTAAATGACCAGCCCAGGTCCCAAGAAGTAATAAATGACAGAGATGTGGTTTGAACCCAGGTCCAGCACTCCTTCCTCTTTATTAAGTTGCCTCTTTAACTCATTGGACCTATGATCTCTTTATGAATGGCTAATATTTCCTAAAATGCCATTTAGGAATTATTTGAGGCTGAGAAATTAAGTTTCCCAAAGCAGCCAAGTATACGTTATAAAGTTATTTTTAACATTCCAAGACATTTTCAGACAAGAGATTGCATGGTGGTCAGAATATGGTCTGCTGGCAGGAACTGCTCTGTGCTTTCATAGGTGAAAGGGGGCCTTCCTCTCTCCTCCCTCCATCCCTTCCTCCCTCCCCACCCCATTTCCCTCTCCACTTAATCTGGAGCTCCCTTAAAATGCCATTCATCTTCCCAGACATTTACACAAGAGTAAAACAAGTTAACAGAGGCTGATGCCACTGCTGAGTTCCAACCAGGAAGCATTCAGACCTCTAGAAAACAGGGGAGAGCAAATGTTTACTGACCGTGTAATTAATCTGATGATTTGCTCTGTCTATTGGCCCTTAGCACCATATTTCCTGTTCAAGCAGTGGAAAGCAAAAATGTTAGTTGCTGTTTGACTAGAGGAACAAGTGTCTTCCAAAAAGGAAAAAAATGATCTATTAGCAGCCTTTCTGAGTCTTCCCATGGGAATATGCTTTTAACTTTTTTTTACAGCTAATTTCTTTCATACAGCAGGTTCCCAGACACATCAAATGCCTTGCATGTTATGCTGAAGCAAAGATTTATAGTCTAGGCTCATGTAATTCAATGTCAAACAACTCTGATAACACAAGGGCCCAAAGTCAACCATTTTCTCATGGGTGCTCATAAAAAAGTCATTTTTGCAAAATCAAGTTAGAATATCTGGTGTGTCTCTGGGTTGTGATGGATGCTTGGGATGGCTTTCCTTTTGCTTTTTTTCTTCCAAGATAGAATTGTAAACTTCTCATGAAAAGGATGATTGCTTTTGTTAATTACTCTAATAATCAAGTACAACAATGGAACTTTGGAGTTCCTTTGATGGGCTGTCTGACCTTGATTGGATTTTACTAATTTTTGATGTGGATGTTGAATAAAAACAAAACAAATAAATCAAAACATGGTGCTTTGAAAGTGTATGTTGCTTTTTTCCTACTTGCTAATCTCTGTCTCATCTTAGCATCTGTCCAAGACATCTCTGATGTCCATGCCACAAATGGGTTTGCAACTTTTCAAAGCAGATTCAGTGGAGCAGCAAATTGTGGACTGGGAAGGACCTTGCCTCTTGGTCATTACAAGGAAGTCCATTTAAGTTCAGAGCTGGAAGGGTCAATGGAGACCATCTACTTGGCCCTTTTATGTGACAGATGAGAAAACCATGACCCTGGGAGGGAAGAGACTTGAGCAAAGGTATAAAGCTAGCTTTTTCAGCAGAAAGACATAAAGCACAAATATTTCACTTCTAGGAAGCATTTGTCTTTCTCATGTTTCTAACTACTGCTCAATGAAAAGTTATAGTTTCTTTCACTTTTGGCATAATTTTCCTATAATCCAATGTTTTCCAGATTTTTTTTGTCTGATAATTTCAAATGGGAAAGTTAATGACCCACCCTCATTATTGGGACCTGTCTCCATACAAGAACATGGAGAAAAACTTCAACTATAAAGGAGTATATTTAGAAGTTCTGGTAGAATGAAGCAAATACTCATCTCTGTGTGTGTGTGTGTGTGTGTGTGTGTTTATGATGTGCTTTTAACTTTCCTGGAGGCTAGGGAAGAAATTTCTTTTTTGATTGACATCCATCTAACCATAGGATTTAGAGTAGAAAGATTCACTAGTTCAATTCCTTCTTTCGTTTTTATAGGGAAAGAAAATGAGAGATTATGTAACTTGACTAAGGTCTCACATATAATCATAATAGTAGTAGTAGTAAACAACTCATGTGAGGAACAAATATTACATATATTATATACATATATAATTCAAATTAATTAAATTAATCAAACCAACAAAATCAAACAAATAAATAAGTTAATTTGTTAAGTTAATTAATTGAATTGATTAAATTATATTAAATATTATGTATTAATATTATATATATGTATATGAGATTATTTATAACTTTACACCCCACCCAAGTGTAAAGGGAGGTGTATGGGGTATTCAGAGGGGACCAGCACCTAGGATTTAATGTCTTGACAAGCTCTTTTCAGGGCTGCTCATCCACTTTTGGTGTCCACCTGGCATGTAACTCTCACCTGTGGCTCCAAGAAGCTGTTACAAGTGCAGCAATAAAACCATTTGGACAGATGGGCTAAACCAAGCTAAGGGTAACCAAAGGGCCTGAAACCTGAAAGTGAGTTAGGAGGATGTCTACCCCAAGCATGTGGAGACTTCCCCTGGTGGAATGGGTAGATGAGAACAATGTGTTCCAATGGCCATGAAGGCTGCTAAAATAGGTTCTGTGGAAGTGCTTAGAGCTTGGTAAGACATTGAAGACACAAAATGATCCAATGAATCCTGGGCCAGCCATGGGCATCCTGACTTTTGTCTTGCCACCCAACTTTGATGACTTTGGAGAGGAGAACAAATCTTATGACTTTGCACAACTCTGCCTCACTTAAATCCTATTTACTCACAATTCAAGACATCAACATACATTATATCTTTAGAGCCTCTTGACAACCCTATATATTCTTTTTTTTTTTTTTTTTGGTGAGGCAATTGGGGTTAAGTGACTTGCCCAGGGTCACACAGCTAGTAAATGTTAAGTGTCTGAAGCTGGATTTGAACCCAGGTCCTCCTGACTCTAGGGCCGGTGCTCGATCCACTCTGCCACCTAGCTGCCCCTACCCTATATATTCTTATAAGAATAAGTGTATTTTTATACTATTAGTTATAAGAATAATGAAATAGGTACTAGAGGTATATTAACCATCATTTTACAAATGAGGAAACTGACATCAAGGTGAAGTGACTTGTCCAAGGCCACGTGGTATCAGAACCAAGATTTGGACTAGCTATGTTCTGATTCCAAGTCTATCACTCTATGCACTGTGGCAGAGAGGAAGTAGGAAAGAAGATTGGGTGAAGTAAAAAGGTGAACAAAGAGAGCAGTTATTTCAGAGCACTATGGGTAGCCTGACCTGAAATTGGGCCTAGGGTGATTCTTTTCCTCTTACTTCTAAAGGTTTGTGTTTTCTCAAGATATGGGTGGGAAAAAATCACTTCTCTAATACCTGTATGTCTGGCACATTATCACTTGGCTATAAATAGCCACAAACTTAAGAGCAAACCTTAGGTATAGAAGACTGGACTTCTTAGGCCCCACTGTTCTGAACTCAAGCCATTCATCCCCAAGGGAAACAGCAGGCCTAATAAGCCCTTTTTGAAATGTTGTATTGGCAGTAGTGACACTAATGGTAATGAAGATGGAGGAGGTTGAGTTTAATGGGAAAGA